>NW_022196293.1:0-696250 GCF_008641045.1 Pistacia vera
ATCTAATTTTCTTGTAAAATTTTGTTTTGTGAAATTAAAATAGCAATAAGTGCTCACATTACTAATTTTTAGTTTTTAACTTGTGTGGTTAAAATGGTCTTTGGTTTACAGGCTTCCCTCTATATTACCCAAAGGGCTTGACACTGACTTGAGCAAACACCAACTTCTAGCAAGAGCTTCAACTTCCCAGGATGTGTTGCCTGAGCCAACTTCTGCAGCTTTTGTCAAGCAGAAAAGTTCAATAACCCTTGCATCTGATGGTATATTAATTTTTTTTTCTCTTTTTTTTTATTTTCTACTTAACATGCTTGTGATTTGTGGGTTGCAATAATATTATTGATTCTTATACCATTGTTAATTGTGGCAAATTTAAGAAGGGAAGCGGGAATCTGTTGGTAATCCTGTAGCGAATCGGCTTCCTGAAACTCAAGCATCCAGCAAGAAAGATTTGCGTTTTAGGACATCATCTTTCAGTGAGGCTGCTGTTTCAGAGACATCATTCATAGACATGCTTAAGAAACCAGTTCTCCCAGAAGCTGATCCATTAAATGGAGCGGCTTTGGAGTCATCTGATGTTGCTGCACCAGCTGGGCGAAGTGGCAAAAAGAAAGGGAAGAAAGGAAGACAGATTGATCCTGCTCTCCTTGGCTTCAAAGTTTCTAGCAACCGGATCATGATGGGTGAGATCCAGCGGCTTGAAGATTGACCAAAACAAGTTGTACATTGCGTGTAAATTTTCTTCCACTTGTACAGTTGTTTTTAGAATTCCTCAATTTATATTTCTCATGTTTTAGTTTTGAGATGGAGCAATTTAGTTTGGGATACCTGTTTGCCATTCACTATGAATAGTGTAAATGAGGAAGTAAGGCATTGGTGTGTGTATGGAACAGAAATTTTTTTGTAGGGAGATCATACAATAATGAAAGGAATAATCTCTTTTTAATTCATTGTATTCTCTTCGGTCCTGGGCAATGAATCCTTTAATTTAATTTTTACAAGAACAATGTGAACAACTGTCACAGGTGTTGTCGAGATTGTATCTGCAACAACATTAAAGAATGGGACTGTAATATGCATGCCCATTTTAAAGATACATCAAGGTTTCTTCCACTAAAACCTTGTGCATTTTCTTATTTGCTCCTGTTGTCGCAGTTGTCCATATCTTGTGTAATCATTCTCCTTTTCTATAGATAGCTCAAACCTCTCGGCCAATGAATCCTCATCTCTCATATCCTTTTGAATTAACACTCGTTTTCTCTGTATAATTCTTTTTAGTATTAACTGTTTTATATCTAGGATTAAATCAAAGTTCACACTTTCCATTTCCGCCAGGAAATGGGACATACACAGATTTTTAAAATCGTTTAGAGGTCACTAAAGAGGTGAGATTGGCCTTCGCTCTGCATATTGTAGACATAGCTTACACTACCTGAAACAAAACTGAGTTGTATTTTTCACAGTAGAAATGACCTCAGATTCAGTTCAACTGATGTTTTGGCCACATGAAATGCATACAATTACTCTTTATTGTTACATTACTAAATCCAGCACTGACGTATTGACCACCGTCAAAGCCTTATCATACCAATAAAACGCCCGCAAATATTCAGTGTATTATCAGCGGCAAAGTTTCTGTCCAACACTGTTGGAATCGAGAAAATTTTCTTGCACTGCCCGTAGCAATTGTAAAACAGGCTCTGGTTGTGAAGATGAAGAAAGCAATGCTAATAGTTCAGTAGATATAACTTGCAACATTGATGGTGAGGTTTTCTCAATCCATTTTATATGTTCAATGGCAATTTGAACCTCTCTATCATCAGCTAAACATTTCAGCAAAATTACATGGGAGTCTGAATGTCCTATATCAGGAGTAAGACCATGAAGGAACTTAGTAGCAACAAGAAAATGACCTGCATGGAGCATAGGAAAGATATATAGTAAACCTTCATGTATACATATAACCTCTCATAAAAAGCAAGTACTGGGTAAATATTGCCAAAATCCAATCAGAAATAGATTTAGAAGAAGAAAGGTAATTATAGCTGTAAAGAAATACGCGATAAAGTTCATAAATACAGACCTTTACGACAGAGAGAAAGGATAAGTGTGCTCAATATACTGCGAGCCAGCTTTGTGTCCTGATTAACAGACTTGTGAAAGACTTCAAAAGCAGCTTGAAAATTTGTTTCTTGACAGAGGCCTTCGAGGAGGGACATATAGGTTGTAGTATCGGGTGTCACCCCTTTTGTCAACATATGGTGAAAGAGCCTCAAAGCATCTTCAACTTCACCTGCTTCTGAGAACTTCCCAATTAGTATATTGTAAGTCTTCAGATTCCCGCTACAGCCGCTAGCAAACATCTCATCCCACAATTTTTTAGCAGGACGCAATAAATCTTCTCTACAGCATGCTTCCATAAGAGAGTTATAAAATGAGATGTCTGGGGCTAAACCTTTCTTCTTCATCTCCTGAAGTACCATATATGCTTCTCTCAGTCTCCCTGCCGAACACAAGAATGAAATCATCACATTGTAACTCTCCATATTTGAGAAATAATCGTTTGCAGATAAAACCTTATAAACCTCCACCAATTCATCACTTTTGCCATGTTTACGTAAGTTCCTGCTCAAGTTACCTAATGTTAACAATGTTGGTAATCTCCCTTTTTCAATCATAAAATTTAAAAACGTGATTGCAGAACCAGGATCAATGCTTGATACCGATCCTATTAATGCATTTAAAACATCATCATCAATGGGAAAATTCCCACCAACAATCACTTCACCCAATTTTTTTGCTTCACATATCCGTCTCTCCAAAATCAAACCTAAAATAAACTCTCTATAATCGTTAGTTCTCGGAGCAACTCCCAGCTTTCTTTTCTTCTTCAAAACTGTTTCTCTTTCAAACACGCTCCCTATTAGTTTAAACTCTTCGGCAACAATCCTATACGCAATGAAGTCAGGTTTGCACTCTCTAATCCTCAACTCATCCAATACCCTATAAGCCTCTTCCACTCTTTTAGCTTCACAAAGCCCATGAACTATCAAAACTGCAATAATTGACCCGTTAATCACGGAATTATAACTCCTTTTAACATTATCTAACGTACTTAGTACTTGACCCAATTCGGCATTTTTACAAAATCTCCATATAAACACACCAAAACCAATAGTACTAAAATCTACACCTCTTTGAGTCATTGCATCAAACACCTTCAATGCACTATTAAAATACCCATCAGAAGCTAAAGCAGCCAATAGAGAGTTGCATATTTCAGGCCCGATTTCTTCACTTTTCGACTTGAGTTCACTAAACACCGAAAACGCTTTCTGGGAATCTTTCCCTTGAATCAATGAGCGAATTATAAAGCGGTAAACAGAAGAATCGAGAATGATTTTGTTTACTTTGACTTGCTTTAAAACAGAGTCGATGGCGTTGAACTGGCGGGAAAGAGACAGAGATTTAAGGACTGACTGATAAGAGAGAGAGGAGTGAGTAAAGTTGGGCTGTTGAGAGGCCCAGTTGAAGAAGCCAAGGGCGAGTGAGTGGTGAGTTAATAGATGCGGGTCGATAACTCCGGCTACCAAAGATGGACTCAGTGAGTGGCGAACACCGATTCGATGGAGAGTTTGTTCCAGACACGGGGTCCAAGATCGTGTTGGCCTTGTGTAGTTGGATGCCGAAATTAGTACCTGGCTTATCCGTGTCGCTACCTCAGTTGCCGGTCTCATGACTCATCCAAGTTGATTACCACTGCAGGCGTCGTCGAATACGACGAATAGCCGAGAGAGACATAAAAATTAAACGCGGCGTTTCACCATTAAAAGCGTATCTACATTTTTGTATTTATTATTTAAAATAAAGTAAACTAAACGTGGTGTTGCATCTCGCATGATGGTAAATGGCATAAGATTTTCTGAGTTGGATGTTTTAATTTGCTTGGTTAGATTAATATTCCCCCATTTGCCATTGTTAATTGTGGCAACCGAAATAGATTCAGCGCCTTCTGGGTTAATTAACAGAATAAGTTGTTAATTTGTATCCATTTTTAGATATTATTTTAAAAGAACTGTTCTTCTAAAATTCCTCGCAGTAACTGGTTCAGTTTCAGTAATTCAATATCATGGTTTACTGAAGAAATTTTTCTATGGCAGATGATTTTTGTATTTGTTTTCTTATGTTGGGATGAAATAAATTAAATTGCAAGATATCATCTGGATGAAAGAGAATAATATTCATAGTCAAACGTGAAAGCTGTGCCTAAATTCTGTTGCACTTGCCTCTGAACAAACAAACATATACAGTATATTTCTCTATTGTCTATCTGTTTCTCTATTTTCCCGTTTCTCTTCTCTTTTGTTTTCTTCAGTCCTGCTGCTAAACCATGGGTTCGGTTCTTATGGATCCCGTTGAAATTGTAGATTTCGGGAATATAAATGTAAAAGGATTCAAGGACGTCACAAGAATTTGCATGCCTCTTCATCCCTCCTCAAGTTTAAATCGAAAATGTTTCTTCCGATCCAACCCTTTGGAATGTGCTTTCACTCTTCTATTGTTGCAACTGTTTATATGGTCTGCAGTCATTCTCCTTGTCTATAGACTCATCAGGCCTCTCCACCCACCCCTTTTCGTCGCTCAAGTCTTGAAGCAATTTGCTTTGTTTTAATTTTCTTTTATTTTGTACTGATCATTGTTTTTGGTTTTCCAGTGTGGTATTGTAGTTGGTTCATCTTCTGGGATTGAGTTCCGAGTATATGGTATCGATCTTTCCCTCGATAAGTTTTATATTGATGGATGCATCACTCCCTCGGATTCATGTTTTTCTATTTCCTAATGGAAGTACAAATAGATTCATGTGTCACGGTTAAGAGTCTCACACCCAAAAACAGGGTTACAACAAAAAAATAAAATAAAATAAAATAAAAAACGAATCGAACCAGAAAATCGGACTGAAAACCAGTTCGGTTCGAGATTAAAAAATTTTACAAACAAAAAAACCGGTACGGTTAATGGTTTAAGAGTAATTGTGTTTGGGAAACTGATTTTCCCCAAACGTTAAAAGTTTTCCCCAACCCAAACCTATTTAACTTAAAACCATTATTTCTTTAAAAAGCCCTAATTTCACATTTCAAATTTTCAATTGACTTTGAATCCTCTCCAGCGCAAACCACCACCGTCTCCAACTCCCAACCCCACCACGTGACACCGTCATCTGCCGTCTTGATGCGACAATGTCTCCACTTACTCGCCGTCGCCAAAGCACCACTATGACTGCGTGACATTTCAAATCCCACCCTCTCCATCTGACCTTCTCCACTCTCCAACTCCCTCTTCGTCTTCGATTCCATTAAGCAATGAGCACAACTTCTGTTAGAGTGTTAGTCTATCACGTGCTGATTGAATATATAGTGTGTTTTTAGTTTTGGAATTGCGAGTGCTTTTGCTACTGTTACAGTGATTTTAAATTTTCAAAAGTGCTTTTTTGTTAATTTTATGTTAGGGGATTTCAAACCTTGAAAGTGCTCTTGAAGAAGAAGTGATATGGAGAAGAAGTGTTTTTTGTAAAAGCACTTGATTTTTGTGAAAACAGCAAGAAAATTGGAAAGGGAAATAGCAACTCAAATAATTAAAGTTAATCAAGGGGTGTTTTCAAAACCCGGTTAACTTAGAAACCGGTTCAAAGGGCATTTTGGTTCGGTTTCGGTTTCAAATACTCTTTGAACCGAAAAACCAATTCGGTTCGAGATAAGCCCAATTCGATTTGGTTAATCAGTTTTTTGTAGCCCTACCCAAAAGGCTAATCTATTAGGAGGAGAGACTCCACCCTTTATAAACCCAAGACCACCCAAAAGACTAACATATTAGGTGAAGGTACTCCTCTCTTATAAACCCAAGACCCCTAATTTCCCTTTCAATGTGGGATATGTGACATTCTCCCCCACCCAATCCTGTAACACCCCCATCACAGGTGAGACCCCCTACCTGCTCGTCCATCTCACCCTTGAGTGGACCCACAATCACACGTGGATGTCCTTCTGCGTGGGCGCTTGGTAGGACACCAAAAGATGAATGAAGTTTGCTTTGATACCATTTGTCACGGGTAGAGAGTTTCACACCCAAAATGTGTTATATTAGGTAGAGAGACTCTCACCCTTATAAACCCAAGACCCGCCATTTCCCTTCGAGATATGTGACAAATGGCTAATTAAGAAAATTGACAGAAGCTCAATCTTTATTGGACTTTGTACACTCGGCTTACCAACACTATTAAGCAAAGGTTTTGCTCATTTATTGATTCCTTTGTTAGAGAAACGGAGCTGGTAGCCCATTCACTGCTTCCAGTCGCCAAAATAGAATCCGTTCACTCATTCCCAATGATACCTTACTTCCTTGTCAAGCTCAGAATTATAAACATCGAGTTCAAATGAGTGGCATTGTCATTCTCCATGGTTGCCACATGCTACAATGTCGCAATGGTGGTTTCACTTAGCATGCCTTGATTAAGCAGTAAAAAATTGAAGTTGTTCCAAATAATTTGGTTTGGTATTACTATTGCCCTCCTACTTAACATTTTGGTCATCCATCTGGTGGTTTCTTGGATGTTAAGGAAGAATCCTAATGGTGAGCCATTAAGACAGGAGTTCATAACTTGGATAATTTTAGCAGTTTTAGTTACAGGGTTTTGTAGTCATGCTATGGGATTAAACTAGCATATTGGCTTTCTTATTCTTGGAATAACTTTACCAACAGGGCCACCATTATGCTCCCTGTTGATGGAGAGGCTTCATCTAATCACTTTTTGGGTGTTTTGCCACAATATTATGCCAGAATTGGTCTGCTGATAGATATCTATTCCATTTAAGAGAAAAACTTCCTAGTAATTTCAAGCGTTGTATTAATCGCTAAATCTGGGAAGTTTACATGAGCCTTTTTATCTTCACTCTACAGCTAAGCGCCAAAGAGAGATGCAATATCGCTTGGCTTAGTCATGACTTTCCAAGGTTTTGTTGAGCTTAACTTTTTTTAAATCATGAGAATCAGAAAGGTACACACACAAAATACACACACACACATTTGAAATTAGTTTTAACAATCAAATTATTTTGTAATTAATCATACTTTAGTAACACTAATCTAAAATCTTTTTAATTTGTTTGTGTTGGTATTTGTTAGAGAATACTAAGGAAGAAAGAGAGACTATAGGGAGAAGGTTATTACTAAGGTTTTCATTACCCATTCATTTACACAATGGGGGAAGTTTTATACACAAATTGTCCACTGTTACACCTACTTTGCAGTGGATATTTTTACAAACACAATCCTAACCATTCAAACTTAACTAATGCAAGTACATTACATTAAAAATGAGCCTTAATCACTGGTTGCATTCACCTAAACTATCACATAAACATTTCAAAAATAGCAGCTCCACCAACTGCTTTAGCACAACAGGTTTTCAAACTTAGTGTCAAAAAACTTACATCTTCAACCAACAACATTTCTTCATTTTCCAGTAAAATATCACTACCATCAACACTCCTTGATATTTTTGTTGGAAACACCAGGTTTAAGTCTTAATTCTTCAAACTTGGTTTTGCTCAAAGCTTTAGTTATGATGTTTGCAATTTACTCTTCACTTCTGCAATGCACCAGATCAACTTCTCCATCTTGTTCAACTTCCCTCACAACATGAAATTTGATCTCTATGTGCTTTGCTCAACCATGTAATACTGGATTTTTGGCCATAGCCACTGCTAATTTATTATCACAAAGGATAACTATAGGATTACATTGTTTCAACTTTAATTCATCTAAAATCTTCCTTAACCAGATTGCCCGATTCACAGCAACTACAACAGAGATGTACTCTGCTTCAATCGTGGATTGAGCTATAGTCTCTTGTTTCTTGGATAACTAGCTAAATGCTCAAGAATTCAAGAAGAATACATATCTAGAAGTGCTTCTCTTGTCATTAACTGAGCTATCCCAACGACTGTTTGAGTAACCTATTAAACTGAACTTTTCAAAGCTTCTAAACTAGATTCCAAGTTCTACAGTGCCTTTGACATACCTCAGCACTTTTTTGGTAGCCTTAACGCATATCTCACTAGGCTTATTCATGAATCTAGATAACAGACTGGTGGTGTACATGAGATCATGTTTCATTGTTGTTAGATACAACAAGCAACCTATTAGGTTTCTATACACACCTTCATCTATCTTCTCTGCATAGCTTTTGGCTTTGAACCAATGGAGTATCCACTGGCTTGCAGTTATCCATGCTGAATTTCTTTAAAACTTTATAAGCATACTTCTTTTGACATACAAATATGCCATTTGGAGCTTGGTGTACCTCCACACCAAGGAAATAACTAATTTCTCCCAAGTCTGTCATATCAAACTCCATTTGCGTTGCATTTTTGAACTTCATCAGTTGGTTAGCATTACTTCTAGTTACCAACAGATCATCAACATAAAGAGAAACAATGATCATCTCACCATTTTGCTTTCTTACATAGAGAGTGTGCTCATTTAGGCTCCTAACATAACCCAGGCTACACAAATACTCATTAATCCTGCTATACTAGGCTCTAGGAGCTTATTTTAAGCCATACAAAGTCTTCTTTAGCATATATACTTTGTTTTCTTTTCCCTTGATTTCATGTCCTTCAAGCTGCTCTATGTATATCTTTTCATCTAACCACCCATTAAGGAAAGTAGATTTCACATCAAGTTAGAAGATTTTCCACTTGAACTAGGCTACCAATGCAAGAAGGAGTCTAATGGTATCATGCCTTGCCACTGAAGCAAAGGTGTCTGAAAAGTCCACTCCATACTATTGTACAAAGCCTTTGATAACAAGTCAGACTTTGTACTTGTTCATAAACCCATCAAGATTCAATTTTCTTTTGAATATCCATTTCACTTGTATCACCTTCATGCTTGCAGGTCTGTCAACCAGCCCCTAAGTGCCATTTTTCTTTATCATGGTCAACTCCTCTTTCATTGTAGCTTTCTAGACCTCTGATTTTGTATCCTCGATATAGCAGATAGGTTCTAGTTTAGCTACACTACACCTTTCATATATTTTAGACAAGGGCCTGATACCTCTAAGAGGTGTTTCATCTTCTGCATTTGAATTTCCCTCATTGTTCTGATTTTCAAGAGTTTTACTTTGCTACAAGCTTAATTCCACCTCAACCTACTCACTCTCTCAGTTCCACACAACCATTTCATCAACTCTAACATCCCTACTGATCATTATCTTTTTGCTATTTGGATTATACATTCTGTAGGCTTTGGATTGATTGATGTAACCAATCAAGATGCCTACTTCCACCTTTTCATCCAGCTCACTTCTCTTGTTGGCTAGGACATAAGTGTAGCATACACTACCAAACACCTTCAAGTGATCTACCATCAGCCTAACTCCATACCAAGCCTCAAATGGTGTTTGATTATCAAGAGCTTTGGCTAGGAGTCTGTTGAGGAGGTATATACTAGTATTTATAGCTTCTGCCCAAAAGGCTTTTGGCAACTTCTTCTAAACCATCATACACTTGGCCATCTCCATGATTGTCCTATTATTTCTCTCACTAACTCTATTATGCTGTAGGGTGTAAGGGTTATTGAATTGGTGCATAATTCCAGCTCCCATACATACCTCTTCGAATTCATTAAAGGTGTATTTAGTACCATTATCACTTCTAACTGATTTAATTGTCAAACCAGTTTAATTCTCAACCAACAACTTGAGTCTCTTAAACATGACAACAACCTCACCCAAGTCATCCTAGAGTAGTCATCTATAAACAAGATGAAGTACTTGCTTCCACTGAAGGATGCATTTTGCATTAGGTCACACACATTAGTGTGTATAAGTTGGAGTCTGTCACTTGCTCTCCATGCTTGGTTTACTAGAAATGGTGGCTTGCTGAATTTGCCTAGCTGATAAGTATTGCATAAACTTTTCCTTTGTTTTGTTTCGGACAAATTTTTTACAAGGGTTTTGTGCTTAAGCTCCTTAAGAGCATTATAGTGAAAGTGTTCAAATCTTTTGTGCAATAAATCAGATTCATCTACACTAGCTAAGTGATTTTGAAAAACAGTTTTCCCCCACTTTATAGGAAAGCTCTTTCCCAGCATAATAACTCTCATTAGCTTACTAACATCACACTCAAAAATGACACATGATCAATCTTGAAAATGCAAAGAATAGTTTTTCTCTAGCATTTGTCCTACACTGAGTAAGCTTTGACTAATTTTAGGAACATATGAGACATCAACTCTATGTTTGGTACTTGTTATGGTTTGGACAAAAACCTCTCATTTGCCTTTGACATCTACAAGATCACCATTTCCCACTTTCACCTTGGACTGGTAAGCTTGATCCAAGTCCAGGAAATTGTTGATGTTAGGTGTCATATGGTTGGTGCATCCATTATCAATCAGCCACACATCTGAACAGGTGCTAACAACACAACATGAAACCACAAATAGTTGCTTAGATTCATGAGTTTGTTGTTGGTTCTCCACAGCATTTGCTTACTAATCTTGCTGGTTCCCTTTGTTTTTACAAACTTTTTCAATGTGACCAAATTGTTTGCATAACCTGCATTGTATGTCAAGTTTGAACCAGCAACGATTTTCGGCATGGTTTTTCTTCTTATAGCAAGGACAAGGAGGATAAGTCTGTATTCCACCACACTTTCCTTGGTAATTGGCCTTCTCTTTCCTTTTTTTTCTCTCTAGCATATCTCTTGTTTCCACCTTGGAAAGTTATTCCCTTTTGACTCGCTACCATGACTTCTTCACTTGAATCTTCTTGTCTCAACAACCTTTTCTGCTCTTGAGCTTGCAAAGCATGGACAAGCTCATCCAATGTCATTTGAGATAAGTCTTTAGAGTCTTTGAGAGATTTTTGCCTCAAACCTCTCTAGTAAACTAACAAGAACCTTCTCAACTATTTTCTTGTCTGTCAACACTTCACTAAGCAACTTGATATTATTAACAACATTCATGAGTCTATCTACATATTCCTTGACAAACTCAGCTTCTTGCATTTTGAGAATTTCAAATTCTCTCTTCAAGTTAAAGATTTGCATATTCTGGTCTTGTCATTTCCTCTAAACTCCTCCTTAAGCTTGTCCCAAGCTTATTTGGAAGTTTCACAAGCCATGATCCTAGTAAACACTTGGTATGTAACTACAGAGTGAATACATGATAGGGCTCTTGGAGCTTTTGCCACATCTTTTTCATGGATCCTAATTTGGTTTAGTGTGAGATTTACCCTAAACTAAGGTGGTTACTTTTCCTCTTCCACGTATTGCCACAAACCATGACCTTTTAAGCAAGTTTTCATCGTAATAGCCCATACATGGAACTGATCTCCATTGAAAACAGGTGGAAAAAGTGAAGATAAAGTTGATGCCATGAAGGTGGTTTCAAATGGTGTTGAGTGTTGTTGAGGAATTTTGTTTTCAGGTCCTGGAAGATTATGGTGAGCTGTGATACCACTTGTTGGTATTTGCTAGAGAATGCTAAGGAAGAAAGAGAGACTGTAGGAAGAAGGTTATTACTAAAGTTTTCATTACCCATTAATTTACATAGCAGGGGAAGTTTTATACACAAATTGTCCATTGTTACACTTACTTTGCAGTGGATGTTTTTACAAACACAATTCTAACCATTCAAACTTAACTAATGCAAGTACATTACATTAAAATGAGCAGCTCCACCAACTGCTTTAGTGAATATAAAACTATTGTGTTTTCACAGGCAATGGAATATGCATCTGCTAAAGCTATCTGGAATGGATTATTTGGAGTCAACTGGCCATTGTTTGAACCAAATGACGGTATTGCGATATTCCTTATGGTTCTGATTATAAAGTGTATAAATAGATAATGCAATTTAATATAATATAGGATGTCAATCTACTTCCTTTGAATCATTGAAGGAGACTCATCACTATTAGCACGAGTCCAACAATTTGTGAACTATATTTATGATGTTGAAAACAGGTAAAAAGACTAGCTTTCACCTTATAAAATAAGTTATATTACATTTCTCTTCAATTTGTTAAGCCATTCTGCAAATAATTTTATTTATTTATTTATTTATTTATTTTTTTTTTTGTGAGTGCCTTGATGTTTAATCTGTTTAAAATGTTTTTTTTTTTTTTTTTTTTGGTCAATTTAAGAAAACTACTTCCATTGTACCGGAATTTCCAACGAAACTTGATTGGTTGAATACAGCTCCCCTTCAATTTCACAGGGTAAATGATTTAACTCAAATTCATAAAATTTAATTAACCTTCCAAATGAATATAACTGAGTTTATAGGTTGTCAAACATATGACTTCTTCCCCTTAAATTTGCTTGGAGCCAAAGTGGTTGCATGTTTTTCAAACTACGTATCCTAATATAGCAATGAGATTTATGTGAGGGCAATGATTCTTTTTCATATCTAATTGAGTCAAATATAGAAAATTTGCTTGTTTTTATAGCTTTAGTTTTAAACTACTTCAACTTTTATACAGGATTTGAAAGAAAAAGTGGTTGTGCTTGATTTTTGGACTTACTCTGTATAAATTGTATGCATATGTGGCCAGATTTGGAGTTTTTGGAGAAAAAATACAAAGACAAGCCAGTAAAATTCTCTTAAGTTATTATATATGAATCTCTCAACTATTTGAAGTTTCTCCCTTTTGGGGTTATGCTTTTGGTGAATTACTCAAATAGTTTTGTGAGTTAACGTTATGTAACAGGTTAGAGAGTGAGAGAGAGAGAGAGAGAGTGGCAATATAATCATGAAAGACGACATTGCAAGATTGATTGACTTGGGTGGAAGGGAGTACATGGAAAGTTTCCATTTCGAAAAATCATTTATATTATTTTTCTAACTATTTCCATTAGTGTTTGGTTTTCCATGTTTTACTGGCAAGTTGAGCTATATTCATTTTCACACGACAAACTTCTCTGGGCAATGATGTCTTGTTTATTTCCGTTTGTGGATATATACTTCCATGGCATATTAAATGGAGTGTATAATTCTAATAGGCGTGCTCTATATATAATTCTAAATTTTAAATGTTGCTAACTATTACACAAGTTTAAGAAATAACAAAAGCGTATTTAGCTGGATAATAGTGCATGACGCTTGGCTTTGTACTATGAAATATTGCTTAACATTCATATCTAATAATGATAGTTATTTGGCTAATTGACGAGTTGATTGGTCTCACTATTGAACCTTGTTCTAATACATGATTGTTTCATATGTGCTTTACGTTTGTACAGTTCACTGTTGTGGGAGTACATTCAACTAAGTTTGATAATGAGAAAGATTTGGAAGCCATTCGTAATGCAGTGCTACACTATGACATAACTCATCCTGTAAGTGTACTGTTTGGAACCTGGTGTGGGCAAATTCATGATTGTTCTCTTATGTATTATGGATATAGCAAAGTTTATTGGTTGCTAACATTATGACTTGAGTAAAACTAAACCTAACTTTCACTCACTTGACATATAGAGAACCAGATTCTTTAATCTAGTTTACTTGAAGTTATCCCTAGGATCCATATGCCTTTGTGGGTTACACAATCTAGGATTCTTGTTTTGACATTCATAAGCATGGTCTTTACATGTAAAGCATCAAAGTGCAATACCAATATATAATCGAGAAGTTTAACTTTAGCTAAAGGAAACAACAGCTTACACAATTTATTCAAAAGAAGTTTAAATTCATAAGCATAGTCCATTTATTAAAATTGGAGTGTAAGTAATAGTACAATTTGTAAAACCACAGTAGCATCTATATTAAAGGAAACAATAGAGAAAGAAAGGAAAAATGGTAGTACACTAAATTATAGAAAAGAATTAAGCAGTAGAAAGATAGTAGCTCATAGCGTGGAGCATTCCTATTGCAGGGGAAGTTTCTCTGAAGACAGTTCAATATAAGGAGAATACTAGCAAGCACAGACAACATTACTAATTATCTTTGTTAAAGCAACATATTCCATTGTGGAGGGTTTCTTCTCTCTCTCTCTCTCTCTCTCTCTTTAAGAAAGCGCATTTAAAAAAAATCAAATCTGACAATTTCAATAACTAAAATTATGTTTGTCAAAGCATCAGGTCTAATCCAATAACTAATAATTTCAATCCAGGTACGGCAACATGATAGTAACTATGAATTTGTAAAGTTGAAAATGAATTAACATATTGGAAAACTGTATAAGATGCAATTATAATCACATATATATAGAAATATTTTTAATCACAGTACAATGTTTTTGTGAAATGACAAAAAAAAGGACACAAATTTATGAATTTTTCAATTTAAAGACACTCAACAGTGATTATTGTAACACTTTCAATAGTATAAAGCCATATAAAGATGGAAAATTATAGAAAAAGAATTAAATAGTTGAAAGAAAGCACCAACACCATGTAATCTACCCAACTATTCTCGCCTCACGCCCACCTATTAAAAATAATGACCAGAGACTCAAAGGAGTCTAGATACATTAAGGAAAATATTTATTTGGATCATTTTCAAATTTCAAAAAACATTACAATGGTAACAATACCTGGAAGCTGGAGGGCAAAACTGTCTTTTGATCCCAAAACTAAATCTTACTTGATCTTCTCAAACGTTATAACATATGATTCTCCTCCTTTAAATCTCTCCAATTCCTCTCTCTCTTAACCCTAACATATTTCTCAAATCTCTCCTTGCCGCTGTAAAGGTTCTCAATAAGGAAGGCCTTTAGGGCCACCGTGAATGGCTTGCATGTCTTTCTTTCTCTCTTTCGTTTCATTGTAATGTGGTTTTTTCAATTAATTAATTAATTAATTGGTTTTCGCAGATGCCTCAACCAACTTAGACATCCAAATCTTGTTAAATTGATCGGATATTGTGTGAGGATGATCATAAGTTAGTTGTGTATGAGTTTATGTTCAAAGGAAGCCTTGAAAATCATATGTTTTAGTGATGCTTTAATTTGTTTATTTCTTCATTAGGATGGATCCAACGAGATTTCCAATACTTTTGAGGTTAGTAATTCTTAATATTTCTGACTTTCTGAATATTTTTGTTTTATTGTTGATTTTGAACATTCATTGTGATTTCATCTTTTATGCGCTTAATGAAGAAATTATATTAAGTTTTTTGATGGACTGGTTTGTTTACAGGGCATGTGGGATTTGACGCCAAATAATGATCTATTAATGGAGCTGCAAGAAGAATGCACTTTTGAAACTATCTTGCAAATTTAATTGTATGTTGTTGGATGTAATTGAAAGAATTGAAGAAGTTTTGACTTTTTGGCTTACCTTTTTCACTTATGTAGTCACTTATTCTTTGTTGTTCATGTACTAGGATAATGCTTTGCAAGCTATATGGACCAATCGTGAAAATGATTGGAGATTAATTAGGTATGACATTTGTATGATGACCATATTTTTGCTTTACTGCCTATTATATTTAATTTTATGTGTTTGTTTTGTAGAAGCTTGATTTTCATGCTATTTACTGCATATTTTTATTTTTCCAATTCTTTACAACGTGAACTTCAAATCTATTATCATCAAACCGGCCCAATGGGCATACAAATTAATTAGTTCATATGTGAATTGATGAACTCTATTATTTTTCAGAATACTTTTGTTTTATCTTTCACTTCATTACAAACAGAGATCAGGGGCAGATCCAACATCCTTGAGGGTAGGCCTCAGATTTTGAAAAAAAAAATTGCAAATATTTATAATTAATTGTTTTTATACCAAAAAGGTACAAATATATATGGCCCACAATCAAACTAATTGCTATAATATGTTAATGCAGCAATGTCAGGCTCACCCATCATAAATATTGCGGCTATGCTAGCCACTAGTTTCATTATTTTAAATATATTATACATATGCCGACCAATCTCTATAGGACCACAACTTTTGTATCCCTAATTTTATTTAGTGAGTGCGCCTCTCTTTCTCTTTGTCTTACTGGCTCGGTTGAAGTTACAACTTTTGAGGACTATTTTCTGCTTTATCAGTTTTAGGTATGTATATTACTTATTTTAGTTTAGTTTATTTTAAGGTTAAATCATATTTGTTTTTATGGAGGTTTGTTATTCTGATGAAAAGAAGTATGAATCTTGTGAGTTTGTTTTGTGTTTGTTTGATTTTGCAATTGGTTGAAAACATTATTATTAATTTGTGACTTTAGATATCACAAATACATTTATAAAATTATTTTTTTATATAATTAGAGGACAGCTTGATTTGCACCAATCATTAATATATTAATGATGATATTTTTATTATTTTATAATTGATTAGTTGACTAAGTATGCTCTAATAGTAATTAAATTAAATCTAGTTGATCTATGCCAATAATTTAAATAAGTCAAAAAATTGATTAGCAAATTATATAAGTTTTTAAATGTCACTAAAATGATTTTAAATATAAGAAAATTAACACAATAAAATGATTAATTAATTGCTAAAATACTCTTTTAATTAGATCTAATTGTTACATCTAAAAACGTGATAAGTCAGTCCTTGTAATTTTATTAATTAAAGTTTCATTAGTCTTTCTTTACATGTATCATATTATCTTTTTTTTTATTTGATAGCTATGTTATCCAATTATTCAAGAGATTAAAGAAAATTCCAGCAGAAATTGTTGATGGAGACTCTACTGATATTGAGGTTAATCAAATCTCATTAGAAGAAGAAGCCCCACATCAGTAACAACAACACCAAGTAAAAGAAGCTCAACCTTCGGTCAAGATGTTCAATTTAGATAGCTTGAAACTGATCCAGGATTGAGGATACCAATTAACGAGATTTGTTGTACTGACAAGCAAAAGGAGGAAGTTCGAAGAGCATACTTGTTGAAAGGTCCTGCCAACCTAAAGATCATAACTTTCCTTTCACTCTTCGGAGATAAAAAGCATAGGTTTACACCAGAGTGGTACAAAAGAAGGTCCAAGTTGATGGAATATAGTGTGGCAAAAGATTGCATCTTTTGTTTAATTGTTATCTTTTCAAAACTGATTATGGTGACCAAGCAGGTAGTGAAGTTTTTATGAGTAAGGGATTTATAATTGGAAAGATAAACCGAAAGTGAAAAAACATGTTGGAGATCACTCTAGTACTCATAACCAATGTCATGCCAAGTGTGTTGATTTGATAAACCAAAGGCAACACATCGATGTAAATCTCTGCGTGTCGAAAAAGGCGAAATTGGACTATCGTATTCGCTTGAATGCATCAATTGATGCATTAGATTTCTTTTACATCAAAGATTGGCATTTCATGGTCATGACGAGTTGATGAATCTAAAAATCAAGGTAACTTTTTGGAAATATTGAAGTTTTATCCAATCATAATGACGAAATACAAAAAGTTGTGCTGGAAAATGCTCTAAAAAAATATCAAATGGCGGCCCCAACATCCAAAGGGAATTAACTAATGTTTACGCTCATTTGACGACCAAGAAAATTATTGCAGAAATTGTGAGAGATAAACAACTTTCTCTTTTCTAGTTGATGAATCTCTGTGATGTGGCAGTGAAAGAACAAATGACTATTGTTTTTCGCTATGTGGACAAAAAGGTTGTGTTATTGAACGTTTTATCGGAGGTGCATGTTAAGAATACTTTGCAAAGTCTTTGAAAATTGCAATAGATGCCTTTTTTGTAAAGCATGGATTGAGTTTAACAAGTTTACGGGGCAAGGTTACGATGGAGCAAGCAATATGAGAGGTGAGTTCAATGGTTTGAAGACTTTGATATTGAGAGAAAATAAATCAGCTTTCTACATTCATTGTTTCTCTCATCAACTCCAACTGGTGCTAGTCAAGTTGTAAGTAACCATTCGGCATTGGGTGAATTTTTTCAATCTCTTTTATGTTATCAAACACTATAGCGGCATCTTGTAAGCGCAAAGAGTCTTGCTACGTGATAAACAATATGAAAATGTGATATCTTTGATTTCTAATGGTGACCTTCATATGGGACGAGGTTTGAATCAAGAATGCACTATTAAACGACTAGGAGATACACATTGGGGTTCACACATGGGGACAATTCATAGTGTCATAAATTTATTTTCTTCTGTTGTTGATATGCTTAGGGTGATTGAGATTGAATGAGACGATTGGCAAAACAAAAGTCAAGCAAGGAATTTATTACAAATCATTGAGAATTTTGAACTCGACTTTTTGTTATTCTTAATGAAAAGAGTATTGGGAATCACAAATGAACTGTCACAAGCATTACAAAGAAAAGATCAGGATCTTCTTAATGTCATACAATTTGTACAAATTTCGAAGCGTTGATTGCATAAAATGAGAAATAAAGACACTTGCTTCGACATATTGTTAAAAGAAGCTTCTGATATATGCAAAGATAATGACATACCAATCTTGGATAATATGGAAGATAACTTTGGGAGGACAAAACGGGGGATTGCGCCAATTATGAATAAACGTCATTTTAAGGTGGGATTGATGTATACAGTTTTGGATAACATTCAAGAAGAACTCAATAATCGTTTTGATGAAGTAAATATGAGGTTGCTTCAATGTATGGCATCTCTTGATCCAAGTAACTCTTTTGTTGCATTTAACAAAGATAGATTACTTGAATTTGCAAAGTTCTATCCTGCCGATTTTCCTCAACACGATATTTGGTTGCTCGATGATCAACTTGAAAACTATTATGAGGATGTTAGCACCAATGCCAATTTCACTCATGTTGAAGGGATTGCCGACCTTTCTAAAAAAATGGTTGAGTTTAAGAAGGATGTTGCTTACAACAAAGTTTTCTTGCTTATTAAATTAGCATTGGTTTTGCCTGTGGCTACTGCAACAGTTGAAAGGGTGTTCTCTGCAATGAATCTTGTGAAAAATAGTTTGCGTAATCGAATGGGAGACGATTGGATGAACAATTGCTTGGTGGTTTGCATTTGAAAATGAAGTTTTTGCTACAATTGAAAATGAAGATATCATTGAACACTTTCAGAATATATCAAAGCGGAAAATTGTGTTAAATTGAAGATCTTCAGGTATACCATTCTAACTTGCTTTCATATTTAAACAATCAATATTCAAATATTCAAATCTTCATGTATACCATTCTAACTTGGTTTTTTGGTCAATACGCAGAGGATGTGTGGATCTTTAATTTAGACGGTTGAGTTTTGATATTAACGTCTGGATTTGGAGTTATACAGCATGAAGTTTGACTGCTTCTCTGGTGATTTTAATCCATCGCTTTGTAAGCTTTTATGTATTTTACTTGTATTAGAGTTGTGATTGACCTCTAAATTTGTGTGGAATATTTTTGGTGGATTGTGATTGCTGTAAACTCTTTTGCTTAAGGTTTGCTAGTTTTTTTTAAGTTTTCACTAGTTGTTTGGCAAACAATGGCGGACCCGTGGTGGCCCCCTCGGACAAAAATCCTAGCTCCGCCACTGACAGAGATAGTAAGGTTTGACCTCAAAATAGATAAATATATATAAACTAGCTTCCTTTAGGAAAAAAAATTATCATGTATCATAACATAAAAGTTCTTATGAAAAGAATAATACAAATGAGAGCAAGAAAAAAAATCATTATTTTGTTTTTTAACTTCTCTTTTACTTTTACTAACCAAAGCAAAAGAATTTTTTTTTCCATTGTTTTGTTTTCATTACTTTTATTTACAAAATAACTTTGATTAGTTGTGTGATCATTCTCATCAAGATATTAATTCTTCACCTAAAACTATCACATAAACATTTCAAAAATAGCAGCTCCACCAACTGCTTTAGCACAACAACTTTTCAAACTTGGTGTCAAAAAACTTGCATCTTCAACCAACAACATTTGTTCATTTTTCAGCAAAATATCACTACCATCAACAGGTTGACGTTCTACAGAAAATAGACAACGGGTCTTTCACAATCCTGTGCTTATAACAGTTATTACCACACTTGTAATAAGAAACCTTTATAATTCTTTAAGGAGGTATTCAGTTTATGGTAGAAGAATGTTGATGCATTCAAAACACAACACAAAAACTCAGTGTACTAGTTTGCGTACATGACCAGTATGGTCAATCTCATCGAGCTTGTTGGTAGCGCAAATCCACTCCTCAACCCCCGTATGAAAATCGACCAAACTCCCGCTTCCAAGTTCAGTTTCTCATAACAAATTGTCATAGCATTCAAATACTTAGAGATTAGAAGTTGCGGTACCGTCTCAGTTTTCCCTGTTCACTTCAGTATCTCCTTTTATAACCATGCATGACAGCATCAGCAGTATAGCACTGAACAAAATGGTTCCATTCTATAAGAGATTCCACACAAATGGTACAGTGGAATCAACTAAAATGGCTGCCAATATCGCCAACCTAAATACATAGGATCACTCCCCTTGTTCTATCATCATCCTTGTCGGTCGCAGGATCTTAAACATCAAGGTCTTCCTTCGGAAGCTGGTCGTCATACCATGTTGCGTTCTCTTTCTAGGCAAAGCCAATGACTACGAGACTCTAGTTGTAGCAACAAGGATGGCTAAACATCCCTGCATCAGCTTGACACTAATACACCTCATTGCAAAAAAGAGAAATAAGAATGAGAAGAGAAGTAGTTGTAGCTTTGATGATAAAGCGGTGAATAATTTTGGATACAATATGCAAAAAATTATGGAGTAAAATACATAAGAGGAGATGGTGATGGATGGAGCAGAAACCATTTAGTACAATTTGATCAATGGGGGATTAGTATAGACTTTTAATTGTGGGAAGGACTAAGGAGTCATAATAAATGATCACCACTTATAGAAAGGCTTACATTTTGGAATGAGCGCAAAGAGTTAGGAATAATAGGAGACATTTTGGCTTCAGCCGATTTTATGGGCAGCGCCACAATCTTGGTGGTGCAACAACAAAGCAATATAGAGGATGAAAATTTAAGGCATCATGAGAAGATGGAAATTTGTTAGATTTTAAAGTAGATGATTTTTTAATCCACAAAATTGTATAGATTTTACTGTTAATAAGGTCAGTTTGGCCTAATTTTATAAATCTTGCATATTGTATAGCACACATGATTTGATATAAAAAAAAAAATAAAAAAATCGAATTGAAAGGAATAGTTTCATCTGATGATGGTGGCAACATGAACATGAAATGTCTGCTAAAATCATTAATACCCTTTTCATTCAAACATGAATAAAAAATTATTAACTTGTAAAAACAAAAAATAATTTCTATATTCATCAATGAAATAAGTAACATGCTGTAAAAACAAAAAATAAAAAGAAAATGTGAATAACGTAGAGGTTTATTTAAATCTTATTTCAAAATGTTTTTTTGAAAATGATCATGTCATGATATACTAGAATAAATTTTATTTTATTTATATTTTTTGACACATTAGTTTGTATGATGTTGTTGTTGTTGGACTTACAAGAGCAAATAATTTAAATATTCTTTATTTGGTAATATTTTATTACATCTCCAATAGGCATAATTTGCACGTCTCCCATAATTGGTTGATTATCTGAATAACTAAAATTAACTAACCAAGAATAGCAACCCTAAAGTTTTGAAAGCTATTATAAGCTAATTTTCAACATTTGTCTATCTAAAGTGTCTATCCCTTTTCTTTTCCATTGGTTCCATTCATTTCGTATTGGAAAATTCATCTTCCCCTCTGCCCTTATATCAAGCTGTGGAAGAACACAGACAGTTGTGTTAGTACTGGGCACTCTTTATGTTGAACCTATTCATATGGAAGGGTACGAGGGTGATCTGTGTGGACATAAATCCAAAAACACATCATTTATTATATGCATGCCATTGAAAAAGATTCATCCCCATGATTTCTTTGACTCAAACATCCTCACTTTCTCTTCTCTCTTTTATTGTTTCAATTATTCACAGCCACCGACGTCATTGGCCTTGTCTCCAGATTCCTCAAACCTTTTGGCCAACCACTTTTCCTCTGTCAATTATTGGTAAGGATTTTCATGCAATTTTGCTATATTTATTTATTTATATGTTTGTGATTTTTGTATTGATTGGTTATAGTATAACATACCAGGGTGATATTCTAATTGGTCCATCGCTTTTAGGATCAAGTTACAAGGTTATGGAAATTGTTAGTTTTGCATGGAAACGAAAGAGAAAAACTGATGAACTAAAGAGAAATTAGGGACTGCAATAATGCTCTTTATTCAAAAAAACAGGGGTAAAATATATACACGCCAACGTTACTGTTTCAACTAAAACAATTCAAATTTCAAATTTTAAACTTACTCCACCTACTAATATACGTACAAGCAAGTGAGAAACTACACTTAACTAAACTTAATACACCTAAACAAGTCACTGAACAAATCAAACATAGTGACAAAAAAAAACTGCTTCTGCATGAATTACGGGAGATCAACAGGCGTTAAGCTGCAGTTCAAAATTCTGCCACCTTTCTGCATTTCCAGCATGATATCACCTTTCAACACTCCTCCTTGATATCATTGCTGGAAACACTAAGTCTGAACTGAAGATATTCAAACTTGGCTTGGGACAACGGCTTAGTCAGAATATCAGCGACCTGTTCTTCTCCCCGGCAGTGTATCAACTCAACTTCATGATCTTGCACAGCTTCCCTTACTGCATGGTATTTTATCTTAATATGTTTGGTACGGCCATGATTAACTGGATTTTTTGCCATAGAAACTGTAGACAGATTGTCACAGAAATTACAGTAGGCTGTCTTTGAGTTTGGTTAAGATCATTCAAAGTCTTCCTGAGCCAAATGGCTTGGTCCACGGCAGCAGCAGCAGCAGAGATGTATTCTGCTTCTGCTGTTGACTGAGCTACCGTTGCCTACCTTTTGGATAGCCAACACACAGCACCAGAATTTAAGAAAAATACATAGCCGGATGTACTCTTCATGTCATCTATTGATGCAGCCCAGTCACTGTCCGAATATCCCACAAGCTGAAAACTTTCAGATTTCTTAAACCATACACCAAGTCCAGGATTACCTTTAATATATATGGGCACCCTCTTAGCTGCCCTGAAATGATTTACACTTGGATTAGTCATAAACCTGGAGAGGAGACTTGTAGCATACATTAAGTCAGGCCTGGTTGCTGTTAGATACAGCAAACAACCTATTAAGCTTCTGTACAAACTCTCATCCACCTGACAGCCCCGTCCTCTTTGCTCAATTTCTGAGTAGCAACTAGAGGTGTATGATGCTTGCATTTATCCATGCCAAACCGTTTAAGAACCTCCCACAGTACCTCCTCGATTAACAAATATCCCACTTGAAGTTTGATTAATTTCCATACCCAGAAAATAAGACATCATCCCAAGATCTGTCATTTCAAACTCACATTCATTGCTTCTTAAATTCATCGACCTTACTTGGACTACTGCCGATGATGAGAGGTCATCAACATACATTGAAACAATGATCAATTCACCCTCCACTTTTCTTACAAATAGTGTATGTTCATTTGGACTTCTCAAGTAACCCAGCCACTCAAGTATTCATTGATCCTGCTGCACCAGGCTCTAGGAGCCTGTTTTAGCCATACAAGGCCTTCCTCAAAAGATACACTTTATTCTCCTGGCCTTGAACTTGGTACCCATCCGTTGCTCAACATAAATCTCTTCATTGAGCCATCCATTTAAAAATGCAGACTTGACATCCAGCTGGAATATTTTCCAACCGAATTGAGCCGCAAAGCAAGTAACACCCTGATTGTGCAAGCCTTGCTACCGGTGCAAATGTATCATGAAAATCAATTCCTACGTTGAGCAACCCCTTGACAACCAACCTTGCTTTGTGCTTATGTACTGAACCATCAGGACTATATTTCTTCTTGAAGATCCACTTGACTTGAATCACATTTCTATCCCTTGGTCTGTCCACAAGCTCCAGGTCTGATTTTTTTCTATCATTGTCAACTCCTCCTGCATAGCAACTCTCCAAGCTTCAGATTTTGCTGCTTCATGAAGTTAGTTGGTTCAAGTGTGGCCAAATTACACCTCTCATAACCTCAGCCAATGAACGGTACCTCTAACTGGGAGCTCTTCTTCAATTTCACTTGCATCTTTTTCAGCAGTCCATCACCAACCACATCAATCTGCCGTGGACTTTCTTCTTTATTAACTTTGTTCTCTTCCTAATTCAAACACCTTCATCAACCCTTATATCTCTATGACATGTATCTTTTTGGTTTTCTGGATTATACACTCTACAAGCCTTGGAATTATTACTATATCCAATAAAATGCCTATAGTTGCTTTGTCATCCAGCTTCTTCCTCTTGGCTGTTGGACCAATACATAACAGGTGCTGCCAAAGACCCTTAAATGATTCACAGTAGGTTTGATCCCATACCGAGCTTCATAGGAGTTTGGTTGATCAAGGCTTTGTGGAAGCTTATTTGGTAAATAAATCGCAGTGTTTACGGCTTCTGCCCAAAAAAATTTTGGCAGTTTCTTCTCAGCCAACATGCATCTTCCCATCTCACAACGGTTCTATTCCTTCTCTCACTTACTCCATTCTACTGTGAAGTATAAGGACTGCTGATTGGTGCTTGATTCCTGCCTCTATGCAGATTGTTTCAAACTCTTTTGATGTGTACTCACTCCCATTGTCACTCCTCACCATTTTGATACTCAAACCAGTTTGGTTTTCAACCATTGCTTAAACCTTCCAAAAACTCCAGCTACTTCGTTTTTTTGCTTCAAGAAATACACCCACCCATTCTAGTTTTTCATCATGCACATACAAAATAACAACTCCCATTAAAGGAAGGTGTTTGCATAGGGCCACATTCGTCTGTGTGAATGATTTGGAGTTTTTCTGAAGCTCTCTAAGCTTGGTTCATGGGAAAGGATGTCTGCTCAGCTTGCCAAATGACATGCATGACACATGGTGTTAACTTCATCAATTTCGGGCAGGTTCAGAACCATCTGTTTGGTCTGAGCTTGCTTGAGACCGTGATAGTGATAATGACCAAAACGCTTGTGCCATATTCAACTCTCTAGCTTAGCACTATGAGCTCTGAATTCTGAATTTTTCCAGTCAATGAGAAAGATTTTTCCTATCATTCTAACTCTCATGAGTTCATTACCCTCACTATCTAATATCTTACAAGATTGATCCTGAAAATGTAGGACAATTTTCTCTCTAACATTTGTCCTACACTAAGTAAACTTTGATTTAATCAGGAACATAAAGCACATCAGAAATCAGCTTAGTACCTGATTGAGTTTGCACAGCCCAATCACCTCTCCCTTTAACATCTACATTCTCCATTCCCTATCTTGACTTTGGATTGAAACGCCATGTCCAAGCTGGTGAAGCTTTGCAAGTTTGGAGTCATATTTATGCATCCACTATCAATCAACACCAGGTTTCATTGCATGATGAGGCAGACCCGCAGGATGCCACAAATAATTGCTCGCTTCCTGCCCTGGCTGCAAATCTTTAACCATCTGAGCTTGCTGCTAAGAGGATTTCCCTTTATTTTACAAACTCTCTCTATATGGCCGAATTGTTTGCAGGCTCTACACTGATTCCTGGTATGAACCAACACCGTTTTTCTGAGTGTCCCTCCTTCTTGCAGTGGGAACACGGTGGATACTCTTTTATCCCACCATGTTTGTTCCACTGACCGTTAGCTTCTCTTTCCCTTTCTTATCTCCTGCATTTCTCTATTTCCAGCCTGACAAAACTTCCTTTATGTGTTGCAACCTAGCACCTTCACCTAAGTCTTCCAGCCTAAAAACCTCCTTTGTTCTTGAGCTTGTAAAGAATGGATCAACTCAGTTAGAGTTATTTGGTCAGGTCTTTAGAATCCTCAAGAGGAGATTTTGCCTCAAACCTTTCAGGTAGGCTTCCTAACACTTTCTCCACAATTCTTCTATCCGTCAATTCCACCCCAAGCAATCTAATTTTATTAACCACACTCATTAATCTATCAACGTACTCCCTTACCTTCTCAGTTTCTTGCATTTTTAGCCACTCAAATTCTCTTCTCAGGTTCAACACTTGCATGCCCCTTGTTGTATCACTACCTGTATACTCTTCTCTCAACTTATCCCATGCTTCTTTTGGTTTTTCATACGCCATGATCCTGTGAATACAAGATCAGTTACTACTGCTGAATGTGAGAGAGAGCTCTCGGTGCTTTGGCAGCCTCTTCTTCATGCTCCTGATTTGATTCAGGTGGGATTTGGTCCCAAGGGAGGTAGTTGACGGTTCTCTTCCACGTACTGCCACAACCCTGTCCACGAGGAATGCTTTCATCTTGACTGCCCCACTGTGTTATTGACCGCCATTAAGACGGAGGTGGTAGAGAGACTAGAGGTTGTGCCTTTGAAACTGAATATTTGAGTTTTAACAAAAAAAGTAACGAAACCGGGGTTGAAAGTGCGAAGAAAGAGGATTAATTATCAGGCTCTCTAAGATCACTTAAAGCTCTGATACCAATTGTTAGTTTTGCATGGAAACGAAAGAGAAAAACTGATGAACTAAAGAGAAATTAAGGACTACAATAATGCTCTGTTTTTTATTCAAAAAACAGGGGTAAAATATATACACGCCAATGTTACTGTTTCAACTAAAACAATTCAAATTCAAATTTTACTTACTCCACCTACTAATAAACGTACAAGCAAGTGGAGAAACTACACTTAACCAAACTTAATACACCTAAACAAGTCACTGAACAAATCAAACACAGTGACCAAAAAAACTGCTTCTGCATGAATTACGGGAGATCAACAGGTGTTAAACTGCAGTTCAAATTCTCCACCTTCTGCATTTCCAGCATGATATCACCTTTCAACAGAAAATATATTTCCTTTGAGAGGTCATATGCTCGACCCATTGCTTCTATTGGACTCGTGTTTAACTTTTTCTTTATGGAGTTCAAGTTGATCCATGGATTTAAGAAAATAGATAGAACTGCAATTTTTATTGGACTTCTACATTTGCATTACCAAGATGAACGAGCACTTCTTATCTTTTCTCTTGATCCCTTCTCGATGAAGATGACATAGCCAATTCACTACCTATAATAGCCCAGATAGAATTTGTTTTCTCCCTTCCCATGATCGGCCACTTCCTTATTGAGCTAAAATTGTAAACTCTGAGTTTGGAAGAGTGGCTTTGTCTTCCTCCGCATTGGGTAACATTTGCGGAATTGTTGTTTATATAGCTTCTCAGGCGTGGATTAAATCAGGCGAAACATGAGAGAACGTTAGTATTTTTGCCAATATATTAGTCATCACATTTATACTTTTGTCCTTCACCATTGCATGGATGTTAAGAAGGAATTCAGAAGGACCATTGAGACAGGAACACCTAATTGTGCTATTTTAACATTTTGATTTCAGGGTTGTGGTATTTCTATGGGATTAAAAGTGTCTCAAGCCTCTTGTTTTGGGTTATCTTTCTCGCCAGGGCCACCATTAGGCTAACGTTGGTGGAGAAGCTTGGACCAACCATCTTTTGGGTGCTCATGCCCATATATTTTGTGGTATTTTATGGATTAAAGTGATGTTCAAGCCTCTTGTTTTAGGGTTATCTTTCTCGCCAGGGCCACCATTAGGCTCAACGTTGGTGGAGAAGCTTGGACCAACATCTGTTGGGTGCTCATGCCTATTTTTGCCAAAATTGGTTTGTTGATAGACTTCTTTGTCATACCATTCAAACACTACTTTATAGTTTCATGCATCGTCTTCACCTCTGCAATTTGGAAGTTTGCAGAAGCCTTTTTATCTTCAATCTGCTGCCAAATGACAAAGAGAGATGCTATTTTGCTTGGCCTTATCGTGACTTTCCAGGGTATTCTTAAGCTTGGCTTGTTTAGATTAATGAGAGATAAAAAGGTTAATTTTGAACCATCCTTTTTATAATTTTGATCATCATCATCTCAACTTATCTAAAAACTTGTTAAATTTCCTTCATGTTTGCAGAGACTAGATAAGGGGATAAGGGAAGCTTTGTGATCATGTGCATTTTAATGGTACTTAAAACATGTATTGTCACGCCTATTGTAAGACGCCTTTATGATCCTTCAAGGTGGATGCAGTTTATGGTAGAAGAACGGTGATGCATTTAAAACCCAACAATGAACTTCATATACTCGTTTGTATACATGAACAAGAGGATGTTCCCATTGCCATTAATTTAATTGAGGCCTTAAATCCCACTAAGCTCCAATTGTCTTCACCATGCTTCACTCCATTGAGCTAGTTGGACGCACAGACCCCCTCGTAATTTCCCGGACTCTCCCAAAAAGAACTCAGTCTTTTGAGGCCTCTACCTCGGAACATATCATCAATGCTTTCAGATACTTAGAAAATAGCTCTTCTAGCACCATCACACTTCTGCCATACACTTCAATATCTCCTCTCAAAATGATGCATGACGATGTATGCAGTATAGCGCTTGAAAACGAGGCTTGACTCGCTATTGTTCCTTTCTAGAAGAAGTTAGACACAAAGGATTATATGCAAACAACAAAGACAACCAAGATTACCAACCAGAACCTATTTGATAGATCACTTGTACCTTGCTCTATTGGCGTCCTCATTGATCGTGGTGTCTTGAAAACATCAAGGTCTCCCTTAGACAGCTAGTGTGCATATCGTGTTGCAATTCTCTCTTGGGTGGAGCGGACGATCGCAAGGCTCTAGCTTGCTAGTTGTCCCAACATCTCCTTGGCAATGATATGCCTCCTGGACAAAAACAACACCAGCTCAGATGCAGATAGGTGTCTTGACGATGAAATTGTGAGTATGTTTAGAAGCAGAAGGGAAGAAAATTGTCATGTAACGTTTGTAGAGGAAGTCATGAAGGGTGGGGGAAGAACTGTTGGTGTGATTTGAGCAATACAAAATTGGTACCAACTTGTGATAATGGGAAGGCATCATGAGAGGCTATCACCACTTATATCAAGGCTTTCATTTTGGGATGAGCAGCAAAAGTTGGGGCCAATTGGCAATGTGTTTGCTTCATTGGATTTTAGTGGCAATACCATAATCTTGGTGATGCAACAACACACAAAAGTAGGGAAAGAAAGTTTCAAGTATGGAGGAGGAATCTTTAGTGGCCTAGATTCGATAGAAAAGGAAGTAGGACATTCGTTAATGACCAGAATGGCATACTAGTTAGTGGTTATTGAAGAAAAAGAATACCTAAGGCTCTGTTTGGTTAGTTATTTAGAATAACAATCTATGGTAAATTGCATTTTTAGAAAATATGATAGGATTCTGAGAAGTTTTTTTGTGCATTTCTTAATAGCATTTTCTGAAAATATTTAGATTATTTTTAACCCCTTAGGTTTGTTAATTTAACTAAACACCCCCAACAATACAAGTTTATAAATTGAAAAAAACACCCCCACCCACCCACATATTGTCAGCAACTAGCCACTATCGCCAGAAGGTTACCAGAATCTGTCGCAATGGCGCATAACTGACCGGTCGTGCGTCGATCTATCCTTTTCTGGCTAGGTCTACGGTGGATCTGGCCGGAAAATGTCAAATCTACGGCCACATATCTGGTCATCGTTGACGGCCAAGATATGGTCGTCTCAATCAAGATATGGCCGTCATTTGGCCTTCGTTGACGGCCAGATCTCTGGCCATCGTTTGGCCATAGATCTAGACGAAAACGGAAGATCGGCGCACGACCAACCAGATCTAGCCGATCGTGCGTCGTTATGACATCAACAGTAGCAACGGCGGTGATTGCTGGTGAGTGATAGTGGCTTGGGGTGTCTTTGTTAATTTTAAAATTTTTTTGAGAAAGATAATCCTTAATGTTTTAAGTTGAATAGGATAGGTTTGGATTTTGAAGAACATTGAAACAGATGCATTTTTAGGTTTTTAAGATAGGATAGTGGAATAGAATAATGGGAGAAGAGTGTGCCAAACAGACCCTAAACTTGTACGTTTTTACATGAATGAAGAAAATCTAAGTAGTATTCTTTTTCAATAAAGCACCTAGTTTTGATTCTACTAATGGTTGTTGCCACATGAATGCATATCACTACTCTTTGGTTTTGATGCTTTTAGTAAAAAACATTTCAGCAAAATAACATGGGAGCCTCACTGTCCTCTGCATTGAGCCAATTCAGCCTTCAATCTTAAACTCCATATAAAGATACCAAAAATAATAGTACTAAAATCTAGAACTTATTGAGTCATTGCATCAAACACCTTCAATCTTTAAAGCATCCCATAGAGAGGTGCATTTTTCTGTACAATTTCTTCGTTTTTTGATTTATCTCCGCCAAAACCAAACGCTTTCATGGTTCAGTTTTCCTAGAATCAATGAACGATTATAAAGGAATAAACTGAAGATTCTAGAGTGATTCTGTGACTTTGACTTGCTTTAAAACAGAGTCAATGGCATTGAACTGGCGGGAAGCAGAAAGATTTGAGTAATGATTGGGTAAGAATCTGGACACCGAGTTGAAGAAGCCGAGAACAAATGATTAATGACTCCATACACCAATGGTAGACTCAGTAAGTCACGGGAGAATGAGTTGATGAAGCCCTATCGCCCATTTTCATACTGCTTTTTTGTAGTTCAAATGCCTTCAGTTTTTACACTAGAGGATTACAGAGGTGGTCTTCAATGTTTCATAAAAATTTAAATGTAATATTTGAATCTACTTTAACTTTATTCAGAAGGTACAACATGTATAATAATATTCGCATGAATTTTTCATTAAGCTAAACTATATATACAAACTTCTTAGCTTTGTACAATCCATGTAACATTATCCTTCACAAATATACATTAAAAAATACAAGCACCCTAGTAATTTTCACAGTATTTGGTGGTATCTGGGCTTCTTTTCTACACTACCCTTAGCCCTCAATACTCATACCAGAGGGCAGGAAGATATGTACAGCGTATCTTACTCCCCTTTTGTATTTCTTTTGACTGACTTTTGACATCTGATAATTCTGTACAACATTTACTTCTCAGACTATACAGAAAGAAGTTATGAGTAGGATCTAATCAACTTGAAATTTTGAAAAGATCGAGCTTTAAACAAGTTCCCCAGAAAAAATCCTGTCGTAGTCTCAGGTGGTTTTGGTGCAAGAATTGGGTTCTGCTTTACCTGCAGCTTGGTTTGTCCAATTTGTCCCCGAATAGAATCAATGATCTTTGGATCAACCGGGTTCCCAGTCACATCTGTGACATAGAAAGTGTCTTTCACCTTCCCACCTTTTGTCGAAATTTCTGCTCTCTTGATACACATACTATTTTCACGGAATATCCTTGTGATGTCCGAAAGGAGTCCAATACGATCTTCCATACACAATTCTAGCTCCAGTCCCTTCAAAATCATGCAAAATGAATTAGTATACAATTCCATATATGCACACTATGATTAAATTTTCACATCACTATTTTATACCTCAAATGCCCGCCTCTCAATGGCTGCTTCAAGACACTGTATAACACGTTCTCGTTCGGCATCAGAGCTAATAGGAAGCCCATCAACATGTCGAATATAGAATTCCTATAAACAAACAGAACAACATTTGTTTAATTGAAAAGTAAAAATGGTTATCTTCATTGGTCCAGTGTGTAAACTCTGCAAATTTTACATAAGAATAAGTTTGTCAAAGTCTGCCCACAATATCATTCTAAAGTTTATGACCATCACAAAATCAGAATGTGTTCCATATCTATATTGGTCCAGTCATCTAAAGAATCGATTTAATTTAAGAAAAGTGTTTGCAGTATCTTACTTGATAAGCTTCCATCTTCCCTGTGTTGACCATTCCATGAAAAACAACATATTGCATGTCTGTTAGAGTGCAAACGATGTCGAACAATAGTTTTGGGCGATCTTTTGATCTCATAGTAATCACAGTGTAATCTTTCTCAATATTCAAAACAGTAACTTGGGGTCTTAAGCTCTTATCCTCTACTCTCCCTACCATTCTCTCAACCCTTTCATAGTCCCTATCATCAAACATAATCTGATGCAGCCTTCTCTCTCTATTCATAACACCAGGAGGTGAAAGTGTCGTCTTTGCTCTTTTGAAGTCATTGTTTGCATTTAGAACATTGCAAAGCAATTGCTTTATTGTTGAGAGACGTTTTGCATCTTTAATTGCACACCCTGTGGAACGGTCTGTGACATGAGCAACAGCTGCGGCTCTAGCATTGTGTGTCCATATCTCAGCATTTACCACGTTGCACTGGAGATCCGCAAGAACTGCACATACCTCTGACAATAAACCAGGCCTGTCGGTACCAGTGAGTTCAATTGAGGTATGATCTTCTGAAGGCATCACCCCAACAGAGCTTCTCAATGAGGGTGCAAAGCTAACATCCCTTTCAAGCCTCTTCAAAGCATCAAGTTAAATGATGAGCTTAGTCAACATCCAGTGAGTCAAAGGACTCTACTAATAAACGACAACAGAGGAGGATTAAATTCTTCTATGCACTGAGTTATGGAATTAATATATTGTGCGGTTCCATTGTTAGATAATAGTTGGTTTAGTAGTTCTAACATGCCAGAAAATAAAAGAAATCAAATTCTACATCTTAAAATTCTGAAAAAGGTCTAACACAACACAACACAACTCCACCCTTTCACAAAGCATAAGCAAATTTAATACATATGAGATGGTTTCATGTGTTCAATACTTGAAGCAAACTATACAAACAGCAGCTAAATTTCGTGCTCCTCTTTACTCTTGACTACTTAGCAATAAAACAAATGCTTGAACAAAAAAAAAAAATATCATGCAAAAATGAAAAAAGAGCAGTTCCAGACAAGAATTTCTTACCTTTTCAATATAATCAATGGTTTCCCTATCTCTGATTTTTTTCCCATTGTGATCAATCACATAAAACACTGAAACCATATATTTCAAAACAACAACAAAAAATTAGAAACAAAGACACAAGCTCTCAACCCCTTTTAAAAGTTTGAGCAGTTGAAGAAAAAACTTTACCATCCATAAACCATCCACCATCTGACGATATGTACGCTTTCCTTATTATAAGATTCATATCAGTAAGTACTTGAACAACTTGCAGCAGAATTCCATGCTTGTTGAGACTGCCTACCTGAACAGGAAACCTAATTAATTCTTACACTCACTGTATCTTTTACTTTAACAAAACCAGAAAAGTGATTTGAGTAACTGATCAAACAATATCTATGTACTAGTTCCATCAAGTTCTTAAAAATACAAAATATGATTATTCACATATCACTAACTAGAGAAAATCATAGAAATAAAGCAACCACTTAACCAACCAAAACAAACCGAATGCTGTTTTTATCCTAATTTCGATAAGGCTAGAATCAAAGCTACTAGAAAGAATAAGCTTATTACCTGTATAACAGTGGCATCCTCACAAGAGATATTATCAATTACAACTCTGCAATAACAAGCCACTTAAAAAAATAAATACATATATTACGCACCAAAAATGGCATTAAAATATATATATATAGTAGAGGGCGAAAGGAAGTTCCAATTCGAATTATTTCAAAATTGCTTCAAATTTTCAAACTAATCCACCAGAATAATTTGATTTTCAATTGGAGTTTCCGTTTGGTTGCTGAGAATATTAATTAAAGAAAACGTGAGTTTCTCTTCCAAATTTCCTCAGAAAACCATATTTTCTTAATTATAACAAGCCGTGCGAATTTTCTAAATTTTGATACATAATTTTTTTTTTAAAATAAAGGAGTAAATCATCCCTTTCCGCTGGTTTCCCAGCATTCAAATCCAGAAGAAAAAAAAAAAAACTCAATCAAAACGAAGAACATCATGAAAAATCCCCAAAAAGAAAACACAGATAACCTGAAAACACTGTAACCTTAAATATCTTTAAGCCGAATATAAAAAAAATAAAAGATTCTTCATAATAACACACAAAACAACAACAAGAACAAAATTCTCCAAAATTAGAAATAAAAGGTTTACCTAGGTGGGTTCATCCTCCTGATCAGCTTCGCATACTCATCATCCATTCTCTAAACTTTTACTTAAAAAAGTTTAAATATCTATTTAAATACAAATCCAATAATTAAGATTTCTGCAGAAATCAGAAAGCCTTGAACTTGAGATGTATATAAACTTCCTATACAATACAATGATGCGTCCTCCAATATTCAAGGAAAGAAAGAATAGGGAGTATGAGAAACAAAAAGTGCTATAAAAAGTAAAGTGAAGTGCGGACATCAGCCGGTAAGCTGGTTATTAGTTTAAGTATTTGTACGTGGCGAGTCAGTATTGGTAGAACTGAACGGTTAATCTAAATGCTCACTGTAGACAGACAGGATGGTGTTAGTTGGAAAGTAGTGAAGTGTACATGTTTTGACCATTTTGGGTCGGATTCACACGCACGTGGCGTGTGCAGAATGGTCGGGACATTGCCGGTATTTTTGGCGGCAACTCCAGCGTGAGCGAATTGGAATTTCGCCCACGTTATTTCAGTGCTCAAACTGCCTAATAATCTTCCCATATCAGTCAAAAAAACCTTTATGTTTAAATTAAATTATTAATATTGCAGTAATTATTTAGCTTATCCATAATCAGAGACATGGGAGGCGTGAACGTGGAGTATTGATGAACCGTAAATTGACAAAAAAAAGACTTAATTAAAGTTTCATTTTCAATACTGTCACTATAAATATTGGGGTAGAGTGTCAATTATTTTTAAAGTTACCCAATTAACTAATGCTCTGAATCGGTCTTTGAAGGAAGAATTCTAGTGTAGTTTGAACCAACTTAATTTACCGGTTAAGTTAGGCACAACTAATTTTGATAAATTTGTTTTTTTATGAATAAAAAAAATCTATAAGTCAGTTTGTGTATGGAGAGCAGCAACATGTCATACTCATAAACAAGGCGACAAAAAATAAGGGGAAGCGGCGTAATGTGTTTGGCTATTATGGAAACAAAAAACTATATACTAGTTTCTGGTGACATCCAAAGGTTAATTAAGAAGTCATGTATTATACGAAGAAAGAGAAAGAGCATCGGTGTCAGCCATCTGAATTTGGTCACGCGTACTGGGATATGGAAATATCTAAGGGAAAAAGATACGGGGAACTGGTGAGAATAAAGGAAAGTTGTTTTTGGGATATTTGGGAAATGGAAGGCATAGAAAGAACGAGTGTCCAGACTCTAGCAGCCGCCCACAGGACCCACTTCTACTTGCCAAACCATAAGGAACAAATTATGGGTCCCAAAACCTTAATTTTTTTGGAATAACATTTTTCATATATTTATCCACTTCATATTTCCATCGCACACGTGGCTTGCTCTTGGTGGGTATAATTTACTATATCGATGGATACTGTAAATGTTGTGTTAGGAGGAATCAAATTCAAAATTAAAGAAAACAGAAGAACCCAAATTTCAGAATCAAGTTGGGTGTCCGAATTTCCCCGCAATTATTGATATGCTAAGGCGTTTGTGACAGGGCAAATTCCTAGAGATTCGCATTGAGCAACGATAGAGATTTGTCAAAATAATTCTTTGTACAGTTTATAGTAGTTTTATTACTCCACGAAACACCTTTGGCTTCATCATTAAACCATGGGACAGACACATAATCATAGTTAGACTTGTTTTCGTCAATGCTCGATCATGGACACATGATATCTCTTATGGAATTAAAATTAATTTTTATTTAATTCTAGGATTAATAATTCATGCACTAGAGTGTTGCTCTTTCTCTATATAAATTTATGTTTTATATTAGGGTTAAGGAATCATAATTGAATTTTTTTTTCATTTTTAAATTTCTCTTCTTAGTTATTAGATTAGATATTTGGTCTTTGTCAACACAAAAATTTAGTCGTAATAATACCAACTTGCATCACTTTACCCTTAGATTAATACAAACTAAAATGCTACAAATTCGTTGAGGGACACTCATCATAGTGGCTCCCACAATGTGAAAATGTAATGTCATGAAATGCATTACTATACTGTGATACAATTATAGTTACAATACACTAACTCCATAAAACTTTGAAAAATGTGGAAGTTGTGTCAAGATAAGGAATTAAACAATTTAGCGCAATATAGTGTCACAATGAGCACTAGTATTATAACAATATCAATTTACACCTAGATATAGGGGATGTTTATATACACGCTCATGCGCACCTCCCAATGTGAAGATAGCGTTGAAAGATTGTACAAAAAAAAACATTTTGACACTATAATTTCAATGTAATTTGACTGTAATGCAAATATGTGATATTTATTATAATTTAAAACTGATTTTATTTTAAGTGAAAATATATATAAAGCGTGTTTGATGAGGGGATGAAGCTTATGTTAGACTTAAAAATTGACATGAATGAATGATAATATTTATCGTTGCTTATTCAACAAGGCTTTGAGTTTGGTTACGTACAAACCACCCCAAAATAGTCTTATCATTTGAGACCTGAAAATTATTTAATATAAAATTGGATAGGAAAACTAATAGGGCATTGACTAAAACAGACTGGAACCTTAAAAGTCTTATCTTATAAATATTAAATAGCGATAGACAAATATTGCAATAGCCCGGCGGCTCCGTCAAGGGCTATTTTATTAAACCTCACTTATATTAATATAATAAAGTAATAAACCATTAATTATGGGAGAATCGAAGATTTTGAACTACCCCAACCCAATCGATGTGGTATCCAATCAAAAAGGGACCCCAATACTCATTTTCTACAGTAAAATTGGATGAGTACAAATCATTTTTATTATTTGTTAATTGATTAGATTATGATTTATGAATTGCTTGTGGAGGGGGAACTTTGCATTAACCCACTAAATTAAAAAGTAATAATATTTAATATCATCAATGAATGTTCTTCCAAACGCTTTAATATTTTTAATCTCTTAGATTAAGTAATAAAATCTGAATGTGAACGCATGTGCTTTGAATGGCATGGTCGGTAATAAATAATTGTAAAAAATATATTTAAAATATGAAACAGAAGTGAAATTGATTCAAAACGTGCAAGGAAGAAGGAAGGTACTGAATTGAAATATATAATCATATCGTATGTCTTGATACAGAAATCAGCACCAACTAGAGAATTCTGATTAACTTTGTCGAAACCGGAATGGATGTACGCGTGATTACAGATAACCAGTAATGAATAAATAATAAATACAATAAAGTAAATGACAGAGAGAATTTTAAAGTGATTTGACAAGTTAGAAATTGAACCTACGTTTACTGTTATCTTATTGTTTTTGAGAGCTTACAAAGAACAGTATAATTCCTAAGAAAATTTGCTCAGAACAATTGTCCAGTCCCCTTGAAAACAAGTTATGAAGAGTTGAGATAAGATTCAAATACGTAGGATTAGGAAGTTGTATGATCTTCGACTATCTCAGTTGAAATCTAAGTCAATCTGAATATTTTCATTCTAAATTGAACCAATCTAAATATTTTCTCTCCTAATAGAGAATTAGCCTCTCCGAATTCACTGCACAGCATTATGTGTTATGTTATAGGTGGGTGAAGCAACAAGGCAATATAAAAGTTGAAGATAAAAATATTATCAGAATGGAATTATTGTTAAGATATCTGATCTTAATTACTATTTTCGAGTATCCGCAAATAGTTTAGGATAATTATTGATTATATTCCATATTTGACGGTTAGATTTAATGGCTTTATTGTTGGGCTGCTTTAATTTAAATGGGTATTATTATGCCAAATTTTAAAAGATAAATAGTGTTGGATTTTAAATAAAATTATTAAAAATATTAAAAAATGAATGTATGTGTTACATCATGCATGACATATTCAGTGCCAACCAAAAATTTTGACTCTAAACTAAAGTTGAAGCTTTTTTCAATTTAATTTTGGCTAGGCAATAGCATCTATATTTGAGTTGACTTCACAAATTGAAATATGCCAACTATAAATAAATGGCCAAATTGCAGAAGAGCCTCAAATTGAGCAAGAGTATAGTGGGCTGGGCTTTCAGCTGTAGTGTATATTGGGCTTTAAATCCAAACAAAAAGTAATTGGGCCTCAAATAGTTAAATTTCATAGAAACCGCACCGACATTACACCCATTAATTTTCAAATAATGGACAAGCACCTATTGTACATTCCTAATAATGTATAATAGGTGAAACTTATAAGCAACCAAATGGGTTTTTATGTTCTGCCTATTGCAGCAACTCATCTTGATTACGCAAAAAAGAAATTGCAAAGGCTAGGCTACGTTGCCATGCTCAGTATATATCAAATTTTGGTAACCGGGCTATCCAAGCCAACTTGCATGCACCTAAACTAATCTTCAAGATCCATTGAACATTCAACAAGCCCAAATTATCAAATAAGCTACTATTCTATTGTGATAGGCGGCCCTAAGGTTTGAACCCAAGAACTAAAGAAAAGGGAACAAACCTCCTTGACCACTAGGCAAATTTTATTTTAATAGAAAAGGAGTTGGCATTTATGGTGAGCACTATAATATTTGATGATAAATTTTCCTTCACTTTTTAGGCGTGTGTGAATGAATTATATCTATTTTACATGCTTCAATTGAATGCCAGTATATGAATTATTGATACTCGCTGTTGTTCCTTGTGCAGTGGGTTGCATACATTCATCCTTCACATTCTCTGCCTTTCCCAATTGAATGTTTTTGTATTTCCTTTCTTTTTCTTTATCTTTGGGTGATTAAATATAATTGCAGAGTTTGAAGGATGCTTCTTTGTATTGGATGTATCGACAGGATCAGAAACAAGAAACAAAAAGACGATATGCTTGAGATACGCAACACATAAAAACAATTTCAAGGCCTGTTTTATTCCTTTTGGATGTATCAGTAAAGAAAAAAAGTAACAAAGGGGGTGATGTTCAGAAGCAACTGATAATTTTGTCCTACGCAATTTGTCACTTCTTTTCAGGTGAATAGGAATTACACTGAAGTAAATATGAACTTTCCTGGAAAGTGAAAACATCAAATTCTTTCATGAATATGGTGAAAGGAACATCATGCTCAAAATGTACCTTCAACTTCAGCTCCCGCATCTTGGTTTAAATAACGCTAATTCTAAAAATTTGAATAAATCCACATTTACACAAACGAAGGGATGCCTCATACATAACCCAGATAAGAAAAAAAATGAAACTGATGATATCCAGTTCATACCGATTGATAAAACTATTATTTGTCTAATTTGCTTTTAGACATTTTTTTTTTTTTTTAAAAACTTCTTTCATTTCTGGATAGCTCAAGTAAAATCATATAATGAGAAAAATGAAAGCATGCAGAGAGATTATTTGCAGATGCAGTAAATAATAATATGAATGAAATGGAGTCAGGATGGCTGATGGGTATAATACTTTTCATGACAAACGAATCAAACTCAGCAATGGTGTTTAGTTTAGATCATTATGTTTGATTGATAACTATCTAATTTAAACGTGATGGATTCCTCAAAAGGTGGATGTGTAAGGAGGGAAACCACGTCTTTGCTATAGTAAAGTTGAGACAATTCTGAATTGATGTATAATCTAAGAATAAATCTGTCAAATAAAGCTATCATCACCCCAAACCAATAACCTGTTAAACTGTGTGAAGGTAAAGCCTAATGCTGCTCTACCTTGGTCAGAAATAGACCCATGGTGGATTATTGGTTAGACGAGGAATAGTAGCAGAAGTTTTGCCAGCAAGTGTGGAATTAAATAGACAGTGACAAGGAGGGTCATATGTCGTGGAAAGCATGTATCCATTTATAAAATTCAACTACCGTTTGGGTGACAATGAATGAGAAAGGGAAAACATAATAAGAAAGATACTACACTGAGAACAACAGATGATGGCAGAGACTTCATGGCTGACTACAGAATGATTTCAGGGGATAAAGCCAGCAACAAACCTTAGATGTTGATTTTTAAACAACCAAGTAACCACTTAAGTAAATATGTAAATTTCACGAAAGTGAAATGTTGAGATCTCTTAAATTATACCAAAGACTGAATCATTGCTAAGTACTCAACAGATATACTGAAAATGAGGAGAAAGGTTAAACCATTATAGATGGAAGAGAGCACAGGTGAAAAATTTGAATACAGAGCTCTGCACATGTAAAGATACCTCAAAATATGAGATAATTTCCATGTTGATACGAAACACTAGAAACAAACTTGCTATAACACATTAACACTCCTAGTAATACGTGGATGACTGTCCAAACTATATGGTCATGCTTCCAGTTCATACTGCTAGCTATTTGCCAAAGGAGCATCAATTGGGTAAATATCAATTGAATCTGCAGCTAGTAATAAAAGCTTTAAGAACCAGATTTCTGTCAAATATGGAAAGATTTTTTGGCAGCTTTAGGTAATAGATCTATTGAATACCTAACTTAGCATCTACTCAAGTATGCAAACTTCACATTTCCAAAAGACCCCTATTGTGAAAAAGACCCTAACACTGTCATGCTATCCAGAGTGTGAAAAAAGAGTGAAGTTCGGCAACTTATAATAGCTGGCAGAAGCTATAGAGAATATGAAGCATGAACTGGTAAGGTCTGGCTTAATAAATGCTAGTTCTTGTTGAGAAGACGGAGGGCACTCAACTAAATAATGACATTCATTAACGATGCAAAGTAGAAGCCTTTATCAAGGTTTTAACGTCTGCAAGAGTAAAGCAATCTAAACTGTGATTGTTCAAAAGTTGCAGTCCATCTCATTTGCATTGTTATAGAATTGGAAAACTTTTTGTGGGGAGTATTACTATCTCGGATTTAACTGGCAAAGTTAGAAATGCAATAGAATGATTATTAAAAAACTAAGATAATTCAAACAAAATTATATCCGTCCACAATGAAGACATATTTGGCTCCACAATTTGAGTTGATTGTTAACTGAGAAAGAAAAGGGAAAAATTTCATAGTTCCCTCAATATGAAGTTGATCAGTGGATATCTGTTCCTAAATGAAAATTCATTCATTCAGATCAAAGTAGAAGGTTAAAAACTGGACCAAAGCATTTTCCCTGTGTTATTCTGAATAGGTGAGAAGGAAATAGTAAGACAGGAGATTACACAGCAACAAAATTGCATGCATTAGACGGGCAAATCTGTAAAAATTTCCTTCCTTTATACACAAAACATAATTGTGTGTTTAGGTGATTAAGAAGTCTACTAGATCTGAAAAGAAACTTGTCAAGTATGACTATATAACTGTATGTTTAAATTAACAAACAAACTGATAGGCACTCCAACCAGACCTACATAAAAAAAAAAAAAAGAAAAAATAATCAAAGATGACTTACACTATAATCAACACACCTCTGATTAAACAAGAAGTTAAGCCCAAACCCAAGATATTTGGATGTGAATAATTTCACCTGCACATTCCATACCAAAACCAACACTACAACAATTAACACCTATGTACAATTTATAAAAAAAATTAAAAAAAAAAATGAAGAGCCAAAAGAACCCAAAGGCAGCACCTGTATGGGGAGACTTGGGGATGATGATGATGCAGTGAAGAAGATCAAAGAGAAAGGGGGAAACCAAATCCAGTCCCTATTGAATTCTCTCTCAAGTATCAATTTTTTTTTTCTCTTTTCCCAAATTATACAATATTTAAACCATTACAAAGAAAAAACACCTCAGCCTCTCAAGTCTCAACAATGCTAGTCCTTGAATCTACTGCCCTGAGCCTTGAGAATCATCCTTATGAGGAGGAGGTTGTTGCTGATGCTGCTGTTGCTGGTGCATCCTAGCCTGACCCATCTGTTGATAAATTTGAGTCAAAGTTTGAGGATTCAAAACCCCAGTATGACCATCTTGAGACAACCCAAGCTCCAAACCAGGTAACTGCTGGTTACTAGCACCACCCAAAATAGAGGTAAAACTCATAGGACCCATGTTAGTAGCCGGTAAATCAAATCCAGGGAATCCCATTTTTTGTAAATAACTTGAACTTTCACTCCCTAAATTTGGTGTTGAAGGACCAGAAGAAGAAGACTGGAAGCCAAAGCCACTTACAGCTGGGGGCCATAACCCAGTGGCTACATGATGAGACCTTCCTAAATTACCACCAACCATTGACCAACTGGTCCTACTAGAGCCCCCAATACTGGACCCTCCTAAATCATCCATCTTTTGGTGTAAACCAGCAGTTAGAGAGGTGCCTTGTTGAGAAACTGAGCCACCAGCAGCCGCCAAAGCAGAAGCAGGAATGGTTCCAGTACCAGTAGCGGCAATTATGGAAGGTTCAGCTTGTTGTAATAGCCACTGAATAGTTTCACCATCAGATTTGTGACCCAATTCCCTCGTTAACTGAAAGATTCTTGCAGCACATAAAGCAGGCATCCTAATTCTTCTCCCTCTGCCTTCAACTTTCGTATGCCTGTCTTTATTAGAACTTCTCTTGGGAGCCAACTGTTTCTTGTTGGCTTCTTCTTTGTCAGCTATAACAATCTGGAAATCTTTGATCTCCGCAGGCTTATTTTCACCCATGTTTACTTCTTGTTGAGGCTGTTGTTGTTGTAAGAAGTTGGAAACTTGATGTTGTTGTTGTTGTTGTTGTTGATGTTGCGGATTCTTTGAGCCCTTGGGATCCATGAACAGGTAAGTTTTTGGGGTTTCAAAAAATAAGAAAAATATCAGAAAAGTGGTCTTCTTTGATTGAAGAAGGGTGAGCTGAAAAGTCCTAGACTTTCATCAGTTTTTCACTGTTTTTGGAAACAAACGAAAGACAAAAACATTTTAATATTCATTTTATATTTTCATATCCCAATTGTACCCACTCACCATTATCAAATTGTTTAACTTTGTGTTTGTGTTTTACTTGTTTTTTTTTTTTCACTTCCACCACATTCTACGCGTGTTGTACTTTTTACCCCTCTTTTTTTTCACTATACTCTGCTTGCCCTCTTCCCCCATTCCGTTAAATCCAATTATTTCAACTAATCTAATTTCTAATTGCTTGATTTGATTGACAATATTAATTACTCTAATTTGCATGTTAATGAGAACCAATGATAATGAAGAAACAAAAATTAATAACTTAGGCGTAAACCCTTGAAGTTATAAAAATAAAATTAGAATTAAATTAAAAAAAAAAAATTGGTTTATTTACCCAATCACTTTCCCTCAGGTGAAAGGTATTATAACAACTCTTTTAATGCGTGCTATAATTGAAACAACTCTTGTAAGGAACTCAACGTTCACGTGGACTAATGATAAGTCGACACCTGGAAAACAAGGATTGGGTAGTGGGGTTGCTTCTAACCCACTCTTGTCTTGGCCCATCCCCTTAAGCTATTATTAAAAGGAAAACTCAACAATTAAAGAAGAAAAATTAATCATGAAAGGGCATGGCCCATACAAGTTTTTTGCTCCTAATTAAAATATTATCTCAAGCTTTTTAGAGCTGCCCAGATTCAGAAGAACAGTACACCACTTGCACTTGAAGCCAACAACAATTTCTGCAATTTGAAGAGAAACTGGAATTGTCAAAAGAAATGAATTGGGATTGAAGGTTGAGTAGATGAAATAGGAGGATAGGGAAAATGACATGAAAAGGATGCCCAATTTGAATTTTCAATTCTGCATTGGAAGAGATTTCTTCTGTCTCATTCTTTCAATAAATTAATACCAACAAGATAAAATTTATTATTAATGGCTTAGGTAGGTGATATATGATATGGACCCTCTTTTTTTATTTCATGCATAATTGAAGAGAGGCCACCCAAATTCAAATCCCAATGTAACAAGTAAGAAACTTTTCTTACTGCTTTTCTTACTGCATTAATCTAATTTAAGTTTCTCGTCTCTATCATCTATTTTGATTGATTAAAACTGGAAGAAACCATCCTCAAAATTCAAATCATTCTCCAATATTATTGGTTTTATAGGGTGGAAAATTTCCAACCATGGCTGGCTTCATCTTGTGTTTTCTATTGGCTTATAACAGAGAATATGACAAGCCAGGACTTGAAGTTTATTTTCTACACCTAAAAATTCCACAATATTGTAGTTCTTCTAATATTTTGAAATCAACCCATCTAATTAGTTGGAATAAATTAAAAGTCCAAAGCAACTTTAATATTTTTCAAAATTCAAAAGTTGGCAGGCTGAGGCTGCGATGATAATGGGTGTTTACTTTTACTATTGAAACTTCAATTTAATCTAAAAAAAATACAGAGAGAAATTAATTTAACTTATTTAAGTAAGCATTTTTAGCGGAAATCACTCCCTCATAAAGACTCATTTGTCAAACCCTACCACCGAGTTACAAAAACCAAAAAGATTTTGGAAACCCTCAAAAATTAAACCAAGAAACATTTTAAAATATAAAACAAAGAAATAATGATTTGTTTGAACTACTTTTGGGTGGCCAAATGGTTCGATAGAGAGATCTTGAATTCAAATCTCTTCTCAGTTGCTAATAGGATTAACTATTGGAGTTTTTGTTCGGTCGATAATTCCAAAGTCCCGAGATATTAGTNGTAGAGATGGAGTAAGAGGGTTTTGGTAAGAATCACTTAAGGGATGAGGGACTGGCTTTTGTTAACTTTAAAAAAAATAAAAAAATTCAAAGGGTTTGATATGGAGAAGACCAAAATTTTTGGTTTGATAATTGTGTTGATAATAATGAAGGTGGGAATTGTTATGTGTGTGTTGGTGATTGAATTGGTAGTCACATTTGCTTCCCATCATGGAGACAAGGGAGGTCCCTCTTTGAAAGTTATGTGTTGAAAAAATCATACCCAATTTCACATGAATTCAAACCTTCAATGGGAAAAAGATAATCTTGCTTTTTTCTTTTTTCTATTTACTTAAAACTTATATTTCTTCTTAGATAAGAGATAAGTTTGGATCTATCCAATATTTGTCGTTTGTTTTAATCACATAAATCCCTTCCAACTTCCATCTTTTTCAAAACTTGCATGTTTACTTCATTTTTTGAATCCCATCAATTCCATGGAGCATTACTTCCTTAAGTTGTTCTTCTTCTTCTTCTTTTCCTTTTCTTTTAAGCCATTGGCCCCTTCAATGACTTATTATTATGACTAAAGGTCAAACAGGATACCATTTTATTAATAATATCCATACCCACCATTACTTCTTTAAGCAATACGCAATACACAAATATGTATTAAAAAATCCAGTGTCTCCTCAACCATGCATGGCAACAACAACAAACCCTTCAAGTTTCAAGGTTCATGTCTTTCATGGAGAATTGATTATATATATATATTTGCATGCCCACAAGACAAGAGTCCAAATATATGCTGCCAAATTTGCATATGTTTAGTCACAAGTCACAAGCATCTTCTATTTTTATTCATTCATTTCTGCATAATCTTTGGTATTTTGTCTTGTCTCTTTGAAGCTATTAATATTATATCATTCCTTTTATGCATAATTAAATGTTGACGCATTTGCCTAATTCTAATCCTTGAAATCAAATATATCATCAATGAAATGATTCAAGACTCAACAGCCAATACTTGCATGAAAACAAACCCAGATAAATGAGATGAGGTGAGGTATCAGATTCTCACTTAGTTTCTTCTTTAATTATTCAGAGATCTCACATTATTATGCCAAGTGTCCATTAGATTATGGAATTTGAGTCTTTAAATCAATCTTTTTTGTAAAAAGATGTAAGAATGTGACTATTCAACTAGATCGAGTATCATGTATGTGATGATTATAGGTTTTTTTTTTTTTTTTTTTTTTTTTTAGGGGGGTGGGGGGGACCAGGGGTGTGTGGGCCACAGTTTATGCTAACTTCAATTAATTTCTTAAAACTCTGGAACTACCAACTGTGTAAGAATTCCAATGAGTATCCCTTATTAACAACCGATGAGAGACTGAAACACCTAAAAGTTCCTATAGAACCACTCGATCACCCAGAGATAATTTATAATGATTATAATTGGTTTGTCGTTCTTGTAATTAGAATTAAAATATTTGTATGTAAATGTAAACCCAAATGGTGTTGAAATGATGTAATGCTCAAATTTTTTAATTTTCTTCTAAAGTGGTGAAGGGAATATCTTAATCTTGCAAGAGTTGTCAACAAATAATTGAGTGTTTTGGGGTAACACCCACTAAAATAAAGTAATCTAATCTTCTTCCCTCAAATTTGAATCACCAACGATGCCTAAAATCGCAAAGCTATTGAGTGGGAATTAAAAAAGTGAAATCATATGAAAGGCTAACATATATATATAAATATTAATGTAGCTATCGCATCATCTTAAGTCATTGTCTGTCTACATTAATATGACATTAATTTCTTCTTGAATTGACTTAAATGTTGAGAGATGAAAATTGGAAGAAAAAAAAAAAAAGGTTTTTTAAGTTCCATGCACCACAATAAATTGGAGCCACACCCACCAATGGATGAGCTACAATAAAGCCAGAATCTCTAGCCCAATGCTTTCTTTTGATAAGATATGGACCTCACCATTATGCTTGTCTCACATCTACATCTATATATGAACTACCCATTTCTAAATTTATTAATTATTTTGTAAAATTATATTATATAATAACCAATTAAGAGAATTTAATTATTGATTACGCAAATATGGAGATGTGGAAGAATAGTTAAGGATAAGAGAAAAAGAGATGAGTGGTTTAGAATGATGAAATTATAAATGGAAAAAAAGATAGATTCGAATCAAATCATTCTCCAATATATTGGTTTTTAGGGTGGAAATTTCAACCATGCTGGCTTCATCTTGTGTTTTCTATTGGCTTATAACAGAGATATGACAAGCCAGGACTTGAAGTTTATTTTCTACCCTAAAATTCCACAATATGTAGCTTCTAATATTTTGAAATCAACCCATCTAATTAGTTGAATAAATTAAAAGTCCAAAGCAACTTTAATATTTCAAATTCAAAAGTTGGCAGGCTGAGGCTGCTATGATAATGGGTGTTTACTTTTACTATTGAAACTTCAATTTAATCTAAAAACCTTAAACAATTAACACCTATGTACAATTTATAAAAAAAATTAAAAAAAAAAATGAAGAGCCAAAAGAACCCAAAGGCAGCACCTGTATGGGGAGACTTGGGGATGATGATGATGCAGTGAAGAAGATCAAAGAGAAAGGGGGAAACCAAATCCAGTCCCTATTGAATTCTCTCTCAAGTATCAATTTTTTTTTTCTCTTTTCCCAAATTATACAATATTTAAACCATTACAAAGAAAAAACACCTCAGCCTCTCAAGTCTCAACAATGCTAGTCCTTGAATCTACTGCCCTGAGCCTTGAGAATCATCCTTATGAGGAGGAGGTTGTTGCTGATGCTGCTGTTGCTGGTGCATCCTAGCCTGACCCATCTGTTGATAAATTTGAGTCAAAGTTTGAGGATTCAAAACCCCAGTATGACCATCTTGAGACAACCCAAGCTCCAAACCAGGTAACTGCTGGTTACTAGCACCACCCAAAATAGAGGTAAAACTCATAGGACCCATGTTAGTACCCGGTAAATCAAATCCAGGGAATCCCATTTTTTGTAAATAACTTGAACTTTCACTCCCTAAATTTGGTGTTGAAGGACCAGAAGAAGAAGACTGGAAGCCAAAGCCACTTACAGCTGGGGGCCATAACCCAGTGGCTACATGATGAGACCTTCCTAAATTACCACCAACCATTGACCAACTGGTCCTACTAGAGCCCCCAATACTGGACCCTCCTAAATCATCCATCTTTTGGTGTAAACCAGCAGTTAGAGAGGTACCTTGTTGAGAAACTGAGCCACCAGCAGCCGCCAAAGCAGAAGCAGGAATGGTTCCAGTACCAGTAGCGGCAATTATGGAAGGTTCAGCTTGTTGTAATAGCCACTGAATAGTTTCACCATCAGATTTGTGACCCAATTCCCTCGTTAACTGAAAGATTCTTGCAGCACATAAAGCAGGCATCCTAATTCTTCTCCCTCTGCCTTCAACTTTCGTATGCCTGTCTTTATTAGAACTTCTCTTGGGAGCCAACTGTTTCTTGTTGGCTTCTTCTTTGTCAGCTATAACAATCTGGAAATCTTTGATCTCCGCAGGCTTATTTTCACCCATGTTTACTTCTTGTTGAGGCTGTTGTTGTTGTAAGAAGTTGGAAACTTGATGTTGTTGTTGTTGTTGTTGTTGATGTTGCGGATTCTTTGAGCCCTTGGGATCCATGAACAGGTAAGTTTTTGGGGTTTCAAAAAATAAGAAAAATATCAGAAAAGTGGTCTTCTTTGATTGAAGAAGGGTGAGCTGAAAAGTCCTAGACTTTCATCAGTTTTTCACTGTTTTTGGAAACAAACGAAAGACAAAAACATTTTAATATTCATTTTATATTTTCATATCCCAATTGTACCCACTCACCATTATCAAATTGTTTAACTTTGTGTTTGTGTTTTACTTGTTTTTTTTTTTTCACTTCCACCACATTCTACGCGTGTTGTACTTTTTACCCCTCTTTTTTTTCACTATACTCTGCTTGCCCTCTTCCCCCATTCCGTTAAATCCAATTATTTCAACTAATCTAATTTCTAATTGCTTGATTTGATTGACAATATTAATTACTCTAATTTGCATGTTAATGAGAACCAATGATAATGAAGAAACAAAAATTAATAACTTAGGCGTAAACCCTTGAAGTTATAAAAATAAAATTAGAATTAAATTAAAAAAAAAAAATTGGTTTATTTACCCAATCACTTTCCCTCAGGTGAAAGGTATTATAACAACTCTTTTAATGCGTGCTATAATTGAAACAACTCTTGTAAGGAACTCAACGTTCACGTGGACTAATGATAAGTCGACACCTGGAAAACAAGGATTGGGTAGTGGGGTTGCTTCTAACCCACTCTTGTCTTGGCCCATCCCCTTAAGCTATTATTAAAAGGAAAACTCAACAATTAAAGAAGAAAAATTAATCATGAAAGGGCATGGCCCATACAAGTTTTTTGCTCCTAATTAAAATATTATCTCAAGCTTTTTAGAGCTGCCCAGATTCAGAAGAACAGTACACCACTTGCACTTGAAGCCAACAACAATTTCTGCAATTTGAAGAGAAACTGGAATTGTCAAAAGAAATGAATTGGGATTGAAGGTTGAGTAGATGAAATAGGAGGATAGGGAAAATGACATGAAAAGGATGCCCAATTTGAATTTACAATTCTGCCTTGGAAGAGATTTCTTCTGTCTCATTCTTTCAATAAATTAATACCAACAAGATAAAATTTATTATTAATGGCTTAGGTAGGTGATATATGATATGGACCCTCTTTTTTTATTTTTTTTAATTGAAGAGAGGTATTATATTATGTTTTTGGCCACCCAAATTCAAATCCCAATGTAACAAGTAAGAAACTTTTCTTACTGCTTTTCTTACTGCATTAATCTAATTTATGTTTCTCGTCTCTATCATCTGTTTTGATTGATTAAAACTGGAAGAAACCATCCTCAAAATTCAAATCATTCTCCAATATTATTGGTTTTATAGGGTGGAAAATTTCCAACCATGGCTGGCTTCATCTTGTGTTTTCTATTGGCTTATAACAGAGAATATGACAAGCCAGGACTTGAAGTTTATTTTCTACGCCTAAAAATTCCACAATATTGTAGTTCTTCTAATATTTTGAAATCAACCCATCTAATTAGTTGGAATAAATTAAAAGTCCAAAGCAACTTTAATATTCTTCAAAATTCAAAAGTTGGCAGGCTGAGGCTGCTATGATAATGGGTGTTTACTTTTACTATTGAAACTTCAATTTAATCTAAAAAAACTTATTTAAGTAAGCATTTTTAGCGGAAATCACTCCCTGATAAAGACTCATTTGTCAAACACTACCACCGAGTTACAAAAACCAAAAAGATTTTGGAAACCCTCAAAAATCAAACCAAGAAACATTTTAAAATATAAAACAAAGAAATAATGATTCGTTTTTAACTACTTCTGGATGGTCGAATGGTTCGATAGAGAGGTTTTGAGTTCGAATCCCTCCTCAATTGCTAATAGGATTAGCTATTGGAGTTTTTATTCGGTCGATAGTTCCAAGGTCCCGAGAGATTAGTTGAGGTGTGTATAAACTGACTCATGGCCATAAGAAAAAAAAAAAAAAATTGTTTGTTTACTTATTTGACTAGAAAAAATAAAATCCATGGTCACCCAAGTGGGGATTGTTGTAATTGTTTCAACTTGATGGTTAAGCAAGTAGTAGAGATGGAGCAAGAGGATTTTGGTAAGAATCACTTAAGGGATGAGGGACTGGCTTTTGTTAACTTTTTTAAAAAATAAAAATTCAAAGGGTTTGATATGGAGAAGACCAAAATTTTTGGTTTGATAATTGTGCTGATAATGATGAATGGTGGGAATTGTTATGTGTGTGTTGGTGATTGAATTGGTAGTCACATTTGCTTCCCATCATGGAGACAAGGGAGGTCCCTCTTTGAAAGTTATGTGTTGAAAATAGCATACCCAATTTCACATGAATTCAAACCTTCAATGGGAAAAAGATAATCTTGCTTTTTTCTTTTTTCTATTTACTTAAAACTTATATTTCTTCTTAGATAAGAGATAAGTTTGGATCTATCCAATATTTGTCGATTGTTTTAATCACATAAATCCCTTCCAACTTCCATCTTTTTCAAAACTTGCATGTTTACTTCATTTTTTGAATCCCATCAATTCCATGGAGCATTACTTCCTTAAGTTGTTCTTCTTCTTCTTCTTTTCCTTTTCTTTTAAGCCATTGGCCCCTTCAGCGACTTATTATTATGACTAAGTAAAAAAGGATACCATTTTATTAATAATATCCATACCCACCATTACTTCTTTAAGCAATACGCAATACACAAATATGTATTAAAAAATCCAGTGTCTCCTCAACCATGCATGGCAACAACAACAAACCCTTCAAGTTTCAAGGTTCATGTCTTTCATGGAGAATTGATTATATATATATAGTTGCATGCCCACAAGACAACAGTCCAAATATATGCTGCCAAATTTGCATATGTTTAGTCACAAGTCACAAGCATCTTCTATTTTTATTCATTCATTTCTGCATAATCTTTGGTATCTTGTCTTTTCTCTTTGAAGCTATTAATATTATATCATTCCTTTCATGCATAATTAAATGTTGACGCATTTGCCTAATTCTAATCCTTGAAATCAAATATATCATCAATGAAATGATTCAAGACTCAACAGCCAATACTTGCATGAAAACAAACCCAGATAAATGAGATGAGGTGAGGTATCAGATTCTCACTTAGTTTCTTCTTTAATTATTCAGAGATCTCACAATATTATGCCAAGTGTCCATTAGATTATGGAATTTGAGTCTTTAAATCAATCTTTTTTGTAAAAAGATGTAAGAATGTGACTATTCAACTAGATCGAGTATCATGTATGTGATGATTATAGGTTTTTTTTTTTTTTGTTTGGGACCAAGGTTGTGTGGGCCACAGTTTATGAAAACTCCAACTAATTCCTTAAGACTCTAGAACTATCGATTGTGTAAGAATTCTAGTGATTACCCTCTATTAACAACTGAAGAGAGACTGAAACTCGAAACCTTTGAGTAATAAATCTAAGAGTCCCTATTGAACTACTCAATCACCTAAAGATAATTTATAATGATTATAGTTGGTTTGTCGTTCTTGTAATTGGAATTAAAATATTTTTATGTAAATGTAAACCCAAATGGTGTTGAAATGATGTAATGCTCAAATTTTTTTATTTTCTTCTAAAGTGGTGAAGGGAATATCTTAATCTTGCAAGAGTTGTCAACAAATAATTGAGTGTTTTGGGGTAACACCCACTAAAATAAAGTAATCTAATCTTCTTCCCTCAAATTTGAATCACCAACGATGCCTAAAATCGCAAAGCTATTGAGTGGGAATTAAAAAAGCGAAATCATATGAAAGGCTAATATATATATATAAATATTAATGTAGCTATCGCATCATCTTAAGTCATTGTCTGTCTACATTAATATGACATTAATTTCTTCTTGAATTGACTTAAATGTTGAGAGATGAAAATTGGAAGAAAAAAAAAAGGTTTTTTAAGTTCCATGCACCACAATAAATTGGAGCCACACCCGCCAATGGGTGAGCTACAATAAAGCCAGAATCTCCAGTCCAATGCTTTATTTTGATAAGATATGGACCTCACCATTATCCTTGTCTCACATCTACATCTATATATGAACTACCCATTTCTAAATTTATTAATTATTTTGTAAAATTATATTATATAATAACCAATTAAGAGAATTTAATTATTGATTAGGCAAATATGGAGATGTGGAAGAATAGTTAAGGATAAGAGAAAAAGAGATGAGTGGTTTAGAATGATGAAATTATAAATGGAAAAAAAGATAGATTCGAAATGGGATTGGAGGTTAGTGGTCCCATTCCGATATTTATATCATGTGTGGCATGTGCCTGAAACTCAAGTGTCAAAAGAAAATAGAATTTCACTTTCATTTACAGAATCTAAATTTGCGGTAGTTTCTAAGTACCCACTTCTCAATCATTTGAAAATACAAATATGTTGTACTCTTCGTTTACTTTTCTCATCCCATTCCCACCGGGCTATGAATAATGAATGCATCTTCTTTTTCAACTCTCCAATTCTTTTCTTGGTTTATTATTATAATAACAATTCATGAAACATGATTGTCATATGTTTGTTATCAAGTAAATAATTTACCAAAAGCAATGATTGGAATAAAGATCTAATTAATTAATCCAATATTTCAACTAATCTTTGCAAAAGCAACAGCTATTTGCCATTGTTACCCATTAAATCTGTGGCTTGCTGAGCACAGATTGAAACTTTTTCTTTCTTAAAGATAATTTTGTATAATCTGATCCACACAACCATCACCACTGTGGAGTGTGGAGTATTTGCATATTCTATACAAGTGTGCTAACTTCATTCCTAATCAAGATTGTTTATGCAAATCATTCTTCCCATCCCGTAAACGCAAATTTGCGTTTGATAAGACAAGTTGTTAAGTTCGTTCGAGAAATATACAACAGACATATTTACAGAATCCAATAAACAATGGTGTTCGATGAACAAACAACAACTACAACAACACAGCCTGAGACGGCAATTTCCCAGCTCAGCTACCAGCAGCAGGACCGAAGTACATGCAGATGGGTGGGTTGATCCTGAAAATAGATAGAACTGCAGATGGTATTGTCCAAATGCCATCACCACATATTAAACCTGAAGCAACTGCCCCTGCATAATCCTCTGCATCCTTGCGATTGATTCGCTCCCATATAAACAATATCACTGTACCCACAAACATGTCAATTGCAAAGTATGCTCCAATATAAAATGGAACTGCCATAGCCATTGGAATAGGAATAAACTGTGAGATTTTCTTTGGCGTCACATCCCTCAGGAGGTTAATAAGCAGAGCAGCCACAAAGAACCCACAACATATGGCCAGACAGTGCTTGGGCAGCTCCGAGAAGCCCTCAATGCCTAGAATGGCCATCTCCCTAAATATCACAGCATATGGTGCTTTGTACGGACCATCAGGTGAACCAATATCAAAAGCCGTCCAAAACATCCAGAATGTGAGTGGGGCAATGACACAACCCATGGCTGTTCCTACCAACTGGCTCACAAACATAGACTTGGCTGATGATAGAGTGAGATAACCTGTCTTAAAATCCTGCATGAGATCGGCTGCAGTGGAAACAATGGACATCATAACGCCACAAGCTGCTAACCCAGCAACAACCCCTCCATTGCTTCCAACAAGAGAAGCAATGATAAAAAGACCAATCTTTCCGTAAGTTGAAGCCAAGCTCCAGTCTGTAAGTCCAGTGCCATAAGAGTTGCAGAATGCTAGTGCAGGGGCAATAAGGTATGAGCAGAGAACCAAGTACCACTTGAGAGGTGGAAAGATGATTGGAATTGTTGCTGTTGATATAGCTGCCAGGCCCACATATCCAGAAGCTGCAAGCCAGGTGGGTATCCTGTCTTTTAAAAAGATATCATCTCTTTTTTTTTTACCCAGTAACAATTTGGAACTCTCAGAATCTACAAAAGCACATCAGCAAAATTAATCCCACAAGAAATACAGTTCATTAGAAAAAAGAAAATTGCATATGAATTTTGCATCTCTCTCCTTGAATGATTATTCTGTTTCAAAAGACTGCCATAAATTCAAAATGGAAGTGTTACTATCATAATGATCAAATCTCACAAAATACTGATCAAATGATAAAACATATCTGGAAAACCTCAAGAATCACCAATTCACCATACAAATCAAACCAGTTGATATTTATAAAATTGCTATTACTTCAGGAAAACATCAACAGTGGATGAGCCTCACTGTTATACTAATCATTGGTTGAATATAATTGAGAAGGTTGAAAAGAATTATAGTTGGCTATCACAAGCTGAGAAAAAATTGTTAACAGTAATACTATGTGCAAATAAGAACCAGATTTTTTCCATCAATTTTCACAGTTGAGATGATTCGGTTTTCAGAGATAACATAGGGCCATATATCCTCACCTAGAACTTCATTGACAATTGGAAGTTTGCTCTGTTTGGTGCTTTTGTTGCACATTTCTTTGACAGTTATAGCTATTATCTTGATCAGATTGTAAAGGCCATCTCCAAGGATAAGAGCAATAGCTATGAATACCTGCAAAAGGTGATGGCAGGAAAATTCACTTTAGAGCAGAGAAATAAGAGACTAACTCAAGATTATGGAATTGGCTTTGAGGCAAAGAAGAGCGTGATTTAAATAGATGTTATATTACCATACCTTATATCCATAAAGACCTTTAAAATCATTGCTACCCAGGTCAGCTGGATACCAGTCCCCAGCATGTTGGGAGATGAAAGGCCAGAGAAAACCCCAGGATATAACAGCCCCAAAAAGAACAGAGCAGTTCACAATGTGGGGACAGATAAGTCCACATCCAACATAAGTTGGACTGAAGTCAAAATAAAACCTGTATCAAGCAAAAAAAGTATATTATGATTTTAGCCACTTTAGTGCAATCTGGCTAAAACAAAAAATCATGTTCTGAAAGATGAAATTTGACAAACAAGACCAAAGACACAAGTAGACAGTTAATTACTCTCAATTTTATATTTGTATATTATAGACACTCTACCAGTTCCTTGGTACTTACTCAATGCAACTCAATGCAACTCATAAGAGGCCCAATGTAAAATGTTCAATAATATTAAATTATTTTACAAAATACGAAGGAATAAAATGATAAAGAATAGTTTTTCAATAAAGTTGCTGCCCATATGGATATATAGGTATTCTATAAAACAACAAATAATAATTGAGCAAACAGAAGGAATAAAAGAAAGTAACAGAGACATAATTTAGATATATGATACATAAAAAGAATGAAGCTTTAGTCTCCGAGAGAGAAATGGAGAGATGTACATATCCCAGAGAATCCACAAGAGCCTTACGTGTTTTTAAATAGAGTCAAACCAAGGGTGGGAAAATTGTCAAATCCACAAGAATCCCCAATGCCACTAAAGAACCACTTAAAGCAGCTCCAAAATAAACTCATGCTTAAATATTTTCCAAGACAGCTGACTTGCTTCCTGTAATAAAAGTCAAACAACAATAGATACATAATTAGGAAGAAAGCGATTGAACTTAGATTTTTTGAAACATTTATATTAAAGAATTTTCAAAGAATTTACAGCTAATAAATGTGCAACACATCAAAATAAGGCATAGATAGCACCTGGAAATTTATCCTGTAAGAGCTGAAAGACAATAACAGATATAATTGCAGGGAACGTGCATAAATATTAATAAGTAGCAATGTACTATTATGTAGAACAGATAAATATTATGGACTTCTGTATGCGAGATTATAGGTTATATATTCTTCTTTCTTAACTTTGCCTTTCAAGCTCTGCGCATGATCTTCAAAATTAAAGACCTCTCAATTTTCATTTATCTCTTTGATTAATGACATAATTCTTTTCTCACTTCTCTTCCAACAGTTTCACAGAATGAGAAAGAATATCAAGACATACAAAATAATGAACATATATTCAATCATTACCCTGCAAGCTCAGCTCCAGAGTTGGTGTGAAAGCTATTTATCAACATTGCTGTGGCTGTCCCACTGGGATATGTAAGTTTATAATCCAAGACCATAACCTGATACCATACACAAATAATTAGAAGATAAACAATACCCAAGAGGAAAAAAAAAAGGCCAACGTAATTATGGACATACTGAGACTTTAATGACAACATAAGTAACAGAGGGTTCAAATCTATCAAGCTCTTTTTCAAATTTCACTTTCTTAAATATCTAAAATCTGTAGGAATAAACACTTATCAGCACATAGGATGAATTATGAACTCATTCTTGACAAGTTCAATATAGAATTTAGAAACTCAAACGAAAAAGAAAACCTTAAACCAAATTTAGCAAGTAACCTTTCAGTTACAATTCCAAATGATTGGACAAAGTATTCACAACCAAATGTATGACAATACGATAGAAAATAAGTTAACTTTCTACGCTTAACTTTACTCTAAACTTATCCTTTCCATATATTAAAGCATGATAGTAAAGCAAAAGAATGGCAACAATGACGGTGAAAGATACCTTACGAAGTGGTACAAGACTGAAAAGCCCAAGGAAACTGACAACAAACAGAAAACCGATCATCCAACCCAATCCTGGGTTCAAAATATCTTCTGCCCGGTTACCGGGGTAGTCAGCACCAATTAGTTGATATGTTCTCTCATCCATTGCAAGCAAATAAGAACCAAATCCCCCTGCAATGAATTCACTACTAATTATTTTATCGAACTCCATGCAGAAAAACAAAAGAGCTGCTAAATAGAATATTCCATCTAAAATAACTTGTCTTTCACAACTTCATCAAAAATTTCAAGAGCCTTCATATCGATGCAATCATAATTTAGTAATTAGGAGTCAATAATCTTAACAACAATTCTCCATTATACCACTGTTTAATTTCTAAATTCACAATAATAAACCGAAAAACAAATAAATTAATCAATCTCAGTAAATAAATTGGAAAATAAAAACGAAGCAAGCATAAAAACTAAAGAACGGAATAATTACCGCTAAATGCGAGGCCATAGCAAGCGACAACACAAGTTTGAATGACGGTGTTCTCCTGTCTGGTAAAAGGCTTAATCGAGAACCCTAACTTGGATAAAAAACTAGTCCACGATTTCACAAAGAAGAAGCCGAGCAATCCGGCAGCAACGTTGAGCGACGGAATGATCCCCACCGTCAGATTCAGCTTGTGCGTGATGATACAGAACAAAGTCCCCATAATCGCGCTCACCACCAGCCCTCTGACGGTTATCTGATCCTTCCATTCGGGAACCGTCTGATCGTCCTCGTCGGCAGCGGAGATTTTCTCACTAGGTGCTATCAACGGCTCAGAAACTCCAACTTCAGTTCCCATAATGTGGCAAGTGCAGCGTTCGGTATCGGTACAGGAGAATGAGATTTGATTGATAGATGCGGATGTGTGAAGTTTTGTTGAGTGATTTAAGAGTTTTGGTTCGGTGCGGATGAGGTAGCGATAAGAGTTGAAAGTTTGGTGAAAACTCCAATGAATTTTATGATTAGTGGTTAGGTGGTCAAATGGATTTTTTACACGTGTTATCTTACATTAATTCGGTTTCCCTAGTTTATTGTTTTTCAGTTTGTTTGGTTGCTATTCCCACTGTATTTTTGTCGTTTTTAAAGTTATTGACTTGTAAGTTAGGTACCTACCCGCCAAAAAAACGACAGCTCTGGATATGGAATAGTTAAAATAATTTTTGTGACACGTAATAGGTTATAATTATTAAAATAGTAGATAATTAATCATTCTTTTAATTTAATGAATCTACTATTTTAATATTTTGCTAAGAGTAAATGACATGTTTTCATCCACATATTAGCGAAAATTCAAGTTCTCATCCTTGGTTTCGTTTATTCCAGATGTCTACCATTAAATTAACATTATTAATGATTTTTATATTCTACTCAATATAGAGAATGTTTTTATCAAGTTGTCCTTACTAATAAATTACTTTTTAATCCAAATATATTTGGATTTTTTCAAGAACTGCAGAAGGGGAAATCGAGAGAAAAGGTTCAGATCGGACCAAAATGGAGGCGAATGAGACTTGGGGATGGATGGATTTTGTTAGGGATGAGTGGGGGATACTAGTGGTAATGACGGTGATGTCAAATGGCACCGGAACCTGACTAGATCTAGACTTTTCCTATAGTTGTGAGAGAGAGAAAATCACGGATAAAAGGCTTAGATTAGGCCAAAATGGAGGCGGATGAGGCTGGGGGATGGATGGGTTGTTGGGGATGAGGGGGGGAAGCTAGTTGTGGTGGTAGTGATGTCAAACAACGCTAGAATCCGACTAGATCTTGATTTTTTCGGCAGTCGTGAGGGAGGGGAAAATCACGGAGAAAAGGCTTAGATCCAGCCAAAATGGAGGTAGATGAGGCTAGGGGATGGATGGGTTTTGTTAGGGATGAGTGGGGGAAGCTAGTGGTGGTGGCAGTGATGTCAAACGGCGTCGGAATCCAGCCAGATCTGGATTTTTCCGATAGTCTCGAGGGAGGCGAGTGATGAGGGGTGCTTGTGAGAGAAATTTGAGATGTGAAGGGTAATTTTGAAATTTTCATTTTTATTTAAGATTTAATGCAATTCAAATGACTATTTTACCATTTTACCATTACATTCAATGATTTTCTGCTAATTTAAAGGTGAGAATGTGGAATAAATAAAATCAGGGGTGAGAACTTAAAATTTTGCTAATCTATGGGTGGGAACATGTCGTTTACTCTTTTTCTAATTTATTTTCGTTACCTAAAGGGAATTTGGTTTCTTACACATTGATGCATTTTGGTCAAAATCCAGGCTATAGTCAAAGTAAATTTATTCAATATTTTTCAATAATTTGAAACGTATGAAGATATTGTTAATTAAGGTTCCCTTAAAATTTGCCATTCTTTTTTTGTAATTGAGGTACCTCAACTAATCTCTGAGGTCCATTGAACTCCCTACAAGCCTAAATGACTAAATAAACTATAATTTTATTATGATAAATGATCCCAAAGTTCGAACTCAAGAACTCAAAAAAGAAAATAAACCTCCTTTATCGTCAAGCCAACCCCTTAGGGTTCAATTCGTCAAAATTGTTTATTGAGATTATTAAGAAACTTTATTTTTAATTTGATAAAGTTTGATATGATGATGAATTCATTTGTTTTCAAGCAAAATAAAAGAAAGATTCCAAAATTCTTATAATGCTTTTATTTATGTATGTTATTTCGTGATGTAGGTCATAATCAATGTGGTCAAATTCAAAATTAGAATCTTCAAAGAGATATTCAAGTGTAGACCGTCGGCTTTGATCCATGACCTTAATGTCAATTCAAGTCTTTTCAATTTAATTAGAATCTTAGTATATCATAATCTGTTAATACTTATATTTTATTCCGTTAAAAGATGGAATGGTAACAATTACAAGAAAAAGATTTATCAACATCAAATTCGATACTAACTTTGTAAAGAAAATATCAAAGAAAGTTACAAGCATTGTAAATTGGAATTTTGAATTAGTATGTTTCTTATCCAATCAATTATATTTTCGTACTTACAAAGCATAGGTTTAGATATTTAATTAGTTTTTCTTAAAGAACTATTAAGCTATCCCCAAGACCAATGTGGTCATGTCCTCGTATTAATGATAGACTATGCACTTAAATGGGTCTTATAGACTTGGCCCCGTTTAGGGTATTACCAACAACCGGCTTTAAGTTGTCATTAGAAAATTATTTGAAAAAGATGCTATTTGATTCATTTATTATTCAAAAGGCAGAGAAAGTTGTAATTCTATTCATATGGGCACTTCTTCTATCACATATAGACGTCCTTGTTTAGGTTCAGGGCTAATCTCGGGCCTCAAAGGCATCTATTTGAGGTCCAGTAGTGTACTTCATCATTCTCCATTATTTCAGATTCTTCATGCATCATGCTTTGTGAATATCAAAAGGGCCATCAGTAGGTTGCTACTCCCGAGAATAAAGAAAACATAGTATCAAAATGCATCTTTCAAACAAATAATTGATTGCCGACATAGCTATGCATATATAATTTCAAAATTTCTTGATTAAATCACAGTCAATATAACCAGTACACAAAATGGGACCAACTTATGATTCACTTGTAAATACTTTATTCTAAACCCATCTGGAAACTATAAGAAAGCAAATTGTTTCCTTCACTCCCCAGAGACAGATGGGAACCCACTTAGATTTCTTGGTCTCCACGTGAAATTCACATGTTCACCATCTATATCAACCAATTGACTCACCACAGACCCCACTCAATGACTCATTTTTGCAGGTTTTGTGTTTGTCTTACCGTAGATTTTAGAAGGGTGTGCCTTGTGAGTGATTCTCTTGTCTTTAGTCCTTGAGGGAAATAATTTTCTGCGTTTAATAGTTACTCGTTTGCTAGCCAAAAATGAGGATGCCTATAATACCTACTAAAAATGAGGATGCCTATAATACCTACTTCACAATCTACAGTTACTCTAGATTGTTATGGAAAAAGCTTGTCTCACATCACTCATTATTGCAATATATGGAAGTAAAGAACTTGCTCAAATAAAAATAGCATAAAATTTTGCTAATCCTGAACTCCATGGCAAGTTACAGTTTACTGGTCAGCAGTAAAGCAATTGTAGCCCATGGCTATCAGCTGGTGTTCAAGTTCATCGATGGGTCCTGCACAGTGTGATCAAATAAATTTCGTAACAGTCTTACAATTATATTCAACTCATATGTTGATCTTAAACAAGGTTTGGCTAAATATAGTGCTCCACAGAAATATGTATTATATCAATGTTTGTTGAGGCAGGGAAAAGGAATTATTGCCTGCAATCATAGAAGTCAGATAACAGTCACAAGTCCTAAATGGTATAAAATAGGCAAATAGCTATCAAAACTCAAAATGGGGTCAGGCAGATCAAGTTTTGTGTATCACCATCCACGTGCATGTACCAACAAGAACAACATCAATTGAAGTGATTTGCCTTCTTTAATAATGAACAAAAGTTCAGGAATATATTAGTTACCACACATACAGATTAGAATTGAGATCTTTGAATTTGATTACATGTCGCATGATAAACACCATTGATCTATATAAATAGACACAAACCATAGAAGTATATCCGCACTTTGTCAACATTAGTAACTTTACCTGTGGTGCTTCAATTACCAGACCCCCCACTCGTTGAAGTGTGTCTCAAACTGAAAATGCCTGCATGGCTTTTGTCTCTAGGCTACAACAGCTTCTTCTTAGCTTAATGCTACTTCCACAGATACTTGTGGGACATGTTGATAAAAGACAGTTGGCAACTCTGTTTAAGTGGGCTCTGCAGAAGAATTCTATACATGGCAATGAAAGGCATTTCAGAAGACAAGCTTCAACTGCTGAAAGATGTCATAGTCATGCCTGCAACAAGTGTACAGTTTGATGATAAGTAACAGGTCAAATAATGGAGAAATAGCTTTAATGGCATAAATACATGCAAAACAGACTTAAACTTCAGGAAATGAGAGCAGTGTCGCAAGAGTCAATGATAAAGGAAAAAGTGTGGAAACTTAAATTGGAAAGTTGCTTCAATCCTAGGACAATATGCTGAGGATATTTGAATTAATAAGCACAAATACTCAAGCACTGGACACCTATATTGTCAGTTTAATGCTACAAGGTAATATAACATATATCATTTACAAATTTTGGTATAGGAAAAATTTCTCAGCTCCTTCAGGTGATAAAACCATTTACTCATTACANACTTGTGAGTGATTCTCTTGTCTTTAGTCCTTGAGGGAAATAATTTTCTGCGTTTAATAGTTACTCGTTTGCTAGCCAAAAATGAGGATGCCTATAATACCTACTAAAAATGAGGATGCCTATAATACCTACTTCACAATCTACAGTTACTCTAGATTGTTATGGAAAAAGCTTGTCTCACATCACTCATTATTGCAATATATGGAAGTAAAGAACTTGCTCAAATAAAAATAGCATAAAATTTTGCTAATCCTGAACTCCATGGCAAGTTACAGTTTACTGGTCAGCAGTAAAGCAATTGTAGCCCATGGCTATCAGCTGGTGTTCAAGTTCATCGATGGGTCCTGCACAGTGTGATCAAATAAATTTCGTAATAGTCTTACAATTATATTCAACTCATATGTTGATCTTAAACAAGCTTTGGCTAAATATAGTGCTCCACAGAAATATGTATTATATCAATGTTTGTTGAGGCAGGGAAAAGGAATTATTGCCTGCAATCATAGAAGTCAGATAACAGTCAAGTCCTAAATGGTATAAAATAGGCAAATAGCTATCAAAACTCAAAATGGGGTCAGGTAGATCAAGTTTTGTGTATCACCATCCACGTGCATGTACCAACAAGAACAACATCAATTGAAGTGATTTGCCTTCTTTAATAATGAACAAAAGTTCAGGAATATATTAGTTACCACACATACAGATTAGAATTGAGATCTTAGAATTTGATTACATGTCGCATGATAAACACCATTGATCTATATAAATAGACACAAACCATAGAAGTATATCCGCACTTTGTCAACATTAGTAACTTTACCTGTGGTGCTTCAATTACCAGACCCCAACTCGTTGAAGTGTGTCTCAAACTGAAAATGCCTGCATGGCTTTTGTCTCTAGGCTACAACAGCTTCTTCTTAGCTTAATGCTACTTCCACAGATACTTGTGGGACATGTTGATAAAAGACAGTTGGCAACTCTGTTTAAGTGGGCTCTGCAGAAGAATTCTATACATGGCAATGAAAGGCATTTCAGAAGACAAGCTTCAACTGCTGAAAGATGTCATAGTCATGCCTGCAACAAGTGTACAGTTTGATGATAAGTAACAGGTCAAATAATGGAAAAATAGCTTTAATGGCATAAATACATGCAAAACAGACTTAAACTTCAGGAAATGATAGTGACACAAGAGTCAATGATAAAGGAAAAAGTGCAGAAACTTAAATTGGAAAGTTGCTTCAATCCTAGGACAATATGCTGAGGATATTTGAATCAATAAACACAAATACTCAAGCACTGGACACCTATATTGTCAGTTTAATGCTACAAGGTAATATAACATATATCATTTACAAATTTTGGTATAGGAAAAATTTCTCAGCTCCTTCAGGTGATAAAACCATTTACTCATTAAAACGTGATGAAAAAAAAAATGACCAAAAAGATGACATGAAAGACGTTTCACTACTAAGTTTAGCTACTGTCATGAACATCAAGATGTTGAAAAAGAAAATCTTAAAAATCAATATCTCAGCTCAATTCAGACAAGTACCAAACATGGAACACCAAACCTCTTTCAACTAAAATCGGAGATTTTAAAACTTTATCATGTTCAAGGACGGTCACACAACCAAAAATGCAAACTAACATGATCAAATTTGATAAAGAAAATAGGTACAAGCGATTCAGATGAAGAAGAAATAAAGTAACTTCAGAAGTTTAAGTCAGCTATGACTTGCAATAGTCTGATCAACCCACACCAGTTACAGAGATACTTAGAAGGGGAAACAAAATGGCACTGATTTACTAAAGATGATCTTTTACATTTAAAATATCTTACCTGAAGCATGACCCACCAAAAATTTTGGAATGTTAAGCACATCTCCCTGGGAAACTTGATAAGTAATATACCTAATTATTTAAAAACCATCTTTACACCTGACACATTCATCAAAAATATTTATTTTTTTCCTACCAGACATAGTGGGCATCTCAGTGGTCCGGGTACCTCGTAATGTAACCATAAATGTAGCATGTTACAGAAAATTATTTCACACAATGTAAACTTGTGTACAGACTACAGATCATAGTTTCATGTCTCAGTCAATTATAAAGTGTTCTACTGCAAATGAATGTGTTTAAATGCATGCAGATGGACAATATTATTGGATGGATGACTGACACAAAACATATTTCTATCTATAATTTGCATATATTCTTGTACTTGTCAACCTACTCTAAACATCATATATACGCACAGAAACCGTAGCACCACCAGCTTGTGGGTCTCCAAACCACTCTCCAGTATATCCACATGATTTGATCTTGACAAAGAACAGCCAACCAGACTCTTGTATCTTTCTAATTGTCTCTCTATTCACCTCCATCCCAGACTCTTCTAGCGACAAGCGACTTGCCTTGGTCATGATGAGAAGATCCTCATTATCTCAACCTTTAGCAATCTAATATTTCCTTTTAAAGTCCCCTATCTCTCACGTATCTAAATCTATTTCTCTATGTGTCTCTTTAACAATCAAAGCAGTTTGACATAAAGCCTTCCGAAGTGAGATCAAAATGAAGGTAAGTCCGAACTCTACAAATTTTTAGAATACCACAAAATTTTCAAATCCTTTAACTTGACCTTTACCTATCATTGTAGCAGCTACTGGGATGGATGCACCACAAAAAAAGGCAAAATAGCATCGATCCATTCAAGGATTTCACAATTGGTATTCCAACTACCTACACAATTGCTTTCTTGCAACACAATCATTATGGCATGCATAAGTTACAAAAATATCATCACATAATCAGGTCACAACACTTGCTAAGATAATTATGCAGCCTGCTTGATGTCTAATCTAGCACGGCAGTTCAGCTTGAGATTCTATTGAGCTGGATAAATTAAGTCTTCCAGAACATATAAATTTTAAACCTTACTCAAAGGTTAAAACTGGTTCTAAGACCATCGGAGACAGATGGCCTCAGCCACATAGTTGCTGGCCAGCGTCATGTCATATTTTCAGAATTTGCCCAACACTATCTCCACTAAAACTGATGGAGACCACCTATGTCCAGTGATCATAAGACCACTGGATCTCTCTCCACAGATACATAGTCTTAAAAGGCATCTCAGCACAAGTATTGAGGCCATCTAATTTTATTAGTCATTTAGAATACCGCTAAAAGACAGCAGAATTCGATACCACACCACATTACCATGCTTACAAGTTTGAATGTATTGAGTTTGAGGCCACTAGATTAGGTCCACATCATCCTTTTCAATACACAAAATGAAAATCAATGCATCTCACTCAAGCTAGCCAATAGCTACTGCCTTCCCTTCTAATTGTTGATGATATTTAAATCCTCCTGGGAAATCTAATTTCAGGGAACTACTGCACTTGCCTTTCAACTCAGTCAACCCTTGATGACCAAGACTACTATTCAAAGCCAAACTTTGGCTCAAGATGTGGATCCCGATCCTCAAAGCAGCCCAAACAGGACTCAGAAAACTATATTTCTGAAATTGAAGCTAAGGGAGTTGAAGCAAACTTTGATAAAGAAACAACTGATGTCATCTCTGAGCTCTTCGATGGCTTTCTGGCCATAGGAACTCTTGGTTCAGAAAACATCATCAGTGAGCCTGTGACACCAACATTTGCCACGTCTGTGAAGAATATCACTGAGGAAAAAGCAGAGGTGACAGAGTATGACTTGAAGCTCATCAATGATGAACTAGAGAAATTCCTTGAGGCTGAAGCTGAAGAAGGACAGAGCAATGAATCGTCCAGAAGAGACAGTTATGTCAGCATTGTTACACTTAGTGAGAAGCCAATGGAAGGAGCCAGTGCTGAAGATTATGGAAAGATGATTGTATGTCCACTGCAAGGATATCTATTTGGAACTTCAATTGAACTTCCAGAAACAACTGAGGTAAAGAAGGAAAAGGCATCACTGGCAGAGCTGTTTCATAGGACAAAGATAGCAGATGAGATTTCCACAGATAAAAGTGGGAAAGGGGAGATGCAAGCCAAGAAAACTCATAAATCTGCCAAACATCTCATTAAAAAGATGCTGAAAAAGCTTCATGGTACTTCAAGAAGCCCTACCCCTTCTAATAAAGATACTGGTTCTGTTTCAACCAACAAGAAGCTCCATAAGGTTTGCCTTCTGACACTTGATTTTCTAAGAACCATTCTTTTGTTCTGCCCTAAAAAGCCAGGTTCACATCACTAGTTCATGCTACAATTGAATGCTTAACTTATGTGAACGCACAATCAAGACATACAGGACATATGGAAACCTGTAAAAAGAATCAAACAGAGCAGACTGTCTGATTTTTGCATTTTAAACAAAGGAATACTGAAACTGAGAAACATTAGTGGTATCTTGCCATTTTCTGCATGCATAAAAATTCTGATCTAGGTCAGCCATAAAATGTAAACAGCAAACTGGAGTAGAAGAACATCTATATTAAAATGTTCAGGTCTTTCATTTCTGACCATCAATTTATCAAAGCATCAGGTTGCCAGATTAGATCTTCTGAAAGCTCCAGCATAAAACAAAAATCTTTGGTCATCATGGCTAAACTATAAATTGCATAACATAGATACATGGTAAATAGGGTACATGGTACTGAAGTTTTAATTCCATTTCTGGCATGTAGGTCATACAGATGTTCCACCGAAAAATTCATCCCGAAAACTCTATAGCTGAAAAAGGGTTTATTAAGTCCCATACAAAAAAGATCAACAGAAATCCCCGTGATGGCAGCAGTGTTAATGGAGGTCTGATGCACTCAGACAAAAACGACAAAAGCTTTCCTCAGGGATCTAAGTCAAAGGAAGGGACCCAATATTACATGACCAACATAAAATGGCCCCAATATGGCCTCAAAGGCAGTGCTTCAAGTGGAAATAGAGAGCACTGGATCAAAACAGATGCAGACTGTAAGTAGTCAATTATATGCAATACTTTTTCTTGACTTGAAAATTAACACTCACACAACCAAGCAGGACAGAACCCATGACCTCACCCACACCATTTATGTCCATAGGCTATTAGAAAACACTGCAACATGACATCACTACTTAATCTCCATTAACTGTTCATTTACTTGCAATTGTTTTAGCTACCAATACCAGAATTAGAAACCATATTTAATCTTAGTTCAAGGAAGAAGCATAAATAGACAAATATACATGATTAATTATGTCTTCAGTAATTCATAGATTCAACATACATAAATACAGTGATGGAGAGTCAATATTAAAACAAATATTGAAAGAATTTGATGTAAAACAAAATTATGAAGAAACCAACAAATTCACAATATGTTATAGGAAATTCTAAGCAAGATAATTATGGACTAGAGTCAAAAATATATTGAAACATACATAAAAAGTGTGGGAGATACACTTAGGAAAATAGCAATAGATGTACCACTGAGGATGCAGAAAACTTTTCCAGTAAAATAGCATTCACATATTTATTCCCAAGTTAAAATTTGTAGTTAAAGTTCAATTCATAAGTTGAAATACATGGAATGTTGTCTCTTGTTTTGGTAGACTGTAAATTTCAGAATAACTACCTACCAACTTCTTTATATTTTATTCTGTCGCATTGTAAGTATACGTAATTCTTTCAGAGAAAAAAACATCCCTTAAAGAGTATAAAGGAATCAAAGAGAGATGTGTTGCCCATACAGATCTATCCACATTGCTGCTCACTTTTGCTCTCAATATACTCCCAAAATTTTATTTGCACCTTCAATTCATCATCAAAATCAACATTCCAAGATCATCTCTCTCAACACGCTGGCATAATTAATTTTGTCAGCAGCAAAAAGACTCACATTTCACAGATATGAAGATCGACTTATGCTCAATGTCTATACCAATAGGAAATCCTCCAACTTCATTGAAAATTGATCCTGTAAATGTCAAAATGTTAAGATAATTGTAATATTTATCTGCATGGTTCTGCTTTTGATACAACTGCATTATTGACCACACTCTGGCTCTCAATGATTACTGAGATAATCAAGTTTACTTATACGTATTCTGATCCTCTTCTACTGCTGCACCTGTAGACTTGGTGTTGGAGCTGTAGTGATGATGCTGAAGCAAATCTTAATAGCTGCTGTTCTTTCTGAGTAAGAAGTTTATATGTGGTGTTTAATAATATCATGTGCTCTTATGATTTGTGAGTAAAATAGTGATGAACTTTGGAGAAAGAGAAGAAAATGAGTTATCCATCTTAACTCTTCAGTGTATTGATAAAGGTCTGGCACTATGTTTCCTGTAAACTTCTTAATTACTAGAGCATGACATTGATTGCTTGTGAGTGTCATTTGAATTCTTGCAGACCTCAAATTTGAATTGGATACTTGACAGTTGACACCTATGTTCAGTGTAGTCACTTAGAATCAACTGAACTCAATCTTCTCATATGGAGGCCAAAATTATAAACATAATGTCCGCGCCAAGGAATTAGAATTTGTTGGCCTTGAGTGTCCAACCATTAATTCATTTATCCCAACTTCCACAGAGAAATGAAACGAAAGAGAATTTCAGTTTAAGAATCGGGATATTTATTTGTTGGATACAAAATTCTGTTGTGATTTTTTTTTTTTATAAACAAATTTCAATTTTCAAGAAAAAGAGATAGAAGGATCAGGGTCCCACCTCATAGCATCATGTTTTGAAGAGGTAGACACAAGCTGAGTTCCAAATTACACTGGTAGGGGCTCTTCTCTCAAAGTTCCACCCATGTCCATCCTCCAAGATCGATCAACTATAGTTGCCAACTCTCTGAGTGAAAAACACCAAAAAGCTAGGTAGATAAAGTACAAATGTATGCATATTATCATTAGAAAACATGAACTGAGCAATACCTAAATTATCATTTATTTATGGGTAGTATCATTTTCTTGCACTATGGAACCCATCAATCAGCAACATGTTAACTTTAGACCTAAACAAAACAGATTGGATTTCATTGAATTTGAAATAGTCTATTGGATTTTGATGACGTTAATATGGGTGACTTAATTTTGCAACATAGTTACCCTAGTATGAAATAAGGCATTCATGATGCAATTAGAAATTAGCACTTCTATTTTTTCTTCAGCACAGGTGATGTAGACACACTACAATCTGATTGCAACTCAAAACTTTTAATTCTTTAACTTAGAAGGATCCAGATCCATGGAGTACAGGTTTTGCTCCTTAACCTCTACCATTTCTCATGTCTTGTTCATTTTTGTTATGCCAAAGCCTGTTTAAAACTATACTTTCTTCATTATATACTGACTAAAGTTTGTCCAAACAAAGTAAGAACTCGAGAAAGGAGATACCCAATATGCATGCACAAAAGAAACAAGAGGTGCATATGCAGAGGTTTGCCAATGTCTAGAATGAAAGGATTAGCTCATTGCCATACATGACACCTTGTGTCCAACACTCATACCCGTGATCATGGATTATAAGTTGATATTATAAAAAAGAAATCACATCTTCTTTCAAAGGAATGTCACAATGCCCTCAATTAAATGATGTCTAACATAAATGGACAGTAGAAATTATAGTTTATGGTATCAAAATGGGCATTAGAAATCATAATTTACCATACTATGGTGACACAGTGATGAAACTACAATATATCCCCATAAAAGATAGAAGACAAAATTAAAAAAATACAAACTTACTTGAGGTCATGACTAACAACAAGTATAGTTAATTCTTCTTCATGTGCTTCAAAAGCTTCACAACATCTGCACGTGCCTTCCAATCTAATTTTTCCAAAATTGCATAACGATTAAATAACTACCGAAGATCAAAGACATAACGTGCAAGCAGTTTAGTAACATAAAGCTGTAGATTACAGGGATCATGCATGCTTAATTATTAGATTGACTTCTGATGCTGTCTAAATTTATATATTTACACAAAAAGGAACAATATTCAGAACATTAGCAATGAACGAGCTTTCATACCCAGACCACAAGAGGTTCATCCAATATCAATAAATCTGGGATTTGTACCTGGAGAATTAAAATAATCACCATTTAGCAGTCAATCATGCCACGTCATGCATAACTAGAAATAGAAATTTCTTAAAACCATGGCCAAAATGAAAAAGTAATAAATTTGAACCCCAAGAAACCCTTAAATTTTATCACCACCCAATCTTTTTAAAAATTACTGATTTAACTTTTCCAAAGGGTTTTGCGGTAATTCTTTACTAAAACACCCCTCTTATAAGGAGCATTCAAATATTTAAGGGGATTTTTAATTGAAAAAAAATTCGTGGCAATGATATTAAAGGATCTCTCATTGGAGTCCATCATAATTTACAAAATGAACCAAAAGAATTTGTGTGCATAGTTCATTGTCAATTTAGGGTAGGGTATTGATAGGTCTTACCAATTGAATTGCCAATGCAAGCCGACGCTTATAGCCACCACTTAGAGAATGAGGGTCCTTATCCAAAGAGATCCCACAATCCAACCTAGGATTATCAATTGAATAATATTACAGAGAATGGCAAACACACTAACACAGTCAATATCTAGAAAACAGTAACACAACTGTAAGAGTTAGGGTGTGTGTGTTTTGGTGGGGGGTGGGGTGTGGGTGGGAGAAGAGAATGAAAGAGAATTCCCCAATTAATAGCTCTTTGGAGATTTAGAGTAAGGTACTCCTTCAATAGATCACCACTTTGCCTTGGCCACCCAAAGATAACTTCATCAAGCACATTATCTGCCACAAAATACCTAGCTCAAAACAATATATTCTTAGAAATTTAACAATACAAAGTAGAATCAGAACGTTGTTGAGAAGTGAGAAATAAAAAGTGAAAGAAATTAATAAGTAATATATAAATACATAAATTCCCTTAACACACAAGCAAAAACTCCAAGTAGTACGAAAAATCAGACTTATGAATAGACAACTTTTAGAGAAAACAAGTTTACAACATCTAGGACCCCAGATTTCTTATCATAAGAAACATGAGGAGATAATGTCCAGTTGTTTTCAGTACCTCTCTGGAAACTGAAACACAATCCAACTCTTTCAGCGAGTAACGGTTCAGGGGACTCATCTGGTTTGCCATCATTCCATATTTTTTAATGTAAATGGAACCCGATTTGGTTTGCTTAGTCCTGCAAGAAGCTGAAGGGAAAGGAAAGGACGCACACTCAAAATATAAAAAACAGGGATTAACAAATTGAACAGTAAGAACTTCGAAAGAAAAAACATTGAGAAGGGGTCAACCTGCAAGAGGTATTTTTTCCACTTCCACTCTGTCCAAAAACAGCCAAAACTGCAGCAAATGACACAATACATTTAGTCCATGAACAGAAAGCACTTGCTTTGAAGCAAACCATCTAATAGATATTGAGAATTCTGCCGCTAGCATAGTGTAGTTAGAAATATGAGTACAAGATGAGACAGGGTTGTTTCAACATCTTATGCAAAAAAATCACAAAATCTCCAGACAATTTAATCCAAGACATTAGTAGATCATCAAAACTATCAAATTACAGATATGAAAAGTGGTTATAGAAAACCTGTTGATGAGCTCTAAGGTTATAGTCTTCAGACATTATTTTTCCAAATGTAACTTCTAACAGGAGTAATTGAATAAAGAAGAAACACATGGACATGATAAATTGTTACTAATGAAGTCATAGCACAAACATATACCTTTTTCTCAGGAAGGGAGAAACTAATTCCGTTTAAAATGTTGAGCTGGGTCCCTGGGGTCGATAGTAGACATCCTTAACCTTAGAGTAACGATTATTTCGTTTCAGTAACTTCCAACACTTTAATCATAGTGTTCTCCCAATACTCACCATTGAGATCCACTTAAAGAACAAATTTATAAATGCAAGAAAAAAAAAAAAAAATGAACTAGCACTACAAGCTAATGCACAGCAAGAAAAAATTCACAATCAATATAATTCACAAGTCACTATAGTACTAGCAAATAAATGACCAGTGCTCGAATATCATAATTAGCAAATTATATAATAAATTAATAATTACCATCACATAAAATATCAAATTTAGTCTCAATAATCTCTTTTAACTGAATTATTCATATTTAATAAACATCTATGAACTAAAAAGTAAATTCACAGCCATCTCTCCTAGAATAACCCTAATGTTGTAACAAAATATTTTAAAAAAAATATAGAAACAAAATAATTACAAAAAAAAAAAAAAAAAAACTCACTTCAAGGCAAGAATAATGACAGGAGATTCCAACAGCCTGATTTTCTTTGGAAATTAAATCTGTAAATAAGTGAATTAATCGAATCAACACAAAACTTAAAAAACCTAAATTAATAAGCAAATAGAGAGACGATAATTGTAACTAATTATGTAGATTGATTACCTGGAGCGTGATTTTCAAATGAAGCTCGATAATTCAAATTTTGTCCAGTGAAGCGGAGAGAGCGCCAAAGTCGAACTCGCCATGATAAACGGTAGACGATTTGTTTGGTTTGGGCGCTTTAACGTTCGGCAAATTCACGTGATGAAAATCCAATGTTTTGCCATGTCAGCGTCAGTGTCACGTGACCTTGTCTTTGGGCCCCCGTAGGTAAAGGTTTCACATTATTTAGAATTAGGCCCACGTTTTTGATTTAATCCTTCTTTACTGTTTCAATAAATAAAACGCTTAATAATGTTAACTTGCCTTATAATAATTAGACATGTCCACGATAATAAACATAAATTAAGGTTTAGTTTGGGATTGCAGTAACTTATCCTTAATCATATGTTGATCAATTTTCAAAAAATCAACTTTAGAAATAATCTATTAACTGTTTGTTTTTTCTTAATTTTAAAGGATTAATACCCTCCACTACCCTTTGGTTTCCAAATAGATAAGTTGGTTTTCTGTGTTATGTGAATTATCCAGTACCTCCCCTGCCGTTAGTTTTTATGCCGTGACCTTTATTGGAAAAGACGCGAACATCATTTCCCTTAGATCAATGATAAAATCGAAGTAATTGTATTGGAAAACGAACCAAACATAATTAAGAGGATTTTCATCACATCATGTCAGAACGAAAACAAACAACTTAATTAATTTCACACATTTTTTGTGGAGAATAATTGTCATGCTAGAGCTAGCAGGTAGCAGTGCAACCCAAACGCATACCAAACATAATGAACCTTTGAAAACCTTACCCACCTCCATTATGAGTAGAGGTACAAAAAAGACCGCAAACGAACCGAATCAAATTCGATTTTTTCCAGGGTTGGATTCAGATAGTATTTTAAGTAGGCACCCATTTTTCGGTTTAGTTACCAAGTTGATTTAAAATATAAATTGGGTGCCCGAAACCTGTTTTAAAAAAAAAAAAAAAAAAAGAGTAAAACTAAAAATGTAAATCCCAATTCCCAAATCAATTTCCCTAAACCCAAATAACCTTCTTCTTCGTTTTTTCCATTTCTCCCTTTCTCTACATTTCTCCTTCGCAACTTCCAGTATTTTCTCTTCATTTATCATTTTCTCTCCACTAATCTCTCCCTTCTCTATTCTCTCCGTCTCCACTAGCCCACTGATTTCTCGCATCTCTTCTTCTTTCTCCATTTAGCTCCTACTCGCACTTTGTTCTCTCCAGTCTCCACTACTTACATCATTCTTTATTTCTCCATTTCTCTCTACCAATTGCTCCACTTCTCTATTCAAAAAGGTATTTGATAATTGTCTACGTGGGCTCTTTTTATTGTGAAGAATTATTTCTATATTTTTTTGGTGTAAAAATTTTTATGTTTGGTTTATGTAAAACATTTTATGTTTGGTGTAATGGTGTGTGAAACATTTTATGTTTGGTTTATGTAAAACATTATGTTTTATGGTGTGAAACATTGTATATTGTTTGATTAAAATTTGGAGGAGTTTGGAAGAAACATTGCAATTTTGTTTAGAAGAAATATTACAAGTTTAATTAACATTTTATGTTTGATTAAAATGTGAAGAAATATTGAATTTTTGTTTGGGATTATATTGGAAATTCGGGTTTTACATTTGGGTACCTAGTAACCGAACCGAAATTCGGTATCCCATATTCGGGTATTGCATAAACGTTTGGTTACCAGTACCATTTTCACACACCCAAATATTCGGGTGGGTAGTAAAAGGACATTCGGTCATACCGTTTTTCCTCCCCTAATTATGAGATCCATTGTAAGGAAGAAGAAACGATTGAGCTTGAATACATAGGAACATGTTTGTATCGAATTTATTATACTCAAGGTTCGATCATTTAGATTTAAAAAGTTATATTCGATTCATTAGTTTAAAAGGTATATTCGATTCATTTAATTTAAAAAGGTACATAAAAAACAAGAATTCCTCTTAAGTGTATTACATTATTTTGTTTTCTTATTGATAGCTAGACTTTTGTATAAATAGGTGATGTATTCACAATTCAAAATAATTCAATATGATACAATTAATTATTCTCTAAAGATATATTTCAGCATACTCTACTTGTATCATCTCTCTTGCCCTCTTAAATATATCACTTGGGCATACTCCGACTCTCTTCAATTCCCTTTTGCCCTCAATATCTAACATGGTATGAGCTTCCAAGTTGAATTAGCTTTCGCTCAGCTAGCCTATCTTTTTGTCCTGCAATTCAAACGGATACTCAGTTACACAATACGTCTAACCTCTCTTTTGTCCTATCCAACTATACTCGTTAGTTTTTTTTTTTTTTCAATGCTTATCCTCCAAGCTTTGCCAACCCACTCTAGCCTAAGTTTAGGACATGAGTACTAGTTATATGGAATATCCATTTCCAGGAAATTTTGTCAACAAGTCGATAAAGTCTAAGGAGACTGGGTTTTTAAGTAAGACCATTTGTGACTCTCCCAAATTCCTGGAAATTTCCTGGTGATATTGAATCATTTTTGCACGTGCTAATATCCTGGGTTATTAAGTTGTTCCGCTAATCAGCCCACTATAGCCTCAAGTTCTGCTTCAACTGCAAGCCATAAGCACTCAAGTTAGATAACTTCTTCCAAATCAAGCTTCGCTAATCAACCCACTCTAGCCTTAAGTTTTGCTTCAGCCTGTTAGACACATAGGCACTCGGATATTCCAAAGGACAAGGCTTTTGTGCTCTCCACATGGTTTACCCAAGTATAAGCAATTGAGGTTTCTACTGTTCGGCATTTTCCTCCAAGTTGTGGATGGTTTGTTTTGCAACAACACCTCCACCAAAACAAAATCTTCCTGTTAACTCTCTTCTGGCAACTCTTCACCAACATCTTCCCTATGCTCCCACTATTCCTTCCTTGGAGATAGTCCCTCACACGACCCTCCCTCTCACTCAACCTCCTATTTGGAGAGTTGACTATGTCTGTTAACCATTCCGCTCCCTCCTGGGTATTACTTATCCCATATCTAATGGTAGACAATATCACATCCACTACCAGCTTGGAGTTTATGACCTATAAAATCACAAGCTTGAGGGGGAGTGATGAAATAGAATGCCATGTTGTGGCTATCACTAAGATTATGCCAATTACCCAAATCACTCAACCAATAATCCCTTGATTGAGTGTAATTATATTATTTATTTTCCTTATTGTATAGCAAAACTTTTGTATAAATGGTGATGTATTCACAATTCAAAATAATCAATAAATACATTGAATTCATCTAAAATATCTCTCGGTATACTCCACTGTTTTTAGTTGTCTCTCTTACCTATTAAAGATATCTCTGTGGCATACTCCGGCTTCTTTAATCGCCTCTCTCGCCCTCTCAATTCTACGACAATCTCCAACAACAAAAGGATCCCAAGACATGATTTCTTTGATGTTTGTGAAATCGACTTGTTGAGACCATTTGCTTTCTTTGTGAAATGAGTGCTTTTATTAAATATTGTGCCCGTACTTGCACTTTTTGTTATTGAGTATTGATAATGTCCTAAATCGATGGTTTATATGAGTATTTGTGAAAAAGTTAATTTTTTATTCTCATCTTGAGTTTATGTAAACAAATGTGTTATTGATTGTTTTAAAATTGTTTTACATTGTTTATTTGGTAAATATTCATTAAAATGTTGGACTAGATAATCATTTGGTTGTTTATTTGGTGTGTATGTTACATATTCTTTAAAATGTTGTATATTATTTACAAATTATATTTTTATACGTTTTGGTTCATCTAGATCTTGCCGCTATACTTACCGTTTGCATGTTATATAGGTTTTAATTTTAATTTCAACTTTATTAAACTATTGGATCATACTTACTATTTGCATGTTAAATTGTCTGGAGATTTTGTGATGTTTTTGCATAAGATGTTGAAACCACCTTCTCCATCTTGTACTCATATTTCTTAACTACATATATGCTAGCGGCAGAATTCTCAATATCTTTAGATGGTTGCTTCAAAGCAAGTGCTTTCTGTTCATGGACTAAATGTATTGTGTCATTTGCTGCAGTTTTGGCTTATTTTTGGACAAGTGGAAGTGGAAAAACTACTCTCTTGCACCCCTTCCTCAATGTTTTTTTCTTCAGAAGTTCTTACTGTTCAATTTGTTAATCCCTTGTTTTTTTATATTTCTGAGTGTGCCGTTCCTTCCTTTTCCCTCTAGCTTCTTGCAGGACTAAGCAACCAACCTCGGGTCCCATTTACATTAAAAATATAGGAATGATGGCAAACCAATGAGTCCCTCTGAACAGTTACTCGCTGAAAGAGTTGGCATTGTGTTTCAGTTTCCAGAGAGTACTAAACAACTGGACTTACTCTCCTCCATGTTTCTTAATAAGAAGTTTGGGGTCCTAGATGTTGTAAACTTGTTTTCTTAAAAGTTTTTTATTCATTAAGTCTGATTTTTCGTACTACTTGGAGTTTTTGTTTGTATGTTAAGGGAATTTATGTTTTTTCTATATTAATTTCTTTCACTTTCTTATTTCTCACTTCTTAACAACGTTCCTATTCTACTTTGTATTGTTAAATTTGTAAGAATATATTATTTTGCTGTAATAAAACTACAAATTGCCTTTTTTTTTTTTTTTTTTTTTTCTAATTCTATACTTGTCTCTTCTCAACCTCTTGAAATAATATCCTCAAATTTTGACTTCACCATAATATCACCACACAGACGGCTTTAAATTTATGTCATTTTTATTGATTACTTCCCAAAGATATATTAAGTTTTACCTTCTTAAGCAAAAGTCAGAAGTTAAAAATGTCTTCATTCAATTTAAAGCCATCGTAGAAAAATACTTTGATGAAAACATTAAAACTCTCTACTCTAATAATGGGGGTGAATACATCTCTCTTGCTAATTTCTGTTCTACCAATGGTATCTCCCATCGCACTATACCACCTCAAACACATGAACACAATGGACTCTCTAAAAGACGTCACCTTCACATAGTTGAAACAGGTTTAGCATTATTATCTCATGCCTTTCTTCCTCTCATCTACTAGTCTCATGCATTTGCCTCTGCTGTATACTTAATAAATCACATGCCTACCCCCATATTAAATTTTTCCTCTCTTTTTAAAAATATATGCCTATGTTACCCTTGGCTTAGACCATACACTTCCCACAAACTTGATTCCCACTCCAAATCTTGTGTATTTCTTGGTAATTCTTTAACTCAAATTGCCTATTATTGTCTTGATCCCTCCACCTCCAAAATTTATGTGTCCCAGCATGTTAAATTTGTTGAGTAAGTGTTTCCTTTCAACTCTTTCTCTACTCACTCTTCTCGTCCTTAACTAAACACCATTGCCACTTGGATTCCTCCACCACTTCAAGTTTCACCCTGCTCTTTAATATTGCAACTCAATACACCATCTAAAGCAGTAGTCCCTCAACCATCCTAGCGTGCAGCTCCAGCATTCTTAGTTGACCCCCCAACCTTTTCTCATTCTCTACCACTATTGACCTACCCGTGACTCCACCAGCACCTACTCACATAATGATCACTAGAGCAAAAAAGAACATCCACTAACCTATCAAAAAGTTGAACCTCCATACTCAATTATCCACCTCCAATGACCTTGAACTAACCGCAATAACTTAAGCCCTAAGAGATCCTATGTGGCAGCGAGTCATGTTTGAAGAGTATGATGCTCTCGTATGAAATAGGGCATGAGAACTAGTACCACCTGATCTCCATCAAAATCTTTTTGGTTGTAAGTGGATTTTCATAGCTAAACGTCAATTTGATGATTCTATTGACATGTTCAAGGCTCGTTTGGTTGCAAAGGGTTTTCATCAACATCATGGAGTCAATTATTAGGACATCTTCAGTCCAATTGTTAAGCCTACCACAGTTCAAGTTGTTCTCAATTTGGTTGTGAGTCGTGGTTGGTCACTATGACAATTTGATGTCAATAATATGTTTCTCTAAGAGTCCAGTTGTTAAGCCTACCACAGATCAAGTGGTTCTCAGTTTGACTGTAAGTCGTGGCTGGTCACTGTGACAATTTAATACCAATAATGCATTTCTCCAATGTCATATATCTAAGGATGTCTACATGAGTCAACCGCCTGAATTTCTTGATTAAGACAATCTATCTTTTGTGTGCAAGCTTCAAAAAGCCATCTATTGTCTCAAACAAGCCCCTCAGGCCTAATATCATGAACTTCGTACCTTTCTCCATTACGTTGGCTTTAAGAATTCCCATGTTGATACCTCTTTGTTTGTCTTCCATACTAGTGCTCCTATTATGTACCTCTTAGTTTATGTTGATGGTCTAATAGTCACTAGCAATAGTGTTACCATGGTTAATCAGTTTGTGGCTCTTCTTGCTCAACGTTTTCTCTCAAAGATCTTGGGTTGATGTACTATGTTCTGGGTGAATATGTTGTTCCCAACCAAAGTGCTCCTAAATAAGACAAATATGTAGGACGGCAAAACTATTATCACTCCATTACCAACCAGTCTATCTCTTCAGCTAAGCTCAGACATATCTTTATCTAATCCTACAGAATATCACACAGTTGTTGGTACTCTTCAATATCTATTACCTACCAAGCCTGAGATTGCCTTTGTTGTCAACAAACTATCTTGGTTTATGCATCGTTCCATGATTGACCATTGGGCCTTTGTGAAATGTCTCTTGTGGTATTTTTCTGGCATCGTTAATGATGACTTGCAAATATACTATGATTCTCCTTTAAGTTTGCAAGCTTTTTCTAACATTGATTAGGCAAGAGACAAAGATGATTTCCCCTTTACGAGTGCTTATGTTGTCTACTTTGGCTAGAATCCTGTGTCTTGGAGTTCTAAGAAATAATGTACCGTAGCCAGATCATCAACTGATGTTGATTATTGTTCCGTTGCTAACACTATTGCTATACTCAAATGGGTGTGCTATCTTTTATCTGATCTTGGTGTTTAACTTTCTTGCTATCCTATAATATATTGTGATAACATTGGGCCCACTCAACTCTGTTCTAATCTTGTATTTCATTCAAGAATGAAGCATGTGACAATAGACTTTCATTTCATCCATGATCAAGTTCAAAGTGGTGCTTTTCATGTTGCTCATGTTTCCTTTACAGATCAGTTGGTTGATGCTCTCACCAAAACTATTCCTCGCGCGCGATTCCTAAATTTTAAGTTCAAGATTGGACTTCTCTCTCGAGCTCCATCTTGAGGGGGCATACTAAAGGAATCTTGTATCTGTTTACTAATTCAAATCTTGTATCTACTGACTAATTCAAACATTATTTTCCAGATTGTGTTAATCATATCTGGAAACTTAGGATTTGTTTACTAGTTTGAAAAATATTTTCCAGATTGTGTTACTGATATATGAAAGTTTGGGATTCACCTGATTTGTATTTAAATGTTGGTTGATCAATGAGAATAATCAACTTAACTTTCCATTTTTAATCTCTATTATTGTCAACCTAAGGGCCACGAGTTTCCTTCTAGGTATTTTGTTGGATTTTGAAGACAGTTTGTTGTTTTTTGATTTAGTGAATTTGAACAATGGTTGGAATATAGTGTGGCGAAAGATGTTGCGTTTTGTCTTTATTGCTATCTTTTTGAGCTAGATGGTGATAAAGAGTGGTGATCGCTTTGTTGGTTAAGGGTTTTCAAATTGGAAAAAGAAAGAAAAATTGAATATTCACGTTGGAGGTTCTAATAGTGCTTATAACCAAGCTGGCAAGCTCGAAGAATGTGTGAATCAGTATTGAATCAAGACCAACATATTCAAACATTTTTTTATCGATACTCTTCTCAAGGACAAACAACGTATCGAACTTGTTTAAATGCTATAGTTGACTATATTCGTTTTCTTCTAAGGCAAGGACTTGCATTTCGTGGTAATGATGAATCTTATGATTCAAGCAACCAAGGGAATTTTCTCGAGCTTTTACAATTTCTTGCTAATCATAATGAAGATTACAATGTTGTAGCTTTCAAGAATACTCTTGATAATCTCAAATTGACATCACCTGAGATTCAAAAAGACATTGTAAATGTTGCTTCAAATGAAACAGTAAGTGCTATCATTAGAGATTTAGGAGATTTATTATTCGCTATAATGATTGATGAATCTCATGATATCTCTAGAAAGGAATAAATTGCTATTGTCTTACGTATGTTAACAAGAATGGACTTGTGGAGCGTTTTCTAGGTATTGAACACGTTACCAGTACCACAACTCTCTTACTCAAGGCAACACTTGATAATTTCTTTTCAAGGCATGGGTTGAGTTTTTCTAAACTACGGAGACAATGTTATGATGGAGCTAGTAATATGGAAAGAGAATTTATTTGAACAAACTAGTTTTGAAATATAATATATGTGCTTATTATATTCATTGTTTTGCCTATCAACTCCAGTTGGCTCCTATGGATTTAGCAAAGAACCATGATGATGTTAATGATCTTTTTAATATCGTGGTGATTGTGGTTAATATTGTCAGTGCTTCATCAAAGCGTTGCGATATTCTTAGAGATAAGCAAGCTTGTAAAGTTATTGAAGCTCTTTCAAGTGGAAAAAGTCTCAATCAAGAGACTAATCTGCAACGTGCCTTTGATACGCGTTGGGGCTCGCATTATGGTATGTTAATGAGCATAACCTTGATATTTTCATCCATTATCAATGTTCTTGAAATTGTGACAAAAGATGGGTCAAACTGTGAGCAAAGATTTCATGGAAAAAATATATTGAAATTGATGCAATCATTTGACTTTGTGTTTAGTCTATTTTTGATGAAAGGTATACTTAGACTTATAAATAAACTTTCTCAAACACTACAAAGAAAATATCAAGATATTGTAAATGCAATAAATTTGGTTGAAGCACGTAAGCAAGCTTTACAATGATAAGGGATAGTGGATGGGAGACTTTTATTAAGCAAAGTTTGTTCTTTTTGTGTCAATCATGACATTGAATTACCATCACATAAAATAATCAAAATTTAGTCTCAAAAATTTTTTAACTGAATTATATAATTTAATAAACAATCTATGAACTAAAAAGTAAATTCACAGCCATTCTCAATAACTAGAATAAAACCTAATGTTGTAACAAAATATTTTAAAAAAATATATATGAAACAAAATAATTACAAAAAAAAAAAAAAAAAAACTCACTTCAAGGCAAGAATAAGACAGGAGATTCCAACAGCCTGAGTTCTTCGGAAATTAAATCTGTAAAATAGTGAATTAATCGAGATCAACACAAAAACTTAACAAAACCTAAATTAATAAGCAAATAGAGAAGACGATAATTGTAACTAATTGTAGATTGATTACCTGGAGCGTGATTGTTACAAATGAAGCTCGATAATTCAATTTGTCCAGTGAAGCGGAGAGGAGAGCGCCAAAGTCGAACTCGCCATGATAAAACGGTAGACGATTTGTTTGGTTTGGGCGCTTTCAACGTTCGGCAAATTCACGTGATGAGAATCCAAATGTTTTGCCATGTCAGCGTCAGTGTCACGTGACTCTGTCTTTGGGCCCGGTAGGTAAAGGTTTCACATTATTAGGAATAGGCCAGTTTTGATTTAATCCTCTTTTACTGTTTCAATAAATAAAACGCTTAATAATGTTGACTTGTTATAAATTAGCATGTCCACGATAATTAAACATAAATTAAGGTTTAGTTTGGGATTGCAGTAACTTATCCTATAATCAATTGTTGATCAATTTTCAAAAAATTAACTTTAGAAATAATCTATTAAACTTGTTTTTCTTAATTTTAAAGGATTAATACCCTCCACTACCCCTTTGGTTTCCGAAATAGATAAGTTGGTTCCTGTGTTATGTGAATTATCCAGGTACCTCCCCTGCCGTTAGCTATGCGTGAACTTTGATTGGATAAGACTGAACATCAATTCCCGTAGATCAATGATAAATCGAAGTATTGTATTCGAAAACGAACCAAATCATAATTAGGAGATTTTCATCGCATCATGTCAGAACGAAAACAAGCAAAAAATTAATATCTTGTGACTATTTCACACATTTTTTGTGAGAAATAATTGTCATGTAGAGCTAAGGTAGGCAGTGCAACCCAACGCATACCAAACATAATGAAATCTTTGAAAACCTTACCCACCTCGAATTATGAGTAGAGGTGGACAAAAAAGACCAAATCGAACAAAACGAATTGAAATGTAATGAATCGAATCAAACCAATTTTTCAAATATCGAAAAAATGAGTTGGATTCAGATAGTATTTAAGTAGGTATTCGGCTTTTCAATTCAGATATCAGGTGTATTAAAATATAAATGGGTACCTGAAAACTGTTATAAAAAAAAAAAAAAAAAAAAAAAAGTAAAACATAAAAATGTAAATCCCAATTCCCAAATCAATTTCCCTAAACCAAATACCTTCTTCTTCGTTTTTCATTTCTCCCTTTCTCTACATTTCTCCGTCGCAACTTCCAGTAATTTCTTTCATTTATCATTTTTCCACTAATTCTCCATTCTCTATTCTCTTCGGTCTCCACTAGCCCACGATTTCGCATCTTCTTCTCTTATCTCCATTTAGCTCCTACTCGCATCTTGTTCTCTCAGTCCCACTACTTACATCAATTCTTTATTTCTCCATTTCTCTCTACCAATTGCTCCACTTCTCTAGTTCCAAAAGGTATTTGATAATTGTCTACGTTGGGCTCTTTTTATTGTGAAGAATTATTTCTATATTTTTTGGTGTAAAAATTTTATGTTTGGTTTATGTAAACATTTTATGTTTGGTGTAATGGTGTGTGAAACATTTTATGTTTGGTTTATGTAAAACATATATGTTTAGTGGTGAAACATTTATGTTTGATTAAAAATGAGGAAGTTTGGAAGAAACATTGCAATTTTTGTTTAGAAGAAATATTACAAGTTTAATAACCTTTTATGTTTGATTAAAATGTGGAAGAAATATTGAAATTTTGTTTGGATGCAATATTGGAAATTCGGGTTTTACATTTGGGTACCTAGTAACCGAACCGAAATTCGGTTATCCCATATTCGGGTATTGCATAAACGAGTTCGGTTACCAGTACCATTTTCACACAACCCAATTCTTGGGTTGGTAGTAAAAAGGCACATTCGGGGCATACCGGTTTTTCCTCCCCTAATTATGAGATCATTGTAAGGAGAAGAAGAAACGATTGAGCTTGAATACATAGGAACAAATATGTTGTATCGAATTTATTATACTCAAGGTTCGATGCATTTAGATTTAAAAAGGTACATTCGATTCATTTAGATTTAAAAAGGTACATTACAAAACAAGAATTCTCTATTAAGTGTAATTACATTATTTTGTTTTCTTATTCGATAGCTAGACTTTGTATAAATAGGTGATGTATTCACAATTCAAAAAATCACTATGATACAATTGAAATTATCTAAAGATATATTTGAGCATACTCAACCTTGTAGTCATCTCTCTTGCCCTCTAAAAATATCACTTGGGCATACTCCGACTCCTTCAATTGCCTCGTTGCCCTCTCAATTCTAACATGGTATAGAGCTTCCAAGGTGAATTAGCTTTCGCTCAGCTAGCCTATCTTTTTTGTCCTGCAATTCAAACGGATACTCAGTTAACCAATACTGGTCTAACCTCTCTTTTGGTCCTTACAACTCAAACATATTACTCAGTTAGTTTTTTTTTTCAATGGTCATCTCCAAGCTTTGCCAACCCACTCTAGCCTAAGTTTAGGACAATGAGTAGCTAGTTATAGGATATATCCATTTCCAGGAAAATTTTGTCAACAAGTCGATAAAAGTCTAACGAGAATGGGTTTTAAGTAAGACCATTTGTGACTCTCCCAATATTCCTGGAAATTTTCTTGGTGTATATTGAATCATTTTTGCAGTGCTAATATCCTGAGTTATTAAGTGTTTCGCTAATCAGCCACTATAGCCTCAAGTTCTGCTTCAACTGCAAGACACATAGGCATCAGTTAGATAACTTCTTCATAATCAAGCTTCTGCTAATCAACCACTCTAGCCTTAAGTTTGCTTCAGCCTGTTAGACACATAGGCACTAAGATATCCAAAGGACAAGGCTTTGTGCTTCTCACATGGTTTACCAAGTATAAGCGATTGAGAGTTCTACTGTTGGCATTTCCCAAGTTGTGGAGGTTTGTTTTGCAGACAAACACCTCCACCAATAACAAAATCTTCCTGTTATTCTTTCTGGCAACTTCTCACCAACATCTTCCCCGTGACTCCCACTATTCCTTCCTGGAGATAGTCCTCAGCAACGACCCTCCGTCTCACTCAACCTCCTATTTGGAAGTTGACTATGTCTGTAAACCATTCCAGCTCCCTCTGGGTATTACTTATCCCATATCTATGGTAGACAATATCACACCACTACGCAGCTTGGAGTTTATGACCTATACAAATCCAAGCTTGAGGGGGAGTGATGAAAAATGATGCCATGATTGTGGCTAATCACTAAGATTACGCCAATTACCCAAAATCACTCAACCAATTAATCCCCTGATTGAGTGTAATTATATTATTTATTTCCTTATTGTATAGCAAAACTTTTGTATAAATTGGTGATGTATTCACAATTCAAAATAAATCCAATATAATACAATTGAATTCATCTAAAAATATTCCGGGTATACTCCAATGTTTTAGTTGTCTCTCTTACCTATTAAAGATATCTCTGGGCATACTCCGGCTTTTTTAATCGCCTCTCGTCGGCCTCTCAATTCAAACAAAAGGATCCGCAAGACATGATTCTTTGATGTTGTGAAATCGACTGTTGAGACCATTGCTTTCTTTGTGAAATGAGTGCTTTATTACAATATTGTGCGTACTTGCACTTTGTTAAGTTATGTAGTATGATAATGTCCTAAATCGATGGTTATATGAGGATTTGTGAAAAAGTATTTTTTTTATTCTCATCTGAGTTTTGTAAACAAATGTGTTATTGATTGTTTTAAAATTGTTTACATTGTTTATTTGGTAAATATTCATTAAAATGTTGGACTAGATAATCATTTGGTTTTTATTTGGTGTGTATTGTTACATATTCTTTAAAATGTTGTATATATGTACAAATTATATTTTTACGTTTGGTTCATCTAAGATTCTTGCGCTATACTTACCGTTTGCATGTTATATGGTTTTAATTTAATTTCAACTTTATTAAACTATTTGGATATACTTACTATTTGCATGTTAAATTGTTGGAGATTTTGTGATGTTTTTGCATAAGATGTTGAAAAAACCTGTCTCATCTTGTACATCATATTTTTAACTACATATGCTAGCGGCAGAATTCTCAATATCTGTTAGATGGTTGCTTCAAAGCAAGTGCTTTCTGTTCATGGACTAAATGTATTGTGTCATTTGCTGCAGTTTTGGCTTGATTTTTGGACGAAGTGGAAGTGAAAAAACTACTTCTTGCAGGTTGACCCCTCCTCAATGTTTTTTTCTTCAGAGTTCTTACTGTTCAATTGTTAATCCCTTGTTTTTTATATTCTGAGTGTGCGTCCTTTCCTTCCCTCTAGCTTCTTGCAGGACTAAGCAAACCAACATCGGGTTCCATTTACATTAAAAATATAGGAATGATGGCAACAAATGAGTCCTCGAACAGTTACTCGTGAAAGAGTTGGCATTGTGTTTCAGTTCCAGAGAGGTACTAAAACCAATGGACATTATCTCCTCCTGTTTCTTAGATAAGAAGTTTGGGGTCAGATGTTGTAAAATGTTTTCTTTAAAAGTTGTTGTATTCACTAAGTCTGATTTTTCGTACTACTTGGAGTTTTTGTGTGATTTTAAAGGGAATTTTGTTATTATCTATTAATTCTTTCACTTTCTTATTTCTCATTCTCAACAACGTTCCTGATTCTACTTTGTATTGTTAATTTGTAAGATATATTATTTTGCTTGTATGATGTTTGTAATAAAGCTACAAATGTCCTTTTTTTTTTTTTTTTTTTTTCTAATTCTATACTTGTCTCTTCTAAACTCTGAAATAATATTCTCTAATTTTGAACTTCACCAATAATCCCACAGACGGCTTTAAATTATGTCATTTTTATTGATTACTTCACAAAACATATTAAGTTTTACCTTCTAAGCAAAAGTCAGAAGTTAAAAATGTCTTCTTCAATTAAAGCCATCGTAGAAAAATACTTTGATTAAACATTAAAACTCTACTCTAATAATGGGGGTGAATACATCTCTCTTGCTAATTTCTGTCTACCAATGGTATCTCCATCGCACTATACCACCTCAAACACTGACACAATGGACTCTCTAAAAGACGTCACCTTACATAGTTGAACAGGTTTAGCATTATTATCTCGCCTTTCTTCCTCTCATCTACTGGTCTCATGCAATTGCCCTTGTTGTATACCTAATAAACACATGCCTACCCCCATATTAAATTTTCCTCTCCTTTTTAAAAATATATGCCTATGTTACCCTTGGCTTAGACCATACACTTCCACAAACTGATTCCCACTCCAAACTTTAGTATTTCTTGGTTATTCTTTAACTCAAATGAATTGCCTATGTGTCTTGATCCCTCCACCTCCAAAATTTATGTGTCCCACATGTTAAATTTGTTGAGTAAGTGTTTCCTTTCAACTCTTTCTATACTCATCTTCTCGTCCTTAACAAACACCATTGCCACTTGGATTCCTCCACCACTTCAAGTTTCACCCTGCTCTTTAATATCGAACTCAATACACCATCTAAAGTAGTGTCCCTCAACAGTCCTAGTGTGCAACTCCAGCACCTCTGGTGACCCTAACACCTTCTATTCTTGCCATCCTTACCACTATGACCTACCGTGACTCCACCACACCTACTCACAGAATGATCACTAGAGCAAAAAATACATCCACTAACTATCAAAAAGTTGAAACTTATACTCAATTATCCACCCAATGACCTTGAACTAACGCAATAACTTAAGCCTTACGAGATCCTAAGTGGCATCAAGCATGTTTGAAGAGTATGATGCTCTCGTACGAAATAGGCATTGGAACTAGTACCACCTAATCTTCATCAAAATCTTTTGGTTGTTAGTGGATTTTCATAGCTAAACGTCAATTTGATGATTCTATTGACATGTTCAAGGCGTTTGGTTGTAAAGGGTTTTCATCACACTAGGTCAATTATAGGACATTTCAGTCCAATTGTTAAGCTACCACAGTTCAAGTTGTTCTCAGTTTGGTTGTGAGTCGTGGTTGGTCACTATGACAATTTGATGTCAATAATATGTTTCTCCAGAGGTCCAGTTGTTAAGCCTACCACAGATCAAGTGGTTCTTATTTGACTTGTGTCGTGGCTAGTCACTATGACAATTTAATACCATAATGCATTTTTCTAAGTCATCTATCTAGGATGTCTACATGAGTCAACCGCCTGAATTCTTGATTAAGCAATATCTTTTGTTGCAAGCTTCAAAAGCCATCTATGTCTCAAACAGCCCTCAGGCATATCATGAAACTTCGTACCTTTCTCCATTCGGGCTTTAAGAATTCCCATGTTGATACTCTTTGTTTGTCTTCCATACTAGTGCTACTATGTACCTCTTAGTTTATGTTGATGGTTAATAGTCACTAGCAATAGTTACTACCATGGTTAATCAGTTTGTGGTCCTCTTGCTCAACGTTTTCTCTCAAAGATCTTGGGTTGATGTACTATTTTTGGGTGAATAAGTTGTTCCCAAGACCAAAGTGCTCCTAAATAAGACAATATGTAGGACGGCACGTGCAAGCAGTTTAGTAACATAAAGCTGTAGATTACAGGGATCATGCATGCTTAATTATTAGATTGACTTCTGATGCTGTCTAAATTTATATATTTACACAAAAAGGAACAATAATTCAGAACATTAGCAATGAACGAGCTTTCATACCCAGACCAGCAAGAGGTTCATCCAATATCAATAAATCTGGGATTTGTACCTGGAGAATTAAAATAATCACCATTTAGCAGTCAAATCATGCCACAGTCATGCATAACTAGAAATAGAAATTTCTTAAAACCATGGCCAAAAATGAAAAAGGTAATAAATTTGAACCCCAGAGAAACCCTTAAATTTTATCACCACCCAATCTTTTTAAAAATTACTGAAAAAACTTTTCCAAAAGGGTTTTGCGGTAATTCTTTACTAAAAACACCCCTCTTATAAGGAGCATTCAAATAATTTTAAGGGGATTTTTAATTGAAAAAAAATTCTGAGGCAATGATATTAAAGGATCTCTCACGGAGGTCCATCATAATTTACAAAATGAACCAAAAGAAATTTGTGTGCATATGTAATCATGTGTCAATTTAGGGTAGGGTAATTGATAAGGTCTTACCAATTGAATTGCCAATGCAAGCCGACGCTTATAGCCACCACTTAGAGAATGAGGGTCCTTATCCAAAGAGATCCCACCAAATCCAACCTAGGATTATCAATTGAATATATGTTACAGAGAATGGCAAACACACATAACAAAGTCAATATCTAGAAAACAGTAACACAACTGTAAGAGTTAGGGTGTGTGTGTGTTTTGGTGGGGGGGTGGGGTGTGGGGTGGGAGAAGAGAATGAAAGGAGAATAATACCCAATTAATAGCTCTTTGGAGATTCAGAGTAAGGTACTCCTTCAATTGAAGATCACCACTTTGCCTTGGCCACCCAAAGATAACTTCATCAAGCACAGTATCTGCCACAAAATACCTAGCTAGCAAAACAATATATTCTTAGAAATTTAACAATACAAAGTAGAATCAAGAACGTTGTTGACAAGTGAGAAATAAGAAAGTGAAAGAAATTAATAAGTAATATATAAATAAAATAAATTCCCTTTAACATCACAAGCAAAAACTCCAAGTAGTACGAAAAATCAGACTTAGTGAATAGAACAACTTTTAAAGAAAACAAGTTTACAACATCTAGGACCCCAGATTTCTTATCATAAGAAACATGGAGGAGATAATGTCCAGTGGTTTCAGTACCTCTCTGGAAACTGAAACACAATGCCAACTCTTTCAGCGAGTAACGAGTCAGGGGACTCATTTGGTTTGTCATCATTCCTATATTTTTTAATGTAAATGGAACCCGATGTTGGTTTGCTTAGTCCTGCAAGAAGCTGAGAGGGAAAGGAAAGGACGCACACTCAGAAATATAAAAAAACAAGGGATTAACAAATTGAACAGTAAGAACTTCTGAAGAAAAAAACATTTGAGGAAGGGGTCAACCTGCAAGAGAGTAGTTTTTCCACTTCCACTCTGTCCAAAAATCAGGCCAAAACTGCAGCAAATGACACAATACATTTAGTCCATAAACAGAAAGCACTTGCTTTGAAGCCACCATCTAATAGATATTGAGAATTCTGCCGCTAGCATAGTGTAGTTAAGAAATATGAGTACAAGATGAGACAGGGTGTTTCAACATCTTATGCAAAAAAATCACAAAATCTCCAGACAATTTAATCCAAGACATTAGTAGATCATCAAAACTATCAAAATTACAGATATGAGAAGTGGTTTATAGAGAACCTGTTGATGAGCTCTAAGGTTATAGTCTTCAGACATTATAATCTTTCCAAATGTAACTTCTAAACAGGAGTAATTGAATAAAGAAGAAACACATGGACATGATAAATTGTTACTAATGAAGTCATAGCACAAACATATACCTTTTCTCAGGAAGGGAGAAACTAATTCCATTTAAAATGTTGAGCTGGGTCCCTGGGGGTCGATAGTAGACATCCTTAACCTTAAAGTAACAGATTATTTCGTTTCAGTAACTTCCAACACTTTAATCATAGTGTTCTCCCAATACTCACCATTGAGATCCACTTAAAGAACAAAATTTAATAAATGCAAGAAAAAAAAAAATGAACTAGCACTACAAGCTAATGCACAGCAAGAAAAAAATTACACAATCAATATAAATTCACAAGTCACTAGTAGTACTAGCAAATAAATGACCAGTGCTCGAATATAGAAGTAGCAAAATTAATATAATTACCATCACATAAAATAATCAAAATTAGTCTAATAATCTCTTAACTGAATTATTCATAATTTAATAAACAATCTATGAACTAAAAAGTAAATTCACAGCCATCTCAATAACTAGAATAAAACCTAATGTTGTAACAAAATATTTTAAAAAAATATATATGAAACAAAATAATTACAAAAAAAAAAAAAAAAAACTCACTTCAAGGCAAGAATAATGACAGGAGATTCCAACAGCCTGAGTTTGGAAATAAATCTGTAAATAGGGAATTAATCGAATCAACACAAAAAACTTAACAAAACCTAAATTAATAAGCAAATAGAGAAGACGATAATTGTAACTAATTATGTAGATTGTTACCTGGAGCGTGATTGGTACAAATGAAGCTCGATAATTCAAATTTGTCCAGTGAAGCGGAGAGGAGAGCGCCAAAGTCGAACTCGCCATGATAAACGGTAGACGATTGTTTGGTTTGGGCGCTTTAACGTTCGGCAAATTCACGTGATGAGAATCCAAATGTTTTGCCATGTCAGCGTCAGTGTCACGTGATCGTCTTTGGGCCCCCGTAGGTAAAGGTTTCACATTATTTAGGAATTAGGCCCACGTTTTGATTTAATCCTTCTTTACTGTTTCAATAAATAAAACGCTTAATAATGTTGAACTTGCCTTAATAATTAGACATGTCCACGATAATTAAACATAAATTAAGGTTTAGTTTGGGATTGCAGTAACTTATCCTATAATCATTGTTGATCAATTTTCAAAAAAATTAACTTTAGAAATCTTTAAACTGTTTGTTTTCTTAATTTTAAAGGATTAATACCCCCACTACCCCTTTGGTTTCCAAATAGATAAGTTGGTTCTGTGTTATGTGAATTATCCAAGGTACCCTCCCTGCCGTTAGTATGCCGTGAACTTGATTGGATAAAGACGAACATCAATTCCCGTAGATCAATGAATAAAATCGGAAGTAATTGTATTCGAAAACGAACCAAATCATAATTAGGAAGATTTTCATCCATCATGTCAGAACGAAAACAAGAAAAAAATAATATTTAACTTAATTTCACACATTTTTTGTGAGAAATAATTGTCATGAGAGCTAACGGTAGGCAGTGCAACCACAACGCATACCAAACATAATGAAATCCTTTGAAAACCTTACCCACCTCAATTGAGTAGAGGGGACAAAAAAGACCGAAATCGAACAAACGAATTAATAGTAATGATCGAATCAAACAATTTTTTCATACTCGATGAGTTGGATTCAGATAGTATTTAAGTAGGTATTCGGTTTTCAATCAGATATCAGTTGTATTTAAAATATAAAGGGTACCTGAAACTGTTTAATAAAAAAAAAAAAAAAAAAAAAGAGTAAAACAAAAAATGTAAATCCCAATTCCCAAATCAATTTCCCTAAACCAAATAACCTTCTTCTTCGTTTTTCCATTTTCCCCTTTCTCTACATTTCTCCTCGCAACTTCCAGTAATTTCTCTTCATTTACATTTTCTCTCCACTAATCTCTCCATTCTCTATTCTCTTCGGTCTCCACTAGCACTGATTTCTCGCATCTTCTTCTTCTATCTCCATTTAGCTCACTACTCGCATCTTGTTCTCTCCAGTCTCCACTTTGCATCAATTCTTATTTCTCCATTTCTCTACCAATTGCTCCACTTCTCTATCACAAAAGGTATTTGATAATGTCTCGTTGGGCTCTTTTTATTGTGAAGAATTATTTCTATTTTTTGTGTTAAAATATTTGTTTTGGTTTATGTAAACATTTTATGTTTGGTGTAATGGTGTGTGAAACATTTATGTTTGGTTTATGTAAAACATTATGTTTAGTGTGGAAACATTTTATGTTTGATTAAAATTGAGGAAGTTTGGAAGAACATTGCAATTTTTGTTTAGAAGAAATATTACAAGTTTAATTAACATTTTATGTTTGATTAAAATGTGAAGAAATTTGAAATTTTGTTGGATGCATATTGGAAATTCGGGTTTTACATTTGGGTACCTAGTAACCGAACCGAAATTCGGTATCCCATATTCGGGTATTGCATAAACGGTTGGTTACCATACCATTTCACACAACCAATATTCGGGTTGGGTAGTAAAAAGGACATTCGGGTCATACCGTTTTTCCTCCCTAATTATGAGATTCTGTAAGGAGAAGAAGAAACGATTGAGCTTGAATACATAGGAACAAATATGTTGTATCGAATTTATTATACTCAAGGTTCGATGCATTTAGATTTAAAAGGTACATTCGATTCATTTAGATTTAAAAAAAGTACATTACAAAACAAGAATCTCTTTAAGTGTAATACATTTTGTTTCTTATTCGATAGCTAGACTTTTGTATAAATAGGTGATGTATTCACAATTCAAAATAATTCAATATGATACAATTAAATTACTAAAGATATATTTCGAGCATACTCTACCTTGTAGTATCTCTCTTGCCCTCTTAAATATACACTTGGGCATACTCCGCTCTCTTCAATTGCCTGTTGCCCTCTCAATTCTAACATGGTATAGGAGCTTCCAAGTTGAATAGCTTCGTCAGCTAGCCTATCTTTTTTGTCCTTGCAATTCAAAGGATACTCAGTTAACACAATACTGGTCTCCTCTCTTTTTGTCCTTAACTCAAACATATACCAGTTAGTTTTTTTTTTCAATGGTCATCTCCAAGCTTTGCCAACCCACTCTAGCCTAAGTTTAGGACATGAGTAGCTAGTTATATGGATATATCCATTTTCAGGAAAATTTTGTCAACAAGTCGATATAAAGTCTACGAGACTGGGTTTTAAGTAAGACAATTGTGATCTCCCAATATTTCTGGAAATTTCTTGGTGTATATTGAATCATTTTTGCACGTGCTAATATCCTGGTTATAAGTTGTTCGCTAATCAGCCCACTATAGCCTCAAGTTCCTTCAACTGCAAGACACATAGCACTCAAGTTAGATAACTTCTTCCATAATCAAGCTTCTGCTAATCAACCCACTCTAGCCTTAAGTTGCTTCAGCCTGTTAGACACATAGGCACTCAGAATATTGCCAAGGACAAGGCCTTTGTGCTCTCCACATGGTTTACCCAAGTATAAGCGATTGAGAGTTTTACTGTTCGGATTTTTCCTCAAGTTGTGGATGGTTTGTTTGCAGACAAACACCTCCACCAAAACAAAATCTTCCTGTTAACCTTTTCTGGCAAAATCTTCACCAACATCTTCCCCAGTGACTCCCACTATTCCTCCTTGGAGATAGTCCCTCAGCACGACCTCCCGTTCACTCAACTCCATTTGGAAGTTGACTATGTCTGTAAACCATTCCAGCTCCCTCCTTGGGTATACTTATCCATATCTAATTGTAGACAATATCACATCCACTACCCGCTTGGAGTTTATGACCTATACAAATCACAAGCTTGAGGGGGAGTGATGAAATATGAATGCCTGATTGTGGCTAATCACTAAGATTAGCCAATTACCCAAAATCACTACCAATTAATCCCTGATTGAGTGTAATTATATTATTTATTTCCTATTGTATAGCAAAAATTTTGTATAAATTGGTGATGTATTCACAATTCAAAATAATCCAATATAATACAATTGAATCATTAAAAAAATATCTCTGGGTATACTCCAAGTTTTTAGTGTCTCTCTTACCTATTAAAGATATCTTTGGGCATACTCCGGCTTTCTTTACGCCTCTCTCGTCCTCTCAATTCAAACAAAAGGATCCGCAAGACATGATTCTTGATGTTTGAAATCGACTTGTTGAGACCATTGCTTTCTTTGTGAAATGAGTGCTTTTATTACAATATTGTGCCGTACTGCACTTTTAAGTTAGTGTAATAATGTCCTAAATCGATGGTTTATATGAGTATTTGTGAAAAATAATTTTTTTTATTCTCATCTTGAGTTTATGAAAACAAATGTGTTATTGATTGTTTTAAAATTGTTTTACATTGTTTATTTGGTAAATATTCATTAAAAAGTTGGACTAGATAATCATTTGGTTGTTTATTTGGTGTGTATTGTTACATATTCTTTAAAATGTTGTATATTAGTACAAATTATATTTTTACGTTTTGGTTCATCTAAGATTCTTGCGCTATACTTACCGTTTGATGTTATATAGGTTTTAATTTAATTTCAACTTTATTAAACTATTTGGATCTATACTTACTATTTGCATGTTAAATTGTTGGAGATTTTGTGATGTTTTTGCATAATAGATGTGAAACAAATGTTCACATTGTACTCATATTTCTTAACTACATTATGCTAGCGGCAGAATTCTCCATATCTGTTAGATGGTTGCTTCAAAGCAAGTGCTTTGTTCATGGAATAAATGTATTGTGTCATTTGCTGCAGTTTTGGCTTGATTTTGGACAGAGTGGAAGTGAAAAAACTCATCTCTTGCGGTGACCCCTCTAATGTTTTTTTCTTCAGAAGTTCTTACTGTTCAATTTGTTAATCCTTGTTTTTTATATTTTGAGTGTGCGTCCTTTCTTTCCCTCTAGCTTCTTGCAGGACTAAGCAAACCAACATCGGGTTCCATTTACATTAAAAATATAGGAATGATGGCAAACCAATGAGTCCTGAACAGTTACTCGCTGAAAGAGTTGGCTGTGTTTCAGTTCCAGAGAGGTACTAAAAACAATGGACATTATCTCCTCCATGTTTCTTATGATAAGAAGTTTGGGGTCCTAGATGTTGTAAAAATTGTTTTCTTTAAAGTTGTTGTATTCATAAGTCTGATTTTTCGTACTACTTGGAGTTTTTGCTTGTATGTTCAAGGGAATTTATGTTATTATCTATTATTAATTTCTTTCACTTTCTTATTTCTCACTTCTCAACAACGTTCCTGATTCTACTTGTTTGTTAAATTTGTAAGAAATATTATTTGTTGTAATGTTTTGTAATAAAAGCTACAAATTGTCTTTTTTTTTTTTTTTTTTTCTAATTCTATACTTGTCTCTTCTCAACCTCTTGAAATATATTCTCTAATTTTGACTTCACCAATAATCACACAGACGGCTTTAAATATTATGTCATTTTTATTGATTACTTCACAAAAATATTAAGTTTTACCTTCTTAAGCAAAAGTCAGAAGTTAAAAATTTTTCATTCAATTTAAAGCCATCGTAGAAAAATACTTTGATGAAAACATTAAAACTCTCTACTCTAATAATGGGGGTGATACATCTCTCTTGCTAATTTTGTTACCAATGGTATCTCCACGCACTATACCACCTCAAAAAATGAACAATGGACTCTCTAAAAACGTCACTTCACATAGTTGAAACAGGTTTAGCATTATTATCTCATGCCTTCTCTCCTCTACTACTGGTCTCATGCATGCCTTGTATACTTAAATCAAATGCTACCCCCCCAATAAATTTTCCTCTCTTTTAAAAATATATGCCTATGTTACCCTTGGCTTAGACCATACACTTCCCACAACTTGATTCCCACTCCAACTTTGTATTTCTTGGTTATTCTTTAACTCAAGAATTGCCTATTATTGTCTTGATCCTCCACCTCCAAAATTATGTGTCCCACATGTTAAATTTGTAGTAAGTGTTCCTTCAACTCTTCTCTACTCACTCTTTTCTGTCCTTAACAAACACCATTGCCACTTGGATTCCCACCACTTCTAAGTTTCACCCTGCTCTTTAATATTGCAACTCAATACACCATCTAAAGCGTAGTCCCTCAACACCTAGGTGCACTCCAGCACACTCTGGTGACCCCAACCTTTCTCTGCCATCTCTACCACTATTGACTACCGTGACCTCACCACACCTACTCACAGAATGATCACTGAGCCAAAAACATCCACTAACTATCAAAAAGTTGAACCTATACTCAATTATCCACTCCAATGACCTGAAATAACCGCAATAACTTAAGCCTTACGAGATCCTAAGTGGCAAAGCCATGTTTGAAGAGTATGATGCTCTCGTAGAAATAGGCATGGAACTAGTACCACCTATCTCATCAAAATCTTTTTGGTTGTTAGTGGATTTTCATAGCTAAACGTCAATTTGATGATTCTATGACATGTTCAAGGCTCGTTTGGTTGAAAGGGTTTCATCAACATCCTAGAGTCAATTATAGGACATTTTCAGTCCAATTGTTAAGCCTACCACAGTTCAAGGTGTTCTCATTGGTTGTGAGTCGTGGTTGGTCACTATGACAATTGATGTCAATAATATGTTTCTCCAAGGTCCGTTGTTAAGCCTACCACATATCAAGTGGTTCTTCATTTGACTATGTTGTGGCTGGCACTATGACAATTTAATACCAATAATGCATTCTCTAGTCATCTATCTAGGATGGTACATGAGTCAACCGCTGAATTTCTTGATTAAGACAATATATCTTTTGTTGCAAGCTTCAAAAGCCATCTATGGTCTCAAACAAGCTCCTCAGGCTATATCATGAACTCGTACCTTTCTCCATCAGCTGGCTTTAAGAATTCCCATGTTGATAATCTTTGTTGTCTCCATACTAGTGCTCTATTATGTACCTCTTAGTTATGTGAGTGGTCTAATAGTCACTAGCAATATTACCATGGTAATCAGTTTGTGGCTCCTTTGCTCAACGTTTTCTTCAAAGATCTTGGGTTGATGTACTATTTTTTTGGGTGAATAAGTTGTTCCCAACCAAAGTGCTCCTAAATAAGACAAATATGAGGACGGCAAAATATTATCACTCCATACCAACCAGTCTATCTCTTCAGCTAAGCTCAGACATCTCTTATAACTACAGAATATCACACAGTTGTTGGTACTCTTCAATATCTATTACTACCAACCTGAGATTGCCTTGTTGTCAACAATTTATCTTAGTATGCTGCATCTCCCATGATGACCATTGGGCCTTTGTGAAATGTCTCTTGTTGTATTCTAGCATCGTTAATGATGACTTGCAATATACTATGATTCTCCTTTAATTGCAGCTTTTTCAACATGATGGCAGAGACAAGATGATTTCCCTATACGAGTGTGTGTGTTTACTTGGCTGCAATCCTGTCTTGGAGTTAAGAAATAAGTACCGTAGCCAAATCATCAATGATTTGATTATTGTTCCTTGCTAACACTATTGCTGATACTCAAATGGGTGTGCTACTTTTATCTGATCTTGGTGTTTAACTTTCTATCCTATAATATATTGTGATAACATGGGCCCACTCAACTCTGTTTAATCTTGTATTTCATTCAGAATGAAGCATGTGACAATAGACTTTATTTCCTCTGATCAAGTTCAAGTGGTGCTTTTCATGTTGCTCATGTTTCCTTACAGATCATTGGTTGATGCTCTCACCAAAACTATCCTCGCGCGCGATTCCTAAATTTAAGTTCAAGATGGACTTCTCTCTCGAGCTCCATCTTGAGGGGGGTACTAAAGGAATCTTGTATCTGTTTACTAATTCAAATCTTTATCTACTGACTAATTCAAACATTATTTTCCAGATTGGTAATCATATCTGAGAACTTAGGATTTGTTTACTAGTTTGAAAAATATTCCAGATTGTGTTCTGATATTGAAGTTTGGGATTCACTGATTTGTATTTAAATGTTGGTTGATCAATGAGAATAATCAAATTAACTTTCCATTTTAATCTCTATATTGTCAACCTAAGGGCACGAGTGTTCTTCTAGGTATTTTGTTGGTTTTGAAGACAGTTTGGTGTTTTTTGATTAGTGAATTTGAACAATGGTTGGATAGTGTGGCGAAAGATGTTGCGTTGTCTTTATTGTATCTTTTGAGTGAGATGGTGATAAAGATGGTGATCAGCTTTGTTGGTTAAGGGTTTCAAATTGGAAAAAGAAAGAAAAATTGATATTCACGTTGGAGGTTCTAATAGTGTTATAACAAGCTGGCAAGCTGAGAATGTGTGAATAGTATTGATCAAGAACAACATATTCAAACATTTTTATCGATACTCTCAAGGACAAACAACGTATCGAACTTGTTAATAAAGCTTAGTTGACTATATTCGTTTTCTTCTAAGGCAAGACTTGCATTTCGTGGTAATGATGAATTTATGATTCAGCAACCAAGGGAATTTTCTCGAGCTTTTACAATTTCTTGCATCATAATGAAGATTACAATGTTGTAGCTTTCAAGAATACTCTTGATAATCTCAAATTCATCACCTGAGATCAAAAAGACATTGTAAATGTTGTTCAAATGAAACAGTAAGTGCTATCATTAGAGATTTAGGAGATTTAATTCGCTATATGATTGATGAATCTCATGATCTCTAGAAAGGAATAAATGCTATTGTCTTACGTATGTTAACAGAATGGACTTGTGGAGGTTTCTAGGTTTGAACAAGTACCATACCACAACTCTCTTACTCAAGGCAACACTTGATAATTTTTTTCAAGGCATGGGTTGAGTTTTTCTAACTACGGAGACAATGTTATGATGAGCTAGTAATATGGAAGAGAATTATTTGAAAAACTGTTTTGAAATATAATATATGTGCTTATTAATTCATGTTTTGCCCTCAACTCCAGTTGGTCCTATGGATTACAAAGAACCATGATGTGTTAATGTCTTTTTATATCGTGGTGATTGTGGTTAATATTGTCAGTGCTTCATCAAAGCGTTGCGAATTCTTAGAGATAAGCAAGCTTGTAAAGTTATTGAAGCGCTTTCAAGTGGAAAAAAGTCTCAATCAGAGACTAATTGCAACGTGCCTTTGATACGCGTTGGGGCTCGCATCATGGTATGTTAATGAGCAAACTGATATTTTCATCCATATCAATGTCTGAAATTGTGAAAAAAATGGGTCAAACGTGAGCAAAGATTTATGGAAAAAATATTAAATTGATGCAATCATTTGACTTGTGTTTAGTTATTTTTATGAAAGGTATACTTGCTTATAAATAAACTTTCTAAACACTACAAAGAAAATATCAAGATATTGTAAATGCAATAAATTGGTTGAAGCACGTAAGCAAGCTTTACAATGATAAGGGATAGTGGATGGGAGATTTTATTAAGCAAAGTTTGTTCTTTTTGTGTCAATCATGACATTGAGTTCCTAATAATGATAAGTTTTTTATTCAAGGGCGATCACAACGTAAGGCTCAAGGTATCACAAACGTGCTACTTACCACATTGAATTATTTAAATGTCCAGATATGTAGCTTCAAGAGTTGAATAATATTTCAATGAGGTAAACATTGAATTTATTTGGTTGGCATGTTTATGTCCAAATGAATCATTTGTTGCTTTTGATAAACAAAAAATTGAGCGCCTTCCGAACTTTATCAAGATGATTTTCTACTTAAAACTCATGACACTTGATCTCAACTTGATGTTTACATTTGGATATGCACTTAATGCAATTATGGGTCGAAAGGATTGAAATCTTGCAAAATAATGGTCGAAACTAAGAAGGATAGATGTTCCATTAGTTTTTTTGTTGATGAAATTAGCATTGATTCTACCGTTGCCACTACTAGTGTAGAGAGAGCATTTTCAACAATGAATTTGTGAAGAATCGTTTGCGAAATAGAATGAGTGATCAATGGTGAATGATAGCTAATTGTATATAGAGAAAAATGTATTTGATAATATGATAATGAAGTCATTATACAATACTTTCAAAAGATGAAATCCCGAGGATAATGTTAGGAAGACGTTGAAAGGAATAACAAAATTTTACAACCTGTAGATCATTCTTAAAGCCCAAAATCAAGGCACAAATTTTACAGTTTATGTATAATATCAAGAATCTGCAGAAAAAATAAAAATCTAAAGTTTAGAATCATACCCAGTTGGAGGCTCCACCAATATGTGCCTTTGAACGTGTTTGCTACCGATCCAAGTGTAGATCGAACCAGAAGTCCACACGAAGAAACCACCCAGACCAAGGAGGGATTTGCTAGATCCTCTTTGGCCTTAAGAAATCAAGAAGAAAAGAAATATTTGATTTTTTTCAATCAAATAGTGAAAGGGCGGGGAGAGTGTATGGGGTGTTGGTTTTCTTTTTTTTATCAAAAAGGCAAAATGAATTAATTAAAAAACACACAAACACTATTCTTTATAGGCAAACCAAGTTGCCATTCCCACATGGAATGGGCTTGGGCTCCAACCCAACAGCCCATGTTGCCAAAACCCAATTGATCTATATTATTATTATTTTTTAATTAATGTATCATTATCTCAATTAAATCAATTAATAGTTAATAACATTTAACCAATAATGATGATTCAATTAATATGTGCGAACCACACATTTACACCGTAATTTCACTTATTTAACTTGTTCTAACAAATTAATAAAGGCTACGACACTCAGCAAAATAATGCACCTGTGAAATTACCAAAATACCTTTCGCTAAAAAGACGAAAACGCCCTTCTTCTTCTGGTCCTTAAATTATATCTATGGTGACGATAGGCTCCCATATACCGGTAGTGTATAGTACGCGATTAACCCAAATAATCGTCCTTACTATACAAGACCAAGATTGCCCCTAGAAGGCATCATGGACACGATACGGATTCGGATCAGCAAAGTAGCTACCGTCAACGATATGGTTACCGTACCATACGATCCTTTCATCATTATTATCTCGACGAGACGAACGGCATTAAATAGTGTCAACCTTCGGTTACTCTCGATATTATGTATCAGTTTCTGGACCAATGACCTGTATATTAATCCAGATAAAGACAACTCAATCCCACTGTGGCACAGTTTAGTGATCGCCATATAAGAATTGCGCCGTGAGATAACTTCTCCGTACCAGGGATGAGAATCCTCTGTCATCCACCCATAGTCTTGATACACTCCTCAATGCAGCAATCACCACGTATTGACAGCTTTGAAAAAAACAGGTTAGGCTAGTGTCAAACTGCACACCATCGTGCCAGAGCGCTCACGGTGTATCTCGTCTAGGATCACAGCACACCATTCGTTGAGGATTGTGTCCAAGACACTGAGAGTACCTCCATATGGACATCCTCTGGTGGGTCATCCAGTGCTTGCTGAGGTAATAATGCCTACAAACAAAACACCCATGTGTTGCACCAGGTGTCACAACCAAAACAACATTGACAAGTGAGATCGTCACGGCCTTTTCGACAAGGTCGTTCAACATATGTAGTCTTAACGTCTTATACTGTGCCATTTACTTCAGAAAATACTAGGGATACGGACGTTTTAGAATGGCCACAATATGTGCTCATAAGGTCCACTCTCAGATGTGACACTTGATACCCTGTCAGATTTCTTACCATTCTAAGGACATATATTATACATATTGCAATAATAAGGTTTACGCGATATAGAAATAAAATGTCTTTATTATTGATTAATGAACATTTATTACAAAGAGAAGCTCGATCACATCATTGATTAGCTCTAGGGCATATACTTAAAAAGATAAATTATAACTGTATTCGTTAATGAGACGGAATTTTAAAAATACAAATAGATTAAGTAAAAAATGTATTGTTCTTCCAACTTGACCCCTTAAATTTTATTTCGGATACGTCTTTTGTGTGAAGTCTATGCCCTAGGTTTTCTCTTATTGTTTACAACTAGTTTCTTGTCTGATTTGTGATTTATCTCCTTTATTTCTTTGTTTTGTTTTAAAGATAGTTAGTTTTAGTTTTATCATTCTATCCATTCTCGATTAATCAAATAGTAAGAGGCATAGTACATTGGGGGCGTTTGGATCATAATAATGTTTTCTTATAGGTGTATATTATATTAGCGGAAAGAAATATCACCTTGAAAATTACTGGGAATGTTTAGAAAATGTGTTTGATTGGTTTGAACAAATTGGTGAATAATATAGTTGGTCGAGAGGATAAATAGGTGGGTATGTTATATAGATTACTAAATTGCCCTCCTTTTAAAATATTGATATAATAGTATTTTTTATTTTTATTTTTTAATCATCTATGTTAACCCCCTACATTTGAAATTTTGCTAAAACATCCTAGCCATATAAAACTTAAATTTGTAGCAAAATTACCCCCACCCACCCCAAGCCACTGCCGACAGCTAGCCACCACTGCCGGCCACTTATAGCCGGCTGTGTGCCGACAAAGCCAGAAATGGCCATGGATCACAAATCCATGGTTGGAAAACGACCAGATCTATGTCCATTTCATGGCCAAAGTTGTGGCCATGAAACGACCACAGATCTAGCTGTAAAAATGCCAAATCTTTGGCCCTACCATTTCACGGCCATAGAAACGCCAGATCTAGCCGTTTCCGACCATGGATTTGTGATCCATGGCCGGACAAGGCCTTACCGACGTACGACCGGCCAGATCTCGCCATTCCTGCACCATGACGGCGACTGACACCGGCGGCCGGCAATGGTGAGTCACGACCGGTGGTGGTCTTAGGTGGCAGGGGTATTTTGCAAACTTTTTTGTGGTTAGGGTGTTTTAGCTAATTTCTCAAATGTAGGGGGGTTGGGTAATTGTTATTTGGTAGACATTTGAGGGCAATTGTCCGAAGTGGTTTTTAATTAAAGGCAAAATGGGTAGAAAAATTATATTACCTCGATAATGTTTTAATAACAATCCTTAACAAGGTGATAAGATTACCCCCCATTTACCAACAATAAACACTATTTGCAATAAAAGATTACCGTAATATTTTATTACTTGCAAACCAAACATAAGAATTTTGCAAAATAAATGAAGATTACCCCCGTTATCTTATATACCTCCGATCCAAACGGCCCCATTTTGGTAATTGGTAAGTAGTAATTCTCTAAGCCTCGATATCTGTATTTCCATACTATATTACTTGAATGATTTCATACCCTTACGAAAAATCTTGTCAATTTCAAGTAAGTAATGAACCACATATGACACTTTGATACCAAAGCATATCAATACCTACAGAAGATTCTTGCTTCACAATGGGCTTGACATGCTTAATCCAATTGTGAAGGTTGATCATATTACTAACAATATGATCAAGAGTTGGAATGCTATGATCAATGATTGAAGGAAGCTTCCTATACTTGCAATGTTGGTAACTATCGGGAGTATGATGAANAATAAAAAAAAAAAAAAAAAAAAAAACTCACTTCAAGGCAAGAATAATGACAGGAGATTCCAACAGCCTGAGTTCTTCGGAAATTAAATCTGTAAAATAGTGAATTAATCGAAATCAACACAAAAACTTAACAAAACCTAAATTAATAAGCAAATAGAGAAGACGATAATTGTAACTAATTATGTAGATTGATTACCTGGAGCGTGATTTGTTACAAATGAAGCTCGATAATTCAAATTTTGTCCAGTGAAGCGGAGAGGAGAGCGCCAAAGTCGAACTCGCCATGATAAAACGGTAGACGATTTGTTTGGTTTGGGCGCTTTTAACGTTCGGCAAATTCACGTGATGAGAATCCAAATGTTTTGCCATGTCAGCGTCAGTGTCACGTGACTCTTGTCTTTGGGCCCCCTGTAGGTAAAGGTTTCACATTATTTAGGAATTAGGCCCACGTTTTGATTTAATCCTTCTTTACTGTTTCAATAAATAAAACGCCTTAATAATGTTAACTTGCCTTATAATAATTAGACATGTCCACGATAATTAAACATAAATTAAGGTTTAGTTTGGGATTGCAGTAACTTATCCTATAATCAATTGTTGATCAATTTTCAAAAAAATCAACTTTAGAAATAATCTATTAAACTGTTTGTTTTTCTTAATTTTAAAGGATTAATACCCTCCACTACCCCTTTGGTTTCCGAAATAGATAAGTTGGTTCCTGTGTTATGTGAATTATCCAGGTACCTCCCCTGCCGTTAGTTTATGCCGTGACCTTTAATTGGACAAAGACGCGAACATCAGTTCCCTTAAGATCAATGATAAAATCGAAGTAATTGTATTGGAAAACGAACCAAATCATAATTAAGAGGATTTTCATCACATCATGTCAGAACGAAAACAAACAAATTAATTAATTTCACACATTTTTTGTGAGAAATAATTGTCATGTAGAGCTAACGGGTAGGCAGTGCAACCCAAACGCATACCAAACATAATGAAATCCTTTGAAAACCTTACCCACCTCGCATTATGAGTAGAGGTGGACAAAAAAGACCGTAAATCGAATCAAAACCGAATTGAATATAGTAATTGAATCGAATCAAACCAATTTTTTCAAATACTCGAAAAAATGAGTTGGATTCAGATAGTATTTAAGTAGGTATTCGGCTTTTCAATTCAGATATCAGGTTGTATTTAAAATATAAACTGGGTACCTGAAACCTAGTTTAATAAAAAAAAAAAAAAAAAAAAAAGAGTAAAACATAAAAATGTAAATCCCAATTCCCAAATCAATTTCCCTAAACCCAAATAACCTTCTTCTTCGTTTTTCCATTTCTCCCTTTCTCTACATTTCTCCCGTCGCAACTTCCAGTAATTTCTCTTCATTTATCATTTTCTCTCCACTAATCTCTCCAATTCTCTATTCTCTTCGGTCTCCACTAGTCCACTGATTTCTCGCATCTTCTTCTTCATATCTCCATTTAGCTCACTACTCGCATCTCTGTTCTCTCCAGTCTCCACTACTTGCATCAATTCTTTATTTCTCCATTTCTCTCTACCAATTGCTCCACTTCTCTAGTTCACAAAAGGTATTTGATAATTGTCTACGTTGGGCTCTTTTTATTGTGAAGAATTATTTCTATATTTTTTTGGTGTAAAATATTTTATGTTTGGTTTATGTAAAACATTTTATGTTTGGTGTAATGGTGTGTGAAACATTTTATGTTTGGTTTATGTAAAACATATTATGTTTAGTGTGTGAAACATTTTATGTTTGATTAAAATATGAGGAAGTTTGGAAGAAACATTGCAATTTTTGTTTAGAAGAAATATTACAAGTTTAATTAACATTTTATGTTTGATTAAAATGTGGAAGAAATATTGAAATTTTTGTTTGGATGCAATATTGGAAATTCGGGTTTTACATTTGGGTACCTAGTAACCGAACCGAAATTCGGTTATCCACATATTCGGGTATTGCATAAACCGGTTCGGTTACCGAGTACCATTTTCACACAACCCGAATATTCGGGTTGGGTAGTAAAAAGGCACATTCGGGTCAGTACCCGGTTTTTCCTCCCCTAATTATGAGATTCATTGTAAGGAGAAGAAGAAACGATTGAGCTTGAATACATAGGAACAAATATGTTGTATCGAATTTATTATACTCAAGGTTCGATGCATTTAGATTTAAAAAGGTACATTCGATTCATTTAGATTTAAAAAGGTACATTACAAAACAAGAATTCTCTAAGTGTAATTACATTATTTTGTTTTCTTATTCGATAGCTAGACTTTTGTATAAATAGGTGATGTATTCACAATTCAAAATAATTCAATATGATACAATTAAATTTATCTAAAGATATATTTCGAGCATACTCTAACCCTTGTAGTCATCTCTCTTGCCCTCTTAAATATATCACTTGGGCATACTCCGACTCTCTTCAATTGCCTCTGTTGCCCTCTCAATTCTAACATGGTATCAGAGCTTCCAAGTTGAATTAGCTTTCGCTCAGCTAGCCTATCTTTTTTGTCCTTGCAATTCAAACGGATACTCAGTTAACACAATACTGGTCTAACCTCTCTTTTTGTCCTTACAACTCAAACATATACTCAGTTAGTTTTTTTTTTTCAATGGTCATCTCCAAGCTTTGCCAACCCACTCTAGCCTAAGTTTAGGACAATGAGTAGCTAGTTATATGGATATATCCATTTCCAGGAAAATTTTGTCAACAAGTCGATAAAAGTCTAACGAGACTGGGTTTTAAGTAAGACCATTTGTGACTCTCCCAATATTTCCTGGAAATTTTCTTGGTGTATATTGAATCATTTTTGCACGTGCTAATATCCTGAGTTATTAAGTTGTTCCGCTAATCAGCCCACTATAGCCTCAAGTTCTGCTTCAACTTGCAAGACACATAGGCACTCAAGTTAGATAACTTCTTCCATAATCAAGCTTCTGCTAATCAACCCACTCTAGCCTTAAGTTCTGCTTCAGCCTGTTAGACACATAGGCACTCAGAATATTGCCAAAGGACAATGGCCTTTGTGCTTCTCCACATGGTTTACCCAAGTATAAGCGATTGAGAGTTTCTACTGTTCGGCATTTTCCTCCAAGTTGTGGATGGTTTGTTTTGCAGACAAACACCTCCACCAATAACTAAAATCTTCCTGTTAACTCTCTTTCTGGCAACTCTTCACCAACATCTTCCCCAGTGACTCCCACTATTCCTTCCTTGGAGATAGTCCCTCAGCAACGACCCTCCCGTCTCACTCAACCTCCTATTTGGATAGTTGACTATGTCTGTCAAACCATTCCAGCTCCCTCCTTGGGTATTACTTATCCCATATCTAATGGTAGACAATATTCACATCCACTACGCGAGCTTGGAGTTTATGACCTATACAAATCACAAGCTTGAGGGGGAGTGATGAAATATGAATGCCATGATTGTGGCTAATCACTAAGATTACGCCAATTACCCAAAATCACTCAACCAATTAATCCCCTGATTGAGTGTAATTATATTATTTTATTTCCTTATTGTATAGCAAAACTTTTGTATAAATTGGTGATGTATTCACAATTCAAAATAATCCAATATAATACAATTGAATTCATCTAAAAATATCTCTCGGGTATACTCCAATGTTTTTAGTTGTCTCTCTTACCTATTAAAGATATCTCTTGGGCATACTCCGGCTTTCTTTAATCGCCTCTCTCGTCCTCTCAATTCAAACAAAAAGGATCCGCAAGACATGATTTCTTTGATGTTGTGAAATCGACTTGTTGAGACCATTTGCTTTCTTTGTGAAATGAGTGCTTTTATTACAATATTGTGCTCGTACTTGCACTTTGTTAAGTTATGTAGTAATGATAATGTCCTAAATCGATGGTTTATATGAGTATTTGTGAAAAAGTTAATTTTTTTTATTCTCATCTTGAGTTTACTGTAAACAAATGTGTTATTGATTGTTTTAAAATTGTTTTACATATGTTTATTTGGTAAATATTCATTAAAAATGTTGGACTAGATAATCATTTGGTTGTTTATTTGGTGTGTATTGTTACATATTCTTTAAAATGTTGTATATATATGTACAAATTATATTTTATACGTTTTGGTTCATCTAAGATTCTTGCCGCTATACTTACCGTTTGCATGTTATATAGGTTTTAATTTTAATTTCAACTTTATTAAACTATTTGGATCTATACTTACTATTTGCATGTTAAATTAAAAAAAAAAAAAAAAAAAAACTCACTTCAAGGCAAGAATAATGACAGGAGATTCCAACAGCCTGAGTTCTTCGGAAATTAAATCTGTAAAATAGTGAATTAATCGAAATCAACACAAAAACTTAACAAAACCTAAATTAATAAGCAAATAGAGAAGACGATAATTGTAACTAATTATGTAGATTGATTACCTGGAGCGTGATTTGTTACAAATGAAGCTCGATAATTCAAATTTTGTCCAGTGAAGCGGAGAGGAGAGCGCCAAAGTCGAACTCGCCATGATAAAACGGTAGACGATTTGTTTGGTTTGGGCGCTTTTAACGTTCGGCAAATTCACGTGATGAGAATCCAAATGTTTTGCCATGTCAGCGTCAGTGTCACGTGACTCTTGTCTTTGGGCCCCCGGTAGGTAAAGGTTTCACATTATTTAGGAATTAGGCCCACGTTTTGATTTAATCCTTCTTTACTGTTTCAATAAATAAAACGCTTAATAATGTTGACTTGCCTTATAATAATTAGACATGTCCACGATAATTAAACATAAATTAAGGTTTAGTTTGGGATTGCAGTAACTTATCCTATAATCAATTGTTGATCAATTTTCAAAAAAATCAACTTTAGAAATAATCTATTAAACTGTTTGTTTTTCTTAATTTTAAAGGATTAATACCCTCCACTACCCCTTTAGTTTCCAAAATAGATAAGTTGGTTTCTGTGTTATGTGAATTATCCAAGTACCTCCCCTGCCGTTAGTTTATGCCGTGACCTTTAATTGGACAAAGACGCGAACATCAGTTCCCTTAAGATCAATGATAAAATCGAAGTAATTGTATTGGAAAACGAACCAAATCATAATTAAGAGGATTTTCATCACATCATGTCAGAACGAAAACAAACAAATTAATTAATTTCACACATTTTTTGTGAGAAATAATTGTCATGCATAAGAGCTAGCATGTAGGCAGTGCAACCCAAACGCATACCAAACATAATGAAATCCTTTGAAAACCTTACCCACCTCACATTATGAGTAGAGGTGTACAAAAAAGACCGCAAACTGAACCGAATCAAATTCATTTTTCCAGGGTTGGATTCAGATAGTATTTAAGTAGGCACCCAATTTTTCGGTTTAGTTACCAAGTTGTATTTAAAATATAAATTGGGTGCCCGAAACCTGGTTTTAAAAAAAAAAAAAAAAAAAAGAGTAAAACGTAAAAATGTAAAAATCCCAATTCCCAAATCAATTTGCCCTAAACCCAAATAACCTTCTTCTTCGTTTTTCCATTTCTCCCTTTCTCTACATTTCTCCAATCGCAACTTCCAGTAATTTCTCTTCATTTATCATTTTCTCTCCACTAATCTCTCCCTTTCTCTATTCTCTCCGGTCTCCACTAGCCCACTGATTTCTCGCATCTTCTTCTTCATTTCTCCATTTAGCTCGCTACTCGCATCTTTGTTCTCTCAAGTCTCCACTGCTTACATCAGTTCTTTATTTCTCCATTTCTCTCTACCAATTGCTCCACTTCTCTAATTCATAAAAGGTATTTGATAATTGTCTGCGTTGGGCTCTTTTTATTGTGAAGAATTATTTCTATATTTTTTTGGTGTAAAACATTTTATGTTTGGTTTATGTAAAACATTTTATGTTTGGTGTAATGGTGTGTGAAACATTTTATGTTTGGTTTATGTAAAACATATTATGTTTACTGTGTGAAACATTTTACAGTAAACATAATATGTTTGATTAAAATTTGAGGAAGTTTGGAAGAAATATTGCAATTTTTGTTTAGAAGAAATATTACAAGTTTAATTAACATTTTATGTTTGATTAAAATGTAGAAGAAATATTGCAATTTTTGTTTGGATGTAGTATTGGAAATTCGGGTTTTACATTTGGGTACCTAGTAACCGAACCGAAATTCGAGTACCCATATATTCGGGTATTGCATAAATCGATTTGGTTACCAAATACCATTTTCACACTACCCAAATATTCGGGTCGGGTAGTAAAAGGGAACATTCAGGTCAATACCTAGTTTTGTCCTCCCCTAATTATGAGATCCATTGTAAGGAGAAGAAGAAACGATTGAGCTTGAATACATAGGAACAAATGTGTTGTATCGAATTTATTATACTCAAGGTTCGATTCATTTAGATTTAAAAAGTTATATTCGATTCATTTAGGTTTAAAAAGGTATATTCGATTCATTTAGATTTAAAAAGGTACATTAAAAAACAAGAATTCCCTAAGTGTAATTACATTATTTTGTTTTCTTATTAGATAGCTAGACTTTTGTATAAATAGGTGATGTATTCACAATTCAAAATAATTCAATATGATACAATTGAATTCATCTAAAGATATATTTCAAGCATACTCTGACGGTTGTAGTCATCTCTCTTGCCCTCTTAAAGATATCACTTGGGCATACTCCGGCTCTCTTCAATTGCCTCTTTTGCCCTCTCAAATCTAACATGGTATTGGAGCTTCCAGGTTGAATTAGCTTTCGCTCAGCTAGCCTATCTTTTCTGTCCCTGCAATTCAAACGGATACTCAGTTAACACAATACTCGTCTAACCTCTCTTTTGGTCCCTATAATTCAAACATATACTCGATTAGTTTTTTTTTTTTTTCAATGCTTATCTCCAAGCTTTGCCAACCCACTCTAGCCTAAGTTTAGGACAATGAGTAGCTAGTTATATGGATATATCCATTTCTAGGAAAATTTTGTCAACAAGTCGATAAAAGTCTAAGGAGACTGGGTTTTAAGTAAGACCATTTGTGACTCTCCCAATAATTCCTGGAAATTTCCCTGGTGCATATTGAATCATTTTTGCACGTGCTAATATCCTGGGTTATTAAGTTGTTCCGCTAATCAGCCCACTATAGCCTCAAGTTCTACTTCAACCTGCAAGACACATAAGCACTCAAGTTAGATAACTTCTTCCACAATCAAGCTTCCGCTAATCAACCCACTCTAGCCTTAAGTTTTGCTTCAGCCTGTTAGACACATAGGCACTCGGAATATTACCAAAGGACAACGGCATTTGTGCCTCTCCACATGGTTTACCCAAGTATAAGCAATTGAGAGTTTCTACTGTTCGGGATTTTCCTCCAAGTTGTGGATGGTTTGTTTTGCAAACAAGCACCTCCACCAACAACCAAAATCTTCCTCTTAACTCTCCTTCTGGCAACTCTTCACCAACATCTTCCCTAGTGACTCCCGCTATTCCTTCCTTGGAGATAGTCCCTCAACAGCGACCCTCCCGTCTCACTCAACCTCCTATTTGGAGAGTTGACTATGTCTGTTGAACCATTCCGGCTCCCTCCTCGGGTATTACTTATCCCATATCTAATGGTAGACAATATCACATCCACTACACAAGCTTGGAGTTTATGACCTATAAAATCACAAGCTTGAGGGGGAGTGATGAAATACGAATGCCCTGATTGTGGCTAATCACTAAGATTATGCCAATTACCCAAAATCACTCAACCAATCAATCCCTTGATTGAGTGTAATTATATTATTTTATTTCCTTATTGTATAGCAAAACTTTTGTATAAATAGGTGATGTATTCACAAGTCAAAATAATCAAATACAATACAATTTAATTCATCTAAAGATATCTCTCGAGTATACTCCGACGTTTTTAGTTGTCTCTCTTACCTATTAAAGATATCTCTCGGGCATACTCCGGCTCTCTTTAATCGCCTCTCTCGCCCTCTCAATTCTAACGTGTTATCAATGCTCCCCTCTCAATTCAAACAAAAAGGATCCACAAGACATGATTTCTTTGATGTTGTGAAATCGACTTGTTGAGACCATTTGCTTTCTTTGTGAAATGAGTGCTTTTATAATAATATTGTGCCCGTACTTGCACTTTATTAAGTTATGTAGTATTGATAATGTCCTAAATCGATGGTTTATATGAGTATTTGTGAAAAATTTAAAATTTTTTATTCTCATCTTGAGTTTATTGTAAACAAATGTGTTATTGATTGTTTTAAAATTGTTTTACATGTGTTTATTTGGTAAATATTCATTAAAAATGTTGGACTAGATAATCATTTGGTTGTTTATTTGGTGTGTATTGTTACATATTCTTTAAAATGTTGTATATATATGTACAAATTATATTTTGTACGTTTTGGTTCATCTAAGATTCTTGCTGCTATACTTACCGTTTGCATGTTATATAGGTTTTAATTTTAATTTCAACTTTATTAAACTATTTGGATCTATACTTACTATTTGCATGTTAAATTGTTTGGAGATTTTGTGATGTTTTTGCATAAGATGTTGAAACACCCTATCTCATCTTGTACTCATATTTCTTAACTACACTATGCTAGCGGCAGAATTCTCAATATCTATTAGATGGTTGCTTCAAAGCAAGTGCTTTTTGTTCATGGACTAAATGTATTGTGTCATTTGCTGCAGTTTTGGCTTCAATTTTGGACAGAGTGGAAGTGGAAAAACTACTCTCTTGCACCCCTTCCTCAATGTTTTTTTCTTCAGAAGTTCTTACTGTTCAATTTGTTAATCCCTTGTTTTTTTATATTTCTGAGTGTGCGTACGTTCCTTTCCTTTCCCTCTCAGCTTCTTGCAGGACTAAGCAAACCAACATCGGGTTCCATTTACATTAAAAAATATAGGAATGATGGCAAACCGAATGAGTCCCCTGAACAGTTACTCGCTGAAAGAGTTGGCATTGTGTTTCAATTTCCAGAGAGATACTAAAACCAACTGGACCTTATCTCTTCCATGTTTCTTATGATAAGAAGTTTGGGGTCCTAGATGTTGTAAACTTGTTTTCTTTAAAAGTTGTTCTATTCATTAAGTCTGATTTTTCGTACTACTTGGAGTTTTTGTTTGTGATGTTCAAGGGAATTTATGTTATTTATCTATTATTAATTTCTTTCACTTTCTTATTTCTCACTTCTTAACAACGTTCCTAATTCTACTTTGTATTGTTAAATTTCTAAGAATATATTATTTTGTGTAATAAAAGCTACAAATTGCTTTTTTTTTTTTTTTTTTCTAATTCTATACTTGTCTCTTCTCAACCTCTTGAAATAATATTCTCTAATGTTTGGACTTCACCAATAATATCACACGACGGCTTTAAATGTTATGTCATTTTTATTGATTACTTCACAAAATATATTAAGTTTTACCCTCTTAAGCAAAAGTCAGAAGTTAAAAATGTCTTCATTCAATTTAAAGCCATCGTAGAAAAATACTTTGATAAAAACATTAAAACTCTCTACTCTAATAATGGGGGTGAATTCATCTCTCTTGCTAATTTTCGTTCTACCAACGGTATCTTCCATCGCACTATACCACCTCAAACACATGAACATAATGGACTCTCTAAAAGACGTCACCTTCACATAGTTGAAACAGGTTTAGCATTATTATCTCATGCCTTTCTTCCTCTCATCTACTAGTCTCATGCATTTGCCTCTGCTGTATACTTAATAAATCACATGCCTACCCCCATATTAAATTTTTCCTCTCTTTTTAAAAATATATGCCTATGTTACCCTTGGCTTAGACCATACACTTCCCACAAACTTGATTCCCACTCCAAATCTTGTGTATTTCTTGGTAATTCTTTAACTCAAATTGCCTATTATTGTCTTGATCCCTCCACCTCCAAAATTTATGTGTCCCAACATGTTAAATTTGTTAAGTCAATGTTTCCTTTCAACCCTCTCTCTACTCACTCTTCTCGTCCTTAACCAAACACCATTGCCACTTGAATTCCTCCACCACTTCAAGTTTCACCCTGCTCTTTAATATTGCAACTCAATACACCATCTAAAGCAGTAGTCCCTCAACCATCCTAGCGTGCAGCTCCAGCATTCTTAGTTGACCCCCCAACCTTTTCTCATTCTCTACCACTATTGACCTACCCGTGACTCCACCAGCACCTACTCACATAATGATCACTAGAGCAAAAAAGAACATCCACTAACCTATCAAAAAGTTGAACCTCCATACTCAATTATCCACCTCCAATGACCTTGAACTAACCGCAATAACTTAAGCCTTACGAGATCCTAAGTGGCATCAAGCCATGTTTGAAGAGTATGATGCTCTCGTACGAAATAGGGCATGAGAACTAGTACCACCTGATCTCCATCAAAATCTTTTTGGTTGTTAGTGGATTTTCATAGCTAAACGTCAATTTGATGATTCTATTGACATGTTCAAGGCTCGTTTGGTTGTAAAGGGTTTTCATCAACATCATAGAGTCAATTATAAGGACATATTCAGTCCAATTGTTAAGCCTACCACAGTTCAAGTTGTTCTCAATTTGGTTGTGAGTCGTGGTTGGTCACTATGACAATTTGATGTCAATAATATGTTTCTCCAAGAGTCCAGTTGTTAAGCCTACCACAGATCAAGTGGTTCTCAGTTTGACTGTAAGTCGTGGCTGGTCACTGTGACAATTTAATACCAATAATGCATTTCTCCAATGTCATATATCTAAGGATGTCTACATGAGTCAACCGCCTGAATTTCTTGATTAAGACAATCTATCTTTTGTATGCAAGCTTCAAAAAGCCATCTATTGTCTCAAACAAGCCCCTCAGGCCTAATATCATGAACTTCGTACCTTTCTCCATTACGTTGGCTTTAAGAATTCCCATGTTGATACCTCTTTGTTTGTCTTCCATACTAGTGCTACTATTATGTACCTCTTAGTTTATGTTGATGGTCTAATAGTCACTAGCAATAGTGTTACCATGGTTAATCAGTTTGTGGCTCCTCTTGCTCAACGTTTTCTCTCAAAGATCTTGGGTTGATGTACTATTTTTTGGGTGAATAAGTTGTTCCCAATGACCAAAGTGCTCCTAAATAAGACAAATATGTAGGACGGCAAAACTATTATCACTCCATTACCAACCAGTCTATCTCTTCAGCTAAGCTCAGACACATCTTTATCTAATCCTATAGAATATCACACAGTTTTTGATACTCTTCAATATCTGTTACTTACAAAGCCTGAGATTGCCTTTGTTGTCAACAAACTATCTTGGTTTATGCATCGTTCCATGATTGACCATTGGGCCTTTGTGAAATGTCTCTTGTGGTATTTTTCTGGCATCGTTAATGATGACTTGCAAATATACTATGATTCTCCTTTAAGTTTGCAAGCTTTTTCTAACATTGATTAGGCAAGAGACAAAGATGATTTCCCCTTTACGAGTGCTTATGTTGTCTACTTTGGCTAGAATCCTGTGTCTTGGAGTTCTAAGAAATAATGTACCGTAGCCAGATCATCAACTGATGTTGATTATTGTTCCGTTGCTAACACTATTGCTATACTCAAATGGGTGTGCTATCTCTTATCTGATCTTGGTGTTTAACTTTCTTACTATCCTATAATATATTGTGATAACATTGGGCCCACTCAACTCTGTTCTAATCTCGTATTTCATTCAAGAATGAAGCATGTGACAATAGACTTTCATTTCATCTGTGATCAAGTTCAAAGTGGTGCTTTTCATGTTGCTCATGTTTCCTCTGCAGATCAATTGGTTGATGCTCTCACCAAAACTATTCCTCACGCGCGATTCCTCAATTTTAAGTTCAAGATTGGACTTCTCTCTCGAGCTCCATCTTGAGGGGGTATACTAAAGGAATCTTGTATCTATTTACTAATTCAAATCTCATATCTACTGACTAATTCAAACATTATTTTCCAGATTGTGTTAATCATATCTGGAAACTTAGGATTTGTTTACTAGTTTGAAAAATATTTTCCAGATTGTGTTACTGATATATGAAAGTTTGGGATTCACCTGATTTGTATTTAAATGCTGGTTGATCAATGAGAATAATCAACTTAACTTTCCATTTTCAATCTCTATTATTGTCAACCTAAGGGCCATGAGTTTCCTTCTAGGTATTTTGTTGTTTTTTGAAGACAATTTGTTGTTTTTTGATTAAGTGAATTTGAACAATGGTTGGAATATATGTAGCGAAAGATGTTGCGTTTTGTCTTTATTGATATCTTTTTAAGCTAGATGGTGATAAAAGGGTGGTGATCACTTTGTTGGTCAAGGGATTTCAAATTGGAAAAAGAAAGAAAAATTGAATATTCACGTCGGAGGTTCTAATAGTGCTTATAACCAAGCTGGCAAGCTTGAAGAATGTGTGAATTAGTATTGAATCAAGACCAACATATTCAAACATTTTTTTATCGATACTCTTCTCAAGCACGAACAACGTATCGAACTTGTTTAAATGCTACAGTTGACTATATTCGTTTTCTTCTAAGGCAAGAACTTGCATTTCGTGATAATGATGAATCTTATGATTCTAGCAACCAAGGGAATTTTCTCGAGCTTTTACGATTTCTTGCTAATCATAATGAAGATTACAATGTTGTAGCTTTCAAGAATACTCTTGATAATCTCAAATTAACATCACCTGAGACTCAAAAAGACATTGTAAGTGTTGCTTCAAATGAAACAGTAAGTGCTATCATTAGAGATTTAGGAGATTTATTATTCGCTATAATGATTGATGAATCTCATGATATCTCTAGAAAGGAATAAATAGCTATTATCTTACGTATGTTAACAAGAATGGACTTGTGGAGTGTTTTCTAGGTGTTGAACACGTTACCAATACCACAACTCTCTTACTCAAGGCAACACTTGATAATTTATTTTCAAGGCATGAGTTGAGTTTTTCTAGACTACGAAGACAATGTTATGATAGAGCTAGTAATATGGAAGGAGAATTTATTTGAAGAAACTGGTTTTGAAATAGAACATATGTGCTTATTAAATTCATTGTTTTGCCCATCAACTCCAGTTAGCTCTTGTGGCTTTAACAAAGAACCATGATGTGTTAATGGTCTTTTTAATATCGTGGTGATTGTGGTTAATATTGTCAGTGCTTCATCAAAGCGTTGCAATATTCTTAGAGATAAGCAAGCTTGTAAAGTTATTGAAGTTATTTCTAGTGGTAAACTTTCAAGTGGAAAAGGTCTCAATCAAGAGACTAATTTGCAACGTGCCTTTGATACACGTTGGGGCTCGCATCATGGTATGTTAATGAGCACAACCTTGATATTTTCATCCATTATCAATGTTCTTGAAATTGCAACGAAAGATGGGTCAAACTATGAGCAAAGATTTCATGGAAAAAACATATTAAAATTGATGCAATCATTTGACTTTGTGTTTAGTCTATTTTTTATGAAAGATATACTTGGGCTTATAAATAAACTTTCTCAAACACTACAAAGAAAATATCAAGATATTGTAAATGCAATAAATTTGGTTGAAGCACGTAAGCAAGCTTTACAATGATAAGGGATAGTGGATGGGAGACTTTTATTAAGCAAAGTTTGTTCTTTTTGTGTCAATCATGACATTTGATGTTCCTAATATGAATGATAAGTTTTTTATTCAAGGGCGATCACAACGTAAGGCTCAAGGTATCACAAACGTGCATCATTACCACATTGAATTATTTTATAATGTCCTAGATATGTAGCTTCAAGAGTTGAATAATCATTTCAATGAGGTAAACATTGAATTATTTATTTGTTTGGCATGTTTATGTCCAACTGAATCATTTGTTGCTTTTGATAAACAAAAATTGACGCGCCTTGCCGAACTTTATCCAAATGATTTTTCTAACTTAAAACTCATGACACTTGATTCTCAACTTGATGTTTACATTGTGGATATGCACTCTAATGTCAAATTTATGGGTCGAAAAGGATTAGAAATCTTGCAAAAATGATGGTCGAAACTAAGAAGGATAGAGTGTTTCCATTAGTTTTTTTTGTTGATGAAATTAGCATTGATTCTACCCGTTGCCACTACTAGTGTAGAGAGAGCATTTTCAACAATGAATTTTGTGAAGAATCGTTTGCGAAATAGAATGAGTGATCAATGGTTGAATGATAGCTTAATTGTTTATATAGAGAAAAATGTATTTGATAGTATTGACAATGAAGTCATTATACAATACTTTCAAAAGATGAAATCCCACTGAGGATAATTATAAATGTATTAGTTAATGAGAATTTTATATATACAAAATTTGTGCTTATATTAATTTAAAATTGTATTGTTCTTCCAACTTTGACCCTCTTACATTTTATTTCTGGCTATGTCTTTGTGTGAAGTCTATGCCCTAGGTTTTCTCTTATTGTTTACAACTAGTTGCTTGTCTGATTTGTGATTTATCTCCTTTATTTCTTTGTTTTGTTTTAAAGATAGTTTTAGTTTTAGTTTTATCATTCTATCCGTTCTCGATTAATCAAATAGTGAGAGGCATAGTACATTGGGGGCGTTTGGATCATAATAATGTTTTCTTATAGGTGTATATTATATTAACGGAAAGAAATATCACCTTGAAGATTACTGAGAATGTTTAGAAAATGTGTTTGATTGGTTCGAATAAATTGATGAATAATATATTTGGTTGGGAGGATAAATAGGTGGGTATGTTATATAGATTATTAAATTGCCCTCCTTTTAAAATATTGATATAATAGTTTTTATTTTTTTTTTAATCATCCATGTTAACCCCCTATATTTGAAATTTTGCTAAAACACCCTAGCCATATAAAACTTTAATTTGTAGCAAAATCATCCTCACCCCCCCCCCCCTCCCAAAGCCACTGCTGGTAGCCAGCCACCACCGCCGGCCACTTATGGTCGGCCGTGTGCCGACAAAGCCAAAAATGGTCATGGATCACAAATCCATGGTCGGAAAACGACCAAATCTATGGCCGTTTCATGGCCAAAGTTGTGGCCATGAAATGACCACAGATCTAGCCGTGAAAATGTCAAATCTTTGGCTCTGCCATTTCACGGCCATAGAAACGCCAGATCTGGCCGTTTCCAACCATGGATTTGTGATCCATGGTCAAAAAAGGCCTTATCGGCGTACGATCGGCTAGATCCCGCCGTTCCTGCACCATTACGATGACTGACACCGGTGGCCAGCAATGGTGAGTCACGGTCGGTGGTGGTCTTGGGTGGTTGGGGTATTTTGCAAACTTTTAAACTTTTTTGTGGTTAGGGTGGTTTAGCTAATTTCTCAAATGTAAGGGGGGTTGAATAATTGTTGTTTGGTAGACATTTGAGAGCAATTGTCCGAAATGGTTTTTAATTAAAGGCAAAATGGGTAGAAAAATCATATTACTTCGATAATATTTTATTAACAATCCTTATCAAGGTAATAAAATTACCCCTAATTTACTAACAGTAAACACTATTTGCAATAAAAGATTACCGTAATATTTTATTACTTGCAAACCAAACATAAGAATCTTGCAAAATAAATGAAGATTACCTCCGTTATCTTATATACCTCCGATCCAAACGGCCCCATTTTGGTAATTGATAAGTAGTAATTCTCTAAGCCTCAATATCCGTATTTTCATACTATATTACTTGAATGATTTCGTACCCTTGTGAAAAATCTTGTCAATTTCAAGTAAGTAATGAACCACATATGACACTTTGATACCAAAGCATATCAATACCTACAGAAGATTCTTGCTTCACAATGGGCTCGACATGCTTTTAATCCAATTGTGAAGGTTGATCATATTACTAACAATATGATCAAGAGTTGGAATGCTATGATCAATGATTGAAGGAAGCTTCCTATACTTGCAATGTTGGTAACTAGCGGGAGTATGATGAAGAGAATGAATGGTAGGGAAAATGTGGCGAGACATGGACCCATCAGTAGTGGCAGATCCAGGATTTTTGCCCGTGGGGGCCTCCGCAGTTCCGCTATTGTTTGTCAAACAACTAGTGAAAACTTTAAAAAATACAAAACTTTAAAAAAATACAAAACCTTAAGCAAAAAAATAATAATAATATAATATCAAGAACCTAAGAGAAAAGAATGCAATAACACAATACTTTCCTACTTGAATAAATTTATGAAAAGCAAAATTTTGAATAAATGTGTTGAGTAAACCTTGAGCAAAACTTCTTTTAATTTTTTTTTCCAAAGATTATAATATAAATTTTTATGACTTTGATCAGACCTAGCCTAAGCTAAAGTCAACCAAAACTTAAATCTTGTCCTTGCCCATCAATAACTCCAAAACTGTTAACAACCAAAGTGGGGAGCTTAGAAGGCTAGGCCGAAAAGATAGGGTAGTTTCAAATGGTGGAAATGAGTTTGAAGTGTTAGGATCTGATGGTGTAACAGATGTTGATCTTAATAAGAATATGTGTGACTGTTTTGCTTAGCAATTAAGTGGACTGTCGTGTAGGCATGTTATAACTTGTTGCACATTTAAAGGTGTAGTCGTGGAGAACTTTATAGACCCGATCTTATCAATTGAAAGGTATAAGTTGACATATGCAGATATGATGCACCCTTTACTAGATTAGAAACTGTGGCCACGAGTAAAGTTAAAGGAGAGTGGAAGACCTAGCACCAAAAGAAGAAAAGAACAAGCAGAAGGGCCTAGTACTTGGAAGAAAACCACTTTCAAATATGGACAGTGCAAAGTGCTGAAAGAAAAATAGGTATACAACACTAACCCCTTCAAACTATGTTGCTTGTCTATAATATACTTTATAATTATTGTAGCAAAAGGGGAATGCAAACAACAACATTCTAGCTATATCGACTAGAACTATTTGTCTCTCGCCTGAATATTGCATTAGAACATTTTCGTTCTATATAATCTTATCAACTGCGGTTCCTAGAGGCTAGAGCTGGACAGAAAAAGTGTAGTTTAACTGGGTTGTTTGTACTTTCTGAAATTCTCACCCCAGCTTGAAAATCACATCGACGCCTTTACTCTTAATCTTGGTCTCATCACTAATATTTGTTGAGGAATTTGCTTCAGACATTTTGTGTCGATATGAGAAGCTTAAAGGAAATCGCATTTGCTTTAAAAATCACACACACACACAACTTCCCATTTTTATAGTGCACTGTATGTCTTCTTGGAGCTGTTGCTGTCCAACAGTAAAAAAATGGCTACTATTTTAATGCACGTAATTTTGATAACTTTTTTAGGGGCATTTGGTTGGGGGTTACATGAGATTATTGGAGTTAAGTCATCTTATATTACTTGATTATCATGTTTGGTTGTCAAGTAATATAAGATTCTGGTAATCTTCAAATACCAATTGTGGTTACTGTTGGTAATATTGAAAGTAATCTGATTACCTCCATTTTCTTAGGTATTGTAAAATTACTTGGGTAATCTTTTTTTTGTTACAATTTTATCCCTTATTAATAAAATTTTAGGACAATAATGCCCATATTTTTAGATTTATTTACATAAATCTTGTTTTTACACCCCAATTAATTAACTTTTTGGACAAAATTACCCTTGAAATCAAAACAAATTTCAACTTACGCAAGCCACCAGCCCCACCCACCTGCTACCGCTTGTCGCTAGCCAAACCAGCAGCCCACCGTGACCAGGAGGCCCCGATATGACAGTTTCTAGCCATATTGATGGCTGAAAAGGCCATATTAGGAGCAGATCTGGCCATTTCCGGCTAGATTGATGGGTTTAGCCGTTAACGGCTAGACCCTTGGCCTTTATCGGCCAGATTTGGGTGAGATCTATTCGTTAACCACCAGACCCTTGGCCTTTATCGCCCAGATTTGGCCGTTAACGGCCAGATCTATTCCGACCGAAATAGATCTGATCGTTAACTAACAACCAGATCCATGGTAGTTAACGGCTAAATTTACTCCTGACCATATCAGGGCCTCCCGGTCACGGTGGGCTGCTCACAATGACTTCCGGCGATGGTTTGCAGTGGCGGCAGGGTGGCGGGGGTGAGTTTGTTATAAATTAAAGTTTTATATAAGTGGGGGTGTTTTAGCTAAATTTGAAATATTCGGGGTTAAAAGAAATTATTTAAAAATTAATAATAAAAATAATATTATATTAATATTTAAAAAAAAATAGCAATTTAGTAATTTAAATATCATACCCACCAATTTATTCCTCCTAAACAAACATATTAATATAACATACCTACAAATTTATTCTAACTAACTAAATACATTTTCTTAAAGATTCATAGTAATCTTCAAGGTAATATAAAATTCTAATAATCTAACATTCCTTGAACCAAATGCACCCTTCGGGTATTTTGGTCCAATAATTATTAGTTGAATGTTGATATGGTGTAATGCAATTATTTTATATTACTTTCTGACGCATGTTATGTTAATTCTATTTAAAAACAATAATTTGTTAACCATTATGACCTTAAACTTTTTTCCAGGGGCTTTTTAGACATTTCATTTGTCAAATTTGGTCTACCGTTAAATCTAACAAAAAATACTAACGACAAGGGTGGTTTATTGGATAATACACATAACACAGGGACCAACTGTCGATTTCAGAAACCACAGGGGTATTGGAGGGATTAATCCTAATTTTAAAATCAGTTTTACTTTTAAGAGATGATATATTAACAATGTAAAAAGACTAAAACGGGTATAATTTGAATTTTTTATTATTATTATTAAAATATATTAAAATTAATTTCTTAAATGAATAAAAAAATGACAACTAGCCGGTGATGGCTGACTACTGCTTGTCTGCTACCCGTGGACGGTGAGTGAACAATCTGAGGTTTATCAAAATCTGAGGGCTTTAAACGGTAGAAAGTAAAAAAACTTTGGCTAAAACTTGATTGGATATTTGCAGCTTAATGCTTCCATATTTCAACAACGAAAATGATAGAGCCACCGACGGTTACGCACCAAATCTGTACACTGAATAACGTGATAAAATCCTGACCGTTGATTAATATTAACTAAAAATGAATCAACGGTCAGGATTTTGTCACGTCATTCGGTGCGCAACCTTCGGTGGCGGTAGCATTACTCTTTCAACAAACCTCTAGCACCATTGCATAAATCATCAATCAGAGATCTCAATGGTGCCAGTGGTGTAAACTCACTTGTTGAAAAAAAAAAAAAAAATCCGACGATAGTGGCCGGCCAATTTATGTATTTTATGTTTTTAATATATATTTTTTTTATTTTTTAATCTAATTTGAAAATTTATTCATACAAAATTAGAATTTATGTTTAACAAAATTAGAATTTAGGTTTAATCTTAGGGCATTTTGGTAACTGGCTTTCTTAAAAGTTGATTTTGAATTCCACAGGCTAGAAATACCTGCTTTTACAATCATTCAATAAAATTGATTATGGAAGAAATAGATTATTCCATAATCACTTGATCATTGCTTAAGAAATGCCACCCCCGCACCCCCAAAAAAAAATATCACTTTAAGAAACGGAGAGATTGTCTTCAACATTTTTGGCTTGAATGGAACATTAGAAGGCTTAAACTATATTCAATAGATAGTAAGAAATCTTTTAGTCATGGAATTTGACGAAATAACGCATTTTTAAAGGTTATTTTGTAAGTGATTTTTCAGTTTGGTTGAACCTATTTTTCAAACACATGTTTCTTGATGCATAGACTACCTATATTATTGCACGAAATAAGACTGTTTTGAATTTTAAATTTTATTTTTTTAACAATAATGCACTATTTTAAAGTAGGAATAATACACAAGATTCATTTAATGCAATAATTAATTGAATTATTACATTATAAATATAAAAAATAAGGAAACTAATTTTATAATTATAGTATTATATTGAAATTAACAATAAGCGTTGCATGCATTCATAGAGGACAGGTTGTAATTACTTGAACGTTAAGACGTAGTTAGTAGTTGTTCAAGAGTTGGTTAACTCACTTTGGTGTTATGATACCCATTTTTAAGTGCAACATAATAGATTTACCAAGTTGATTAAGAGATTTCCCAGTTAAACCACATCAACTTTCAAAAGCGGTAAATAAATAACATAATCATATACATGGTTTGACTAAAATTCATTTTTAGCCTACATCTATAAAACCTTGTCTAGATCGAAGCTAATCCACTAAGTCAACAAACATTACAAGATATCACTTAGAGTTGATTAAAGTTACAGCAAAAAGAACTCCCTGTTTTAGTTACACTTAGCACCACCCTCTGAATCCCTAATGTGTTGCTGCTCCAAGGATCTTCTTCACACCAGAAACACACCCAAACATAGCTTGAGAACCACCCAAGCTTCAATCACCGAAGCCATGCTCCAGCATCAACGATGGAAGCAAGTTCCGACAACCATTCGATCAAGTATATGAGATATGGTGAAGGTTTAGCATATAAATGAAGTTGAACCATTGAAGAAAAACTCTCTGAAAATTTTAAAGCACAAGTAAAATAAAAATATCAAAAGTTAGTTTACAAATGAGCAAGAATGAAGATGATATAGACCAATTTCGTGCTCTCCAATTCTTCCCAAGTCAGCAAACAAGGGCTGACATATGTTGGTCCAAAAATGGAAAAGATTTCATCTATTTTTTGGGACCACAACCAAAAAAGCGAAAAAGCTTATTTCCCTAGACCACAAAAGGATATTGGGACACCTGTAGGTGGTCCTCATGACAGCACAACAAATGGACAAAAAATATCTCTGCTGATAAAGATAAAAACGTAACTTGTATAAAGTGAGTCAGACATGCGATGTTAACACAACAGAAAAATATGCGCACACACGATGTAAAATGCGAAATAAAATACATCATGCATATGTCTGACATAACTCATAAGTGTGCAAGCACACATCCATTATAAACACACATGAAATGAAAATGTAAAAGGCATAAGCCTGATATAGCTAAACACATGGAGGACAAAAAGAATTCTAACTTTTTGTTGGACTATAAACATAGTTTTTTTCTCTTTCTTGCTAGACCACAGACAAAGCCTTACAACCTTTTAAGATCACATATGAAAATTGTGAAACCTATAAAGCTAACTCTCATAAGAATATCACGAATCAAATAAACTTAATGGGCAAGACAATCAAAGGGAAAAATGTCACTTGGCAAAATGTGTCAGACTACATATGCTTGCATAGAAGAACAATGTGCACACATATTTGTTCAACAATTCATTGTCTACTATAAAATAAGTTTGACAAACATATCAACAGTAGTCACTCATGTTGTAATTGTAAATTGTTTGCTAATAACTATCACTAGATGGTTTGATGGTAAAAGAGTAAAGGAGGATATAAGTTTACATAATCTCTCAAGTTCGAGTCTCTGCAACTGTTAATAAGGGTGGTAATTAGGATTTGTACCCGATCGATAATTCTAGGGTCCTAAGAGATTAGTTGAGGTATGCATAAGCTAGCCTGAACACCCCGTCATTAAAAAAAAAAAAAAAATTGTTTGCTAATAATACATTAAAATTTAATTAGCAGACATTGCTTATAAATCAAGCGTCAACTATCTTGAACGTGAAGTTTATTATAATATAACGAAACATGCATGTTACTCGAAGATGTAATTTACTTGGTGGACGAGACCACGACTAGGACTAAAATAAGTTTAACTCGACGCTTTGAAATTTCAATTTCATTCTCACTATTGGAGTAATTTAAACTTAAAAGACTTTCAATCTCCACAATCAAAGTCTATTCTTTGTTATTTGGTTTTGGTCTACATGAAGTCCGATTGACCAATTAAATTAATGTAAAACACTCTCTAATTTACACGGTCCATGACGACTTCGCCACTTTTGCTGCCATTGAATTCATTTCATTTAAAAAGTTTGAATTCCGGTAGTTGGGTCATTAAAATATAAGGCCACCATCACTTTCCAATGTATTCTATTCTGTTCAGAACCCACATGTGAAAAGGGACCAATTTGGTGGGATGGCTTTGTTACATTGAAATTATATTAACCTATTAAGTAATGCAATTTCCACGAGCTTTAACAGTAATTTCCACATGCAATAATATATTTTTAATAATTTATTCTGTAACTATCATAACGTCCATCCGCTTGTATTTGTAATTTTTGAACGGTCCTCGTACTTTACCCGGGTCAAAAAGTCAACCTAGAATCAAATATTTGTTTTTGCTCAATCAACGTATGTTATCTTGGGTGTTTGTGTCGTGGACATCGTGGATAACTCACAGAGTCACAGTTGTTAGAGCTACCATTGTATTGAGTACCATAACACAAGAGAGAGGTGGACTGACTGTCTTGGTGCCTTTTACTTTAACAGCATATTTGCATTAAAATAAATACTTGTCAAGTGATAACTCAATTGCGGTCAGCCTCACTATAAATCTATATAACTACTTGCTCATTGTTTTCTACATTCTCGTCTCAGCCTATTAAAAGGTGAATCCCGTTTTTCACGCTGGGAGTTTCACTCTCTCTCTCTCTCTCTTTTATTCTCGTTTTCTTTTAATTCTTCGTTTATCTTCTGGATTTGCTTGGTTGAATGGTGTTGGTGTTGATGGGATATTGATTAACATGTTGTAGGTTTTGAGAATGGAAAGTCCTGTGAAGAAAGTGTTGCTGACCTCTGATGGAGATGAGATTTCGCGAAACATTGCTTTTCATTTGGCCAAACGGGGATGCAGGTTCACTCTGATTCTATCTTCTTTCTTGTTTTCTGTTAATTTTTTGTTTTAAATTGTCTGGGTGATGAATCAAAGAAACTACATAGAACATCCCAAATTCCAATTTTCTTTCTGGGTTCTTTTCTTCTTTCAATTTCATTGAATTAATTACTTTTTGTGGATTATTTTTTTTTTTTTTTTTTTGTTTGTCAAGATTGGTTTTGATGGGGAACGAGAAGCGCCTTCAAAGTGTTGCGGAGAAGATAAAAAGTTTATTGAAGGTTGTTGAAGCAGTTGAAGTGGTTGGAGTAGATATGGAAGATGAGAGAGAAACAAGTTTTGATGAGGCAGTGAATAAGGCTTGTCGAATTTTGGGCAATTTCGATGCTTTTGTGCATTGCTATACGTATGAAGGTATGTTTATTGTGTGGTCTTGTGATTGATATCTATAACAGATTGATTTTTTACTACTAAAAATATTTACACTTTTTGGAACTACTTTCCCGTTTTGAGAACTTTAGTAGGCCATTTACAAAAAGTGGAAGATTTTTTTTTGTGAAACATGATGAGACTTTTGTGTCGAAAGTGAAAGTGAAGTTTGAGTTAGTGACGGTAGACAATTAATTTGGAAACTACAGGATTAAGCAGACACTGCTAATTGATTCACCAATAATTTATGTATAAATCTATGTATGTGGCTGGTTATAAAATGTTTGTTGTGTAACAAAAGATGATTATTATGGTGTTAAAAAATTAGATTGACCAAATACTGCCTTTCTGATATATTATTTGGGTTATGGTTTCATATCTGATGTAAAGATAGTGGATTCATCTTCTGAAATTTTTAGGGACTTTTTGTTTAGAACCAACTTGACATGCTAAAGTTCAAGGAAGCATATTTTGTCCGATTATGTGAAACAGGAAAATTTATCATATATGATTATGTGAAATAGGAAAGATGCAAGACCCACTACAATTAACTGAGGAGGAGTTCAGAAAATTAGTGAGAATCAATTTTGTGGCTTCATGGTTTCTTTTAAAGTCTGTTGGCAGAAGAATGCGAGACAACAATGCAGGAGGTTCCATTGTATTCTTGACCTCAATAATGGGGGCTGCGAGAGGGATTTATCCAGGAGCTGCGGCCTATGGTGCATGTTCGGCAGGTGTGCAGCAGTTAGCTAGGGTAGGTATCTTTGCAAGGATCTTGTTTTATTTCGGTGTTTTTTACTCTTGCCTACGCTTTGTTGTGCATCAAAGGTCATTATATTAAGGATAGCTACCATCTTGAACCTTGAAGTCTCAGGGTCCATGTGTTGCACTATTGCATTAGGAAACAGTGTGAATACTACATGTTTCTGATGTGTAGTGGTGTAACTTAGGGACATTCTGGTACCTTAGTGACCAGAATGCAACTAAGGCTGTGGTCTTAATTTTTGTATTTGATTATGCTTCATGTGTTTTAGGTGAAACATTTGATTCCGATTCTTTAACATGATCATATTTGTGTACTTTTATGGTATTAGATATTTCGTTGTTAACCATTTGAACTTATTTTTCTTGCATGCAAAATAGTCATAAGAAGTGGTCCTAACTTAGAGTAGTTGAAGGGATAGGAGAATAAAAATTGATATAATACATGAAGTGAATGCATTTTGAGTAGCTTGAATTAGACAGGGCAAATAGAAGTCAATGAAGTGGTTTCTGATTTGCACATCTGCCTCTAAAACTGATAGTTGAAGTTCAAGGAATATTTATTGTTTAAATAGGACCATAGAGAGATTGGTCATGATTTGTGCGAAGCACATGGTGGTCCTTGATTTGGGAGAGTATATGCTCTGTTTGAGCTGTTATTGAGGAGCAACCGTTCTTTGAAGTTAAAATGGGCTTAGTTTAGAATTCCTGTGCAACCCCAAACTTTCTTGATCAGACTTTAAAGTTTAGATATTACTATTCAGTATTTTTGCTCTATGGAATTAACTATGCTAACATCTTGGATTGCTTTTGTCAGACAGCAGCACTGGAGCTTGGAAAATACAAGATCAGGGTTAATGCTATTATCCGCGGTCTGCATTTAGAAGATGAATATCCACTAGCAGTGGGGAAGGAGAGGGCTGAGAAGTTAGTTAAGGAGGTAGTGCCACTGCAGAGATGGATGGATGTTGAAAATGATCTGGCTTCGACTGTTATCTATTTAATCAGTGATGGTTCACAGTATATGACTGGAACACCTATATTTGTCGATGGAGGGCAGTCTCTGACTAGGCCTAGGATGCGATCTTTCATGTAACTCAATTCAACAGGGCTTGCTCAGTTGAGTGGGATATTCTTTCTCAAGGAAAAGCAAAGTGGACTTTTTCCAGATTAATTGTAAGTTTATAGAATAAAAGTGGCTCATCAGTTCTGGGTTCCTTTGGTGCTGGTATTTGCAATAAGTCAATAGTACATAAGCAACAAAGCAAGTTGTTCAAATGATTTTTTTTTTTTTTTTTTACAAATGGGTTTCTATTACCAGATGTTTTGCCATAATCAAAATGATAGTTTCCATTGGACGGTGGTGTTCACCAGCTCTGTTGTGAAACCAAAATTGGTCTCTCTTGTACCTTCAACTGCTAACATTTCTAGAACAATTTATAATCATAACTTGGTTGATTTCTCATACCGTAAGCATCTACCGCGTTATATATTGTAGCAAGATTTTCGGGAATTAATGTCATTTGTCAAAGTCAAGTTAATCTGACCTGGTACTCGGCAGTCGGCAGAGTCAATTTTGTCGGTGAAAGCTTATCGCTAGGATTTGGCAACAAAAATGATGCTAGGAGAACATGTTACAATAGGCAAGTTTTATTCTAATAATATACTGTCTCAAAGACTTTGAAAATAAATCATATAGAGAAATGCTATCAGGACTTGAACATTCATGTCCAATCTTTAATCAATTGAATCAATGTCATATCGTTCATGTTTACAGGACAATTAGAAATAAGATCAGACTCATTCCGATCCGACTTTGTGGTTGTGAACTGGGAGGCATTAAATTGAGTCAATTATCTATGAACAACGTCAAACTCATCCATTTTTTTTTTTTCAAAACAAAGGATAACAATGTATAATAATCTTTTATAAGAAGAAAAATCAAAGTATAAATTTTATGAGAAAATGAAATTATAGACTTAAAATTGGTCTACACGAAGAAGACGTCACCTATTAGCATACCTAGCACATGGTATTCTTGTACAAAACCAGAGAAACTAACGAATATTCCTTGACGTAAGAAGCAGTATGTACTTCAGTACTAAATGACAAAAATAAATAAATAAAATCTTAATATTTATAATATAAATATTTCTCACATGTTAAAATCACTTGGTGTTCATTCATTCATGATCCAAGAAGAAGAAGAAGAAGGTCACTGATTACGCCATACAACCCCATTCAAAAATGACAGCTACACCTTGGAATACGAGAAGAATTATTCACACATGATGACATACATGATCTATTTAACATCAAGCCCACCTCTATGTCATTGTTTTTAACGTGGACGGCTTCACTGTTCCTCTGCCTCTTCCCTTTGGCTCTCACTGCAAATTATTTGCAGTATTTCCATTTCACTCGTCACTTGATGAAACTCCCAACTCCTTTTAATTTCCCAAATTTTATCATGGTAAATATATTTTTCTTGGATACCTTATTTTAATTGCATAGAAAACTATTTTTTTTTTAATTAATAAAATCTTATGTCAATAAAAATAGAGAAAAGTTAGTGCAAGAAAACGCCAAGTCATAGAATAAGACTAGACAAAAATGTTTCCTCAGATGTATATATGAGAAATATTCCTCTTTGACATAGATGTTCTGTTGAAAATTAACCTCCTATATATTATATGCATATACGAAACTTAACTTCTTATTTAAAATAAACATTAATTATAATAATTCGCACAGTTGACATAACATATTCTCTTATAATAGACAACTTTTCAAACAATTTTATTTTTTATTTTTTATCTTAAGATGAAAGTAGGTATTAAACAAACACTTTCAAAACACATGTCAAATATAAGTGTAAAATTTTCTCTGGATTGATGTAAGAATGGTGACTATATGGGTAATGAAAGTGATATTTGACTGAGAAGGAAATTAGGAGGCAGGGGATTGAGCGATGGCTATTTGCCAACTAACACATAAATATTATTAGGAGGCATGTTAGTTTTTGTTTTGACGTTTCAAAGCAAGTTTGAAAATAATATACAATTACTCAAAAGCTTTTGCTTTTTCATTATTAATTTGGAATTTGGACGTTCATTCAGTAACCAACGAAACCAAACATTTCTTTTAACTTTTTTCTATTCAAATAATGGTTTAATGATATTTTTTTTGTATTTATTAACTTTAAAAAAATTATTTTATTATCTAAATTTATATTATATTCTCAATTATGGTGTCGTTACGATTCTATAGTACCACAATTCTCTTCTCTAATTATCACTCACTAAAATCTCTTAAACTCTATTCTCGTTAACCTTGTCAATCTTTGACAATCGAACAATTAGGATTTCTACAATCATTTTTCTCAAATCAAATTCTGATCAATCCTAGCTAATAAAATCTGACTTTTTCTCAACAAAAAACTTATCAGTATTCTCTCTTCAAATTTCAAAAATTTTAACTGTTTGAATTGAATTTGCCCTTGTTAATTATCAAAATATAAATATAAATAATAAAATAATATTTTAAAAGTCTATAAATACGAGAGTGTGATTAAACCCTCCGATTTGGACAACCATTTCGTATTTGGGTAGGAAAAAGTTGTTTACTGTGTATGATTGAAGAAGGGCTGCGCGGACGGGGCACAGCTTTATCTAATACGTCTAGATCCTTGTTTTGTCCAAATTCAAAGACACATTATCTCTTTCATCAATACTTATCTTCTTTTTTTTTTTTTTTTTTTTTATATATTTTTATTTTACAAAGTGTAACAAGATATCATAAGAAATCCCTTATAATTCTTAATTTCTTATAGAGAGCCGAGCCCGAAATATGAAGCATTAATTTATAATTATATTTATTTTTAGATTGCCTAATATGTATCCAGTTGATTTGATGTAATTTGGCTCCATTCGTGTCTCCCTGTCTAGCTGATAGTATACATGCTAATATCTACCCTACGAAGCCAAGTTTCATAATCTGAAGTTTGTTTTTCATTAATTTACGATTTTTTCCTTTAAATGAAACTTTTTATTTATATTTTATAAAACTTTATATTATTTACAAAAAAAAAAAAAAAAAAAACCTCTTCCAAAATCTATGCAAGCAAGATTCTATTATAATACTTCAGTAATTTACTTTCTTTTCCCTGGCTATAGCAAACTTTACCCCGAGTATGAAAACTTTAACCCTTTTCCCTTTTTTTTTGGGGGAATAATTTTCATAAAACTTGTGTAATTTGGTTTCAAAAAGAGTACTCCTTGTAAAAAAAAGAAAATATCTTAATAATAATATGCCCGTATTTTTTTCGTTAAGAAACATTTACATATCTTGATCTTTATTTCAATTTTATGGTTATTTAAAACCTAACCCAATTCATCTAAATAGCTAATTTCAAACAGACCAATTTTTTTGTTGGTTTCAATAAATTTAATTAATTTGTCAGATCCATATATGTGTGTGTGTGTGTGTGTGTGTGTGTTAGAATACTTGCTTAGCTGTTTCTCTCGGTTGATTTTTTTTTTTTTTGTTAATTAAAAAAAAAAAAAAAAAAAAAGGGGAGGCTCTGGGTCATTGTCCTGATGGCTAGCCAGTGGTCCATCCATCCATGTTACTTATAATCAATCTCATGAGGAAAAGGGGAAACAATAAAGTTCTAATACTAGTTCACGGACACTCAAATCCTCGGCTTCCTTTTAGCAATCAATATTATGGCCCCAAAAACAGAAGAAAAGGAGGAAAGCAATCAATGAAATAATGGAAGAAAAGTCATTGGTCAGATTATCACTAATTACTTTTAGAATAATGGAAACAAAAAGAATATGTCTATATGCATGCACCATGAATCTCATGAGAGATAACAGTGACGCTAGCTCCTTCATGGAAACTCAGGCAGACATGCACTAAACCCCTCATTTTATATTTATATATTTTATGACATTCAATGGTCTACAGAAAGTTGTATCTCCACGTGTGATATCTTCTTAGTCCACACACAACTGCTTCTAGTCAAACCTTCCAATAATACCCAGCAATGCATCACCAAACCCTTTCACATAATAATATTAATATGCGATTTTCATGCCACAACTTTCTCCTACATTACATTCGTACCTACCGATTTTTACAAATATATGTCAACTAGAAATACAATATATCAATTTAATATGATTTATAGTTATTAAACTAAAAATTAACATAAAACATTAATAAATTGATTTATGATATTATAGGCTTTATTATAAGATAATTTTTTCTACTTTTACTTTTATTGGATATATGTAAAAATGAGACGTGATTTACTATCTTACTTGGGAGTTGGGACTCTTTATAATTTTTGCACATGATTAACCATGAAACGTAGGGGAGTCTTAATTAGCAAAGGGGGCCTAGTTGTAGTCGTCAATTTAATCCTTTTTTTTTTCTCTGTGTAATAATGGATTATTAACATGCTATTGTCTTTCTTCTAATGATGGAGCCGCCACCATTTTCCAATTTACTTTATACTAATCAAATCCGCTGATGAAGCTATTTTTCTTTCTCTTGGAAAATTATCGTGCCGTCCACGACACCTTATACTCTCTCTATATATATAGACTGTTCAATTCTTATACTAGTTCTATCCTCCATACATTCATATTTTTTCCGTGATTCTGCCCCCACCAAGGAGCCCTCTCCTTTTATTTAGATTTCAATTCAACCTAGGTTGGACAAACAACAGTTCTTCTCTTCTTCTTCTTCTTCTTCTTCTTCTTCTTGTTCTTTACTGGCGTTAAATGGAAAACTACCAGATGTTCTTCCCTTGTTCCTCTACGGGGCAGTCAGCTTATCCATTAACGACGTCGCATATAACAAACTCTGACCATGTTTTTAGTCATGGAGATAGCTCATCAAGTGGGTTNTCCACGACACCTTATACTCTCTCTATATATATAGACTGTTCAATATTTATACTAGTTCTATCCTCCATACATTCATAATTCATTCATATTTTTTCCGTGATTCTGCCCCCACCAAGGAGCTCTCTCCTTTTATTTAGATTTTAATTCAACCTAGGTTGGAAAAACAACAGTTCTTCTCTTCTTCTTCTTCTTCTTCTTCTTCTTCTTATTCTTCTTCTTGTTCTTTACTGGCGTTAAATGGAAAACTACCAGATGTTCTTCCCTTGTTCCTCTACGGGGCAGTCAGCTTATCCATTAACGACGTCGCATATAACAAACTCTGACCATGTTTTTAGTCATGGAGATAGCTCATCAAGTGGGTTTTTGGGATTGAAGCCAGAAAGTTTTGTCCCAAAAAGTACAACAAGTCATGTTAAAGACCTTTCTCAGATTAATGGAGGGTTTCTAGTGTCTGAAAATGAGGGAAAATCAAGTAAAAAGAAAGGGGAAAAGAAGGTTAGAAAGCCCCGATTCGCTTTTCAAACCAGGAGTCATGTTGATATCCTTGATGATGGGTATCGGTGGAGGAAATATGGTCAAAAAGCTGTGAAGAACAACAAATTTCCCAGGTCAGCTGAATTAATCATCTTCTAGCTTCACAGATTTTCAATTTCACATTTGCATATTATTAAATTTGATATGTGTTTAGTGCAACTGTGTTGTTTCCAAATTAGGGTTATGGAAGTAAGATCATTGCAAATTATGCATGCTTCGTCCCTGCATGTGCGTGTACCGTATTGGCTTAATTTCATTAGTATTAATTAGTTCTAGAGGTTCTCATTATCCCCCCTTTCTAATTCGTATGCAAAAAAAAAAAAGATACTTATAGATCCTAATGTTAAATTACATCTAGGGTTTCCATAAACAGTACACATAAAATATTTACAGATCTATTAATCTTCCAAATACATAAACTATACCATCCGAAACCCCAAATCGATATTGTTAGAGTTGGTTTGCAATTGTTGAGAGCACAGACGAAAAAGGTCTGAAAATTCCATGTAACCCTAGCTAATCTAATTTCATATTTGCTTATATGAAGTCATGTAATTCATGTCAAATTTTAGTAAAATGATGTCATAAGACCACAATAAAACATAGGTTTTTCCACAAATTTCTCTCAACTACTACTGACAATGCATTTAATGTATAAAGAATTTTATTGACATAAATTCTTGAATAATTGATTGCAAATCAACAACAAATATAGATGAACATGACACTAAAAGTTTCGATGTCATGACCAATTCAATGATGTGATACTCAAGCAAATTCAAGAAGGGTTTGAATTTAGTTAAATAATTGCTCGTCATTTACCATAAATGATGAAAGTTTTGAGGAAGTAAATATATATTGATACAGTTTATTTCATATATGCAGAAGCTACTATCGTTGTACACATCAAGGGTGCAATGTAAAGAAGCAAGTTCAACGCCTAACCAAAGATGAAGGTGTTGTGTTGACAACTTACGAAGGGATGCACACTCATACAATTGAGAAACCTACTGACAATTTTGAGCATATCTTGAGTCAATTGCAAATTTATACTCCCTTTTGAAGCCTTCATAAATGTGATATTATATATTGGTGAATGATACACCTTTAGAATTCACTCCTTAGATATGTGGAATTTAATAAATTTGTGTTTGTAAAATATATGTTGGCTGAAGATTTTACTTTACTTAAAAGTAAAGGTTATATCAATTAGATTTTGTAAATTTTTTGTGTGTGTGTGTGTGTGTGTTTACACTGTGTATGGTCAGACATTGCGAATTTAGCAAGAGGTCGGTGCTCTTGGCATAAAAGAATATGTTGAGAGATTGATGTTTCAATTATTCAATGTATGTGTTGTGGGGTTTCTTTAATTCTTTTGCTTTCTACGGACTTATATATTTGACTATTACCTGTCAGATATAAATTAAAGAAGCTCAACTCTTCAGTGCATAATGTGCTACAAACGAAGAGGCTTGTCATTGAATTAATAAGCAAATTTGGATGCTAATTTTAAAATTTCATTTACAATATTGTTTTAACATGAATTTGAAATTCATCATGTTCAATTTATGGGAATGATATATCCAAGACATTAGGGTAGAAAATTCAGTTTAATTTGAAGAGCCAACAAAATCCCTAACCAATGAATATAGAACAAAACCTCAAGGGATTGGTCTGACGGTTAAAGAAGCTTGATCAATTTCTTAAGTTTCTGAGTTCAAATCTTGGGACTACCTACCACAATAATATTATACGCACAAATTGGTCTGGATACCTAGATTACCAAAAAAAAATATATATATATATATAGAACAAACATTTGAAATACATATAATATCCTACCATTCTCTTCTCCAAACAGCGTTTAACTAATTTATTGATTTCTCAAATTTTAGAAGGAGCCCCATCGTTAGTAATGTGTTAAAATTACAAATAATAATAAATTATGAACTCTTTAATCTTAAAATGTAAAAACACGTAAATTTGGAATAGAATGAGTTACATATATTGTCTTGAATAAAATTGTTTGGACAAGTACTTCATACTAATTATAAATTAAATTATAGTATTAAATATTTATATAAAATTCATTGATTACATTAAGATTTAGTAAAGAGTATAATTATTTTACATCATCCCATTCCCATCAAATTTCATGATAATTTCGTATTATTTTATGTATCATTTGATATAAAAAAATTTAGGATAATATAATAAAATTGTTGGGAGTCTTATTAATCTTGTTTAAAATTTTACATGAGTAACACTTGTTTATATTAATATTGCAGCCGAGTGAATTTTCCCACTTAGCATCAACTTTAGAAATTTTCCTACCGACATCACCAAAATAAATCAAATCGTACAATATTCTTCGTTTAAGGCATTCTTATTTGGTTTCTAAAAATCCTTAGTACAATTCCAACACACGATATAACTTGTCGTTATTTTCTTCGATTCTAAATTTAGAATATTAACGAGTATGATATTTGAAACCCAAATTTAGAATCGTGGTCCCCTTGTACAATCATATTTGAATTAATTTTCTTCCTTCACAAATTATTGAAACCAATGAAAATCTTAAATACATACAAGGCTAGCAGTAGCCCCATTTTGAAATTTGACTGCATTTTGTAATATACGTGATTAAATTTATTTATTTTCAGTTGCTTTCAATGAAAATTGACACTTGTCAATCAAGAGTTATCATAGAATTGGATGGATGGTATTAGGTTGGAATTAGAGGTGTAAATTGGGTCGTACCGAAAAAAATTAGGTGAGAGTTTTACAAAAACCTAACATGATTAGAATCTTTGTTTGTGACTTTTCAAATATATCCAAAAAATTGAATATAGATAATTAAATGCAATAGTATTGTTTGATCTTCATTAAATAAATTCATAAGCTATCATGGGTGATATTCATTCGTATAGAATAAAATATACAAGAGAAATTATTATAAACAAATTTTTTTTTTTTTTTTAAAGGTAGGGTAATTGGTTGGCCACTCGTTTGGTACAACTCAAACTCAAAACCCCCTGGCTTGTCAACCCTTCACCCCTCCTTCAATACATCTGGTTAAAAAGTGAGTGGTTAAAGATTGATTTGAAAATACTATTTGGGATAATGTTATCGCACTCAGATTATTATAGTATGATTTAGTCAATTTTTGAACTATGATCTAAAGGTTTAAGTTAAAGATTGATTAAAAAACAAAGGTGTTTGGGGTCTTAAATTAAGGCATTAAAAACACTTTTCAAGGATACAAAACGAATGGTAACATTATTACCCAATACTATAATGGACCCTAACAACAAGCATAATAATTCCTTCTAGGGTTCATGATATTTGCTAGAAAGCAGAGGGAGGGTTTGTGATTGTCAAGGATTAAATTAAAGAGTTAATGACTTTTTTTCACCCAAATAATGGTTGAATAACATTTTCTCACTCATAGACTTTTAAAATACTATTTTATTGTCCAAATTTATATTTCGGTAGCGAATAGAGAGTAAACTCGGTCTAGGCTGTTAGGGTTTTTGAAGAGGGAAGGTCGACGAGTCTTTTGGTGGTGGAAGATTAGATTTTGGTGATTGAGATTAATCAGATTTTAACTTGGGAGGGACGGATACGCAAACCCTAATCGTTGGATTACCGATGATTAGTGAGGTCGACTAGAGTAGGGTTTGAGGGGTTTTAGTGAGTGATGATCGAAGAAGAAAATGATGGTAGTATAGGGTCGCAACGATATGGAAATCAGAAACGAAATATAAATTTGAGTAATAAAATAATATTTTAAAAATTTATAAGTGAAAAGATGTCATTAAACCATTATTTGAGTGGGAAAAAATCGTTTATTCTTAAATTAACTTTAAGTGCCCGCAGGCGCAGCCTCGTTTGTCTTACCTGGCTGCTTCTAGATCTTCTCATTATCCCTTTATGTGATTGATTTATTGACATTACAGTCAATGTTTCAAGAACTTTAATTATTAATTAATTGAACTAATCAAGAATGGAAGTCCCTTTCTTCAATTCCTCTAATCATCCTCTTTTTCTTTCAGTTGTTTTTTAATTGTATAATAAGTCAGGAAATAAAAGGTTTCAAACAAGAAACTGAAGTAAATGGACCGAGTGAAAATTGGACAAATTTCCACTAAGTTAATTATCAACTTTCGTCTCTCTTTCTTCTTAAAATTGATACATGACCTTAAAGTCAATTGTTCCACCGAGTACTTGCATGCCAGCTTAGCTAGATCCTTAGAATGCTATCTATCTATCTATTTCTTTTGGACTTCAAATTTCATCGTCTTATCTTCGTCCCTATTGCTGTTTCCCCTTTTTTGTCAAACTGCTCCGTAGGAATATAAGTTTTGTATTATATATAAGCTATCATTAAGTAGGACAGGAGAGGAGAGTAAACAGATTGTTGACCAGGACTAGGACCTGAAGCTTTGTTAGAGCGAGTGAATTGGGACAATAAATGTCACTTACATAAACTGGAAGGATTTTATTCAATTACGGGACTTTAAAAAAGTTGAGTGTGGTCTCATCACCTTCAGAATTTTCGAAGACGACCCTCGGCCTTGTGGGGAATGTATTCATGACTCATGCTTAACAATTATTACGCAACTGTAATACAGGGACAAAACTTGAACTACATTTCTAGTTCATAAGAACATTTCATTATTGTCAACATCAGTAGCCTCAGGCATATGTTTTCCGAGTCGAAGTAAATATTTAATTCCTCTATTCTTGTTCCTTGTTTCCTGCAACTATCAATACTTTAGCCCCATCGTTAGTAATGTGTTAAAATTACAAATAATAATAAATTATGAACTCTTTAATCTTAAAATGTAAAAACACGTAAATTTGGAATAGAATGAGTTACATATATTGTCTTGAATAAAATTGTTTGGACAAATACTTCATACTAATTATAAATTAAATTATAGTATTAAATATTTATATAAAATTCATTGATTACATTAAGATTTAGTAAAGAGTATAATTATTTTACATCATCCCATTCCCATCAAATTTCATGATAATTTCGTATTATTTTATGTATCATTTGATATAAAAAAATTTAGGATAATATAATAAAATTGTTGGGAGTCTTATTAATCTTGTTTAAAATTTTACATGAGTAACACTTGTTTATATTAATATTGCAGCCGAGTGAATTTTCCCACTTAGCATCAACTTTAGAAATTTTCCTACCGACATCACCAAAATAAATCAAATCGTACAATATTCTTCGTTTAAGGCATTCTTATTTGGTTTCTAAAAATCCTTAGTACAATTCCAACACACGATATAACTTGTCGTTATTTTCTTCGATTCTAAATTTAGAATATTAACGAGTATGATATTTGAAACCCAAATTTAGAATCGTGGTCCCCTTGTACAATCATATTTGAATTAATTTTCTTCCTTCACAAATTATTGAAACCAATGAAAATCTTAAATACATACAAGGCTAGCAGTAGCCCCATTTTGAAATTTGACTGCATTTTGTAATATACGTGATTAAATTTATTTATTTTCAGTTGCTTTCAATGAAAATTGACACTTGTCAATCAAGAGTTATCATAGAATTGGATGGATGGTATTAGGTTGGAATTAGAGGTGTAAATTGGGTCGTACCGAAAAAAATTAGGTGAGAGTTTTACAAAAACCTAACATGATTAGAATCTTTGTTTGTGACTTTTCAAATATATCCAAAAAATTGAATATAGATAATTAAATGCAATAGTATTGTTTGATCTTCATTAAATAAATTCATAAGCTATCATGGGTGATATTCATTCGTATAGAATAAAATATACAAGAGAAATTATTATAAACAAATTTTTTTTTTTTTTTTAAAGGTAGGGTAATTGGTTGGCCACTCGTTTGGTACAACTCAAACTCAAAACCCCCTGGCTTGTCAACCCTTCACCCCTCCTTCAATACATCTGGTTAAAAAGTGAGTGGTTAAAGATTGATTTGAAAATACTATTTGGGATAATGTTATCGCACTCAGATTATTATAGTATGATTTAGTCAATTTTTGAACCATGATCTAAAGGTTTAAGTTAAAGATTGATTAAAAAAGAAAGGTGTTTGGGGTCTTAAATTAAGGCATTAAAAACACTTGTCAAGGGTACAAAACGAATGGTAACATTATTACCCAATACTATAATGGACCCTAACAACAAGCATAATAATTCCTTGTAACAAATCTAGGGTTCATGATATTTGCTAGAAAGCAGAGGGAGGGTTTGTGATTGTCACGGATTAAATTAACGAGTTAATGACTTTTTTTTACCCAAATAATGGTTGAATGATATTTTCTCACTCATAGACTTTTAAAATACCATTTTATTATCCAAATTTATATTTCGGCAGCGAATAGAGAGTAAACTCGATCTAGGCTGTTGAGGCTTTTCAAAAGGGGAGATCGATGAGTCTTTTGGTGGTGAAAGGTTAGATTTTGGTGATTAAGATTAATCATATTTTAACTTGGGAGGGGCGGATACATAAACCCTAATCGTTGGATTGCCGACGATTAGTAAGGTCGACTAGAGTAAGGTTTGAAGGGTTTTGGTGAGTAATGATCGAGGAAGAAAATGATGATAGTGTGGTATCGCAATGATATCAAAATTAGAAATAGAATATAAATTTGAATAATAAAAAAATATTTTAAAATTTTATGGGTGAAAAAATGTCATTAAACCATTATTTTAGTGGAAAAAAATCGTTTACACTTAAATTAACTTTTAAGTGCCCGCAGGCGCAGCCTCGTTTGTCTTGCCTGGCTGCTTCTAGATCTTCTCATTAACCCTTTATGTGATTGATTTATTGAAATTACAGTCAATGTTTCAAGAACTTTAATTATTAATTAATTGAACTAATGAAGAATGGATGTCCCTTTCTTCAATTCCTCTAATCATCCTCTTTTTCTTTCAATTGTTTTTTAATTGTATAATGAGTCAGGAAATAAAAGGTTTCAAACAAGAAACTGAAGTAAATGGACCGAGTGAAAATTGGACAAATTTCCACTAAGTTAATTATCAACTTTCGTCTCTCTTTCTTCTTAAAATTGATACATGACCTTAAAGTCAATTGCTCCACCGAGTACTTGCATGCCAGCTTAGCTAGATCCTTAGAATGCTATCTATCTATCTATTTCTTTTGGACTTCAAATTTCATCGTCTTATCTTCGTCCCTATTGCTGTTTCCCCTTTTTTGTCAAACTGCTCCGTAGGAATATAAGTTTTGTATTATATATAAGCTATCATTAAGTAGGACAGGAGAGGAGAGTAAACAGATTGTTGACCAGGACTAGGACCTGAAGCTTTGTTAGAGCGAGTGAATTGGGACAATAAATGTCACTTACATAAACTGGAAGGATTTTATTCAATTACGGGACTTTAAAAAAGTTGAGTGTGGTCTCATCACCTTCAGAATTTTCGAAGACGACCCTCGGCCTTGTGGGGAATGTATTCATGACTCATGCTTAACAATTATTACGCAACTGTAATACAGGGACAAAACTTGAACTACATTTCTAGTTCATAAGAACATTTCAATATTGTCAACATCAGTAGCCTCAGGCATATGTTTTCCGAGTCGAAGTAAATATTTAATTCCTGTATTCTTGTTCCTTGTTTCCTGCAACTGTCAATACTTTAGTATGTATTTATAAAAGTTTAGTACCAGAATCTTGCAATTCAGAAATCCCAACCCCCGATGGTTGATAATCCCACTTGCATCGACTATGAAGAAAGCAAACAAGTGCAGGCAAAATAATGAAGCACCTGCAGTTTCCAACAACCAGGCACTCTTGAATACCTATGCTTTATCAGAAATTATAATTCCTGATACCTCAGGGATCAGTTTAATCCACTTGGCGCAGTGATATGCAACTTGTTCAAAAAATTCCCCAGTTTAACCTAATCACATGATGGGTAAGCTTTATACCGCAGTTTTAATTCTCATTACCATGCGAGTTATTTAGCTCATTGGTCGTGTTGTAGATGAAATCTAATTATATGTAACGTTTTCCTCCTGTATGCTTCATTGGTTTTGGGTGGAGATATATTCAAATCTTTTCATACCAATCACGGCGGTAGATGTTGGTTTAACTTCTCCATCGGCTTTGATTCAAAACTTCAAATAAAACATTTGTTAGGTGCTTTGTGCGCTACACCAGATAGCACTAAATCATACACTGTACTAATAGGATTTAAGTGCCCTGAAAAATCAGCACCTTAGCATAAACTGGACACATTGAAAAAGGATTTCTCTTTCCCTTATCCATTTCCCATAGTTGTGGTAAGTGAAATGAAGTCAAAACTTTTTGACATTTGATCACTATCTTTTCCATGTTAACAATGATACCAATTGACTTATGAGCAAGACCACACCGAATCATAAATTACCTGATTGAATTCAAAAACCAGGAATTATTGTTGATTCTGACGGTTTAGTGACATGCAGCTGAGCTAAGGATGGTTTTTAATACAAAATGCACACTCTTGCGGTTGTGGACACAAAGTTACAAAAAAACTACATTAATTGAGAAACAACAAACGAAATAAAAGTACAAAGAATTAATGCCAAAATCTTATCCAAAATTCTTCAAGGCCCCATTCATAGCTGCAATCACAGTATTTTAACAGGGGAAGCAATAAACAAGTTAAAATGGGACACTGTTTTTGGTTAAACAAACTAAGATAATAGCTAACAGGACATGTGAATCAACAGCATTGGTCTGCATTACATTCCACTAGAGACAATATTAAAACTGGCAACAAACAGGAGATTTAAACAACCTCACAGGAGTCAGAAGGCGCTACTAACTAAAGCCAAAATAAAGATAAAACTTAAAATAAGTATAGGTTATTTTTTATAGTTACATATTAGAATATTAATACACCATAATAAAATCAAATTTTAGTAAGTTTGGTGCAAGCATAATTAAGGACTTATTCTCAATAAATCATCAAAAGTCACAAAAGTTAAAAGAAAAAGACTACAAACTCTCATATAACAACCAGCCCATCGCAAAACATTAGTGCTTCTCCTTTGGGGTGTCTTTCTCCGGAAGTTTCGACTCCAATTCCTTGGGCTTTATCTTCTCCCCAGCCCTGAAAGGAGACCCATCAAAGCAATGTTTATGTCACAGAGAGATGCAACCTAAACATTAGTTAAAAGATGGAATTTGCATAATATGGAAAGCAAAGAAATGCAGCCAGCCACCATGTTAATGATCATATAGAATTCAGTGAGGACATCAAGAAGATTAAAACAGGAATTTATGCGTCAACAAAAAGCCAGAATCACAATCTTTCTGTTCAAAAGGTACTTTTTCCTATTGCTTACAATAATCATGATAAGTGTTATCGCTGTGTCCCAGCATCTATAGCCATGTTTTCCCAGACTAGTCTTCTATACTCAACTAGATAATTTGATGGCAGATTATCTAGCTTTACATATAAATAATGTTTAGCACCAATACAGAGTACTTATGGCACTTTAACCTGCCATTTATGTAATTTGAAATTATGTGGATTCATGCAACCAATCATGAAAAATCCTACGAGTTCAATAATCATTGATTTCATGAAATAATTTGTCAAGCAAATCTAACAAAATAAAAGAAAAAAAGGTTGCTGAAAGCCATTAATCAATTCAAGACTGATTCTATGAAAATATCTCTCACATCTCTCACAGAATTGAAGATGTTAGCTACACTTACTGGAGTGAACACCTTCTTGAAACCAAATTACTAACTGATTTACTAGCTTCTATTTCCCTGACATGAGAAAACTAAATTTGTTTTCATATTATAGCATTGCAGCAATTCCATTACAATAAATATTCAATCACTACTCAATTAGGAAAGTGCACAATTCTCACAAAACTTTGTTTTCAAAACAGTCTAGTGCAGTAAAGAACCTGAATTAATTGTTAACTTGAGAGTCTCCTATCATGAATTTCTCCAATAATCAATGTCAACATGAAGACTATGCATTTCCTCTCATTGATACACAATCATAATCATATTACTCTAGTACTAGATAAACAAAACATTCTAAACTCAAAACACTTTCTCTGTCAAAGGCTATATCCCAAAATCATAATGAGCAGCTTGAATCAAGTCTACGATTATTTAAACTCACCTATGGTACTACTCAATGCATGAATTGTACACTCATTCCAGTAAAAGATTGCAGCAACATATATCTTTAGTAAAAAGATGAACATATTGAATATGAAATTTCAGCATTTGTCAAAAGCAAATCATCCATATTTCCAACTAAAACAGTCAGAATCTTAACCTCAAAAATTAACTACAATAGCCAGATAATCAAAACACAAACTTGCAGGCTTTTCCAACTGTTCAAACATAAATTTATTTAAATTAAATAGATAATTAACAAAATTAAAAATTAAAAAAAAATACGGCTCGTAACAATCAATTAAACAAAATTAATGCCCAACTTTAGGCCAATCACCAAAAAGATTTATTCCACAAAACAAACGAAAAAAAACCCAGAGAGAGAATTACTTGGAGGCAGCAGAAGATTCTTCTTCGAGCCAATTACGAATATGTTTAACATTGCGCCTGAATATAGAAGCTGATTGTTTCACATCGCTCCTCAGTAAAAGAACTACTGCACTCACACCCGCTACTGTCAATATGAAATTCGTCAACGCCATTTACTTTGCTTCTTCAACTTTGAAGAACCTGTAACTTCCTTGTAATAAACCTCGATGCGACGGTTTTGCCTTTCCAAAGTTTCTCTCGGAACAGAATTACGCTCTGGAGAAGACAAGGCTTCTATATTGGGCCTATTAGACTTGGGAGTTGATCTGGGCCATCTGGCCCTGCAAATTTGCCCCACTTTTTTTTGGGGGGGTACTATTATAATAACACAAGAAAAATATGCAAATAAAAGTAAATATGCAAATTTCCAGTTGTAGATGAGAGAAAATAAAGAGAAGTAACCCGAAGGCGGTCAAGAAGATTTGCTCCCTTTATTGACTTCTTTGATTTGATCCACCTTAAAGACATCTATCACATTTTAGGATTACTTTGGAATATAAGACTTATAAAGTATTAAATAAATCATGATGATTAATTGAAATACACGAAAAATGAAATGGAAACTTCAGTCATCAAAAAATAAAAAAATAAAAAGAAGTATAATTGAAAAGAAGCTTCTCCACTTATTCTAATATGTAAATAACCATTTGTTCTATCTTTTTAAGTACTTTCATACCAAAAGGTTTAATTGAATTCTTTGTTGAGACCTGAGATAAAGTTTGTAATACAAGTAAAGTGTAAAAAATAATGTTCAAATTTAACCAGAAGATAATAATAAAAATTAATGGGTGGCTAATGGTTCATGGTGCTTGTATCTGAAGTAAACATGAAATTTCTTGATCCATTGAATAATACTAGTACCCATCAAATCAACATTCGTTTGATAAAAGAAAAAGTGGGAAACAAATCACAAATAACATTCCAAATCAGATGTTGGAAAAGTAGAAAAAAGTGACAAAGAAAAGTCAAGACATTTATTTCATGAGTGTTCTGTCTCCTCCTATCTTTTAAGTCCAAAATCACATTGGACTAAGTCTCTGTCTCTCTGATAAGTCATTTCTTATTTTATCGAATTTGACATTTAACCCCATGTTAACATTGACATTATTCATTGCAAATGAGAATGAGGATTAATCATATATATATAAAGTATAAAAATATTATAAATCTTATTTCTAGATAAATACTAACTAGGGCAAAGTCCAACGTCGTCATTAGTTTTCTGACTTAGAGAAAGTTTTTGTGCATTATTTGACATGACAATGTTTCACATCTAGGAGCTCTAGAACCGGTTTGATAATCTTTTGAGGCAAAATCCTAGTCAGAACAAATGTTTAGAAATGATTTAGACATTTCTTGGATTGGTTGAGTCTTTCAAGCTTACCCAGGATAATATTTTCACTATTCATCCCGTTGAGCCTATGAATGACTGAAAATTTGACATTAAGGTCGAATGAAAATTTTCTTTGTTAGCCACTCAACACAACCCGTAAAACAAGCAGATACCCTTATAAGGGAATCTTTTTCATGTCTATTGTTCAATGGTTCTACAAGAAAAACAAAAAAAAAAAAAAGAAGGAAAATTGTTGTACTGAGGGTTGGAAGAAAAAGAAAATTCAAAGCTGGCGGGTGAAAAGAAAAAGAAGAGAAAGAATGAAAGAATTGCCATTGAAAAGGTAACGATATTTGTTTACATTTTTACATCCCCATTCATGAGTTCCAGGGATATGATCAATATGAAAAAACAACATATATAAAATCAGAAATCAGGAGCAGAACGGGATATGGAATCCCTGCAGTTGCATTATTAGGTAGCTAGAACCAGCTCATTTGGGACCCTAGTAATTCCTTGGAATCAGATTTCTTTCATTTTTGTCAAAAAGATGGCCGAAGACAAGAAAACAAAGTATGAAAGAACCCACGTTAACTTGTTTATCTCAATATAATATACATATTAATTATAACCTTTTCTTCTCTCTTCTATCCTCTCACATCTAGACGTTTATCCCGTTTAATGCTACTACAGAATATTGATAACAAGAAGATCGATCTCATGATCATCAACACAATAAACAATAACGAAGAATGAGCTTTTCATGATATACATAGAAATTGCATGTGATATTGGCACGGCTCAATCAGATTAAAGAACCCAGCAGCCGGTAATTGAGAACTTTGATTTGATTGAGCCATGCCAACATCATCGCTTTCACCAACTATCAGTACTCAGTGAAATTAACCCTAAAATCGATGGATGAAGCAAAGGAAGGATTCATGCAGTATCTGGCTAGCCTCTTCTCTGATGTGAGTTCATGAATGGAGTCGCGAATTAATACTGATGAATTAAAGCAACGATCGATAAGCAACAGACTGATAGAGTAGAAAGGAGAATATACCAAAAATCAAGAGGAAAGGAATGAGTAGATAGACATAGAAATGGTTGAGACGTCCAAACCTATGCTTTAATATAGGAAAAGGAAAGAGCTGTAGACTTCATTAGGGAAGATTACTTCTGTTACGCCTAATATTTTGGTAAAAATGTGCTTTAGGGCTTTAATTTGTATCCATTAATCCAAAGATGTCCATCAAAACTATAGTTTATTATTTGATATATAATTGTGATCAATGTTGTTGTCATCATAGCATCATCATCATCTTCAAGGTCACAGATTTAATTAAGCTTCGGTAGATCCCACTCCTAAAAACTAGCTCAAGAGAGGAGAGAGTCCAATCACACATATATATCTTAGCAGCCCATCAACTTAGAAATGTGGGACAAATTCAATTTTAATATTTTCCCTCATGCGTGCAAGGCTGGGTTGAAACTCATCACCAACCCACCAACTTGGTGATGTGCGACAAATTCAACTTCAATATCTTCCCTCACGCTCAGCGTGCAAGGTCGGGTCCAAACCCATCACCAACCCACCAACTTGGCAATGTGAGACAAATTCAACTTCAATATCTTCCCTTCACACTCGGCGTGCAAGGCCGGGTCCAAATCTATCACCACCTCAGACAAACGTGACTACGATACCATGACAAAGTGAGTTTAGATAGAACTTATTCCCAAAAGCTAGCTCAAGGGAGGAGGAAGTCCAACCACATATATACACATTAGCAGCCAACCAACTTAGTGATGTGAGACAAATTCAACTTCAACATCCTCCCTCACGCTTGACGTGCAAGGCAGAGTCCAAACTCATTATGGCCTCAAACAAACATGGCTCTGATACCATGATAAAGTGGGCTTGCGTATAACTCACTCTCAAAAGTTAGCTCAAATGAGTAGGGAGTCCAACTGTATATATATACTATAGTAGTAAGGGACATAGCCAGGATTTTTAGTCAATAGGGTCAAAATCATCAACTATAAACCAAAGCTTCAAATCCTATAACTTAGGTTTTCCAACAATTTCTACTAACCCAATAAAATTCAACTCATAAACTTATGAAAACTCATTAAATCCAATTCTAAATATCAAGAAATTAAGTAATATATTAAAATTAAACCAAATCTCAAAATCTATACGACTTAAAGTTTCATCAATTCTTTAAACCATTCAAAATAAACTCAATAACTAACCAAAATTTATCAAACCTAACTTAAAACAACTAATTAACCCATACCTCAACATAAACAAGATCAAAATCTAAGAATTTAATTTTCCAATTTCGAACTCATTTATTAAACTCAATAAAAACACATAACTCATGATCTTTTATCAATTAACAAAACTAAAAGAAAAGTATTTTAAGTTTAAAAAAAAAAAAAATTGAACATTATCTTATCTTGTAATCCAAAAGAATGGCCTTTTTTTAACTAATCCAATCAAAAGAAAAAGAAAATAAGAGAGAAAAGGTTAAAAAGTGTTAATCATGAATTTAAGTGAGGTAAAAATTGTAAATCTATAAAACATAAAGGCTTTTGTTTTTTCAAAATTTGAGTGGTTCCATTGAACCCACATGCGTGAGCGTGGTTTGGTGATGTGTGACAAACTTTAATAAAGATAGATAAGTATTTCAATAGTCAAATGTTTACTAAATTTTGTGTGCTATATATATATATTTATGACGTTGACTTCTTGTTTTATTACCACTTGATAATATATTAAATATTACGAAGTTTTGCCGCAATGTTTTAACCTAAAACTTCACAGTTTGAAAGAATTAATTAACAGTTGGCAATTAAGGTCCTCATGACCCTCGAATACCAATATATAAATTACTGTGATTTTATTATTTTTTTTTTTCTCAATAATAAGATTAGCTAATTAATAGTAACCAGTTTGACTGCGGAGATGGATTTTTCTATGTTGGAGTTGATCGATTTGCAGCACATAACCAAATACCTTGGATTATAAACTGTTAATAGAAAGACTATGTGAAAGATGTCTCGTGAATTAATAACTTATTGACCGAGTTACATATCTAGCGAAGTAGTTAGTAGCTAGGTTTATGTTTGAAGCAGACAACACGATAATTCTAATTCAGTTTTAATCACACAAATCAAACAATTTCTCGATTTCACTGTTTACAATGGTCCTGCCGTCATTTGGACTCAATACTAGACATATTAATTTCTATTTTGGCTTCATCTATGACTCGTTTATTTATCTTATAGGTAATCAATTTCCACCTGCAGTGACGTGTCTAATTGACCTAATTAACGGTCCTTAAATGAAGGGCCGGATCCAGCCCCTTTCATATTAAAAAAAATGAGACTATTATATATATATATCTAGGCCACCGAAAACTTACTATTATTATATATATTTTAAGCTCACATCATATTAAAAAATTAAAACTCTCTCTATTCTTTTTCTCTACAGCTCTACTTATTTTTTATAATTTTATCCCTAAAATTCTTTAGTCTCTTATTCACTTTCTCATGCTATTCGCTCTTAAAACTTTTGAAGACTGAAATTATTATAACTTTCACTACTCAAAGTGTCACAATTAGTTTTATTTTCTGTTTTATCAGTTTTAGGTATGTATATTGTTCATTTTAATTCAATTTATTTTATGGTTGAATCATGCTCTTTTTTTTTTTTTTTTTGAGGTTTTTTATTCTAATTAGAGAGAAAGAGAAATGGGTCTTATCAGTTTATTTTGTGTTTTTGTCAAAGAATGAACCTTCTTTCCCAAAATTAAAATCTTAACTGTATTTTAAAGGATGTTATTCTTCATCAACTACTTTCCTACATTTCAAACGTCACTGTTCAGCTGCTCAAAATTATTAAAGAAATTTGAGTTATTATGTATGTTCATACCAAAAAAATCCCTTTTTTTTTTTAATTAATTCATATTAAAAGTCAACTAGAGTTGGGTATTTAAGATCGGGTCCAAAAACTCGGTTCTAGGATCGATCCTAATAGGCCTGGTCCCAAAACTGGACCAGGCCTAAGGAGGAGGGTTCGGTCCCTCCATTGGGCCCCTTTCCAAGGCCTAGGCCTACACCTTTTGGTTTATTTTTAGCCCTTGGATAATTACTAAAACCCCTTATAAATTTTGAAATAAATAGAAATTATAGGGGTTAAAATAAATTTTACAAAATTAAAAAAAATTTGCATTTAATAACCGTTGGCTGGTAGGCAATAGTCATGGGCGATGGGGGGAAAGGTTTATTTATCTTATAGCTAATCAATTTCCACCGGTAGTGACATGTCTAACTGACCTAATTAACGGTGCTTAAACGCAGGGGTAGGTCCAGCCCCTTTCATATTAAAAAATGAGACTATATATATATATATAGGTCACAAAAAACTTACTATTAGTATATATATTTCAAGCTCACATCATATTAAAAATTTAAAACTATCTCTACTCTTTTTCTCTACATCTCTACTTGTTTTTTATGATTTTATCCCAAAAATTCTTTAGTCTCTCATTATCTTTCTTATGCTATTCACTCTTAAAACTTTTGAAGACTGAAATTATTATAGTTTTCACTACTCAAGGTGTCATAATTAGCTTCATTTTCTGTTTTATCAGTTTTAGGTGTGTATATTATTCATTTCAATTTAGTTTATTTTAGGGTTAAATCATTTTTTTTTTTTTTTTGAGGTTTTTTTCTAATCATAGAGAAAAAGACATGAGTCTTATCAGTTTATTTTGTGTTTTGTGTCAAAGAATGAACATTCTTTCCCAAAATTAAAACCTTAACTATATTTTAAAGGATGTTATTCTTCATCCACTACTTTCCTACATTTTAAACGTCACTGTTCAGCTACTCAAAATTATTAAAGATATTTGAGTTACTCTCTATGTTCATACCAAGAAAATTCCCCCTTTTTTTTTATTAATTCATATTAAAAGTCAACTAGAGCTAGGCATTTGGGACCAGGTCTAAAAACCCAACCCAAAAACCCGCTCCTAGGACAAATCCTAGCAGGCCTGGTCCCAAAACCGGACCAGGCCTAAGGAAAATGGCTCGATCCCTCTACTAGGCCCTCCTCCAAGGCCTGGGTCTAAACCTTTTGGTTTATTTTATAGCCCCCTAGATAATTACTAAAACCCCTTATAAATTTTGAAATAAATAGAAATTACAGTGGTTAAAATAATATTTTACAAAATTAAAAAAATTTGCATTTAATAACCGTTGGCTGGCAGGCAACAGTCATGGGCAGTGGGGGAAAGGTTTATTTTTTTTCATTTCTAACCACTTTATAAATTTTACAAAATTAAAAAACTTTGCATTTAATAACCGTTGGCTGCTGCACTATAAATATCCCCTAAATTTCTCATTTTCCCATGCCACTCAATCTCTCTACTCGAAATCTTCAATCAAATTCTCATTCAATTTATATTTATATTTATAATTTATTCATATTATTTTTTATTTATTTATATTTTTCAATATTATCTCTTATTCATATTATTATTTAATTTTTTTTCATTTTAATTATTTATTATTTTATCATAAATTCATAATGGATTCCCGAAATGATGCATTCAGAGGATCATCCCCAAATGAGTTTTACGTTCCATCCACCGAAGAATTGGAAGGGTTCAATCATTTTCACCATTTCCTCCAGAGGTAGCAACTGCAATTCAACAACCACATTCAGCCGGAACGAGATGCAGCCAAACACAAGCAAGCTACGACTCAACGGGCACGAGCATGACTCAACCCCCTGTTAGTGTATGCCCTAGGAACCAATCGTGTCATCGGTTCTGAGGCATTATGTTTTGTATATATATGTGAATGTATATAGTTTGTATATACATTTTATCTTATCAATAGAAGAAAGTGTTCTTATTTCACATGTGGTTTATTACTTCATTTATATATATATATATGTATTATATGTGAAATATCCGAATGATACAAATCTTTAAAAGATCAAAATCATCAAAGTATTCCCTACATAGGTAATATTAATTGGGCAATAATATTACATAGTAGGCATGTTGAATGCCTCCATAAAATATCATGTGATGGTATTGGTGTGGGTGATTATAAAAATTATATCACTAGGGCATTAGCATGGATACGCGGTTAGTGAACTGTTTATCGAATATGGCCATTTATGATGAATCACATGGACATTTAAAATGTAGTCAATGATTTATCATAAGATCGTACTAGGATATTATTAATCCTTAAACCTAAGATGTCACAGTTGGATTCTGCATAAACGCATATGATTCATATGGTCTATAAACATGAGGCTAATCATGTCATGTGTTAATAAGCTGATTTGGCTATGTGTTATTTATGTGTGAGGACAAGTGATAGTCAAGATGTGATCCGTTGACTTGGTATAGATTGATATCAAGTTCCTAGACAAATGTCAAGATATATTGGAAAAGGGAAATCTCCAACCGGGGTATATAAAATGTTACATGAAAGGTTGTTTCATGGTGACACGTTCCATATGTATTGAATTAAAATTAAGATAAGGATTTTGACATACCATGAATCCATTCTTAATTGGGATTAGACAACGGAAGGATTTGATTATACAACGTGTATGATTGTAAAATGTTTGTTGGAGTATATCTTCATTATGACTTAAGAGTTATGGAGCATTGCTAGATGCCTACCATAATCAGTGGGAGTTTTGTTCATAAAGAGTTATGACAAAACATATCGAAATAAATTGTGATATTAGGCCCACGGCTAGGCCACAGTGAACCTAAGAGGTCACACATAAAAACTAAGGAAAGTGAAAAAATAGCCAAGGAGAGTTGATTGTCCAAGGTTGGCTAGCACCTACCAAAGGTAATAAAGTTATTTATATTAATCATTTTCTTTATATTAAATTGGATTTTACAAGTGGTTGTAATTGTAAACAATTAAAGGTGAAATTGTTATGTAAACAATTTAAGAGTTAAATTGTTAATTGTGATTAAATGTTAATCTAATGTTATCATTTAAAGAAGTTTAACAACTTCATAACAATTATGGAATTGTTTAATGAAGTCCAAAACAATCATTAAATTGTTTACAAGGATTCCTATATAAAGAAAATGATATATCAATTTTTGTGTAGAGAGATCAAAATCTTTAAGAACCCTAAATCTTTCTCTTGGTCATATTTCTTCTTCCCTTAGTGTGGATACTCTTTTGCTTAATTTCTCTTGAAATTAAGAGGCTCCAAGGTTGCTAAGGGCTTAAGGTAACATGTTCTACCTTACGTATTTCAATTTGATTGAAATTTATTTTTTAAACTATGACTATACTTGTTATAGTATGATATGCTTAATTCTCCATGCATTTATCTTTCACCCCCCTGACTGTCAAAGAGGGTCGTGTCTGATGTATGGCGACACTTCACCAAATCAAAACGACCAAAGACAAATGGGGAGGGGGAAGAATCGTGTGGGGTATGTAATTTCTATGAAACCATTATTGGCGTTGAGAATGGGACTTCGACGATGCGACAACACTTGGAGAAGAAGCGCCACCAAATAATGCAGTTGTCCGGTACATCTTAAACCAGATCAGGTAGGCAAATTCAAACTCAACTTAATTTTAATCCACAATCCTCAACTCTCTCAACGTGGCAATACAATGCACATGTTGTACGAGAGGTAATAATAAGATTCATAGTTGTTACAGACTCTCCCATTTGTTTATCTGAAAATCCTTATTTTATTCACATGATTAAAACTATATTTTGTCCAGCATATACCCCTGTTAGTAGAAGTACAAGTAGAAGAGATATACTAAAACTTTATAACAAAATAAATAATAAACTTAAAAACGAATTTTAAAACTTTAGGAATATATCTATTGCACTTACATCAGACATACAGGCTTTAGATCAAAAACATATTTTTTATTTGTCACAATACATTTCTTAGATCATAGTTGGGTTTTACAACAAAAATTGATGGGTTTTAAACTATTATATGAAAAACATAGTGTTGACACTATTTATTTTACAATTCTTGAAGTTTTGCAAGAATATGTATTAACTGATAGAGTTGCAGGGCTCATGCTTGATAATGCAGCTGCTAACATCGCGACAATCTCTTTATTTGAAAAGAGATTGGATTGGCGTGGTGAAGGCAATTTTTTTCACCAGAGATGTGCTTGCTACATCCTCAATTTGATTGTTAAAGCAGATTTAGATGTTATATATTCGAAGATGGAGAGGATGCGCGCGGCTATCGGATTTATTGTCGGCGGTAGCAACAAAAGATGGCAGGAGTACGTCAAATATTGTAGGCAAGAGGATCCACCGGTTTGACCTTTGAAGTTATGTACGGACATGCCTATCCATTGGAACTCTACCTACTTGATGTTGGAAAAAGCTTTGCCAACTGCAAGACAAATTACAGATTTCGTCAACTGGAAAAACCATCCAGAGGAAGTTGTTAGCTATGATGATTGGACGGCTTGTAAACTTTTTTTTCATTTCTTAAAATTTTTTATGATTCCACTAATATATTAAGTGGTATTTATTATCCGACTACTAATTTAGCGTTAGATATTTTACTTCAAATTTTATAACTTTTGCTAAATATAGATATAATGACGTTTTAATGGAAATTGTTTTAAAGATGGAAGAAAAATACAAGAAATATTGGTTAGATATTTCATTCTTATATGAATTAGGCATTGTTGTAGATTCTAGGTTTAAATTACGCGCAGTTAAATGTATAATTACTGAGATAGGTCAACATTTAGGACATGATTATACGTCTTATTTGACTGACTTTAAGCAAAAATTAGAAATCATTTTTTCTTTATATCAGAACAGGTACAATGGAAGTGGAAGTGGAACGTGACATTTTATCTGTGCCGGTTTCTACAATTGCATCTAAGTCAACATTTTCAACAAATGGCCAGATTGCTAAAGATAGAAGATGCTCTTTAACTAATGAGATGATTGAAGTGATAACATGTTTACGAGATTGGACTCATGGAGAGAGAAGACTACAATAACACCCTAAAGATCCCGAACTACTTGGAACTCTTTAGAAACACAGATTTTAATGATTTAAATATTGTTGACGATGAATAATTTAATAAAAAATTATTTAATTATTTATTTGTGAAGCGCGAATACACTTAAGTTAAAATTAACCATTAATTAATTATTTTTTTATTATTTTTTTAAATTAATTACACTTTTAAAAACTTACTAATTTACCTCTGAAAATTACTAAACCCCCCTACAAAATTTCATTTCACCCCTAAAATATAAAAAAAGATAGGGGGAATAAAATTTAGCAGGCCTATAGGGCCGGTCCTAGTCCTAAAATTGCTCATGGGCCTGGGACCGGTCCTAGGCCCATGAGCGACTGGTCCCAAATGGGCCCAAGCCTGGGCCCATTTGGGACCGGTCCTTGACCAGCTCTAAAGTCAATGCAACGTTGATTTGATTTAAGTTTTCTGATCAAAATCATAAACATTTATATTATAATCTTTGAAAGCCAAAAATTAACAAAAATTTAAATTAAAAGAAGGTTTTGCTCAAAGTTTACTCAACACATTTACTCAAAATTTTGCTTCTCATAGATTTATTCAAGTAGGAAAGTATTGTGTTATTGCATTCTTTTCTCTCAGGTTTTTGATATTGTATTATTTTTTTTATTTAAGATTTAGTGATTTTTTATAGTTTTTACTAGTTGTTTGGCAAATAATGGCGAAGCCGCGAAGGCCCCCCTTGGCAAAAATCTTGGATCCACCACTGCTTAAACGGGTAATATGTTCAATCAAAATAACGATCGCAACCTTATAAAATTATTTTCTTAAGAAATCCAACCCCTTTTGGCATATTAATTTGTATTTAATTAAAAACCCCTCAATAATCTCTCATACATTAATATAATCTATTTACACTGACTTATAAATAGTAGTTCGTATTTTAAATATTTAGATAGACCACCAGTAACGGTATTGCATAAGCACTATTTTAAATCCTTTATATCTATTAATGTATATATATATTTTTGGTTTCTTTCGGAATATTTTCTTCTACATTAATTATTTATTGTTATTATTCACGACGCCACACTAACATGGAAAATAATAAATCCAGCCACTAAAATTATCTTGGTTTTGGAGCGGGAGGAAATTCCATATTCAAGAAAAGGATATTCTACATATCATCTGAAAAAATATTTAGGTTCTGGACAGGCAAATAAATTGTACAGGGCGGCATGCACTCATGACTAAACTTCCAAAGCTCTTTCCAGCTAGCTTTGCTAGAGGGATTTATTCCAAGAGAAAGATATTATATTTATAGACATATGCACAACTCATTAAAAGTTGCTCCTAAACTATATATATATATATATATTCCCATAAAGAGAGAACAAATAAAATAAATGTACTTGGCGAATCTACAATTAGTATAAATCCCAAATACATGTACTTAATTAAATAATATCTATTAAAATATATTCAAGAAGACTTCATGTTCCCCAACCTCAGTTTATACTCTTAATAGGGCCATCACTAAATTAAGTAAGCGAAATCAGGGAATGCTGTATGCATACATTTAATATTTATAATATAGGTTAATCAAGATCAAGTAAACAGGAAAAAAAAAAAAAAAAATTTAATTAATTAATTTACTTCACTCGAGCAAAAGCTTCATGATGCATTCAATCAATCAAGCCATGACTCAAAAGCTTTAGCCTAAGACGAAGAAGCTGCATAGGCTAAGCTTTAGAGAGATACATATATATAAACCTTAATTATCATAAATTACAAATAAAATTAACATTAATTCTCTACACAAACAGAGCCCTTATCTTAATTTCTAGTTGACGACTAATTTATTAATGGAGGCAGGACTAAATGTAAATGATCATGGGTTTGTATATGCTCCCTAAGTTTGTCAAACGCTCACTGTCTTGGCTGAGTTGCTACGTTCAAGCTTGAAACGTTCTTGAACAGAAGAGATGTAGCTTGCAGCTTTGTCATCGACCATTTCATCTCCAAATAGGTTATCAAAGTGGTTCACCTCACGATTGTTATCAGCTTGTACAATAAACGAAACCTTTGGCTGAGGCTGAGGCTGAGCAACTACATAGTCCTGATGATGGTGGACGACATAACCCACTGAAGCAGTCGCCGCCGATGGCTGGCTCGGCTTCATAACTTTGCTACTGTATTGTACGTTGGAGGAAGACCTCCCCACTCGGTATAGAGGCATCAGCTTCCCCTTAATGAACCCTCTGCGCTTGCGGTTTGACTCCATCTTAACCTGAATGTTTTTGTTTAGTCTAGTGTGTGTGTCAAATTGTGAGTATTTCAGTACAAGAGGGTGTCTATATATAATGGAGTTTTGGGATTATTTTGATCTTTATTGAAAGGGCCTACAGATAGGCAAGAATCTAAATAAGTTTGTGGTCCTTCGCACCCAGCTAGATATAGGGAAGGCATAATCAGTAATCTCCTTTAAAAATATATAATCTAGGATTCTCCACGTGTTAAAAAGATAAAATTAATTGCCTTTCTAATATATCCTACAGGAGCCAGTAGTTAAAGTATGTTGCGAAGTCTATGAAAACTGTATTGCCACAACCTCAAAATTGAAACTCTTTTGTTTATTTTATGCAAGGAAATGCCCATCGTTTATGCCTTTCAAGGAAATATTTAATATCTGAAAGACACAGGGACAATTTCAGTTTGGTAGCAGTGTGAATCCTACCAAGCAGAATATGTTAATTTTCTTAACAGTGGTAGATCCTACTAGTTAGTTAAGACTTCAAGATCATTAATGGACGTTAGTTATTTTTTTTTTTTTTTTTTTTTTCTTTTGGTTTAAGGCATGGTAATTGGCCACCCTTTAGCACAACTCTTACTCAAGATAACATGTAAGTTATGATCAATACTGTTTACAAGACTGCTTCTGTTCATGAGGTCCACATATATGTTCCTAAAATGTGCTCTCTATGAGGAATATTATGGTTCGTCGAGTGGTTATGTTGTACCTCAAGCTGTTTGCCATCATCAATCTTCCGAAATACAACTCAGAGATTTGCTTTTTCACTTTAATGCGAAATGGACTATAATAAGTACAGAGGACCACCAAACATATTTTGGCTAGACTGGAGAAAGGAGAAACAAAAGAATCATGTTCTAACTTATAGTTAATATTATTTATACTGATTTGTTTTTTATTGCTTGCTCTTTGAAGATAATGTATGAGATTACAATATGCCTCTTCAAAAAGATCAACTTGTAAATCATATATGACCAAATAGCAGTAAATGGAATACGTTCAACTATTTTGGATATAAATGGGTTTGCCAGTCAACCATGAGACGACGTGTCTAGCTTTTCTATATGCAAGAGATCAACCACTTGACCAATACTTTCTATCTGCTTTGTTGTATGATCAGTTGCCATGTGAAATTTAACATCTCAAATTGTTGAAATAGAAAGTAAAATAGATCCAGAAGGATAAGAACTGTTAAGTTGGAGGATAAGAACAGTGTCTTTTTCTACTCCTTCGATTTCACATATTTTTCCAAACAGAACAATACTTTTCATGTTCCAGGAATCCAGGTTACAACAACTCAGATTTAGTAAAGAGATTCATACATTCACCTTTATCTATTTTACACGCATGCATTATCATATCTTCTAATCCTTTACAACTTACAAGAATATATCATGGTATATTTAGCACCAAAGAAAGAAAACTAGATCATCTTAAATCTCTTCGTTCTTCCCTTTGATCTTTAAGTTGATTATAAAGAGGCAAATACAGTCGAGGATTCCACATAGTCTCTTTGTGCAAGTTGAGATGGTTTGCTTTACTCAGACATGTACTAGACAGCGAAAAGTTTCATGATATTCAAAAGTCTGACGATAAGATATTCTACCTGATTGATAAGTCGGTCACCACCCCATAGTTAACAAGTGGGAGTTTGTTGCGATGCTTCAATATATTCTTGAACCCTTTAGAGGGTTTTAATTTTATCGAAGATTTCAGGAAATTTAATGAAGCAAATTAGACCAACTTACCATTGTTATAAACTAAAAATTATATATCACATTAACGTGGTTTTGATGATTTTCTCGATGCCCTTTTGAAGAATTAATGAACGATTTCCATTAGAAATTTAATGTCGATAACTTGCGCACAAGACAGTTACTCCTTCATTTGATTTCACTCTCTTGCATTGTGCTTTTGATGTGTAAAGTGATGAAGAATATTTGCATATATGGACCAAAAGTGCACTCTCTTTTTAACCAAATTTTCTGGATTTGAAGTTTAAAATAATACAGAATATTTTGGTTTATGATGAAAGTTAAAAGAAAAGAAAGCAAACAGTTATTCTCTTCTCTTGAAATACTTGCATAAACGAGCAAATTCATAGCTGTTGTTGATGGGTCTTTATCTTTAATTTGGTTCCATTGACCCCACTGATGTCCCCATGATACTAACCTTCTTTACAACTTCTTCGCTTTGGGTTTATAAACATTTCTGTATCAATCGTGTAAAAGAAGAGACAATACAACCGTACACTGATCTGAGAATGAACTTGGTCTTGCTTTGATTAATTCTTTATTTCGTTGGTTGGTTGCCCATCTTTCTTTTTCTTACTTCCACAGAACAGACCAACCAGCCTCTCCAAGTATTAGGGGTAGGGAAAAAAAAAGACTGAAAACCGAATCAGAAAAGCTGACTCACACTGATTCGAAAATTTGGTTTTTTTGAAAATTGGTTTAGTTTTCAATTTAAAAAATTCATAAACCGATTATTAGGTTGGGTTTTCGGTTTACAGGTTTTTTTAAACTGGTTAATTGAAACCAGATTCAAAAACCGGTTCTTTTTTTTTTTTTAAAAAAACCTAATATAAATTATACTTAACTTCCTAGAGCCCACCGCCGCTACTACTTCTCTCTTTGAGTAATGGTATGGACACTGAAATTCTGTCCATTGTTTAATTTAAAAAATTTTACACCAACATTTGAGTCTCAATCCAAAAAATAAATGTCGTTATCTTTATTAAATTTTTGTCTACATTCAAAGTAATTGGACAAATTTTATTAAATTTTTGTCTATATTCAAAGTAATTGGATAAGTGTCATAAGAATATGACACTAACTCAATTAGGATTCACAATTAATGCATTAAATAAATTTAAAATTTAAAATTTGTTAATATTAAAAGATGGACGCTCGTCCACTTATGAGGACGACTGTCCATAACTATGGACAGTCGCCCTCATTAGAGGACGGGTGTCCATAAACAATTTAGGCAAATTTTTTTAGTTTAAACTATGAATGGATGTCCATTCTAGGTGGACAGCCGTCTATTTCAAATGAACGATTGTCCAATAATAATGGACAGTCGTCCATATTTGATAGATGGTCGTTCATTCGTGAAATATTTGTTAATGTGATACGTGGCTCGTCTGATTCAGTGGACACGTCATTCGGTGTAAAAATTCAATGAAAAACATCGGTGTCCGTAGCATTTTTCTTTCTCTTTATCTTCCTGTTTCATCATCTTCTGTCTTCTCCTCCACTTTTCTCTTTCATCTTCTTCTCTTTCATTTCTTCCTTGCACTTTTTCTTCATCTTTTTCTCCATCTCTTCTTAGTTTTCTCTTTCTTTTTCATCTTTTTCTCCCATCTTCTCAAGTTTATTTGAATTTGTGAAGATGTAAGAAATTTAGAGGACTTAATTTGACTTCTAAGGTGAAGAATAATAGTATGGGTACTAGGTAATTTATCACTTTTAGCCCTTCGAGTGTATTTAATATTTATTATTTATATCAAAACTTGCAAGTGTATATTTACATTTCTCCTACATTTGGCTCGAATTTGAGAGTAGAAGTTTTGGTGGCCAATGGCCAAACTTTTTGCAGTCGATAGTCATTCTGATTTTAAAAACAAGTTTAAATCCGATTAATTGGTGAACCATATATTTTGTTCGGTTCATAACTGGTTTAATCATATAACCGATTCGGTTTCGATTCTAGTTTTTATTTGAATCGAAAAACCGGTTCGGTTTATAAACTTCCTTATCTGGTTTGGTTAACCGAAATTTCCCATCCCTAGGCAATTATCCAAGGTAAAGCGAAGCTGTGTATATGTGCATCAATGAGCTGCATTCCATTTTCGTCGAATGTTCAGTAAATCAACCTAAATAATAAGTTAATAATATACTGTAGACTAAGTGGTGCAACGAATATTTTTTTAGTTTTAGGAATTAGATATTGTTTTTATATAATTATGAGTTTTTTTAAAGGATTTTATAACATATGATGATTTCTATTCACATTATTATTTTTTATTAGTTACCAAGCATATATAATTTCCAACTTTTATTGGCTAAACTTAATTTAATTAACATAAAGTCATTATCAATCTCTAATTTAAATGTAGAACTATAAGCTAAAGTTTAGAAACTTGTATTTAATTACCTACAATTATGCAACGTAATATTACATTTACTATATCTTATGGTAGTTGTAGGATGTGATATTGTGATGTATCAATATTGATGTGATTATTGAGGAAATAATATCACAGCAATTATAAAAAAATTGTAACAAGTGATATTAATATCCTATTATTAATTAATATGCTGTTACTACATCAAATTTCATGTATAGTTGAGAATTGAGATACTTTACAAGAGCCATTTACTGAATTTTGATTTGAATATTCTATTATCAGACGAAAGTTAGTAAAATCAATTGCAGCATATAATAGTGGAAGCGGCTTAATTTGGGCATTTGTTGTTTAGGCCCGCTTTTTTTTGGGCTTCAATTTAGAGCCTTAAATCTCGGATATTTCCCACGAGCCCACCAAAACTCTGGTATGTGGCCCATCTTTGTGCCTAACTAGTAACTGTCTACTACCGACCTCCGAAGTACGTCTGCTTCCTCGTCTTGTTTCATCGTCAACCGAGCCGAAAACCTTGGAGCTTATCCTTAAACAGACAAAAATAAAAAAGAAATTGTAACTAACCATGAGAGCTGAAGAAGAGCAGCATCAATTACGAGTATTCTACGAACTCTGCTCTTCTATAATTGAAATTCTCAAAGTCAAACCAATCCTAAGCACTTGCTTATCTTCTGGCCATGAACGTGATTTGCCCTCTTCTTCAAGACAGCCCATTTCCATATCAAGAGTCTCTCCCACTGCTTTTGCTTCGTTTCTTTTTGGAATCTCGCTCACTTTGATGCTATTTGGCTCTGTCACGTTTGTAGTTGGCTTTATTTTGATGCCTTGGGTTCTTTGTTCGGTTTTGCTGTTATATTTAAGTGGGTTTCTCTCTAATTTGTCTCAACTGGGTCGCTCATTCTTTTGTTCTGGGGATGTGCCTGGTAAGCCTCTCTCTTTTATTTTTGTTTTGCCTGTTCTGTTTTGTTTTGGACATGTCTGATAATTTGGGACAAGCTGTGAAATGATATGAAATTGTGGATTATGAATCAAACTCTCTATTGGTTATCTGTGTGTTTTGTTATTTTGTATTTGTTTGTAGTTTTATTTCACTTTTTGAGATTGTATTAATTGAGCCATTCTTACTGAAAATTCTTTACTTTAATTGTCATGATTTTCTGTGTATGATTTATGTTTGTCATGGATGGAAGATTTATGACTGCTTATTGAATCATTTTATTTGTTAGATGAGTCAAAATGTGAACTGAGTAATGTTGATTTTGGTCGTCTGGGATGTATTTGAATGATCTTGAATGTTAAAGGTAAAAGGTAAAGAGTTTGTTGAAAATTAAGGGGGAGTACCAAGTGAAGTATATAAAGGCTTTCTTTCAATTTTCGCCTTGTCATTCGACATTTGCCAGACATCTATTTCTGCTTTCACGGTTGTAATTAAAATTTTGCCAGCAGATGGGAAAGTTTTACTTCTCCCATCTTTACTTTGATTATTCGCTGGCTTTTTCATGTTTGTCATATATTGCCCAACAACCTCCATTTAAAAACACTTAGTATCCGTTTTCCATCATCTGACCCTTTTTTAGGCTAGAAACTAAAAGAACATCACTGATAAATGTTGCTCCTTCATTAATTTGGATGGAGATCGAACATTTTTTTTTGCCTTGGCCAGTGTGCCCTCTAACTTGGGATTAATCTATTCTACGAAAACTGCTCTCGTCTACTGTCAAGTTGTTGCTACATGTGTTTCTTGACAGGCATAGGATAGCAACTCTTCATCCACATTGTCTTTAGGTAATTATCTTGGAGGGTTTTTCTTGCTTCAACAGTTCCTCTCTATGTATATCAGGGAGAAGGATTGTAGGTAGATTGGAATTTCAATTGACCATGATAAGGGATCAAAAGTCCAGTATGAACCTTACGTCCAATAAAACCTTTGTACTTTTCTTGCTACTCCCTCGTTGTTATAAAATTTCTGCTTTATGCTTGTCAAGTGCTATCATGTTAACCCTCCTTATCCAATTTCTATACCACTTCATTTTTTTCTTCACATACTAACATTTTTGTATATATAGGCAGTAGGTTTTTTTTTTGTTTTTCATTTCAAGTATTTTTTTTCACTTACAATTATAAATTTAGACTGAACTCATTAACAGTTAGTGAGACATGGATTCTAGGGCATTGTATACCCTTACAAGAGATCTTAATGGTTAAGCTAGTCAATAGCTACATTATAAAAGTTGGTTATATCCACATGAAAAATGAAACTTCTTTTACATTAAAAGGGTGGATTGTTATGCTTTAAACAGAGAAAAAGGAGAAATTTGCTTATCTTTTATCACTTACGTCAAACTTATAGCTTGTTCAGTTGTTTGATTAGTTTCATGAGTTTTAATGATACAGAAGTTGGTTGTGTTCAATTTGCTTATAGGTTAATGAGGGTTTCATATTTAACATTTGAGGTTTTGGTGACTTCAGAGTCTAAATTTTGCTGTAAAAGACAGTGAAGGTTTTTGAAAGAATAGAATCCATTAGGATGGAACATTTCCTTTCTTCTATATACTTTCTTGAGGATATAGAAGGGAACATAATCCCATTACTCTCTCCTTTCTTCTATTTACTTTCTTGAGTTGAGGATATAGACGGGAACATAGTTCCATTACTATCTTTTTAAGGTCATCACCCAAGCTAAGTTGTTGGCTCTCAAATAGTGCTTGTAAAGACTTGTATGTGCTATCTCCCTTTCGACTCTCACTTCCCCATGCCTTTATTTCAGTTCTTTAATTGAATACTTGAAGGAACCAATCACCTGGGCTAAGCTTCTTGGCTCGACTAATGCTTGCAGAACTTGTATGTGCTAACCCCTTTTGTCTCAAACTTAACGAAATATTGCCTCTTAATAGTTCTTATTCTTTTCCTGCAGCTTGGAATTTTTCATGAAGGTGAGACTTACGAAAGCTTGAGAGAATAAAATGAGGTTAGCTGCATTATGATTAATGAACAAATAGTTTTAGGCATTATTGATATGCTTCTCTCATATCCCTATGAAGGAATTTACTGAACTGATTAATGTTTGTAAAATTCTATTTGTATTATGAATTTGTACATATATATATTTCTGCCAGTTAAGAAGTGATAATTTTTAGTTCTTTATAATTACCTGCAGTAGTGGTTTAGTGTTATAATTTGTGTTGCATAACTAAAAGATTTGTGGATCCCCTCATTACATTGGAAATGTCAATCTGTAGATTAGTTTTGTGCCTAAACAACCCTGCATAAGATAATTGCCGCCCTGGAACTTCCTATTAAATAAAGCATTTCAACATCACGCCAAATATCACAAACCAAATCTAGCATAGTAAAGACTAATGAATATTGGTTAGAATTAGGGGAAATACTATCATAGGAAATAAACATGAGTGCATAGGATTCATATTCTAGCTGATTACTGGTACGAAAAGATGAGGTTGATCGCTCATAGAAAAGAAATGATGAATAACATTTCAATTCTGTATTGTATCATAGTATATAGCATTTCTTGAAGCTTTTGATAACAAAATGATAATCTGGGCATTCTTTTATAAAACTCTGTAACATCATGTAAGAGAATCTAATCATCATCTGGGTATGTACTCAAAATAAACTCTTATCACATTCTCATAGCCAAGATAAACTTACAAAATAGAGCAGAAACTTAAATAATTCCAGAAACAATATTCAAGAAGAATTTCTTAGCGAATTACATTACTTATCCACTGACAAAAACTGAAGAATTTGATCATGAGAGATGAAAACAAGCAAACAAGAATGGAAGAAAATAAAAAAAGACACAGATTAATAGTGATAGATTGGCTAACATTATCCTGTGTAGATATGAACACCAATAGCAATAAGGAAGATGGTGATGAGGGCAAAGTAAAGGATGGTGTGAACAAAGATGGAGGGGCCACTGGTTTGCATGTTCGCAAACTCCACGATTCTGCCTTTACCAGGAAGCTGGAACAACAACCCTGGAGTTAGCAGCACAAACAGCACAGTGGCTATAACTACTGGGCCCCAGTCTGCCATTTTCTTATCAGAATGTAACGAGTGATGAGTTGAGTTGACCTGCAATGAGAGAAGATGAGTAATAACTAATAAGTTGTGTAGGATTTAGGTTTGAGAGAAAGCAAGTGAAGCACTATAAAGTGGAAGTGTGGAGAAGATGGATTTAGATTGAGAAAGAGACAAAAGAGGGTGAATGGAGACAAAGAGGAAACTAGAGGGTGAAGAAAAGGTAAAATGGACCGGAAGATGTGCATTGGATGCCACGATGCTTTGACAGCTACGTGCACCTCCGTGACGGCACTGTTCGTCGTGCTTGGGCGGCATAACCAAGCGGAATTGAATTAGGTATTCCTCAAAAGTCCAGCCCAGCCCATTACAAGATTGATGCTTAACCCAATTTAGGGCCTACTAATATACATTCCGTGCTAGGCTCATGTATAGAGTAGAAAGTGGGCTCATGATATAAAATCATATATACCGGTCCATATCTTGTGATGTTATAATATTGATCCCACAGTATCATCAGAATGAATAGATTTATCGCTAAATATTGATCCGATAACATTAAAAAATGTCGTAGTTTTGCATTCTCTAACAATGAATTACACTCCTAAAGTTAGCTCAAGCCGCAGCACGTAGAGAATTGAGGATGTGTTGGGTCTTAGATAGATTTTAGCTCAAATGCTGTGCTTTGAATTGATTTTTGTTATCTTAAAAGATGGGCACCTTTAACAACTTCTCTTACATTTACATAGTTTCCTAGCGTTTCTTGGCTGTTATTATACATATATTCTAGACTTGTCTCAAGGTATTGCATTTGTAATCATAAGGTGAGCTTGTTAGTTGTTAAGTAATTTAGGTACCATCTGCTTTTAGTTTGAGCCCACCTTCCTATGTACATTTACTTTACCCATTCCTGAAATAAAGGTAAAACCAAACAAGGAAAGCATTCCGTAAACACATAGTCTTGGCTCTTCTTTCTTTACAAATGCACCTGCTTTTTCGTATTTTGTCTCTAATGCAATCTTTGGTAAAGGATCCACCTTCATCAATCTCTTAAAGCAACCAAAAAGAAGCATTCATGTGAAAAATAATTGGAAATTAATTTTAAAGAATGTGTTGTCTTTCCATCTTCATAAAGCAAATCCACTACCATTAACATACCTTTCCTCCCTTTTAAACCAACTGTCTTCTTCCACATTAAGTTTTGCATCCCCATCACTTCGCCACCAAGAAATTTAGTACCCTGAGTCTACTACATAATGGAAACGAGCATCACTCTTTTCAAAAATTTACAATTGAAGAGAAACTCTCTGTTCTTCACACATCTACTTTGAGAGAGAAACTAAGAGAGGAGAAGAAAACAAAGAAAGATGAGTACGGATTGGGGGCCGGTTGTTGTCGCTGTGGTATTGTTCATCCTTTTGTCTCCAGGGCTTCTCTTCCAGCTACCGGCAAGAACCAGGGTAATAGAGTTCGGAAACATGTACACCAGTGGAATTGCCATCCTCATTCATGCAATTATATACTTTTGCATAATCACTATCTTGATCATTGCAGTTGGCATTCACATACGTGCTGGTTGATCAAGTTATCCTGTCCTTGATAATTTTTTAACACGTTTTTTCTTTTTCGGACGAAGTTGTGGCTTCTAATTCTACCATCTTTGTCAATTCTAATTTTATTTTTCTTTTCATGAGCTTCTTGTTAATTGTTCTATGGTTGTGTGTGTGTATTTTGTTAAACATGGAAAGAAATGTATAATAATGAAACCTTTTCACTATGTTTGTCAATTCTACATGAAATTTGACTAGTCTAAGGCTGTCAATAGGCCTTGTGAAGGGTATGATTGTAATGACCTTATTTCGTTACATGAAACATGGAAAGAAATGTTCGTCAATTCCTGGATGTTGCATGATTTTATAGACTTTAGTTTTTGCACTTCAACACAAAGCAAAGAGTATCATTGTAATGACCTTATTTTCGGCAACTTTGATCCCAATCAAGATTGCAACGAAAGGAGATAGGCTGAAAGCTGAAAAATTATTTTACAATCACCACAGCCCCGGGCAGAAAGTTCTAATGTTAGTATTCTATGCAATGCCTGGCACCGTCAGTCTTAGACTAACCAGTAGAAGAAACATTTCAATTTCATTTTCTTAAGAGTTAATTACATTTCCTTACGTTCTAAGTCACAAAGCCACTGGGTGATTAGTGAGTACGCAAAAAATAACAAGCCATAATGGTTCTTACGAGGCTGGCTCACCAACCACTTAACCTAACATACATCAATAGCTAGAATAGCATCCTTACCAATGCAATCCAGAAAAGAAAAAGAAAACAAAGTTCCAAATACGAAGTCTCTTCTAAAGTATAGACCTAACACAACCAAGTCTTGGCATTTATACATTTTATTATAATAGAATATGAGCAAGTAATGATGCAAATGCCCAAAAATCAGCCATGCCAGACTTCTGAAAACAAAAAATTAACTAAGCACAGAGCAAGTAAACATGGCAAAATTTGTCTCCAATTCTTTCGTTCTTTCGTTTATTTCTCTTTCTTAAGCTCATACAACAGCCTAAATATACAGGCTTGGTCTTTAGCCCAATTAAAATGATGTAAACACTCAGATCTGTTTTATAGAAGTTAATACAACTACAAACGAACTGGATGTCTGGAACCAAGACTCATACCCAGAAACCCGGTAACCGGTTCATCCGGTATAGATGTGGACGTGAACAGCCAAGATGAGGATGGCATAGAGCGTAAAGAAGATAAGAGTATGAACAGCAATAGCCTTGCCGTTGGTCTTCAGGCTACCAAACTCCAACTGGCGGTTGTGTCCCGGTAACTGAAACAGAAGCCCCGGTTGCAGCAACACAAAGAGTACCACACCGATAACAACGGGGCCCCAGTCGGCCATAGTTGAAAGATGAAGAAGCGGTTAAAAAAAGAGAAGGGATAGGCCGCTAGCTTTAATGAAACGCTAGAAGATGAAGAGGGAAAGGAATAACCGAATAAGTAAAACCAAGTTAAAGAGTGAAGGTGAAAGTGATAGTTTGGGAATAATAAGATTTTGCAAGCACAAGAAAGACATTGAATAGGTTGCGGGCGTGGCGTGGGCTGTCTGGTCTTTGACTCTTGATGCATGTGCTCGAGAGTAAGTGGCTTTATTAAACAGAGCCACGTCGTCGTTTTGCGATGAGGTGGGGCATTTTGTAGAATGAAATTACAGACATGTTCATTTTAAGAAAAATTAGTACCTAATTTATTCTTTATTATTATTATTATTATCCCTTAAAAGAAAAAGGAATGAGATAATGGATCCAGTTTCTTCCAGGCTCTGTATTTGACTAAATTCTTGGTTCGATCGTTAAGCTAATATACTCTTTTGGAAAAGCTTGAAGAGTAGACAGAAATGGATGGTGATGGAAGCATTAAAGCACCAACCACTAGGAGCTGGGTGGTAATTTGCAATTGATTACGAAAAACAATATGATTGATTGTGCTTCACATAATCTACAAAAAATGATGCCATCCCTTATCCCTAACAACCAAATTAAAGTGAAGCAGAATTACACTCCTAAAGTTAGCTCAAGCCGCAGCACGTAGAGAATTGAGGATGTGTTGGGTCTTAGATAGATTTTAGCTCAAATGCTGTGCTTTGAATTGATTTTTGTTATCTTAAAAGATGGGCACCTTTAACAACTTCTCTTACATTTACATAGTTTCCTAGCGTTTCTTGGCTGTTATTATACATATATTCTAGACTTGTCTCAAGGTATTGCATTTGTAATCATAAGGTGAGCTTGTTAGTTGTTAAGTAATTTAGGTACCATCTGCTTTTAGTTTGAGCCCACCTTCCTATGTACATTTACTTTACCCATTCCTGAAATAAAGGTAAAACCAAACAAGGAAAGCATTCCGTAAACACATAGTCTTGGCTCTTCTTTCTTTACAAATGCACCTGCTTTTTCGTATTTTGTCTCTAATGCAATCTTTGGTAAAGGATCCACCTTCATCAATCTCTTAAAGCAACCAAAAAGAAGCATTCATGTGAAAAATAATTGGAAATTAATTTTAAAGAATGTGTTGTCTTTCCATCTTCATAAAGCAAATCCACTACCATTAACATACCTTTCCTCCCTTTTAAACCAACTGTCTTCTTCCACATTAAGTTTTGCATCCCCATCACTTCGCCACCAAGAAATTTAGTACCCTGAGTCTACTACATAATGGAAACGAGCATCACTCTTTTCAAAAATTTACAATTGAAGAGAAACTCTCTGTTCTTCACACATCTACTTTGAGAGAGAAACTAAGAGAGGAGAAGAAAACAAAGAAAGATGAGTACGGATTGGGGGCCGGTTGTTGTCGCTGTGGTATTGTTCATCCTTTTGTCTCCAGGGCTTCTCTTCCAGCTACCGGCAAGAACCAGGGTAATAGAGTTCGGAAACATGTACACCAGTGGAATTGCCATCCTCATTCATGCAATTATATACTTTTGCATAATCACTATCTTGATCATTGCAGTTGGCATTCACATACGTGCTGGTTGATCAAGTTATCCTGTCCTTGATAATTTTTTAACACGTTTTTTCTTTTTCGGACGAAGTTGTGGCTTCTAATTCTACCATCTTTGTCAATTCTAATTTAATTTTTCTTTTCATGAGCTTCTTGTTAATTGTTCTATGGTTGTGTGTGTGTATTTTGTTAAACATGGAAAGAAATGTATAATAATGAAACCTTTTCACTATGTTTGTCAATTCTACATGAAATTTGACTAGTCTAAGGCTGTCAATAGGCCTTGTGAAGGGTATGATTGTAATGACCTTATTTCGTTACATGAAACATGGAAAGAAATGTTCGTCAATTCCTGGATGTTGCATGATTTTATAGACTTTAGTTTTTGCACTTCAACACAAAGCAAAGAGTATCATTGTAATGACCTTATTTTCGGCAACTTTGATCCCAATCAAGATTGCAACGAAAGGAGATAGGCTGAAAGCTGAAAAATTATTTTACAATCACCACAGCCCCGGGCAGAAAGTTCTAATGTTAGTATTCTATGCAATGCCTGGCACCGTCAGTCTTAGACTAACCAGTAGAAGAAACATTTCAATTTCATTTTCTTAAGAGTTAATTACATTTCCTTACGTTCTAAGTCACAAAGCCACTGGGTGATTAGTGAGTACGCAAAAAATAACAAGCCATAATGGTTCTTACGAGGCTGGCTCACCAACCACTTAACCTAACATACATCAATAGCTAGAATAGCATCCTTACCAATGCAATCCAGAAAAGAAAAAGAAAACAAAGTTCCAAATACGAAGTCTCTTCTAAAGTATAGACCTAACACAACCAAGTCTTGGCATTTATACATTTAATTATAATAGAATATGAGCAAGTAATGATGCAAATGCCCAAAAATCAGCCATGCCAGACTTCTGAAAACAAAAAATTAACTAAGCACAGAGCAAGTAAACATGGCAAAATTTGTCTCCAATTCTTTCGTTCTTTCGTTTATTTCTCTTTCTTAAGCTCATACAACAGCCTAAATATACAGGCTTGGTCTTTAGCCCAATTAAAATGATGTAAACACTCAGATCTGTTTTATAGAAGTTAATACAACTACAAACGAACTGGATGTCTGGAACCAAGACTCATACCCAGAAACCCGGTAACCAGTTCATCCGGTATAGATGTGGACGTGAACAGCCAAGATGAGGATGGCATAGAGCGTAAAGAAGATAAGAGTATGAACAGCAATAGCCTTGCCGTTGGTCTTCAGGCTACCAAACTCCAACTGGCGGTTGTGTCCCGGTAACTGAAACAGAAGCCCCGGTTGCAGCAACACAAAGAGTACCACACCGATAACAACGGGGCCCCAGTCGGCCATAGTTGAAAGATGAAGAAGCGGTTAAAAAAAGAGAAGGGATAGGCCGCTAGCTTTAATGAAACGCTAGAAGATGAAGAGGGAAAGGAATAACCGAATAAGTAAAACCAAGTTAAAGAGTGAAGGTGAAAGTGATAGTTTGGGAATAATAAGATTTTGCAAGCACAAGAAAGACATTGAATAGGTTGCGGGCGTGGCGTGGGCTGTCTGGTCTTTGACTCTTGATGCATGTGCTCGAGAGTAAGTGGCTTTATTAAACAGAGCCACGTCGTCGTTTTGCGATGAGGTGGGGCATTTTGTAGAATGAAATTACAGACATGTTCATTTTAAGAAAAATTAGTACCTAATTTATTCTTTATTATTATTATTATTATCCCTTAAAAGAAAAAGGAATGAGATAATGGATCCAGTTTCTTCCAGGCTCTGTATTTGACTAAATTCTTGGTGCGATCGTTAAGCTAATATACTCTTTTGGAAAAGCTTGAAGAGTAGACAGAAATGGATGGTGATGGAAGCATTAAAGCACCAACCACTAGGAGCTGGGTGGTAATTTGCAATTGATTACGAAAAACAATATGATTGATTGTGCTTCACATAATCTACAAAAAATGATGCCATCCCTTATCCCTAACAACCAAATTAAAGCGACAAAACATTAAAAAACAGTATAAAGTTGACAATTGATATGGTAGTGGCACATTTTTTTATAGCTTTATGGGATTCCTATTTTTCACCTTATGGACCTGGACCAATAATGTTGAAGCCTTCTTTATATGCCAGCTGCTATATTATTCTTCAAGAGTTGAAGCTAGATGCTCAACTGAGAAGTGAGACGGTTTCTTGGTGAAGTTTAGGATGCATGATTGGGCTGCTCCGCTCATAGCTGCGGCTCTGTTTGCGTTTCTGGCACCGGGGTTGGTGTTGCAAATCCCTGGAAAGAATCGACCTATGGATTTTTTCAACATGAAGACTAGTTTGGCTGCCATGTTTGTGCATACCGTTCTCTATGGTTTGTTTCTTATTTTATTTTTTATTGTTCTTCATGTCCACCTCTATGCCTAGGGAGCTGAGAGGGTCTCCGAAAGTAGAGCAAATTAAGGCATACACCTTCTTGGCTCACTCGCAATTTTCTTATTTCAATTTGTTGTCTTCCAGTTACTACCGCTGTTCAATATAACCTAAGCTTGCATAAAGACTGATTTTTGCGTTCATCAAAAGATTTATAGTTGCTATGCACTTCCAAGTTCCAAGTTCACCCTTTTCATTTTAGCCTCTGCTTTCTCTGAACTCCTAAATGATTTTTTTTTTCTTATGCCTTATACAGTAATCTTAACAGATTTTTTTGTGGTCTTTCTTTCTTTCTTTTTTTTTTTTTTAATTCTGTTCTAAAAACAAATGAAAATCATATTTTTCAGTAACTATTGGTAGATTCAATTAAATTGATATTAGCACTTCAAGCCAGGTTAATTCAATGGCTGTTATCAATTTGGTTATGAGAACATAACTAAACACTGAAGTTAAACTAGTATAAATATGGCGACAGAGAGAGAGCCTCAGATGCTTTGTTTAGTTCATAACCGATATCTCCCCAGTCCCCATAACGCCATAAGTGTAGTCCTGGAAGTGGAAATAATTGCATGGGCTAAAACATTCATAACACTATCAGCAATAATGGCTGCTGAGCTCTCTTCGATCAGTACATGTGAATGCAATTCTGTGTACCATTGAAGTTAATCGAATCTTTCACCACACAATTGATTGTGAAATCCTATCTCAGCTAAATTAACACCAAGTAATTTAGGAAGTAAGCTTTGCAAATTACTAACCAATCAAATCATGAATATCGTCTTATAACCTTGATAAAGCTAATGGAGAATTATACAGTTTTTTTGGTCATGTATACGGAAGAACAAGATCTATAATTTACTAACAAGTTTCAGTTCACTGTCACCCAAAAAGAAAAACAGATGAAAAGATAACAAATAATGGAATCTGAATTCAGAAAGCTAAGAGCCTACGTACATATGAACACCAATAGCTAACAAGAAGATACAGATAAGAGAAAAGTAAAGAATGGAATGAACCAGAATAGAAGCTCCACTCGTCTGAAAATTCCCAAACTCTATACACTTGTTACGACCCGGAACTTGAATGAGTAAGCCCGGCGTCAACAGGATGAAGAGCACCACCGCCACAAAAACAGGCCCCCAATCTGACATCTTGGTGGGTCTGGCTTTGGATTATGGCTCTAATGACAAATAAAGCAAATTTAGAGTGGAAATGAAATGAGAAAGAGGAGGGTATTCATTATAAAGGACATGACATGTTTTGCTTTAGGAAGAAGAGACAAGAAATCGGTGACTAGGAAAAGCAAAGGTTAGAGAATCAAGCTATTGGATTCACATCATCACATGACACATGCACTACCATTCCAATCCAACGAAGCTTCGTCACTTTCACTTACAATACAAAACTACAAGTTTTTCATAATTCATTGTTAGGTACTTCAATAATTTAGGGGAAGTCCAGGATGAATTTTAATAGTTGTGGGCATTATTTCTTTCCTTGTAATGAGGCCAAACGTCATAGGAAATCAGTAAAAAAAAAAAACAAAATTAAATTAAATGAAACCCTTAAACTATTAATACATTGAGGTTGTTTTACAATGATAGCAACCAATGTGCATAAACTCTGAATGGTTAAAAATAGAAAAGCACTTTCTGTTTCTGAGAATCTGGTTGCTTATAGAGTTGAAAATTCTGGCACTTACTTTTTGCGTTATGTTTAAAGCAGGATTGAAATTTGATTCCATAATATTTGCAAGAAGCTGTGGGCCGGCTGTGGCTGTGGCTGTGGCGTCCCCACACTTTTTCTTAATTAATTAATAGGTAGTCGGTAGCCCTGTTTGACGACGGTCTTGTGTCCAACTGGCCATTATGCTCTTCAGCTGGATTTCTGCTCATCATTCTTTCTTCAAAATTCAAACAAAAATTAAGCTCCACCGCAGACCAGTCAATTTCTTTTATTAGTTAAAATGAATTAAAATAACAATTTTCATTTTTACTTTTTGGTGTTCTTCTGAAACTGCAGCTCACTTCAACATGGGCCGAAAATCACTTTACCAACTTATCATGACCATGGCCCATAAGTGGCGGGCTCAGGAGCCACGAACAAATGTTCGTCTTTTAAATTGGAAATGACTCGTAAAACGTGCACTGAAATTGCTCATTTTGTTTCCCACTTCAGTTATTATAAAACATCAATGTTTCCCACTATCCTTATGAAATTATGAAACCCAAATTCCACTACCAATTTTGCATGAATAAAAGGATTCAGATATTGATTGTGGCGAGAAATTATTATTTTATTTTATTTTTTGTCAACTCTTTACAATGATTATGCCGGGAGATTGCTCCTGGAAAATGAAAAAGAAGAACATCAACAACTGGGCCATTGACCTGCCTGGTTGAAGCCCAACATGTTTTATATAAATTTCAGAACCACCACAACATGTCATTTTAAGTCAATTCTTTCATTTTCCCAAGTCCATCCTCTGTGCCCTACGCCTACCTTCATCAAAGTTGAGTTCCCATTTGATAATAATTTTGATAAGCCATTAACTCGTTGCCGGGACTTTTTCACTCTACAATCGATATAATAATAGGGCCAAGAAGAACAAGAAGAGGACAAGGTTGATTGGCTGTTCGGGATGGGCATGGGCCGGGGCAGGGCTAGGGACCCCTATCTCCGGCCCTAACTCGAAGGCCCAAGGGAATTCCTCGATCCCGACCCGTAGCCTGCTCGGAGAATTCGGGAATCCCCGAATAAACCCCGTTCCCCATTTGGGGGTTTTGTGTCTTTTTGTGTCCTTACTACCATTTTCTCCAAATTATAATATACCTTCAAAAAATAAATTAAATTCATAATGATTTATTGATTTATTATAATCAATCAAAACACCAAATTATATATTATATATATGTGTTATATACATTATACTATATACCATATATAATGTATAATATACAATGTATAATGTCGAATGTATAACTTTTGTTTCATAGCATTAACATATTATATATAATATATAATATATATTACAAATATTTATAATGATTTATTATATTTAATCTAGTTTTATTTATTACGTATTTGTATATGGTTTCATAAAACACTTACACAATTATAATTTGTTATTGTATAATATATGATTGATTTCCAAATATATGGACTATATATGATTGATTTTTAATTATTAAAATTAATATAGGTATATATAATATATATGATTGACTTTTTAATATATATATATATATATATTATATATATTATATATATATTATATATTATATATAGATAAAAATATAAAATTGATTTCCAAATACAAGCTAGGTCGAGGATTTCGGGACCAGGCTAGGGCAAGACCTATCCTGACCGGCCTCAAATTTCGAGACTAATTTGGGTCTGATCCAGCCCAAATCTCGAATGATCGAGGAAACTCTGGTCGTTTGGGTAGGTAGAACGGGTCTCACAAGATCGGGTTTTATACCCATTCCTATTAGTGAGGACCTTGTTGGAGATAGTACGGACTTGGATAGGCTGAAATTTAAACTAGATTTTACATTCTTGAAAATCCAAAAATAATTATTATTTTTATAATGTTCGTTTCAATTAAATCTTACTATGAATATTCAATGGGTTGCTCTATCACTTCTTGAATTCAAAGACCAACATTATTAATGTATAGAAAAGCATATTCTTTCTCATTATCTGGATTATAATTTCTCGTAAATCCACATCCAGAAGCAGGAAATAATAAAGTTAAGATGAAGATGAAGATGAGCGACAGTGTGTGGAGGTGGGAGTTGGAGAGATGCGGCTATTCGTGGCAGAAAGGGCGTTTTCTAAATCGTGCTGCCAAAAATTTGGAAGGCTTTGGGTTGGGGTCCAGTCCAATTGGCCCCAGAGCAGGAAAAATAATAGATGAGATGAAGATGAAGATGAAGATGAGCGACAGGTTGTGTGGAGGTGGGAGTTGGAGAGATGCGGCTAGTCAGTGGCGAAAGGGCGTTTTCAAATGTGCCGCCAAAAATTTGGAAGGCTTGGGTTGGGGTCCAGTCCAATTGGCCCATTTGATTAATAACTGCATATCTAGACATCTGGCTTTGGCTTTAACGATCCCATCATTCAATTTAAACATTTTTTAATCACATTCTTTTTGTGATAAGACCAGCGTATTTCAAATTTCAACCCCCGTTTGCCACGAGGATTTTATATTCACATCATGGACGAAACGACAAAGTAAAGATATACAAATAGTGTGTACTTGTCAAAGAGGGAGCTTTTGGTTGATGAATGAACAGTTAAAAAAAAAAAAAACATTGGGTGCGTTTGGTTTAGTATTTGGATGGATTTTGGATAGTATAGTTATGGATATGGGAGTATTACGAGGTAAATTTAAAAATTTATAAAAAAACCCTAAGTTTACTAATTTAACTAAAGACCAACATGTAAAATGACAAAAAAACCCCACCATCTGCAGTGTCAGATTCCGGCCACCAGCCGGAATCGGCCGGAAAATTCGTTACGACACAGACTTGTCGGATCTGTGCCGTAACAGTCGTTATGGCCTTTTGGCTAGATCCATGGTGGATCTGGCCGGAAAAGACCAGATCTACGGTTTGTTTTGGCCGTCGACGGCCGGAAAAGGCAAAACGACGGCCATCTTTGGCCGTCAGCGACGGCCAAAGATGTGGCCGTCGTTTTCGGTCAACGACGGCCAAGATTTGGCCGTCGTTTTCGGTCAACGACAGCCATTTCTTTGGCGTCGCTGACGGCCAGATCTGGCCTTTTCCGGCCAGATCCGTGGTGGATCTGGCCGGAAAAGGCCACAGCGGTGAACTTCCGGCCATTTCTGGTCGGAAGTTTGGCCGTTGTACAGATTCCGGCTATCACCGACGGTGGTTGCCGGAATCTGACAAGTTGGGTTGATGGGGGTGTTTTTGTTAATTTTTAAACTTTTTTTTCAGGGGGTATTTAGTGAAATTAATAACCTTATGGGGTTAAAATGTAATTAAAAAAAATAGGGTAATATTTTGAAAATATTATACCAAACGCTATTTGAAAAATAGGATCCAGAATAGGGATAAAAATATTAAACCAAACGCATACAAAAAGATTATTCCAGCTGTCCTCTATTGTGTAATTTCAGTAATTTTTATTTTCTTTTGGTACAAAAAGATTCCAAAACTTTATGGTACAAGTCTCTGTTAAGTCAATTTTATATATTCTGTTGTTATCGAGACGTGTGCATGCATGGATATTTTTAAAAATTAAAATCTCAAAAATTTGGTGTACATAAATAAATTGTAATATACATTTTTAAAAAGCTTTTAAAAAAATTTCTCCATTTTAATGACTAAAAAATATTAAATCATCCAATTTGATAGCTTGCTATTCAAAATGAAATACTTGTCTTCTTCTTCTACATTTTTGTTGGCAAGTGGTTCTAAAGATGACCTCAAAGCCAAATTTCTTTATGTTTTTTACCCATTAATTTATGTTACAAAATTCGTTTTCTCTTCTCTAGTTGCTTTGTCGGCTGTCGCAAAGGACAAAATATACCATGTGAGTTGTATTTTATTTAACCCCAGGTTAGGTATAATAAAAAGAAAGCAATTGTTTTTTTCGCATTTATTTTATTTATTTAATGCCGAATATTATAATTCTGTATTTTTATTCAGAAAATGACATCCCCTTTTTAAAAATTTCACCAATTTTTACTTGTTGGATCAATCGACCCGTTGTCTTTCTTTACAAGATAAATCTTTAATTTATTTCGACAAATTCTTAAGTATATTACTTAAGAGATCTTGCATTTGAGTCTTTTTTCGATTGCAAATAAGGATAACAATTAGAGTTTTTATCCAACCGATAGTTTTAAGATCATAAAGGCTTGATTGGGGTGTATGATAAGTTGGGTTGGACAACCCGGTCATAAAAATAAATAAAAAATCATTAATTTAATTAATCCATACAACTTGGTCTTCTTTCTTATGTTCCTCTTTATTTTTGCAAAAATTAAAGTGATTTAATAATTTAGAACGCATGTGAAATAAAAGCTACTTGATAGTGAAAGCTTTGACACTTGACATGAATATACATGAACCAAGAAAGAGACATTTTCTTATACAAATAATTATGTGATATTACGTTTCTATTCCCATCTGGAGCAAATGACATCCCCTTAATTAAAATTTTCACCAATTTTTACATGTTGGATCAACGACCCTTTGTCTTTTCTTACAATATTAATGATTAATTTAATTCATAGAGACTATTGAAATATATTATCCAAGAGATTCTAAATTTGAGTCTTTCTTCAATTATTAATGGGAGTAGGTACTCAAACTCTTATCCGGCAGGTACTTTCAGGATCCCAACACCCTTGGTCATAAAAAAAAAAAAAAAAAAAAAAAAATCATTGGTTTAATTAATCCATGCAACTTGGTCTTCTTATGTTTCTCTTTACTTTTGCAAAAATTAAAGTGATTTAATAATTTAGAACGCATGTGAAATAAAAGCTACTTGATAGTGAAAGCTTTGACACATGACATGAATATATATGAACCAAGAAAGAGATATTTTCTTATACAAATAATTATGTGATATTACGTTTCTATTCGCATCTGGACCATTATTATAATCATTGGATTACTAAATATAAAGTTATAAACCCAACAATTAATGTAAATCTAATACTATTTTCAAACCCAAAACTTAATTTAGGGGTAAGCATGAGTAGCAGATAGAATTAAAACCTACGGATAGAACTGGAATCGAAATTGGAATCTACCAAGAACTGACATTGTGCAGGTAGGTTCCAGTTCCATTTTTTTGGAACCGACACTGAGCGATTTCGGTTCCGATTCTTACATGTGGAGGAACCGAAATCGGAAAAAAAAAACTCTGCAATGGGTACCCAGCTTGGAACCTCTAGCGGGTACTCGGTTTGGAACATGTTTTGGAACCTGGGTTGAAATAAAATATATGTGAAGAATGGGAGGTCAATTGTACTTTTACATATAAAAAAAATTAATAATAGAAAAAATTAAATTTTTACAATAACCTAATTAAATAAATATACAATTATACTTATTACATATAACTACACCATATAAAAAACTTTAATATATTAATATTAAAATTTTGATTAATTAAATATATAATTGGAATTAGGACCAATTGAAAGTGTTTTAATGTTATAAAAATAATTATTTTTGAATAAAATAGTATATTTGATTGAATAATAATATAATATTTAGTTTTTAACTTCAATTATCAATTATCAAGTTCTAAGTATATCTATAGTAAATAAATAAATAAATAATTATATATGATAAATTGACACACATTAATATATTACTAGTCAAATGATTACTTAAGCGATTATAACATTACATTATAGTTAAGTGATTACTTAATTAATTATAAGTTTATAACATTACATTAGTAATTTAGTACATTACTTAATTAAATAATTAAAAATTTAATTAATTATAACATTACATTATACATTTATAGTATAATTACTTAATTAATTATAGCATTACATTATAAACAAATGATTATTAATTAATTATAACATTCCATTATAAACATTAGTACAATACTTAATTAAATGATTATAAATTTAATTAATTATAATATTACATTATAAATTTATAGTATGATTACTTAATTAATTATAACATTACGTTATAAACAAATTATAAATTTATAAAATGATTACTTAATTAATTATAACATTCTATTATAAACATTGGTACAATACTTAATTAAATGATTAGAAATTTAATTAATTAAAACATTACATTATAATTAAATAATTACTTAATTAATTATAACATTACATTATATTATAATCACTTAACCAATTATAACATTATATAGTTAAATAATTACTTAATTAATTATAAATTTATAACATTACATTATAAACATTAGTAATTTACTATATTAGTACATTACTTAATTAAATGATTAAAAATTTAATTAATTATAACATTATATTATAAATTTATAGTATGATTACTTAATTGATTATAATATTCTATTATAAACATTAGTACAATACTTAATTAAATGATTAGTAATTTAATTAATTATAATATTAAATTATAAATTTATAATATGATTGTTTAATTAATTTTAATTAATTGTTTGCGTTTTGGTTTTGATTTACGAATTTTATGTGAATTGTGATGAATTGATTGAATTCAAGTGTTGCCTAGAGATTAGAGGATGTATGAGTCACATCGGACACAAATGAATGAGTAATCAAAATTTGTTAGGAGTGTATTTGTAAACTTTTAAGGTATTTTTGACATTTTTTAAACTAATACGGGGGTAATTGATTTTTTATAGGGTACCCGGGAAAGGAAACATAACCTACACTTTAGGTTCCGAATTCCTTGAATTTAAGAATCTACACTATGTGGTTCCAATTCTTGTTCCTTTTTTTTGGAACCTGCACTCAGTGCACTGTGTGGTTCTGGTTTCGATTCTCTCAAAAAATGTACGGCACCAGAACTGCTCACCCCTAACTTTACTAATAAAATTTTATTACAACTTCTTATATACATATAAAGTGCGTTCCAGTTCCCTCAAAAAATACATGGTATCTAGAACCGCTCTTTAATTATTCAATAATTATTGTATATAATAAGGCTAATCTCTCAACCTTAATTACTCTAAATCCATTTATCCCTTGCTTGAAAGTTTAATAAAGTTAGTGGTACCCACTAATATGAGCATTAAAATATTTAATTTGTTGTACCAATAAATTTCAGGTTAAAAGAGAGTTCCACAGTGGCAGATTTTTTATTTTGGACCACCTGTAAAACATATTAATTTATTAAAAAGAATATTACATTTATAATACTAAAAATATAAATTGTACTGATACATGAAAATGGGATAACAAATAATCAAAATTAAAACCGAAAATCCAGGAAAACCCAAAAATTCAAGGAAAAAAAAAAAAAACAAATTGAGCATCTAAAATACATCTGTTATATATCATTGCCTATCTTCGTCTTTCTAAATTCTATGGCGCCAGTTCAATCAGACAGTACAAAATATAAAACTACATGTCAGCCAATACCGACCAGTGGCACTTGCGTAATTTCTCCAAACACCACTCCATTTTCAGACAGTAATCTTAAATATTACCATGATCGGTGACCCAACAAACGCATCATCATCATCATCAATGCCACTTAAGCTTTTGTTGTTTTGTATATAAACCCACAAAAGCTCTAACTGAACAAACTACAATTCCACTCTAAAAAGTTTTTATTTGCGCTTCCGTAAGTATTTATTTATTTTCAATCAAAATATCCATTTTCATTCAACAAACAAACTCAAAGATCAGAGAAGAGCATTGAAAGATGAGAACTTTTCGAGAGAGATTTGTTTCGTTTATCAACAATAGATGGCTGGTGTTTGTGACTGCAATGTGGATACAATCATGTGCTGGGATTGGGTACTTGTTTGGGAGCATATCGCCTGTGATAAAGAGTTCATTGAACTATAATCAGAGGCAGGTGGCGCGGCTCGGTGTCGCTAAGGATCTTGGAGATAGTGTTGGGTTTTTGGCTGGTAGCTTGTGCGAGGTCTTGCCTTTGTGGGGTGCTCTTCTTGTTGGTGCTCTGCAAAACTTCATTGGTTATGGTTGGGTTTGGTTGATTGTCACTGGTCGGGCTCCTGCTTTGCCTTTGTGGGCTGTGAGTATTAATCAAAACTATAGATTCTTTTTTTGTTTTGATCGTTGCTGTTTCTGATTGGTTGATCTGTGATTCGCTGACTGAAAGTTCTTTCTTTACTTGTGCCAAAATTCAGGCTCGTTAAGCTTGACTGTCGTGACTGGACCATATTTTTTTGTCTGTTTAATTTCTGTGGCTTGTGTTGTGATGTTCAATCTAAATTTGCAATTTGTCTTTTCCTCATTGGAATTGCTAAACATGTGGCAAACTGTTTGATTGAACATGTTCCTTCAATCTTTGAAATTCGAAGGATTTTTGCTGGTGTAATTTTTGACATTTCCTCTATTGTTGGTTGACTCGGAAAGGCTTTTAATGCATATTTTTTATTCTTCTGTCAAAACGGTACTCAATTTCTTTGAATGATTCATTTTCTTTCTGTTTTTGCCACCAACAGAGAGAGAGTTAATTTTCCGATACTTTTGAGTTGGGTGGTGATTTCCATATACTTCCTTTTTAAGCTCTTAAATACATACTTCTGATCAGAGATCTTGCATTTCAGGTGGTTAATAATACTCTTAATGCAGTTTGATTGCTTGTTTGTTTCCAAGAAAGTGTGATTACTGGTTTTACTAGAACTTTTGATGTGATTCTGATTGATTGTATGAATTGAGTGGTTAAGTTTTTCAACGTCGTTTACATATTCTGGTTTCTGGAACCAAGGTGTGCACTACTCTGGAGACCTCTGGATTAGGAGGAAATAAAAGTATTTTTATATCTTATAAGTTTCTTCAATTTTTTTTTTTTTTTTTTTTTTGAAGTTCATCACCAAGTGCTTAGCTGAAAGTTTGTTCATGCTGTTGTAAAACCTTCTAGTCACACTAATATGAAAACTACTACATCAGATGTTTGTTCAAATCCAAAGTTAACGTCATACATTTTTCCTGAGTGATAGTGTATCAAAATACTTTTACAATATGATTTTGATTCAAATCTTGGATTCCTGTTTCAATATCTAATCTATTCTGTTTCTGCATGATTCTCAATAAGTGCCATTGTTTATGTTGGATCGATTAACCTACTTCCATATGCAGTTTTTTATATGAAAAAATGTTGTTTTGATATGTTTGAAGCATCTTATGCTCAATCCTTTTAGAAAAGGCATCTTCTGTACTTTTGATGTCATGTTGCTTTTTTGTTATGTGCATATATAACGGATCGATGAGCATTTTTCCTTCTAGATTCCATCCTTCTAGATTCCATGTGAAGTTTTCTACATGAAAATTGGGGGTAAATATGATATGTATAGAAGCATCCTATGCTCATTCCCCCAAAGGAAGGCACTTACCAAACTTGTGATATCATGATGCCTTCTAGCATATGTGTGATGCTTTATGAGATATACTTCTCAGTAACTTTAATAGTTAATCTAGGACTAAAATATGTACTACAATTATAGTGCAACGGAATTTGTTTTGATTAATTCATATTGACTTTTATGTTGTTGTCATCATTCAATATTTATCTTTGTTACTTCATCTTGAGAAAGTGAAGCTTTGGATTAATGAAATTGATTTTATATGTTCCAATTAGCTTTTTAGGTGTTACAGGTACCGTTGAGATGGGAGCTTACTTCAGTATTTTAATGTTGGTTGGTGTGATATTGGTTACTTGAATTATTTTCTACTATTCCTGTTGAACTATTTATGACCATATTCCTTGAATAATGTACCTTCATACACACTCTCTCTGTCCAATGGAACTAGGGAAACTTTTCAATCTCTTATTCTTGATCTTCCCTTGGTCAAATGGCTTACCCGTATCATTATGCAGATGTGCATTCTTATATTTGTGGGAAACAATGGCGAAACCTACTTCAATACAGCTGCTCTGGTTTCTTGTGTGCAAAACTTTCCAAAAAGTCGGGGTCCTGTGGTGGGAATACTGAAGGGCTTTGCTGGGTTAAGTGGCGCAATTTTGACTCAAATATATACTGTGATCCATTCTCCTGATCATGCATCACTCATATTCATGGTTGCAGTTGGACCGGCAATGGTAGTTACTGCTCTAATGTTCATTGTCAGACCTGTTGGAGGTCACAGACAAGTACGACCATCTGATGGTTCAAGTTTCACATATATTTATAGTATATGCCTTCTGTTGGCGGCCTATCTGATGGGGGTCATGCTGGTTGAAGATCTAGTTGATTTGAGCCACAGTGTGATAATAACTTTCACAATAATTCTATTTGTTCTTCTTATTATACCCATTGTGATTCCTGTGTTATTAAGTTTCTGTTTAGACGCAAGTGACCTGGCAGAAGAGGCCCTTCTACCCCAAGCAGAGAAACTAGGACCTGGAAATTCTGAACAGGAGGTCTTATTAAGTGAGGTGGAAGATGAGAAGCCAAAGGATCTAGACTTGCTTCCAGCATCAGAGAGGCAGAAGCGAATTGCTCAACTGCAATCAAAATTATTCCAAGCAGCTGCAGAAGGAGCGGTGAGGGTTAAGAGGAGGAGGGGTCCACACAGAGGGGAGGACTTTACGTTGATGCAGGCGTTAATCAAGGCAGATTTTTGGCTTATCTTTTTCTCGCTTCTACTGGGTTCTGGGTCAGGGTTGACCGTGATAGATAATCTCGGTCAGATGAGCCAGTCTTTAGGGTATGATAACACGCACATATTTGTATGTATGATCAGCATCTGGAACTTTCTTGGCCGTGTTGGTGGGGGGTACTTCTCTGAGATTATTGTGAGGTACAATCTGATTTTTCTAGTCTCTGTGCTGATTAAGTTTTTCATTCGTGATGCTTTTGGTTCAGTCTTTTTACTTATCCTGACATCATAATTGAATAGGGATCACGCTTATCCAAGACCAGTGGCAATGGCCGTGGCACAATTTGTGATGTCTATTGGTCACATCTTCTTTGCTATGGGATGGCCTGGTGCCATGTACATTGGCACTTTGTTAATTGGACTTGGCTATGGAGCCCACTGGGCAATTGTGCCAGCTGCTGCTTCCGAGTTATTTGGCTTGAAAAAATTTGGGGCTTTGTACAATTTCCTCACACTGGCCAATCCTGCTGGATCGCTTGTTTTCTCTGGTATAATTGCCAGCTCTATTTATGACCATGAAGCAGAAAAGCAACATCAACCCCATCACCACCTGCAGAATGGAGGGTCTATTTTTGCAGGCATGCTCCGGGTGGATGAACCACTGAAGTGTGAAGGTTCCGTATGCTTCTTCCTTACTTCCATGATAATGTCAGGATTTTGCATTATTGCAGTCGTGTTAAGCTTGATTCTTGTACGTCGGACTAAGATTGTCTACTCTCACCTCTATGGAAAATCTAGCACTTCACGCCTACAAACACTAAAATAAGCTTTTATAAATGAGAGTACTTTCATCCATTTTATGGCGATGTCCGTGTACTCTGATGAGGTTGTGCGAAAATTTCTACAGTTTGTGTTGGTGCCTATTATGAGAAAGATGGCAAAGGGAAGCACACTGTAAAAGATTTCAAAATTTTTTTATTTCATTTGTAATGTGGTTGGGAGCTACCCTGTAATTTTGGAAGATTCGATTGTTCAAAGTGTTGTACAATAACACTACTCTTCTTCAGAAAAATCTGTTGTGTTATATTTATCATAATATTTTGGTGAATAGAGAAGTAATTTCAGTGAGCCTAGATACAACTTGGTAACCACGATCATATATCTGTTGCCAGTTTTATATATATATTACTTCAGTGGTGAAACATAGAGAGTTAAACTGAGCATGCACAAAGTACATCAAGTAGCATTAATATGTGTTCGCAAATCACAAATGATAAATTAAGATCTGTTCTTAAGACTGACTGGAAAATCTAGTAGATGGACCAACTGTTGTGGAGAATATTTTTATTTTTATAATTTTTCTTTCAGTTTTTTTGATCCTACTGTTTGAGCTGAAATCATGCCATCAATCTTCATTATTGAAGGCTGCACAGTCTCTCCTTATCTCTCCCAAATTGCCAGTCTTAACTCCCACTCTTCCAAGTTTTTTTATTGCTGCAATGAAAGCTGCGTTGAAATGGCCTGGATTGCTAGCGAAATCTTTGACAGTAGGTTGAGATTCTGGGTCCGTATAAAGCACCTCATCTGAAGTTAATAAGCCTTTCCCAGCAACCAGGTTTTGGTAATACACGTTATCTAAAACTTTTGGGGTTTCAGGATCCAGGTTGACGAATACCTGAGGATTTCCAATTTTCTTAGAGCAAGTGGCCATCAACTGTTTGGCATAGTTGAGGTTTAGAGAAGGATCCACAACAGGGTAGAGGCGACTGTGAAAACGGCTGCAATTAGAAACGCCTACACTGTGTGCTCCTGAGAGAGCAATCATGTCAAACTGGCTAAGGTTTTTTCTGGCGAATAAGGTGGTAAGTTGGGAGAGATTGAAGGAAGGATCTGGGATATTATGATGGACTCGAGATTTATTTGAAATAAGGCCATCACGACGTCCCAATTCTACACTGAATGAAGGTCCTCCAGCCTGACATGATCAAAGACAATAGGAATTAATCTCAAATTTTGTTTGAAAGATACTGCGATGACACTTGATTGTTAAAAGCCAGCTGGCTTGTGCATTTGTCGTTTTACCAGAACTACAGCATCCCTGGCAGCAATAGCTAATATGTCTGCACATGAGACTATGCCAGGACATGCTCCTTCCACTGCTTGCTTTGCCTTGATTACAGCGTCGAATCCGTCTCCAGCAAGTGAAAGATTTTCGCCTGCATCCTTTTCTGCATTGTTATTCGCTGATGCGATCATGATGGAGGCATCGCATCCCTGCAACAAGAGCAGGGCGAATCATTAGAGCAATTAATGGTTGATGGAGATTTTTACCAGCCTACTTAACTTCAGAAGTCATGTAAAAGCATTTTAGTTGCCAGTGAACATACCTCAATGAAGCAGTCATGGAAGAATAGACGTAGAGTGGCTTGGAGAGTGGCTTGGCGTGTGGCGTTGGCCTTACTGAACTTTGTGAACACTGCCTGCTTCACTATAGCTTCAACATTTGGGCAAGTCTTGCTGTAGAAATTTTCTACTAGTTGCCCTTCTCCCCTCCCAACAGCAATGAGAACCATTAACAAGATCAACCTTATCGAGACCTCCATTAGCTTCTCTTAATTCTCTTCACCTTTCTATATCTCTCTTTCCAGGTATTTCAGTTTTTCTATATAGACCATACTACCCAATATTGACTTATTTATATGGAGGACCAGTGCTATACAACCAAGTTTACCATACTAAAAATGTATGCAAATAAAATACTAAAATATTAAATGATTTTTGCACTTGCTTATTATAACACAATCAATTGTATGTTATCTTTATACATTTGATAATTGGACATGAAATTTCTTTTTTTGGCACAAAATCTTCGATACAGAGGAATGATTCGCAAGGTGATCTCCACACTCGTTTAACCATTGCTGAATAAAGACACGTTTACCATATTTACTGTGTTAAAGTCAAGTATGCTTAGTATTCCAGCTAATAAACTTTGTTTTAGAATGTAGTTTAGTATCAGTCTCTGTTAAGCCTATTGATATCAATGCTTTCGCTTCTTACCTCATACTTTTCTTCTTCATGGTTAACTCTTAAAGCCAAAGATTATTGCTATTTGCTAATGTCCCAATAAGCAGTTCAGTAAAATGTTCAATATACAAATTGAGCAGAAAGTGAGATGGTTGAAACATCTTCGATCTGAGGACAAAACCAACCATTGATCTAATAAACTTTAAACTTAATCACCATTGCCTATGCATTTTGGTCCTGATAAATATATCGGCATTCAATGTTTGTTGGGTTGCTAGTTCTTCATTCTTGTTTTAATGGGTGCATGAAGCTGGGTAGACTGCTATATAAGACTTGGTACCGCGCTCATGAAAGGTATTAATGATGAAAATGACAACAAACAAACATTGGAAATTTAGAATGAAATGATTCTTCCATTTCACGAAATGCTTCACTAAATTCAGAAAAAAAAAAAAAAAAAAATGAAGGGTTTCGAATACTCTCAAGAGTCAAAAAGATGCAACTGAACTTTAACTATACCAAATTTTTATTGATCTAGTAATAGCTCTAAATAATAGGTAAAAAGATGTGACACTCGTTTAAAACCAATCAATGCAGATTGGGATCCACGGGAACAACAAAATCTTATATCGATTGGCCGATTCACTGGTCGTCTCTTTGTGGCAAATTCACAAAGCGATCCACCAAGATTTTCAACACTAAAAAGTATCAGAATCACAAAGCCATGCAATTGAAATAATTGTTGCCTTCATCAATTAAATGCTGCGCAGTCTGTCCTGATCTCTCCTTGGTTGCCAATTTTAATTCCCACCCTTCCAAGCTTTATCATTGCAGTGACAAAAGCTCCATTAAAGTCACCAGGGCTTTTAGCAAAGTCATTTACAGTAGGTTGAGAATCAGGATCAGTGAATAGCACCTCATCCGAAGTAAACAAACCCTTCCCTGCCACTAGATTCTGGTAATACTGATTGTCAAAAGTTTGCGGGGTTTCAGGATCCATGTTGATGGCGATACTGGGGTCAACATTCCGAGGACAGGCTTCCATCAACTGCTGGGCATAATCTGGATCCAGAGAAGGGTCGACAGGAGAGGATGAAGAGAATGAGTACAGGCGGTTTGCGAAGCGATCGCAATGAGAGAAGCCTAAAGTGTGTGCTCCCGAGAGTGCAATCATGTCAATTTGGCTAAGGTTGTGTTTTGCAAACATAGTGTTTAGTTGTGTAAGATTAAATGAAGGCTCTGGTAAATTTCCGGAAACTCTGGTTGCTTGAGATATAAGACCATCACGTCGCCCCAATTCTACATTGAACGAAGGACCTCCAGCCTAATGAGTTTGATCACATCAAACACAATGAAAATGTTATTCTGTTTGGAAGTGAATTTTTTTTTTTTTTTTTTTTTGGATAATTGATGTAAATGTGACTGTTCAGTCTTTACCAGGACTACAACATCTCTTGCAGCAATAGTCAAAATGTCTGCACAAGAGACAATGCCTGGGCATACAGCTTCCACAGCTTGCTTTGCCTTGATAACAGTGTCAAACCCATCTCCTGCAAGGGAAAGATTGTCTGCAGCATCTTTCTCCGCATCGTTATTTGCCGATTGAATTAACACTGAGGCATCACATCCCTACCAAGAAAGTAAAGAGGAAGCTTAGCTTCAGACACAAGTATATTCTATGATGAACCCAAAAACAGAATTTAAAAGAAGCTAGCTGATGCCATTGCAGGGGAATTAGACATAAGTTTTGTGTCAGAATCAAATTATATCAACCATCTACTTTTTGTGAACATATCATATATTATACTTCCAAATTGATGGGAATTGGGACATTCCATCCGATATTCCATCTTTCCTCCGTCAAATTACTGAATTTCACATTCTGGGACCAAACTGTATGATGTAGCTAAGCTAGAGAGTAGCTATAGTGGCTGGCTGGCTGGCTCCTAGGGTCCTTTCTTTAACATGAAGTTGCAAGTCAAAAAGTGGCTTTAATTCCATTAATTCAAACATGTGGAGAAGTTTAATTGGCTCAACAAAGCAGAATGATTATGAATTCATTAACCATTAGTTGTCAAAACACTCAAAACCGAAACTTTTGTTTACGAGGAAGTCTTGTTGATAATAAAATATTATATACCATATAATTCATGCACCAAAGAAATAATCTCGGTCATATTAAATATTTAATTTTAAATTTTATCAATCATGTCGTGATTAAAATAAACGAAATACAAAATTATCATAAACTAATTAGTTTAGCATATTATATTTAGATTGGAATGTCGTGTTGAACTATTTGCACACAATTTCTTATTTCATTAGTCAATGGTGGTTTGGTCATGACTGTAGGTAATTTACAACTGTCGTAAAACAATACCAAAGCTTAGCCATGAAAGTGCTGGAGAAGAGAGAAGCTTGAAGAACAATCATATATATCAGCCATGAAAGGTGCTGATACAGATGCCCCAAATTTACGATTTGTACTCTAATAGACTTCAGCCAGCAACATCTAATAAGATAAACGTACGTTAATGAATGAAAATTTTACTAGTAATTTACCTCAACGAAGCAGTCATGAAAGAAGAGACGCAGAGTAGCTGGAATGGTGACGAAGGTCTGGCTAAACTTTATGGACACAGCTTGGTTCACTATGGACTCAACGTTGGGACATGTTGAGATGTAGAAATTTTCTGCTAATTGACTCTACCCTTTCCACGTAAATATAAGAATCATCAACAACACCACCCCTGATCTTCTCCTTGTCAAAATCTCCATTTTCGTTTTCTCTGTCTCTATGTGTTTGAAAGTTTTGTCTCCGGTGGCCATTGACGAGTCTTATATATAGAGAACATGTCACACGACTAGGAACCTACATTAACCATGTTCTTTTAACAGTTGTGTTATTGCCACATTGATAAAGTAATTAATTAACCCTGTTTCAAACTGGGTTGTTGTCGGGTACTAGTATTAGTCTTCGACTCCTTTAGTACACCGCCCGTCCAATAACAAACAGCCACATCATCTCTTAACTTGTCACGGTTTACCTTGGGAATTTTTCTATTTTATTTAATAATTTAACATAAATTTAATTCTGATTTTTGCAGATAGGTAGAGGCCATCTCATAAACGAATAAATTTAAAGGATCAAATTACCTTTACATGATCGAGTGGTTTGATAGAAACTCTTGAGTATATTATTCAAAAGGTCTTGAGTTCGAGTCACTCATTAGTTATTAATAGAGATAGTCACTAGAACTCTCACCGATTAATAATTTTAGGATTCTGAAAGATCAGTTGAGGTGGACATAAATCAATCTAGATTCTTCTGATCATAAAAAAAGAAAAAAAAAAAATCAAAGACCTTTTCCCAGTGAACAAATAGTAGAAAAATAGTTCTTTGAAATCTTCATAGCTGTAATATAATAAATTCTAGATGGATAATTAGTCTTTGAAAGTGGCCTGGCTTGTGAGATAGGAAAGAAAATGACACGATAACAAACTTAGTTATAATATTCATGGTTACACATGATATTATTAATTATTCCCATCATTCCTTAAGAATGTAATAAACATGTATCATTTAAATTTTCCTAACATTAGACTTTATAAGCATATAGTTGTGTTCACTTCTAACACGCATGACAGCTGATGCTACCTCTTTTTCTAATTTAAAAACATTAGGCCAACCACTCATACCTTAAATAATGTTACACCCCTTTTACTAATTAGCAATATTCTCAACTTCACGTCTCAATCTCAATCTCATGCATATGCATTGCCTTTAGCTAACTTAATTGTTTATTAAACATGTCGCTTGGGCAGGGCCGTCTTAAGAACATTTGTGATTTTAGGCAAAAGTTACTTTGGGGGCCTTCTAATAATATAAACATATATTAAAAAAATTATTTCAAATTTAATTTTCTTGCCTTTTGAGATGCAAAATCATTAGGATAGGTGGAGAGCAGATGCTAGAGAAGCGATGGGTGGTGAAATTGGTGATTTCCAATGCCAGGATTGACCGAAAAAGACTTGAGAAGTCACGGCCCAAAAGGTATCGGTGGTTGGCGATTAGCAGAAGGGTTTTGGTGAGAAGACAGAGAGGAGGAAGATGGTGGTGTTGGGGAAGGCCAACGATGCCAAGTACATGCTGAAAAGGCCAGAAATGGCTATCGCACGCGATGGAGCTAGGTTGCGAGATTCGTAAAAAATAGCCAAATTGAGGGCTATCAAGGTTGGAAAAACACTTGCAAAACGATAAAGTGATGGTTCCGATCTATTTTGGTGAAAAATTCGACCGAAATTAGTTCCAAACGGTCGACGGCGGAAGAGGGGTGGAGATTATTTATGTGAATGTTAAATTTTGAGATTAAATTGGGGGTGAGTAATTTGGGACAAGTAAATGACCATTTTAGCCTTTTATTGTTAAAAGAAATTTAATATGTTAATTTAAGGGTGTAAATTAAAATATATGAAACTAGAGGTACAAACTTGTCATTTCGTCAAACTTTGGGTGGGAATAATTAATAATAAATTTAGGCCTTTTTTGTTTTTTTTTTTTAGGTCCCTTGGCTTAGATAAGAAATTATATACTTTTTTTACTTTTATAATATATTAAAAAAAATTTATAAAAAATTTGACCCTTTTCAGCCTTATTTTTTTGTGGGCCCTAGACGGGTGCCTCACCTGCCTACCCCTTGAGACGACCTTGCAGTTGGGGATGGATACGTATAAAGAGCCACTACATAATGTTGGTTTATTATTTATTTCTTAATTAATCTGTTACTGAAGCCCCATAAAATTTGCTTTTCAAGTTTTAATTCTTAATCTTGCTGACTTATTATTTTATAAAAAATAATGTAAAAATTATATTATATTCACCCCCATCTTCTATCTCAATAATCCTTATTCTACAAGTTTTTGCATTTTGGACCTCTTGTGGGCCTATCAATTATTGGTTTTGGGTCAAGTAATGGATCAAGCCCAATTTCCAGTGAATATCCAATCCAGTCCAAAATACTCACTCAAACGGTAATATACGACGCCACTTTCCTTTCTCTCTCCTTATACACAAGACAAGTTCAAAATTACAATAGAATTGATAACGGAAAGCAGAAAACAAAACAAATTCAAATCAAAATCACAGAGACTCTCTTACACCAAGTACCCGACCCGTGACCCATGGCTATGGTTATTGACTCTAATCTCGAATCTGGCTTCCCGTACTGGGCTTCTGTTCGACGTCGTTTTGGTCCTGATTCTCCCTTCTTCGCTTCTGGAAACATCGAACGCGAACTTCTTGCCAAACAGGTTCTCCATTTGATCTTTCATTATTTATATTAATTATTTAATGTAATTTTTTTTTTTTAATTTTGTATCTAGAAAATGAATTATGTTAGTTGTTGTGATTTAGGTATTAAACTTGTCTTTTAATAAGTTTAATAGTAAGGGTGTTAATAATTGGCTGGTACATTTCATTTTGTTTAACCGTTTCTATTATTTTGCAGGTTGCGTTGGATTTAACTGAAGATGAAAAGTGTCAACTTGAGAATATGGTTACAGAGGATGCCAGGTATCTATAACAAGCTTGTTTATGGTTTTGTTTCTTTTTTATAATTTTCATTTTTGAAGGAATGGTTTTAATGTAATATATGCCTGTTCATGGTTTGTGCAAATTGCGCTTGATTCTAAAAGACTAATGTTTGAGCAGGGGAGTTTGTTGTCCAATTGTGGGTTGTAATGCACGCTTGACTTCTTTGGAGAAGTTTGAAGATCATTACAATGCAAGGCATACTGCATCTTGTTCAGTGTGCTCTAGAGTTTACCCAACGTCACGCTTGCTCAGCATACATGTATCTGAAGCTCATGATTCTTTCTTTCAGGCTAAAGTTGCACGCGGTTATGCCATGGTAACTTTTATTTGCTCATCATCTTTTAAATTGGTATTGCTAAATTTTGTTCAGAATGATTCAATCATTTTCTGTTTCGTTTTGGTCGAGATTTACACTAGTTACAAATTTCAGTTGGTATTAGATGTGCTTTCTGCATTTCAAGTTGTTTTCACAAATCTTTTTTTGCTTGCCAGTTTACATCATTTGGAACAATAATTATTATGTATGCATTTGGGTGAACATCATATGATTTGAATAAGGCTTTTGTTTCTTGTTTCCTCCCAACTTGGTTGGTTAGCTGTTATTATGTGTGTGCCACTTTCTGATGTTGATTTTATTGACAAAAAGTGTGGGGAAATGAAATGTAACAACATTAAATATATACATAAGGATGATGGATCAAGGAACCCGTTTTGTTTTTAACAAACACAAAGTTCTTACTTCATTCCGAGAATCAAAATTAATGATCCTAACTAGCAACTGCAAAAAGTTCCCAATATGTTGTTGAGTGTGCTAGTTGATATTTTTCTTGTGTGCTGTCTTTCCAATTTGATTTAAGATATATATGCTGCAATGTTATGTGGCAGTATGAATGCCTGGTTGAAGGCTGTGGGTTGAAGTTCAAGAGCTACAAAGGTAGGCAACAGCATCTGGTAGACAAGCATAAGTTCCCCACTTCATTTGAGTTCTTTAAAAAGTCCTATCCATCCAAGAAACAGAGGCAAAAGAACCAACGTAAACAATCTATACACAAGGAAGCTATGGAAGTAGAAAATGAAACCATTGATGGCCTTGTTTCAGCAGTCTCAAAACTAAGCACTTCAGACTCCTCTCCTTCATCTGTCAGCTTCGGTCGCCGCCACACTCGTGGCTTGACTTTTGTACCTCGAACAGTACAGCGCGAAAGAAGGGCAGACTCCACTCCAGCTGGAACAGAAAGATAGCCAACATACTAAAAACCATTGATGGCCTTGCTATTACCCTGCATTTTTGTCCTTGTCTTCAGCAATGAACTCTGAAGCAGACTACAAGTTGCTGAAAGGATGTATGAAGCTATGCTCATTGTTTTGAGAGTTTCCATCTTGATCTAAATCTGAAGTTTAACCAGTTGGACTTGGCGTAGTTCCGAGCAGCTGACAGCTTATTTTCCTTCTTCCTTTGAAAGTAATATTGGTTCATATTACTTAATGTCTTATAATGCTATTGATAACAGAGGATCATTTGATTAGTTTGTTATTTGTATGAAACCGTTGAGGAAGAAATTTTGATTTGGCATTGGTTTGGTTCTATTGTATTTTATTATGCAAACATGCAAATTATAGGATATATTTTTTAACAATAATACTATGCTTACTCAGGAGTTTACTATCTTATTATCTTTGTTAAAATTACATATAGTATCTATACTATGCTTATAGTACATGTACTATGTGTTATATTTACAAAAGATAATAATATGGTTAGTAAGATCGTGAGTAAGCATAGTATTACTCATTTTTTAAACCTTGATCTTATTGGACATGGAGTGGTTTCCCTTAAGCGTATCTCAACGTGGAGACCTGTGAGTGGACACAATGATTAGAATAAAATAACATAAGGAAAAAGAAAAAATAAGAGCGAAATGCCATTTGATAATGTTATTAAAATAATTATCTTTTTTCTAAGAACTTTCATTATTAATTAACATTTCAACGTTAATAAATCCAGTTGAACTAAAAACCAATGCTATAATAATCTAGAAACCAACATAAAAGCTGTGTTTTAAGTGAAATTTTCGTAAAACAAATTAATAGCACTATGGCAGAAGTTCATGAAACTATAATTTGACTTTTCTTTCGTTGTTTGTTTGTTGACTTAACTAAAATGAAGAAGGCAGTAAACGACAGCGTTCTACGTGCCCAAGGATGAGATCGGGGGCATTTTGGTCAAACAAGGAGGAGAAATATCACTATATCATGGCTCTTTCGTTCCGTTCAATCCCACAGATCTAGAATATCAATATCCCTCAATTGGTTCATTGATTCATCAGATCGTCAACGGAAGGGAGAAAATGGACGCCATAGACAACGTGTTTGATCCTCTCAGAGATTTCGCTAAGGACAGCGTTCGCCTTGTCAAGAGATGTCACAAACCCGATCGCAAAGGTACTTTACCTTTTTTTTTTTTCCTTGTCAGAACCCATTCCTTATTGTTTGATTTGCTGATTCTGTGATTTCGAATTGGATCGGAATTTCTTAGAATTCACCAAGGTGGCCTTCCGTACGGCGATCGGATTCGTGGTGATGGGATTTGTGGGATTCTTTGTGAAGCTCATCTTCATCCCCATCAACAACATCATTGTCGGATCTGTTTAAGGTGCGATTGCTTGTTTCATTCTTTTTATTCTAATCTCCTTTTCTTTTGTTTTGCATGCATGCATGTTTACAATTTATTGCCAGATTAGAAATTATTGTTCTATTGAAATATTGACGCAGTTAGTTAATCGTTGTGTTAATTCTTAATTCTAAAGGGGGCGTGGAAAGACTTAAGAATTAAGAATGGTCGATTGATATTATTTGGAAATGGTTAGATCTTTGTCTCAAGAAGTGTTTGATTTACATCATCTTTGTTTTCGTATCAAATTTTCAGGATCACCGATACTCTTCTTTTGATGAGATTGGGGAATTTGCAAATTTAAGAAAGCGTTTGCTTTTGTTCAGATGTATGGGATGCCCCAAAATTTTGCTTTGCATTTCATTATTTGTAGTCAAAATCGATTTGTGGTGATAGTTAAATCCAAGTTTTTTCATTTTAATTGTGTGCTCAAGGAATTGTCGGCTCTATTTATTGAAATGAAAGTTTCACATCTGTTACGTTTTGGTTACATGTATTCACGACCCTAGAGAAATTGAATAACTTGACCCAGTTGAATTACAGTGACTTGAATGGGAGCTCTCTTTTCGTCAATTAGTTAAACAACGTAATTGTAAGGATGCTTTATTTTCTGTTTTTTTGAGCTTGCTTTGTGACAAAAAAAGATATTTTTTTTTAATTGATCTAGGATACCAAAAAGAGGGGTATTGTTTATCTGTTGAAACTAGGAGGTGGCTGTCTTTTATTTGAAAATTCTAGTCTTTGTATAAACATCTTTTTCAATGAGATATCCTTTGCAAAGGGAGAACATTTTTTTATTGCATATTGGTTGGGGCATTGATTGATTGTAGGGTATAATATGAACATTTTAATCGTACTAAATTCAGATGTCATCCTCTGTTAGAAGTACGACATGAAATGTACTGTGCATGGTTCAACCATTTAAGCATGGCCTGGAATCTGGTATAGGAATAAAGAAATATGTATAAATGAGATGCAAACAATGTTCAAATTATTGAACATCATTACAAAATGATAATAAGTGCTAGATGGTGCAAAATGTTCAATTTATTATGCTGCATGATTCAACCTTCTGCTCCGTGTGAGAATGTTTTTTCAGAAGTGCCGATGTTAATTATGGTATATTGAAAGCTTATATGGATGGAATGAACTGGTTTTCAGCTCATATTGGGACTTTGTTGTTAAGAATAGTATTTATGATTTTATAAGAAGTAGCATACAAGTACTCTTTGGTTTTGCTGTGAACTTTCTTTAGCATGTATAATTTTCATATCAAATGTTACTCAAAACGGCATGACTAAGTTTAGATAAATAGTTTTTCTTCATATACAGCAAGTTATTTATGGTTTCAGTTTTGTTTAAAAGAGTTTCATCTTTTTGCTGTTTCTGTGCTGTGGATATTTATGTGCTTCTGGTAGAACACATTAGTTGTTTTATTTACGTCAACTCTTTGATTGTTCAATAGCATATATCTACTGAAAGAATAACCAAATCCTTGTGATTTTGCAGGTTGAATGTAAAATGGGGAGCAATCAGCATGCTTAACGAGAGAAGAATGTTTGACTCTTTAGGGTTTTCTTAGACATTACCATAGTGAATTTTTAAATGTCTCAACTAGACTCGGATTTATCTCATTTTGGTTTATGCTGGAAATGTTTTTTGCTTTATGATACTGTAGTTTGTTCTTCATACTTCATATCATTTCGATACTTTCACTTCAATGCAAAAGTAGTTTCAAAATTCCAATCCAAATACACTTTTGGATACAAGAATCATTTGTGTGGAAGCACTTTGTAATAGTTGAGGAAGTGTTCTTGAATAAATTTGGTATAGTTTGACAAAAAAATACTATTTAGAAAAGTTTCGGAAATGAAATACAGATTAAAGGGAACATCCATTTATGAAAAGGCTTATTTCCACAAACACACTGAGAAATAAAAGGTACTTTCTCCAAGAACAGTTCCAAACCCTACCAGAAAGCAAATTTTCAGCAAAAATATAACGTTGCACACTAACTGGATTCTGGAAAAAGAATAATACATTTAGGCTCAAACATCACCACTTCTAGGCTCGAGTTCAAACCAAATCATGAATCACAAAATGAGAGAACCCATTAAACAAAGTAATCTATTTGCATTGTGTCGTTACAATGAAAACCCAAAATCTAAGAAGTGAAAGTAATAATAAAAATAATGGAGAACAGCCTTTCACTTGAGATTTAGCAAATTGGGTTGTTGTCTGCATCGTCAACAGCAGAAGAAGCCAATACCAGTTGTGGTTGAGCTACATAACCTTCCTTTCTAGCCTTTTTTTTCTCACGTTGCAACCTGAAGTACTCTCTCTTCCTTGCTCTGTAACTGTTGGGATTTTCAGGCTGCACTTCCCGTGGGTAAACACTTACCTTCTTCCTATCAGGACCGTACTTCTCAAATTTCACAAGCCCATCAATCAACGAGAATAATGTGTGGTCCTTCCCAATCCCCACGTTCTTTCCTGGATGAAACTGAAAATTTATACAAAGTCAAATAAATTATTGAAAAATTATATATAAATGGGTAAAATTAGAAATTAAGGACGAACCTTGGTGCCGCGCTGACGAACAATAATGGCACCAGGCTTGGCCACCTGGTCACCGTAAATCTTAACGCCGAGGCGTTGACCTGGCGAATCACGGCCGTTCTTCGTACTCCCGGCTCCCTTTTTGTGGGCGGATTCGATGGTTAACGGGAACGGCGTTTGGTGTGGGAGGGAAACGGTGACTGACCTGGGAGCCACGCTGAATTCGCCCTTGAAAAATGATGAGGAAGAGCTTGAAGATAAAGACAGACCCTTAAAAGCACCGATTAGGTTTAGACTCATTGAAACTGTGGCCATTTTTTTTTTGTTTTTTTTGTTTTTCTAAAACTGTTTTTCAGTTGTTGGGTGAAATGAAAAAATTCAGAAGAATAATAGAAGAAGGCTGAGACCTTATCTCAAGTTCGGTCGTGTCACTGATGCCACGTCATTTTAATTTCTGCTGTTTTAAATTTTGATATGGTAAAATTTTGAAGCTACATGATATGTTAATTTGGGTTTCAATTATTGAAATTATTACTTTGATGTTTGAATTTAAACATTAAATATTTTTTATAAAAATTTGTAAATGCCAAACAATATTTTGCTTCAAGTTATAACTTAGTCATAAAACCAGATAAAAGTCATATAAAATAATTACTTTGTTCTTTGTTTTTTGTCTAATTTTATGATTTAGTTAGTAAATTCACGAATAAAATGTGAATTATACGTCTAACCGTATGACTCACATATTACTAACGAATTTTTATATTTTATCAACCCAACTGTATTATTCGTGAACTATATACCTCATATATTTTATTCGCGAATTATTTTCGTATCCGAATTTTTGTCAAATTTTTATAAATTTATTTTTCACAATTTACTGTATTATACTCATAAAATTTTCATACCCTTTATTTACCATACCCATATTTATTAACTAGAGTTATAAGCATAATATTGCTCGATAATTATATTGCTTGAAAAAGGGTTTTGATTTGTAATTCAAAGAGGTTTGGGGTATATTATTCTCTTTTATCTACTTTATTATGCGTTTGAAATGGGCTTCACAAACCTATCGATTGAGGTGTGCTTAATGGGGTCGTCCCATTCTTCTTCCACTTAAAAATTAAAGATAAATGTGTAAAATTTTCATATTACCAAACCAATAATGAACATACGTTGTTCAACATACCCAAACTTCAATATAGATAAACTATAATCCCTGGCTCTTTTCAACCCCTACTGTATTCATTTGAGCATCGCATTTTGTCTCTCCACTCCAAAAACAATGACCATTTGGGGCATCATAAGATTAAAAATAATATCATGATTAAGTAAGGTGATCCGTCTCTGACTCCAAATAAATATGTTAATTAATGGTTGCCTTAAATAGATTTAATAATGTTACCGATAATTTACATCGAATTTTTGTACCGAAATACGTGACATCCAATCAGACGCAATAAGACAGAACACGTCTTCTGTGAATGAACAACTATCTTACAATTATGTATGACCGTCCATATTTGATGAAAGGTCGTTCATCATGAATGGATGAACGTCCACGAAAAATAATAATGGACTCTCATCCATATTATTTAGATGGAAGTCTATTCACCATAGACGAACGTCCACCTCATATGGATGTCCGTCCATAAAATTTTAAAAATAAAATAATAGACGTCTATCCATCTTATATGGACAGACATCCATCTAAAATGAAGCAAATAGCCGGATAAATGGGAAATGATATAGCCATAGAGAAGGTTAAATCATATGCTTCCAGATTCTCCTTCCAGTGGTTAATGCAATTAATATCACATGTCCATGCTTGCAGTTTAATTACATATAATAATTTGGCTTAATTTTAGCCATAAATTCCAAGTAGTTAGCCTTAGGATTTTTTTTTTTTTTTTTCTTTCTTTTTTTCTTTCAGTTCATTAGAACTCACCATTCCAGATGGTTGTTCAGCCTTGCCTTAACTTGGAATGTGCATTTATTATTCACAGATTAAGAACTCGATGAAACCAGCATCTTTAGTATGGACGGTCGTCTATATATCTATTTTAAATGGACGTCTATTCATATAATATAGATGAACTTTCATTATTATATTAAAAAAAAAAAATTATAGATAGACGTTTATATGAGGTGGATACGTATCTAAAGGAAGTCTATTGTTATTTTCGTAAACGTTCGTTGATTCGTGATGAACGATCGTCCATCAAATATAGATAAACGTCTATAATTATTAGACGATCGTTTATTTACGAAAGACGTGTTTTATCTCGAACATGACTGCGTTGACTGGATATCACATACGTCGGTACAAAAATTTGGTACAAATTATTGGTCTTGGTAGCATTATTTTGGTTACACTGTGTAACGGTGTAACTAAGAGATAAAAAAGTATATCCTGATTTTTCTCGCCAACACTCACAATGTGGCCTCAATTCATCATATTATTTTTATTTTGTTTCATGTTAATTTTATCAACTTTCACAAAGTAAGTAATCCAAATATAGCTAAAAAAAACATAAACACTCTTCTCTTCCGCAAGCAGAGATCTTATATATCAAAATTTTCACACCAAAAATAACCAAACAACCACAAATTAATTGATCGAGACATGAAGAACAGTCCGAATACTCGCCATTTCGTGGTTGAAAAGCCACTCTTCCTCGGCGCTGTCCTCACCATTGCCATGACCGGTGCCCTTCTCATCACCGGCTTAAGCAAAACAATCAACACCTCATTCGCTTGTCTCTACACCAAAGACAATGCCGATGCAACAACCGCCGCCATGCGGACACAACTCCTTGCTGTGGTCCATTACGCCACCTCTAAAGAAATCCCCGAGATAACCTTCCCCGAAATCCGGGCCTCCCTCGACGTGCTGCTCAGCCTCGCCCCATGCAACTTCCTCGTCTTCGGCCTCGGCCACGACTCCCTCATGTGGGCCGCATTGAATCCACGTGGCACCACCCTATTCCTCGAAGAAGATCCCAAACTCGTCCACAAGATCCTCGCACGTGCCCCGGCATTACGTGTCCACACCATAACGTATAGCACGCAGCTTTACGAGGCTGACCATCTCATCAACTCGTACAAGTCCGAGAAAAACTGTTTGCCTCCAAACGTGCACCTCAGGGGCAACGCCAGGTGTAAGTTGGCGTTGAGCGAGTTACCGGATGACGTGTACAACAGAGAGTGGGATGCCATATTTATAGATGCGCCACGTGGATATTACGCGGAGGCGCCGGGGAGGATGGCGACTGTGTTCACGGCGGCAGTGATGGCCCGTAGGAGAACGAGGAGCGGTATGACGCACGTGTTCTTGCATGACGTAGACAGGAAGGTGGAGAAAATGTATGCGGAGGAGTTTTTGTGTAGGAAGTATTTGGTGAAGGCGGTGGGGAAATTGTGGTATTTTGCGATACCGCCTGGGGTTAATGTGAGTAAGAGCAAGGGGAGGCGTGGTACGCCACCGTTTTGTCAAGATTGAAGTAGGAGAGGATAGATTAATATATTCATTAAGATTGACCCCCTTTTTTTTTTTCTGTGAGCTGCTATACAATATAGCTGGTTAGGTATGTGCAAGGAGGATGAAATGAGATGTGATTTGTCCTCTTTTTTTTTTTTTTTTTTCTTTTACTGTTTTAAAAAGGTTGTTTTTCGAATTTTGAGGAAGATAAAATTGCAGAATAGATATATAGGTAAGAACCATGAAATGAGATGTCCTATTTGTCTCTTTTTTATTTTATTTTTTTTCAAAATGCTGTTTTTGTGGAAGTTATGTAAGGACGAACCTTGGTGCCGCGCTGACGAACAATAATGGCACCAGGCTTGGCCACCTGGTCACCGTAAATCTTAACGCCGAGGCGTTGACCTGGCGAATCACGGCCGTTCTTCGTACTCCCGGCTCCCTTTTTGTGGGCGGATTCGATGGTTAACGGGAACGGCGTTTGGTGTGGGAGGGAAACGGTGACTGAACTGGGAGCCACGCTGAATTCGCCCTTGAAAAATGATGAGGAAGAGCTTGAAGATAAGGACAGACCCTTAAAAGCACCGATTAGGTTTAGACTCATTGAAACTGTGGCCATTTTTTGTTTGTTTTTGTTTTTCTAAAACTCTTTTTCAGCTGTTGGGTGAAATGAAAAATTCAGAAGAAGAATAGAAGGAGACTGAGACCTTATCTCAAGTTCAGTCGTGTCACTGCTGCCGCGTCATTTTAATTTTTGCTGTTTTAAATTTTGATATGGTAAAATTTTGAAGCTACATAATTTGTTAATTTGGGTTTCAATTATTGAAATTATTACTTTGATGTGTGAATTCAAACATATAAATAATTTCGATAAAAATTTGTAAATGCTTAACAATCTTTTAATTATCAACAATATTTTGCTTAAAGTTACAACTTAGTCATATAATAATGTAAAATGATTATTTTGTTCTTTATATTATTTTGTTCTTTGTTTTTTTGCTAGTTACTAAATTCACAAATAAAACGTGAATTATAAGTCCAGTTGTATGATTCGCATATTATTTGCGAATTTTCATATTTTATCAACCCAATCGTATTATTCGTGAATTATATACCTCAGACATTTTATTTACGAATTATTTTCGTATCCGAATTTTTACAAACTTGTTTTTCACAATTTATCATATTATATCCGCAAAATTCTCATACCTTTTGTTTACCGTACCCATATTTATTAACTAGAGTTATAAATATAGCATTGCTTATTAATTATATTGCTTGAAAAAGGGTTTTGATTTGTAATTCAAAGAGGTTTTGAGGTGTATTATTCTCTTTTATCTACTTTACCATGCGTTTGAAATGGGCCACAAACCTATCGATTGAGGTGTGCTTAATGGGGTCGTCCCATTCTTCTTCCACTTAAAAATTAAAGATAAATGTGTAAGATTTTCATATTACCAACCCAATAATGAACATACGTTGTTCAATATACCCAAACTTTAATATAGATAAACTGTAATCCCTGGCTCTTTTGTCTCTCCACTCCAAAGACAATGACCATTTGGGGCATCATAAGATTAAAAATAATATCACGATTAAGTAAGGTGATCCGACTCCAAATAAATATGTTAATTAATGGTTGCCTTAAATAGATTTAATAATGCTACAAACATCGATAATTTATATCGAATTTTTACACCGAAGTACGTGACATCCAATCAAACGTGACGAAACAAAACACATTTTTTTATGAATGAATGACTATCTAACAATTATAGACGTCCGTCTATATTTGATGGAAGGTCGTTCATCACGAATGGATGAACGTCCACGAAAAATAATAATGAACCCTCGTCCATATTATTTGGATGGGAGTCCATTCACCATGGACGGACGTCCACTTTATATGGATACCCGTCCATAAAATTTTGAAAATAAAATAGTGGACACCCATCTATCTTCTATCCATCTTATATGAACGCCCGTCCATCTAAAATGAAGCAAAATAAATGGAAAATGATGTAGCCATAGAGAAGGTTAAATCATAGGAAAATGATAGAGTCACCGAAAATACATACCGAATCTGTGCACCGAATGACGTAATAAAATCCTGACCGTTGATTAATATTAACTGATAATGAATAAACGGTCAGGATTGTGTCACATTATTCAGTGTACGAATTCGATATACATCCTTTGAGAATTATAGCATTACTCTAAATCATATGCTTCCAGATTCTCCTTCCAGTGGTTAATGCAATTAATATCACATGTCCATGCTCGCAGTTTAATTACATATAATAATTTGGCTTAATTTTAGCCATAAATTCCAAGTAGTTACCCTTAGGATTTTTTTTTTTTTTTTCCAGTTCATTTGAACTCACAATTCCAGGTGGATGTTCAGCGTTGCCTTAACTTGGAATGTGCATTTATTACTCACAAATTAAGAACTTAATAAAACCAGCATCTTTAGTATTTACGGTTTTCCTATTTATATAATATGGATGAACTTTTATTATTATATTAAAAAAAAAAAATTATAGACAGACGTTCATATGAGGTGAATACCTATACAAAGAAAATAGATTTCCGTCCATATAATATGGACGAAAATCTATTGTTATTTTCGTAGACGCTCGCCAATTCGTGATCAAATATGGATAAACGTCTATAGTTATTAGACGATCGTTTATTTACGGAAGACATATTTTGTTTCAAACGTGACCGTCTTGACTGGATATCACGTATGTCGATACAAAAATTTGGTATAAATTATTATTTTTGATAGCATTATTTTGGTTACACTGTGTAACAGTGTAACTAAGAGATAAAAAAGTATATCCTGATTTTTCTCGCCAACACTCACTATGTGGCCTCAATTCATCATATTATTTTTATTTTGTTTCATGTTAATTTTATCAACTTTCACAAAGTAAGTAATCCAAATATAGCTAAAAAAAACATAAACACTCTTCTCTTCCGCAAGCAGAGATCTTATATATCAAAATTTTCACACCAAAAATAACCAAACAACCACAAATTAATTGATCGAGACATGAAGAACAGTCCGAATACTCGCCATTTCGTGGTTGAAAAGCCACTCTTCCTCGGCGCTGTCCTCACCATTGCCATGACCGGTGCCCTTCTCATCACCGGCTTAAGCAAAACAATCAACACCTCATTCGCTTGTCTCTACACCAAAGACAATGCCGATGCAACAACCGCCGCCATGCGGACACAACTCCTTGCTGTGGTCCATTACGCCACCTCTAAAGAAATCCCCGAGATAACCTTCCCCGAAATCCGGGCCTCCCTCGACGTGCTGCTCAGCCTCGCCCCATGCAACTTCCTCGTCTTCGGCCTCGGCCACGACTCCCTCATGTGGGCCGCATTGAATCCACGTGGCACCACCCTATTCCTCGAAGAAGATCCCAAACTCGTCCACAAGATCCTCGCACGTGCCCCGGCATTACGTGTCCACACCATAACGTATAGCACGCAGCTTTACGAGGCTGACCATCTCATCAACTCGTACAAGTCCGAGAAAAACTGTTTGCCTCCAAACGTGCACCTCAGGGGCAACGCCAGGTGTAAGTTGGCGTTGAGCGAGTTACCGGATGACGTGTACAACAGAGAGTGGGATGCCATATTTATAGATGCGCCACGTGGATATTACGCGGAGGCGCCGGGGAGGATGGCGACTGTGTTCACGGCGGCAGTGATGGCCCGTAGGAGAACGAGGAGCGGTATGACGCACGTGTTCTTGCATGACGTAGACAGGAAGGTGGAGAAAATGTATGCGGAGGAGTTTTTGTGTAGGAAGTATTTGGTGAAGGCGGTGGGGAAATTGTGGTATTTTGCGATACCGCCTGGGGTTAATGTGAGTAAGAGCAAGGGGAGGCGTGGTACGCCACCGTTTTGTCAAGATTGAAGTAGGAGAGGATAGATTAATATATTCATTAAGATTGACCCCCTTTTTTTTTTTCTGTGAGCTGCTATACAATATAGCTGGTTAGGTATGTGCAAGGAGGATGAAATGAGATGTGATTTGTCCTCTTTTTTTTTTTTTTTTTTCTTTTACTGTTTTAAAAAGGTTGTTTTTCGAATTTTGAGGAAGATAAAATTGCAGAATAGATATATAGGTAAGAACCATGAAATGAGATGTCCTATTTGTCTCTTTTTTATTTTATTTTTTTTCAAAATGCTGTTTTTGTGGAAGTTAAAATTGATAAAAATATATAATGGTTGTTTATGAATAAAGGTTTCGTTCACCTCATGGATTGTATAGGGATAAAGAGAGAATGGGAATAAGTGAAGGAATGAGGGTGGTGGAGAAATTCAGTGGCGATTACGACCACCAGAGTGGCGATGATGAAACAAAGGTAGGATCTTGAACTTTGGAACTAGCAAGTTATTTGGGGTGGCGATTTATAGCGTGGGTGAAGGAATTGAAGCAGAGGAACGTAATGAGGGTGGTGAAGAAGGAGTTGTTGCCTAACTCTAAGAATCCGGGGCTTGGCACAACGGAGATGAATTTATTACATGACTATGACTATGGAGATGAATTAATAATACAAGTTCCAGAATTCTGTAAGAAAAATCTCAATTTTGCAGTCTTTTTTGTTTAGTTTGTGAATGCTGTAGGTTATTTATGAGATTATATCATGATGTGGTTAATGGATACTGTTAGGCCTGAAAAAGTAGGCCTGAAAAAGTAGGCCTGACGCCAAGCCTTGTCAGCATGGGCGGTTAGAGCTTAGGTAGGTTCTGCAGCCATTCAGATGCAATCACGTCGCGTGCTGATGTAAGCGGCATGCTCCTGCTAGTGTAGTGGATATGTGCCAAAGTGGCGAAAGGCTGAAAACATTCCACGTGTCCAATCCCTACATAAGTCGAGGAAATCACTCGAGCAGCTGAGCAACGGGACATAAAGAAGGATTTGCACGACAATTTGACCCACTCATAGATTCAGTAATCATTACCTCAATTCATCCCACTATAAATAGAAGGCTTCTCTCCCGTTTGTGGGATTAGCTAATTTGTCTCCAAAATAGCAGACATTCTCTCTCTCTCTCTCTCTCTCTCTCTCTCTCTCTCTCTCGTGTATTCACTTATATTCTCTAAGCTATAAATCAGCTCGCTGAACACGACCAGATCTCATATATTAATACAATACCAGTGGATGTAGGATTCGCTTATTTAAGTATCCGAACCACTTTAAACATTGTTCTTCACTCTTTAATCAAATACCCCCCATATACACGTGTCTCTTCCGAGTCAGCTCAGCATTTCCCACGTACGATTAGTTGGTGTCAAAGTCAAGTATCAACAGTTTGGCGCTAGAGGACCCGACTTAGTACTTATTCTTCGTAAGGAGAATCTCTGACTAATCGGTCCCACTACAGCAAATGGCTCACCGATTTGAATCTGAGCGAACCAATCATGGTGATGAAGAGATCCCCCAGGTACAAGAGGACACTTCTCTCCAGGTGCCCTCAGTCCCGCAAAATACCATAGGGGATATCCTTTCAAGCTCATGGCTTGGCCCAGTCGTTATGAGCTACCTAGAGAGATTCAACAATACTCTCCAAACGGTCAGCCAAAGATTGGACCGATTGGATCGGGTCGTGTCACCTGAATCAAATGAGGCGGTGCCATCGCCAAAAAGGCTTGCATGTCGCATGAAAGCACGGAAAAGGGCAATAGCCCATGCTGCACGCACTGCAGCGCGTCAAAGAAAGGGAAAACAAGTGGCAAACAGTGGGCCTAGAGGCTCCGAGGGACTAGCGAACACCGACCGCACCCTATGTAGAATACCCGTGACGTAAAGACTCGGTGACATGTCACGGCCCGAGCTGTCACGTGTCACGTCACGCGAGCACTACTACAAAAGTGCAAGACGGGGAGATTCCTATTATCGCAAGAATGACGACTTCGATCATCGTCGCGTGGGAAGTTCCCACCGTCTGCGGGTCGGTTTGCACCACCGCGGAGGCTAGGAAGGTTCCCCGGACCATTCAATGCCATCACACTACTTTAGTCATCGTGTGTCGAGAGCGGTTGGGACTGCCGGTCGGGGCGAGGAGGAATCTGACCTATGGTCTTTCCTCACCGGTCGAACTCGCGTTGCGAAAAGCAATCCCCAGATGGCTCCGCTGCCTCAGATTGAGGAATTACAGCGAGCCCTGAATTAGTTAGAGGCTCAGCGAAATGAACAAGAGCAGGTCGTAGAGGCGTCTCCCTTTTCTCCGACAATGTTAGCCGCCCCTCTTCCATCAAGATTCAGAATGCCCGATATGCGAGCATTCAATGGAAATTTCGATCCGCAGGATCATCTATACGAGTTCAACGACCTCATGGAGTTCCACCAAGTCTCTAACTTGGCAAAATGCCATTGCTTGGTAATCACTCTGACTTCTCATGCCAAGCAATGGTTCAGGTCGCTCCCAGTAGGATCAGTCAGCTCATGGCCTCAGATGAGCTCGACATTCCTGAGACACTTCTAGGCAAACAGGTAGTTCTCAATGCCTTTGAGCTACCTCAGCAACATAAGGCAAAAGAGGGATGAGCCCTTCCAATCTTATATTGACAGGTTCCATCGGGAGCTCTAAGGTAGCTCACACTCCTAAAGAGTCTGTTCGGACTTTCATCATTGCGGGAGTTCGTCCTTAGACAGACCTATGGAAAGAGCTGCAATCTGAGGATGATGTTTCTCTCACCCACTTTTACAGCCTTACGGAGAAATACCTCCGTATTGAGAACTCCGTGGCGGCGCTCAACCGCCATGACCTTGACCTTTCGAGCGGTGCACCTGGTCAGGGTTAAAACAGGAGGGTTGATTGCAGATGGGCTAATGATGATTAACGAAAAGGAAAGAAGCAACAGTATGAGCCCAAGAAATCTTACGCCCCAGTTCCTTGTTGCAATCGCGACAAGAGTCAGTACACCCTTCTGAATGCATCAGTCTCTGCTATTCTTGATAAGTCAGAAGAGGCCGGCCTGCTCGGGGAGCCTGAGCCTATGAAAAATCCCTTTTCACCCAAAAATAGTAAGAAGTACTGTCACTACCATCGGGATAATGGGCATCACACCGATGAGTGTCATGCTCTTAAGCAAGCAATTGAAGACCTCACTAAGCAAGAGCATTTCAAAGAGTATGTTGATGACTCTATTCTTGCGGGGGAGAAAAATCAGGAGGAACCGGGTAAGAAGCGTCGTGGTCACAAGGGTATCTATAGCGTAGGGATAATCTTTGGGGGACCACACCTCGGAGGGAATTCGCAAGGTGCCCAAGAGAGGTATACTTGCGTAGCCCATCATGACCCCATCTGTGTAATGAACACGACGCCGCGATCGTCAAAGGTTCGTAGGGAGGAGGAAATCACCTTCTTCAAAAAAGATGCAGTCTGATTACATCATCCCCATGACGATGCTCTCGTTATCATGCCCCAGATAGGGCGTTGCGACATCTATAGAATGTTGGTGGATAACGAAAATGCTGTGAACATCTTGTTCCAGCGAGCTTTCGAAAGAATGAAATTGGATGAGGCCGACCTGAAGCCCGCCTCCATCCTGCTATATGGTTTCACTTGGGATCATCTGATCCCCAAAGGGACGATCTCACTCCTGGTTACATTGGGTGACTCCGACAAGGTGACCAAGATCACTAAGTTTTTAGTAGTGGACTGTCCATCTGCTTTCAATGGCATCCTAGGGTGACCTCTACTGAGAAACTTTAAAGCGGTCACTTCGATTTATTATCTCAAGATGAAGTTCTCCACCCCGACCGGGATAGGGGAAGTAAGCGGATCTCAGCACGTGGCTCGCAACTGCTATGTAAGGGCAGTGCATATGGTGTGCAAGGGAAAAGGCACTCCACATGATATTCCTGAACAGGCAATGATGATCAGCCAGATCGAACCACAGCCTGGTCTAGCGGAAGATAACTTGAATCCTCGTATCCAAGAATGCCTTTCCAGTGGGCCGGTTGAGGATTTATCTGAAGTGTCAGTCAAAGTCGAGTCGAGTCGAGTCGAGTGTTGAGGATTGGAAGCAATCTCAACCCCTAGCTTGCCAGCGACCTGACCTGCTTCCTCAGAGAAAACATCAATGTGTTCGCATGGACACATGCCAACATGGTCGGGATCAACCCGAATATCATTTGCCATGCTCTGAACATCGATAGTGAAGCCAGGCCGGTCCGCCAGAAAAGAAGAGTAATGGATCTGGAGCGATATGCTACCTTGAAAATTGAGGTAGATAACCTCTTTCAAAATGGATCCATCCGAGAGGCGCTCTACCCGAGCTGGGTTGCCAACCTGGTTCTGGTAAAGAAGCCCAACGGCAAATGACGGACGTGCGTCGACTTCACCAATCTCAACAAAGCAAGTCCTAAAGACAGCTTTCCCCTGCCAAGGATTGACCAGCTCGTTGATGCCACCTCCGGGCACGAGCTGCTGAGTTTTATGGACGTCTACTTGAGATACAATCAGATTCTGATGTACGCGCCAGATGAATTTTAAAGAGCATACCTCATTTGTTACAGATCAGGGGCTGTATTGCTACAGGGTTATGCCATTCGGCCTAAAAAATGCCTAAAAAATGCTGGGGCTACCTACTAGTGACTGGCTAACTGGATGTTTTCGAGCAGATCATAAAGTCGATGAAAGTCTATGTTGATGACATGCTGGTCAAATCGCATGTCGCTTCAGATCACATAGCACATCTCGCTGAGATGTTCGACATACTCCGGAAGTACAGAATAAAGCTCAATCCTCTCAAATGCTCATTCGGAGTATCCTCAGGGAAATTTCTGGGGTACATGGTTAACCAGTAGGGAATAGAGATTAACCCCGAGAAAATCCAAGCTCTTCTCGACATGAAAAGCCCGTCTAACCGAAAACAGTTTTAAAGTCTCAATGGGCGAATAGCGGCACTTAGTCGCTTCATATCGAGGGCAACAGATCGCTGCTTGCCATTCTTCAATATACTCCGGGCCAATAAGAAGTTTGAGTGGACTCCCAAGTGCGAATAGGCATTCCAGAGCATTAAAAAGCACCTCGAAAAGCCATATCTTCTGTCCAAACCTCTCCCACAAGAGATTCTCCTACTGTATCTACCCGTCTCTTAGTATGCGGTCAGTGTAGCTTTAGTTTGGGAAGAGAACATGGTTTAATGGCCAGTATACTACTCGAGCAAGCGTCTACTGGATACCAAGATGCGGTATTCAGAAATGGAGCAATTGACTTATGCCGTGCTGATTGCCTCCAGAAAGTTGCGACCTTACTTCCACGCCAACACAATCCATGTAATGACTAGTTACCCACTCAAGCAAGTCCTCCAGAAGCCAAAAGCATTGGATAAATTACTCAAATGGGCCATGAAACTAAGCCAGTTCGATCTGCAATATAGACCAAAAGCAACCATCAAAGGGCAGATTGTTGCCGATTTCATTTCAGAATTCTCATATTATCCAATGAAGGAATCCGAGCAACAAGCCAGCGAAGTCACCCAAGAAACTGTTTAGAACCTATTGACCTGGAGCCTTTATGTCGATGGGTCATCGAACAGGAAAAGGGCTAGGGCATACCTTCTCCTCCTAAGTCCCGAAGGGACTCGCATTCATGGTATTCTCTGTTTTGAGCTCAAAACAACCAACAATGAGGCCGAGTATGAAGCTCTGCTCGCTAGATTACGGTTGGCAAGAGAAATGGGGTCAACCGCGATCAACATCCACAGTGACTCCATGCTGGTTGTCAACCAGATTTTTTTTTTTGTTTGGGTGGGGGTTATCAGGCCAAGGAAGAAAACATGGTCGGTTATCTGAAGAAAGCTAAGGCCACACTAGAGCCATTTAAGTATTTCACAATCACGCAGATCCCTAGAGACAGGAATTCTATCGCGGATGCCTTGGCAAAGATAGCCTTATCGCTGGACTCGGATGTGCAAGAGAGCATTCCTATTTGGTTCATAGAGGCTCCTAGTATCAACTTACCCGAACAGGCCATGAATGTGACCAAGTCAGTCTTCTGGATGACCCCTATCATTCAGTATCTCCGAAATGGGAACTTGCCCAATGATAAGGTCGAGGCAAGAACCCTGCGAACCAGAGTTGCTCGTTACACACTTATAGGAGATTAGCTGTACAAACGGGGGTTTAGCGCCTCTTTTCTCTGATGTGTAATCGATGAAGAAGCAGACTATATCATGAGGGAGATACATGAAGGAATCTGTGGTAATCACACGGCCGCATGATCCCTCGCCAACAAAGTTGTTCATCAAGGGTATTACTGGCCCTTGATCCAAGAAGACACCTATGACTTTGTTAAAAAGTGTGACAAGTGCTAGCGGTTCGTGAACATACCGCGAGCTCCTTCCCACCAGCTGATAACAATGTCCAGCCCCTGAACATTCTCCATGTGGGGAATCGATCTCATTGGACCCATGCCGATTGGTAAAGGGGGAGTCAAGTATATGCCGCTATGGGATTCCTCATACCCTCATCTCCGATAAAGGGAAGCAGTTCGATAACGAGGAATTCAAGCAATTTTGCGACGAGCTGGGTATCCATAAGAAATTCGTCTTAGTCACAAGACTACAAGCAAATGGTCAGGTTGAAGCTGTCAACAAAACCATCAAGCACATTCTGAAGGTCAAACTTGGCGCAACCAAGGGAAACTGGACTGATGACCTCCCTGAAGTCTTATGAGCATACAGGACAACTCTGAGAACCTCTACCTCAGAAACACCTTTCTCACTGGCATATATTGTGAAGCAATGATCCTTGTGGAGGTAGGAACTGGTTCACTTCGGAGAGACCTGTTCAACGAAGCAGACAATGAGGCACTCATGCACGCAAGTCTGGATTTAGTTGAAGAACATCGCAGCAAGGCTTAACTAAGAATAGCAACCTATCAGCAACACGCGAAAAGGTTATTCGATTCTAAGGTTAGAAGAAGAGACTTCTAGGTTGGTGACCTTGTCCTAAAGGAAGTCCTTCTCTGTACAAGAGAACCTAGCGTAGGAGTATTGGGGCCGAATTGGGAAGGCCCGTACCGCATCGCCAAAGTGATAAGACCGGGGACTTATCACCTCAAAAGGCTAAATGGTTCCGAAGTACCAGGAGCTTGGAATGCTAAGCATCTCCGCCCATATTATCAGTAATTCCGAATTCATTTTTTCCTTGTTAAGATTTTTACTTTTCTCAAGCTTTGTAAATAATATAAATTCTTTTGTAATCACTTTTTCATGTATACAATTTTGTTCGCATATATATTATTTGTACAAATGCTATTGTAAGCAGTTAGAATGCGACCTCATGTGTAAAGTTTGTGGGGTACAAAAAATTATAAGTACTCACAAAAGATTTAGAAAGCAATGTCTTTATTTATTATAATAAAAATAAAAAGTAAAAAAAATGCGAGCATAGGAAGGGCAGTACGAAAGCAAAGGCAATCATTGGCCTTCATCCCCAAGTCCCGGAGGCGCGACCTGAGTGTCCCCAGGCTAGTCGCCAACCACCTGGCCGGCCATGAGCTCCTCTGGGACATACTCCGGATGCTCTTCCGGGTCAGGTCCTCGGGCTGCCTCCTCATCCTCAATCCACACCATGGAGGCGAGGTTGTCTTGGTATTCATCTGAGAGGTCAGTCAGATTGATATCAGGATTCTTCGGCCGTAGGGAATAGATGGACTGAATGGCCCATTCAGCAGCCCTCTTCTCAATCTCTAACTCTTGTCGTCGTATCTCTTCGGTCAGCGAAGCAACAAGACCCTGGTTGAGTTGGAGTTTGGCCTCAAGCGCCCACCTTTGCTTGTCGGTGGTCACCCACAACTCCGACCTTTCCCGCTCTGCTCGCAAGGCTTGCTCGGAGTTCGTTTGTAGCTCATTTTCTTTCTCGCCAGCCTCCTTGGTGAGTCTAGCCAGCGTCCTTTGGAGCTCCTTTACTTCCTCTCCTGGCTTCTCTAGCTCGGCCTTCTGATAGCCCACCGTACGAAGAGTAGCATTCCTTTCAGACAGGTACTGGTTCGCCTAAGCGGTGGATAAGTCTTTCTCTGCTTCAGTGGCTTCTAAGTCCCCTTTAATTTGTGCGTTCTCCTCTCTCAGCTCGACCAGCCCCTTAGCAGCTCCTAGTTGAACCTTCTGCAGGGACAAGTGCATATAGAGTAGGGCCTGTGAACGAAGAGAGTAAAAAGTTAGTTTCCTTTCTACTGAAAAGAGTAAGTGTAAAGTCCTCACTGAAGACAGCTCATTTTACTTGGCTCAAGTGCTGAAAGGATGTGGACATCAAGTCCATGGGTTTGAAGGCCACGAACTTCTCGAACACCTCCGCGAGCTTGTACTCTAGTAGGGTAAAAACCACCAACTGCAGATGATCTGGAAGTTGCCCCATCGAGTCCAGCGCGGGTATGCTCGTGCCCATGCCTGCAGCAGGTAGTGTCTTACCCGCTGGTTCCTTACCCGATCCCTTCCTAGGATCCACGACCTCGCTCTGCCTTGTTTGCTGTCCCCCTGAAGCAATGGAGATGCCGGTCGCGCTCGTAAAAGGCCTTCCCGGACGGAACGCTGGGTAAGGTTACGACCTCTCAAGCTGAACGCCCATGCCCTCCACTTCAAACTCTGACTCTTCGGCCCAAAGTTGCTTTCGCTTCTTGGACTTTTGGGCCATGGTCTTATGCTTCGGGCGAACAGCCAAAGACTGGGGAATGCTTGCAGGTCAAGCCAGAGCACCCGCCGGTGTTCCTCCGATGGGGGGACCACTGGGAGCCACTCCAGCTGATTCGATGATGTTTACTCGGGGGAAGGTGAACTGCCTTGGTCACGACGACTTAGGCACTTTGGGAGGCATGGTCGTTGCATGCGAACATCGTTAATAAAATAGTTCGCTGCATGCAAAATTAAAAAAGAACAAGCTAAGGTTATGGTACTTACCCGGTATGGTCTCTAAGGTTGCCTCGGGATTGAAGAAACTGTATCTCCACAAGTTCGTGGTTGTCATGAGTAATCTTGCGTCGTGACTCTTTTCGGGCAAAAAGCCGAAAGCAATGATTTTGTCAGGATCCTCAAGAGCCGATAACCTGGTCGTCTTGTTAACTGCGAAGAAACAAAAGCTCGTTAACGAAGACTAAAAGGAAATTCGCGAAATCAAAGAAAAGAGAACCTACTTGGCTCTTGAAATTGGCAAATGCCATCATATCGAAAGAAGAAAAACTTCGTCTTGTACGCCCCAACATTGCTGGGGTAACTATGTATTCCCGCTTCAATTGTAGGTCACTTCGAGAGGAAGAAAGAATCCTTATCCTTACTCTTCTTTAGGATGTACGAGCAACCGAGCTCTAGCACGGTTAGCCTGCCCAAATCGTTTTCATCGCATGTGATATACATAGCCACGACTATCATATACGCATTCGGCGTAAGCTGTAGTGGTGCGATCCCGAAGTAATCTAGGACCAACCTAACGAGAGGGTGGAAAGGAATCAACCCTCTGCTTTTAAAAATATTCTCGGAGATCACAACCATTCCTTCTGGCGGACTCTGAGCTGTGTATGTTCTATGCTGGAAGACCTCTACGCTGAGGGTGTATTGGTCTACCACCTTCTGAATCTCCTCGACAGTGATTGCCGACAGAATCTCCTGAGAGAGGCCCGTTGGAGCATCCTACACCGACGAGCTGGTTCCCTTATTTGTCCTGATTGTTGAAGGATCCATTCTTCTGCGGTCCGAAAAAAGCGACATGCAGGAAACACTCAGTCGTCGTACACTGTTTCGTATGATGACGTGGAGGAAAAAGTAAATACTTCCTCCCTAAAACCCTAAAAGAATCCTTGAGCCACCCCCAATGGCTCAAACCCTAGGAGAAAGCTTATTCTCCAGCCAACCATCAGCAAACGATCATCGTTACCGCATGGCTATCGTCAAAAAATGGAAAAAGGAAAGTAATAGAAGAATCATCCTTACCTCTTGAGTATGAAGATTGATCCTCCTACTCTGAGTGTCAAGTGCGCATCAGTTTGAAAAACGAAAAACCAAGGCTCACGAAAGTTTCTTGCTTTCTTTGAAGAAGTGAATATTGTGCAATTACCTAAGGTGAGCCTGGGGTTTTATAGTGAAGGAAGTGACGTTTGGTTTTCCCGAAGTCAAACGACGTTTGAGCGGAAATCACTTCTCACCATTGATTGCGACCACGTGTCGCTAATCAGCGAAGAAGAGTGACCGTCACGCCTCAAGAAACCAAATCGTCGTTCTTTTCTATTGAAACACTCAAGCGATGGCTCGTTTCCCTCCTCCACATTAAATGCACTCACATCTGCATTTAATGCTCTGATAGGGAATGTCGTTTCAGTATGCTCGCATTTAATGTGCATGACTGACACTTATTGCGCACAAGACATGTTTGTCAGAGGAAAATGTGCTTCATTTAATGTATCAGCTGCAAAAGTGCAACGGCTAACATCTGAAGAGGTCGTTACATTAAATACTCTTCGTCGTGTCAATCGCGAAGCGATGTGACCCTTTGCCTACGTCGCATATCAGTTGTGAAGCAACGTGACTTTGCTTTCAACAAAAAATTCACCAAGTGTAATCAGGTCGAAGACCAGAATCATCGTTATGGCACTAAATAAGATCTAGAGCAGGTTGCGGACCTTAAAGAAGATCATTTCAGGTCGCCTGCATGGGAATGTTTCTGGACCTCTTTGCAACCAGATCGGATCGACCAGTGTCCATTTGACACATCAAATCAAGGTATAATTGTGTAGTTCTCAAGGTTCGATCCTCAAACCTTAAAAACTAAGGGACTTCTGTTATGCCTTAAAAAGTAGGGATAACGCCAAACCTTGTCAGCGTGGGCGGTCAAAGCTTAGGTAGGTTCTGGAGCCATTCAGACACAGCCACGTCGCATGCTAACGTAAGCAGCATGCTCCTGCCAGTGTAGAGGGTATGCACCAGAGTGGCGAAAGACTGGAAACGTTCCACGTGTCCAATCCCTACACAAGTCGAGGACATCACTCTAGCAGGTGGGCAACGGGACATAAAGAAGGATTTGCACGGCAATCTGACCCACTCACATATTCAGTAATCATTACCTCAATTCATCCCACTATAAATATAGGACTCCTCTCCCGTTTGTGGGATTAGCTAATTTGTCTCCAAAATAGCATATTCTCTCTCTCTCTCTCTCTCTCTCTCTCTCTCTCTCTCTCTCTCTCTCTCTCGTGTATTCACTTGTATTCTCTAAGTTATAAATCAGCTCGCTGAACGCGACCTGATCTCGTATATTAATACAATACCAGTGGACGTAGGATTGACTTATTTAAGCATCCGAACCACTTTAAACATTGTTTTTCACTCTTTAATCAAATACCCCCCATACACACGTGTGTCTTCTGAGTCAGCTCAACATTTCTCACGTGCGATTAGTTAGTGTCAAAATCAAGCATTAACAGATACAATGATAAAAGTTGGAGTTGACTTGAAGGGCCATTTATTTAGAAATGAATTTTGTATATAAACAATAAAATAAAATCTGCTGCCTATTCATCTTTGTCTTTAGTCATATCCATCTTGCTTCATACAAGGATAAATTATTAGAAAACCTGATTATAAAAGATTTTGGGCAATAAGAAACATTAAGGCATTCGTTAGAAACTCAAATACTAACACCTGCATCTTCTATTTTATATCTTCCATGTGTAACAGTGTTGTTACAGTGCAGAAAGTTCCAACAGTCTTCATTCTACCCATCCCATCCGCTACTGCTGCACCCTGAGATGAATTTTGATTTGCAGTTGCCTTACGCTCCCATGCAAGCCACGTTCATCATACCACCTTTTGGATTATTATCACCACAAATAATTGGTTTTTCTAAATTTTATTCCTCTTGAACTTGCAACCACAAAAGATAGGGGTAAGCATGTGTAAAAGGTTGAATTGGAATCGGCCCTATTAGGGTCCGATTCCAATTCTGAAAAATTGGAACCAAGAATTTCCAAGTTTGATTTCGGTTCTTATAGTGCTGAAATCGGGAACCGGAACCAATACCAAGGTTTGGGTACCCAGATTGGAACCAAAACTAAATTATAATTTTTGTAAACTATTGGGAGTGTATAGGTAATTTTTTAGGATATATTTGTCATTTTTCAAAAAGTATGGGGTAATTAAAAACTAGAACCTATGTTTTAGGCTCCAATTCTAGCTTTCTAAGAACCGGAACTGGCCATTTCTGGTTCCGGTTCCAATTCCAAATCTTAGGACTGATTGATTCCAGTTTCGATTCCTTCAAAAAATGCAGGTTACCGGAACTGATATGGTATTAACATGAACTGATATGGTATTAACATTTTCTTAACATATCTATTTGAGTGTGCTCACAAACATGAGAGAGTTAATCTGAGTTAAAGACTAACCTTAGTTCCAGAAGCAGGAAAACTAGGCCAAGAGAGCTTTGCTATATCAGAGTAGAAGCATGAGTATAGAGGAGAAAAGAGGAGTACTTAAGCAAGATTGTAGGGGTTGGGTTCAAATATGAATGAATGACAAAATATAGAGTTCAAATGTAAGCTTAGATTGTGGAGAGTGGGATTTGAACCCACGCCCTTTCGGACCAGAACCTTAATCTGGCGCCTTAGACCAACTCGGCCATCTCCACCCTTATGTTCTGTTGAACTTTTTTTGGTTAGAAATTTGTGATTCTAATTTCCTCATATAACCAACCTGAATAGTTATTAATTGTATAAATGGAACAGTTGAAGCATGGTTGAAAGTATTCGATTTCTTATCAGATATCGGTTCCAGACTTCCAGTGCTGTACAGGCGTTGTTTCACTGTGATTGATCTGTGTATGACATTTGTTTCAATCATACACAACCTCCAGAAACAAACGTCCAGAGTCCAAATACATCTAATATTAACAGCTTATTTTGTCGCGTTTGTATCAATAGTAATCAAGTTCTGTAGCCAAATGCTATTCATAGATTCTACTTCCACTATGATTCTCATTATCCAAAATATTATAAGTGTGTCAAGGCTGAACTTCTCAAATTACAAAATTTACACAAAATTTGTTTCAGCGCATCCACAGAGGAAAGAAAAATTAAGAACTCTATGTCATTCATTTAGTAAGTTAAAGATACTGGAAAACTTGATTTACAAATAAAATTTCCTTTCTGCTTAAGAAAAATAGTCAGAAATTTCTACATTGTAACACTGTTACACATGGAACATATAAACTATAGGACTACATAGAACAAGATCAAAGGAAACAGGTTTCAATCTATCTTGGCATAAATAAAGGTGATACCCGGCTTCGAACAATCTCCTGAATTTGCTCTGAAGACAAAACTGATGCTGCATTGTCAAAATTGGCATCTTCCATTTGCTGGTGTACCTGTTAGAATAGAAGAGCAACTTGAGTAAGGGAGAGACTGGGTTCAGTCATTAAATCTAGTATTGAGTATTTAAGTTACACCCAGAAAATTAAACATAAAATGACCATCTAATATAGCCTGTAAAGTTTTGTCGATCACATAATAACTTTTAAATTCAAGCATGGTGATACATATTTGTGCTGAGTTGCTTTTCCGAATTCAGCAAATCACATGCACATTCAAGTCCAAATTTCTATCCCATGTAAGCCAAATATGAACACTAATGAGACATGTACCTTCTCAAGGATCGCAGATTGGTCATCCAAGTGAAATTTACGCATGTATTTTAGCATCTCCAGTTGCTGCAGAAAAACTATCACCTTAGTGATTTGACAATATGAATTGGCAAACATTTATTTTTCCTAAACTTTGATTCAACAGTACCTGTTCCTGTATTATATGTTGACTATGCATTCTTTCAGCAAATTCATCTGGTCCAAGCTCAGCTTCATCACAGACCACCTCTTCACTGTGATATCATAGAATGAACAAAATCAGCTAAAGAAAGAATCAGACAACCGACTGTCCACCAGAAAGAAAAATCCTGTGAAGAAATTATCATAGTCATGCAATACTTTCCTCTTCAAGAACTCAGATACAAATGCATAATTATCAATAATTGCTCCTTTGACTTTCATGTAGAAATCACTGGCATTATAAATTTTAAGATGAACAAGAGAGAGGAAGAGAGCATACTCTGCTATAAATTTATATAATTGTATCATCAAATCCTGATCATTCTCATAAGTCATATTCACCTTCCCCAGGCATGCAATACCAAATCTTGGATCTGTGATAAAGAAAACAGTAAAATCTGAACATCTTACAACATAAATGCATCACAGCAACAGAACAATCCACGTATAAAGACTCTAATAGCTATTAAAATCCAGAGAGTAGCCAGGTCGATAGTTGACATATTCTGGCATCTTCAGTCCAATATTACAGCTTTGGTACCAGTATCCAAGTGGATTGTAACTAGAACTGACTGACCTCCGCATAAGCAATATATTGCATCAACACCAACAATCAAAGATGAATGGAGCAGGATAAAAGATCACAATGAGTCCTGTTTGATTAATAATCACATTAAAGCTCAACAATGCCAAGTTAAGCATCATTCCCCTTCAAGTTTATTTATTATGACGCCAGCATGTAGCCTATCAGTAACTTTGAAACATACCTCATGTGTAAGTAAATACTTTAATGTTTTCAGGCTTCATTTATCACTTCAAGTTTAATCACGATAAAGGGTGCAGCAAGGAATAGGAGAACAATACATCTCAAGTCTCAATAAAATATGAGACTAATGAAAACTTAAATAATACATCTAACATTTCATTGAAAGCTCTATGAAAGATATTACAAAGCCAAAGATTCCCTAGTAGATAACAAAACTCAAACTAATATCACTTGACTCCTCTGCACATCCCACCCCCACCCCCCCCAAGGGAAACTAACTGTCGCGAGTCTCATCCTTTCCAATAAAGATATCTTAAGAGACTCTTAAGTCAATATGGATTTATGCAAAAGTTTTTCCATGTAGACTTGGAAATTCTAGTTCCAGCCTGCATGTTTTGCATATGCAAAATGATAAATGCACTTACGGAGCAAGGATGTTAATCATCTAGACAAAGATACCTAAACTTTTTCCCATTTGTAGCAACTTATTAACTTCAAAAAGAAAATGAACTCTTCAAGAACCGTAGATATATAATGTCAACTTTGTAAAACTCACCAACACCCATCTCAAGCAATATCTCTTCCTGAATTGCAGTGGTAACAGCAACAGCTTCCTACATAAAATTTATTAGATAATTTAATATTTAAGCTTTCAGAAACTGGCAAAACAAATACAAGGAATAGTCCATGGGTGCAACTAGAGGAATAACACTTTACAAGATGTCAACACTTAAAAGAAACAGTGTACACATGCAAACACGAATTTTGAACGAGACAAATAAAATTTATATCTTCAATCATGAACTCTTACATTTTGTTCTTAATGCAAATGGAAGCGCTCTGTGGTTTGTGGTCAAATATGAATTTTGATACATCAACTACATATGCATTTCTGTACATACTGATATCCCTCCTTGAAAATGGGCAACAAAAATTACCATCTTTCCACACAGAGCCACATTATCACTTCGAATGCAGTGAAAGTAAGCATTTTAAAAATTCAAAGAAGGCCACATTTTCATATCAGATAAAGGAAATTAAATTACACCCTCCATCTCCTGAACTGCAAATCAAGAAGAAAACAAAAGAATGATAATTTCAAACTATTTATCACTTTGGTTTGCAGGTCCTTATCAGTGTAGAGAAAGGGGAAGGGGTGGAAGCAGAGTTTAAGGAAAAAAAAAAGAAGAAGAAGAAGTTCAGAGCACTGGTTCTTTTCCCTATCTCATCATCTAGAAAAGGAACTATAACAAAACCCAAATGAAAATCATGGTGAAAAAAAAAAAAAAGGCCATTACAAAATGGAAAACCATACATAAACAATCAAAGTGAAACAAACTGCACAAGCTGAAACATGCTACAAAACATTTAGAAAAGTTTCTGCTGGCAGGTAATTGAAGTGATTAACCAAAGTCCAAAACCCAGTTGAAGCAACATGAACAAGCATGAAACTCAATCAATGCAATAAATTTCAAAGAATAAAATAAAGATACATTTAAACCAAACACAACAACAAACCAACTAAAAAAATATATTGAGATAATAGTAAAAGAGGGAAGAAAGTTTTTTTACCTTGTTGTCCTTCACAGCATCAGCAATCCTTTTCTTTACATCTAGAAAGAAACAAAAAGAAATGTCAATGAGCTGACAAAAAATGAAAGGAAAAGTTAAAAAAAAAAAAAAAACCGAAAGAGAATGGGAAATGTACCAGGCTGAGAGGTAAGGAAAGCGAAGCGATTGAAGAGATAAAGTAATTGTTCTCTAGACAGCATTCCAGAGGTCTGTAACTGTGGAGATGCCATTGATGAAGATGACATTCTACAAATTTCCTCAGGCGAAGAAGGGAGTGTAAAACATTCTTCACCACTCTTTTTATTTATATTTATGTATTATTATTATTTTTTGGGAAAATAGAAGCTCCTCTCTTTTTATTTATTTTAGGGAAAATAGAATATGATAATTTGAGGCCAGGAAAAGGGCACAACAAAGTACCAAATATCAAGTGCTAAAAAAACCAAATTTAACATCAAACATATGAGGATATAATATAACCCACAATATATTTTTTAAATAATTATAATTACTCTTTTAAAATCTTTTTAATGTCTTTACTATCATATAAATCAGACACGACACGACCCGACCCGATTCAACCTACCCGTTTGACGCCCCTTATAATTTCTTCTGTTTGGTCACAACTATAACTACTTTCAGCCTTGGTATAACTTTTTCCCGCTCTTGCAGCCCATGAACGCTCCCTCAACAAAAACCATAAACTCTGTTCGTTAATGAAGTCAAGAACAAGCATCAAAACCAGGTCTTCCATGGCAACTTCACCTTTCTTCTTTCTCATTATGTTCTCCTTATCTGCCTTTGCTTTTGCATCTCATACAGATTTATCCAATGCGCTAGAGATTCTCTCAAACTCTGGCTATCTATCAATGGCGCTTACCCTTCAATTTACCTCCAAGACCCTCAATCTTGATTCTAAAATCATCACCATTTTCGCTCCATCCGATCTTGCTTTCGTTCAATCAGGTCGGTTGTCTCTTCTCCAGCTCCAATATCACATATCACCTGCACAACTCTTTCAAGATACCCTCAAAACTCTTCCTTTTGGCTCAAGAATCCCCACACTGTTGCTAAATCACTCACTGATCGTCACTACTGCAGATTACAATGCACCGTTTTCGATAAATGGCATTTCTATCGATGAATCTCCCGTTTATGATGAAGGGTTTTTGGTTATCTATGGAATGGATGCGTTCTTTGATACTTCATTTAATATTACTACTAGCACTTCTTTTTCAGCACTTGAGCCGAGCCCTCCTCCAACTACTATGGTTAATAATAATTCCTCTCAGAGTGAACTTAAACACTATGGTTTTGATGTTGATGAGTTTGGCAAGGCATCTGATTGGCTAAGGTCAAGAGGCTATACAACAATGGCGACATTTCTTGGCGTTCAATTGTCAGGGTTTAGAGATCATACAAGATTGACAATCTTTGCCCCACTTGATGAAGCAATCGAAGCATATGTGAGAAACATTACTGACTATTTGGTAATTTTTCGGCGACATGTCGTTCCGAGATTGCTTACTTGGCAGGATTTGGTTAGACTTAGTGATGGGACAATGTTGCAAACATTTTCAGGAGGGTTTGTGATTAATCTGACTTGGTCTGGTGATGTCCTTGTGCTCAATGGTGTTCCAGTTGTAGTCCTTCCAGATATTTATACAAGTAATTGGCTTGTCCTGCATGGCCTCAATCGGTTGCTTATGCCACCAGTGAATCAAAAGATAATTGGAGATTCTTTCTCTGAACTTTTTGCAGAAGATTACCACAATCAGCCAGAGTATAAATGATGATGGAAAACTTTTGACAAATGATGTGTAGGTTCTTCTCTGAAGCTATTCTCCTATTTTGTCTGCCTTCAGATTAAATTCAATGTGTTGTTAAATGTTAGTTTCAGAGACTTTAAACTTCTCAGGCTTGTGTTTTCAGGCTATTAATATTTAGTGGCAACATAGAGGAGACTGTAGTTGAAGTTTGCATTTCCTTTCATTAACTGTTAGACTCACAAGATGTAGTTTCTGTTTGTCATTCAAGAAAAATGTGCATTGAAATGTAGCAGAATTCTTGAAATGTGTTCATTCGTTTCAAACTTTCAGTTATGACACCATAAGAGAAAAACTGCATTTCTGATAAATCATCAGTTGGAAATGAGAATTTAAACAGAAAATTTATCTTAGAGGTCTTACAAATGCACATAATTCGCTTAAAACATTGTAGTTAATTGTACAAAGTCATGCTACAAGTCTACGAGAAACAAAAATGACGTTAACTGCTTGGCGAAGTCGAATGTCAACACCCTTTTCCGTAGCCTTGTCGTTTAAAACACTATCTTCTGAATTTAGAAGTGGACGCTTCAGGGTTACCTAAGGAGGTTTCAGGAGAGTGAGATTGCAGCCTAAAAGCATAGCTAGTACTAGCTCCCTCGCCTGTAGAATCTCCACAGAAACTAGCAAACTCCCTTAGCTTCTTCATCTCATTCTTGGGCTCTATTTTCAGTCCCTTTGCCCGCTTACCTTCTGCAATTCTTTGCTGCATAATGCTTGTGTCCCCAGGTGTGAAACCAGTTGTTTGACTAACATTAAGGCCCGGTGAGCCAGGACTGAGCACAAGGACTACTGTTGCAGTCATGGCACTAAAGGGGTCGGTACTGGGTCCTCTAGTATTTCTTCTAACATATTCAGTTTCGGTACTTTGAGGAGGGACTGAAGCTAGACCTGTTATTGGTTTGGAGGAACAACGGATGACTCTTGAACAATACTTCCTTGGGAGGAAAGGCAGCACAAGGCCCTTAAGAACAAACTTCATTCCAAGCCTGAAAGAATTTTTTGGGGCCGAGCAGGTCTTAGAATGCTTTTTATTATAGCATACCACTCATTTGTCATTTGTAAGTTGAGCAACAAAAGTGAGGAAGAGTAGACCTAGCATTAATAATCCAAGAGTTTTTGCTTCAGTTGGAGTTGAGCCATTCTCCAAGGAAGCTCTTGACGAGGTATAAACCACCTCAGACCTTTTGTTGTCTCAGAATATTCAATGGGTTGGTTCGTTAAGAGCCAGTCTGAGGGGACAAAAACTTGAGGTGTCCAACCATTCCCTGTGATAAAATTTTTTGAGATATTTAAACCAGACTAAAATTATTCGCATTGAATTTTTGGCAGTATCAGGCTACAGATTACTTACATGTAGATTCATTGATGTGTCAGAAGCCATAAAAATTGTACTTTCTGAGAACAGGATGCCCATCGCTCCAACATTTGTAGAGGAAAGAGAAAGAATAACTGCCGTCAATGATGTTACTAATGTTCCCGCAGTCAGAAATGAGTGTAGTGCAGTTGATAGTAGGAGTTGAATCTATATAAACCGAGTCTTAAGTAGTTAAACAGCAATTGGTAAATTTCCAAAGATGCAGCTTTTAGCATAAAGTAAAAATCCTGAAACATCACAACAGGAATATGTATTATTCTTAGAGTGTTTTACTTCAAGAGTATTGGATGCCGAATTTTGGTTTCCTGACACATCATTGACTTTTCCTGCAGGAATGGAAATGGAGACTACATTCTGACTAAACGCCTGGACAGTCATTGAGTATAGAGCTCTCGAGAGTTCCTGAAACCTGCATGAATGTATTTAGGCCCTTCTGATTAATGTTTTATACAGTTGTACTAATTTTTAAGAGATTAAGTATAATGACATGATTAATTGTATCTATGACACCATATGCACCTTCCTTGTAAGTCTCCCTCCGTCCACATCTACCATGGAAGCCTCAAACCCAAAAAATGGCTTTGTAAACTCCACTATCACATTGATGTTGGGTTCCTTTGTGATGCTTGGTGAGCTGGTACTTAGCCCTACCCCAGGCTTGGCAGAATCTTAGAAGAAAACTAGTCATTTAGCTCCATGCTCAGCTAGAAAGAATTGCAGGAACTTCTGTGGACTGTGGAGAGCACAAACTCTGGAATAACATACCATAGAGAAATGTAAGCGAAGGAACTGGTGAAGCAGGAGTGCCTGTTATGCCAATAAGAGAACCTGCTTGTAGTTCAACAGGGATTATTTAAGTTTTTGGTATATTTGTAAGCTACAAAATCAAGAGAATTTGCCAGTATAACATGAAGTTGAATCTGTATCAGTGAAACTGGATAGAAATATATACACAAAATTGAATGGAGTCAATGGACTACTAACTTTAAACATAAACCGGAGATTCGTATGGCATCTATGATGAATAACTATTAAGCTACCAGAATTCAAACAAAATGCTTTCAGGACTTGCTCTGTTGAATTCATAATAGGAATGCTGAAGTCTAAGAAAAGTTCCAAGTCCTCCATTTTACTAGTTGAAAGGACAGTTCTGGGGACCCCATTAAACTCCAACTCGTAGGCAGGAAGGGACATCCATAAATCAACCAGAACTGGTCTTCTATCTAAGACAACCATTTAAGTATGAATAATAGAATTATCAAAATAACGCATTATTCAATAATTTACTTGGCATTCTCAGTGAAATTAAATAGTTTCAGCATCTTACCAAAGCGAATTACTATAGTGGAACCATTTGTCCTCGTAAAACCATTTCCAGCTATCTCTGTACAAAAATTTTCTGCCATTCTAATATCACACGACCATATATACCTTCCATGGGAAGTAATATGTCAAGTTTGTATTTGATGTTCGGTTTGATGATTTTAAGGGAGGATGCATCTAGATGGGCAGGACCATTTATGATGACCTGCAAAAGAAGATAACACCATTCACACTCACAAAACACATTATGCCAGAAACTGGCATGAGATTTTATAAAATGGAGAGTTCTGAGCAAGAGAATTCCTTACATCACAGTTTGATGAGTTCAGGCATTTAAAGCCCACCCGTTCCAGCACAAGTCTCACTGAATTTGATGTCAATTGTTATCAGCATTTGGGTAATTCTGTTTGCTTAAAATCGTTGCAGTTGGTATAATTGTATCTATTAGAAAAACATGAAACCGGCAAGAGGTAAAAATCTTCAAATGCTGAGAAACAAGCAAATATAATGGGAGACAGATGTGCTTACCAATGAACCATGAATAAGCAGAGGAGTTTCTCTCCCTACTGAAGGTTGGTGACATTGAGAAGAAAACGATGCTCATGATTTACACTGAAATTCTTGAACAAAATAACATCGGAAAGACATTGTTTCAAAACCTTGCCATCAAGCAGCAAAATACAAGTTACATAAGTTACATATCTTAGATCACTGTAATAGACCTCAATAAATTCCTGCAGTTTTTTAGCTGTGCCATTATAGCTGATAAGCTTAATTTAGGTTCTCATAATATTCCTGGAAGTCAGAATAGCATTAGTAAGCCAGGGGAGCTGCGAGAGGACAATAGTTAATTTGATGAAAGAAAATTTCCAGATATGTTTCTCTTTTTAGCAACGCATTACATGTCAAAATTTAATATAATTTAGCTTTCAAATTCTCATGCAAATGGTACCTCACAATGTACAGAACAGCCATTGTTTTTAAAAGCATTAGAGCCATCTGGTCTTCTATTTTGAGTACTCAAAAACAGCAGTGGAGAACCTTGACCTTGCGGGAGCTCAAGTAAAATGAAGTAAACAGCTGAGTGAGCTGAGTTCAATGCACCTACCACCATCAATACAAAACAAAAACCCAGTACTCTAAGATACTTCAACAACAAACCTATCTCAAGAACTTCACATTTAAGCAAGAACAATGAAGATGAAGTCTGATGCAGAAATTAAAGGGATTAAAGGGAACATCCATTTATAAAAAGGCTTATTTCCACAAATACACTGAGAAATAAAAGGTACTTTCTCCAAGAACAGTTCCAATCCCTTCCAAAATGCAAATTTTCAGTCAAAACATAACGTTGCACACTAATGACTAACTGGATTCTGGAAAAAGAATAACACATCTAGGCTCAAACATCACCACCTCTAGGCTGGAGTTCAAAGCAAATCATGAATCACAAAATTAGAGTGCTCATTGAACAAAGTAATCTATTTGCATTGTGCCATTACAATGAAAACCCAAAAACTAAGAAGTGAAAAAAATAAAAAAATAAAAAACAGAGAATAGCCTTTCACTTGAGATTTAGCAAATTGGGTTGTTGTCTGCATCGTCAACAGCAGAAGAAGCCAATACCAATTGTGGTTGAGCTCCATAACCTTCCTTTCTCGCCTTCTCTTTCTCATGTTGCAACCTGAAGTACTCTCTCTCACTTTATTAACAATTAACGACGGGATCTATTATCGCTTTTTGCATGTCCACGGAAATTTATAGTGGGCGCAAATTCTCCCAATTTATGTCCTACCATACGATCTGTTATATAAACAGGCAAATGCTCCCTTCCATTATGGACAGCAATAGTATGGCCGACCATTGCGGGTATAATGGTAGATGCTCGGGACCAAGTTATTATTATTTCTTTTTCCGCTTTTGTATTAAGCTTCTCGACTTTTCTTAATAAATGATTCGCTACAAAAGGAAATTTTCTGTTACTGCTGGGATTTTCAGGCTGCACTTCCCGTGGGTAAACACTTACCGTCTTCCTATCGGGACCGTACTTCTCAAATTTCACAAGCCCAGAGAAAAATGTTTGGTCCTTCCCAATCCCCACGTTCTTTCCTGGATGAAACTGAAAATTTATTCAAAGTTAAAATAAATTATTGAAAAATTAAATATAAATGGGTGAAATTAGAAATTAAGGACGAACCTTGGTTCCGCGCTGACGAACAATAATGGCACCAGGCTTGTGAGCGGATTCGATGGTTAACGGGAACGGCGTTTGGTGTGAGAGGGAAACGGTGACTGATCTCGGAGCCACGCTGAATTCGCCCTTGAAAAATGATGACGAAGAGCTTGACGATAAAGACAGACCATTAAAAGCGCCGATTAGGTTTAGACTCGTTGAAACTGCGGCCATTTTTTTTTTTTTTTTTTACTAAAACTCTTTCAGTTTTTGGCTGAAATGAAAAAATTTAGAAGAAGAATTGAAGAAGACTGAGACCTTATCTTATCTTTAAATTAAGTTCAGTCGCGTCACAGCTGCCACGTCATTTTAATTTCTGCTGGTAAATTTTTTTTACTATTTTACCATGCCTTTGAAATGGGCTCATGGGCCACAAACCTATCGATTGAGGTGTGCTTAATGGGGTCGGCCCATTCTACCAACTAAAAAACATATATTGAGGTAATGGTAAAAAAGGGTTGTCTTTTACAGCATCAGCAACCCATTTCTTTACAACAATGCTATAGACACTGGTGTTTTTACACCGAAATTTTGTATTGGCTTATATGTGTGCTGACTCAGACTATTCAACGTATTTTAGTGTTATTAAATTTTTTCTAACGAACGGTCGTTCACTAATATGGACGAGAGTCCATTTACTACGGACATGCGTCCTCATTTAGAGGACACCTGTCCATTGCTAAATGAAATAAAAATATTTAAAAAAAATTAGGGACGACCGTTCATAGGTTATGAACGGCCGTCCATACATATTGGACGGGCGTTCATATGTTAATGGACATCTGTCCCTTAATTTTGGACAGGCGCCCGCAAATAAGGGACGCCCGCAAATAAGGGATCCTCGTCCTTTTTTTAAAATATAAAAATTTAAAAAAAATCTGGGACGCCCGTCCACAAATTGTGGACAGGCGTCCGTAATGTGACGCCCGTCCACAATTTGGTTTAAAAATATTTAAAAAAATATTTGGACGCCCATCTCCATTCCTTAAGGGACGCCTGTCCATACTTAAGGGACACCCGTCCATTCCTTATGGACGATCGTCCTTTATTTTTGGACGGGCGTCCCTACTCTAATTAAAAACAAAAATTTGAATTAAAAAACGTTTAGGTTAAAAACTTTTGGGGAAAGTGTTTAAAAAAAAAATAGGCAGCGGTCTTCTTCTTCTTCTTCTATCTGCGCTCTGGTTCATCGTGTTCTTCATCTCATCTGCGCTCTGGTTCATCGTCTTCTTCATCTCAAAAAACAAATCAGCCGCGGTAATTAGACACTTTCGTTTTTCAATTTTTTTTTTAATTTTTTTTTTATATTGGATGAATGTGTTGGATTTACATTTGTGTTGAATGGAGTTGATTTGATAAAGAGAAATCTAGTCAATTTGGTGGGACTGGTTTGTGTGATTGACAAATAGAAGTGTTCTGTTTTGGGTGTTTTTGGCTTGGAAAAAGATAACATTTTTGTTGGTTGTGTTGTTCTTTGTTGATTATGTCTAAAATTTGTAGTCAACCATTGCATTGCTAGGCAAAAATTAGAGTGTCTAGTGGACAAGGTTAGATGATAAGGGTTGTGCAGTTCCTGCCTTATATAATGTCCTTTTATCTTGACACCAAACTCATTCGACCCAAACATCAATTTTCTTCCTAGTGGTAAAGAAAAAGTAAAATGGGCAGTGTACTCATAAAGCAGAGAGTTGATAATCCGAGGATTATACTAGTTTATTTAAGCTTTTAGGCCAGATTTCAGATACTTCTTAGTTATTTTTGCCTGAATTGCTACTTAATTCCTTACATTTCTTGTTTCAGGTTAAAATGGACATTTTGAGTGAATAAAGACGAATTTGGAGTTTCTGGACTTAGAAGCAAGCAGAGGGCAATTCTGTATTTTCAAAATTCTTCAGGAAGCTTCACCGTGGCGAAAGAAGCCAGTCACGCACCAGATTCAATTCCTTTGTCGCCGCGGCGAGATTCCTTCTTTGCCGCGGCGAAGTCTGCGTTCTCCAGTTTTTGTAAAATGCACAGTTCCGTTTTTAGGCTAAGTTTTAAGATTTTGGGCGAGGTATAAAAGAAAGACTTAGTTTTTTGTTTAGGGCGTTCGTGGAGAGATAGACATCAGTTTTACATTTTCGTAGATTCAATTTTGAGTGATTTTTGGATTAAACAAAGTGTGAAGATTCGAGGTGAAATCAGTGGATTCGTCAATTAGGAAGATTCTTTTTCTTTTCTCTTGTTTCCATGATGTTGAACTTGAAATTTGTCGTTTCTTTTAATTGTTTTATTGATTTAGCCATGAACTAACCTATTTTGGGTTAGGGTTTTGATGTAGTTCGGATTCTAATGGGTTAGAGAGTTGATGATTATTGATTTCATATGATTTTGCTTTGATTGTATGACTATTATGTATTTATTGCTTTTATGTGATGAACATGATGAGATTGAGAGATAATTCATGTTAAGCTTCTTGGGTAATCAACATTGTATTATTGGATGCTAGAGATAGATTCAAGAACCAATGAAATCATCTAGGATTCTTGTGCTTAATGAGCTTAGATTTATTAACTTTCAATTTGTTGGGTGCGGAAGGTTAATAGGGAAGAGTAGGAAAACATAGCCTGAGAAGGTATGTTGGACACCTTAGAGAGTTCGATTTACAATTAATGCATGTGAATATGAATTTAGTTTAATTCTTTAGGTTTAACCCATAGAGTCTGAATGAAGTCAAAACCCTACTTATTTTAAATCTTGCTTTCATATTTTAAATTTTATTTTAGTAAAATTTTGTTTTAGTTATAGTTTAAATTGCTCCCTTAAATCCAAAGAATTCGATTGCTTCAACTTGAAAACGGTAGAAAACTTAGTGCTTAGCAACAATCCTCGTGGGAACGATACTCACTTATCACTCTATTACTTGTGCGACTAGTATACTTGCTACATATTGCATGTTGTAGGAAACATGCATCAAGTTTTTGGCGCCATTGCCGGGGATTGAGTTTTAAGTTAACATTGAGTTTTTCTATAGTTAGCTAGATTGAAGTTTTAATTTTTGTTTTTAATTTTTAGTTGGTTTGTGATCTCACTTTCTTTCGTAAATTCTGTGTAGTTTATGCGAAGAGCAAGACGTCAGCCAGTGGTTCCTGTTGCTTTTTTAAAGTAAAAGTTTTGGTTGCCTTCTAATGTCTTCTTTTTTCTTCCTAGTGGTTCATGGTGTGTTTTGTTTGTTTTTTTAAAGTAAAATGACCAGGTATGTTGTTAGGCTATCCAGTTTTAGTTTATGTCTATCATACTCCTATAAAACCATTCACTGTAGAAAAAACCAACTAAATCCAGGGAAATAGGGTAAAACAGGGGACTTGTTTTTGGTTGGCAAAAGGTGTTCCAAAAAAGGCTTATACTTGCATGAAGTTTCAATGTTAACTCATTGTACATTTGAATGCAAAATGTTGCATTTTCTTGAATCAGTGTTTGCTTCTGCCAGTGTTGGTTTTGGGCAGATATGTTGGTATTTGGTTTTTATGAAATACTTTGTTGTTTTATCTTATGTTGCAATTGTTATAATGGGATATATATTATTCCTATGCAATATATTTAGAATTGTTTTAATAAGATTTCATTTTTTTGGAGCATTATATCAATACCTTTTTAATTAGATATGTACCTAGTTTTCCAATAGGGTTTACAGAAATTTAAAGAATATAACTCCATATGAACGTGTGACATTTTGTCTTATTTGGATGAGTAAATCATTTCTATCCTTGTCTCTGTTATGAAAGTTATGATATAGTATGGCTTAAGTTGTCAATCTCATATGCTTAATTATTTTTCTAAAATCAATTGAAGGGCGCAAAACAGTCAAACCATGATGGTATATTTTAGATATCAAGCTTTATAACTTATTAGAAAATTAGAGGACAATTCCCCAACTTGAAGATTTTTAAAAACTTGACCTTCTTGTGCTGGCTCAACAGTGAGGACAGTATTGTTGTCCCTTTTTTTTTTTTTTTTTTCTTTTGTAGTCAATATTTTATGTCTTTTATAATATAATTCAGTCTTCTTTGTTTGCCAAGATGTTGGCTATCAGATTTTACCATTTTGTCTCTGAATTTTTAGCTCTTCACCATTGCTACAAATGTCAAATGTGAAATAGCGTTGTGGAAATACTTTTTATCACTTTTATTTTTCATATTTACTGGTTTCAGCAGTACCTGACCAAACTCAATATTAAGGCTTGTGTATGTGTATATCCAGGCAGATTTGGTTTAAGCAGTACCTGACCAGACTCACTTTTCTTGTCGATTGTTTTAAAATCTACATTTTGCTTGACATATTGAGCTTAGTTATCAACACAAATTCTAGGAAGTTTAATGAACTGACAGTGTTCTAAACCAAATTGAGCTGGTTCTAAACTTGTATGGATATTGTCATCAAAGAGACTTTGTTTCTATTGGGAGGAAAGGTTCAGCAACAAAAAATGACTATATTCTTTAACATTTTGATTAATTTCTCTTTTCGATTGTCTACAATGTGATCGATTTTGATAGTATACTGTTAAAATGGATACATGGTTATGCTGTATGTGCTTTATGTTTGTGATATTGGTTTAATGTCATATATGTTTTGTCATATAACATGAATTACTTATGGATATGTTTTTTTCAGGGTTTTAGAAGAAAGCAGAAAATGGTAAGAGCAAAAAACACAACCACTTCGGGTGGAGGCTCATCGTCATCTGGAGTCCAATTTCGAGACGTGCAACATAAATAGCAATACAAAGAGATGGCGAAAAGAGATATTTATCTTGGAAAAAGTTTGGATACAAGATTTATAACTAGTTTGGGTTTAGGTGATGAGATTAATGGTTGGATTCGTAATTTGAAATGGGAGCAGTTGGCGAGTATTACATATGACGGATATAAACATTTGATTTACGAGTTTTTTAGTAGTTTGGAAGTTGTGGAGACAAGTACTGATGGTTTACCGTCGTATACAATGTTTTTTAGATTAAAGAATCATAATTGTGTAGTGAGGCCACAGGACTTAGCAAACTGGATAGGAATTGATTTTGAAGGTTTGGATAGCGTACCCAGAACGTGGGATTCCAAACAAGCTTGGACGGATGTTTTTGGAATAGGGGTTTATCATCCACATAGGTATAAATCTACGAAGTTAAGAAATCCTGCCATGAGAGTTTTTCACAGATTTCTGACATTCACATTTAATGGCAGGAAAGAGACAAATGGAAATGTAACAGTGAATGATTTATTGTTGATGGAAGCAGCAGTAACAAGGAAGCAAGTAAATTCAGAATAAGGATAATATATCAACACCCTAAATCCTAAGCCCCGAAATGTACAATAATCTGAAATTAAATGTGACGATAATATATACTGAAAGCATCTAGAATAAGGATAATATATACATTTACGTTATTATTATGAATTCAACACCCTACAACCAACAGTGTACTCTTACCCAACCAGCAACAGAAATAAAACAAAAAACAAAAAAAAAAACATACCAAAAGACATATCAACACCTAAATCCTAAACCCTGAAATGTACAATAATCTGAAATGAAATGTGACGATAATATATACTGAAAACATCCAGAATAAGGATAATATATACATTTACGTTATTATTATGAATTCAACACCCTACAATCAACAGTGTACTCTTACCCAACCAGCAACAGAAATAATAAAAACAAAACAACTGATACCAAAAGAAATATCAATACCCTAAATCTGAAATGAAATGTAGAATAATCTGAAATGAAATATAACGATAATATATACTGAAAACATTCCGAATAAGGATAATATATACATTTCTATTATTATTATGAATTCAACACCCTACAACCAACAGTCAACTCTTACCCAATCAGCAACAAAAAGAATAAAAACAAAACAACTGATTCGGCATATAGCTCAACTGCATTCATCAGAAATTAACCACAACGCAAGTAATTTCTACCGAATACAAATGCAACAATGCTCCAACCAGTGGACGATATCAAATCTCTCCCAACGAAACATGTTCATCATTTACATCTTCCTGTCCAGGACATAAATTACTATTTGCTTCGAGATTCTGAACCGGACCAGTGGACAACTGTCAATGTTTAATAACCACAATTTAGCACATGTTATAGAAAACTCAAGGTTTTTACAATTATCCAACATACATAACACATACCTGAGTAGCAACAATATCATTTGACAACACTTGAGTTCCCAATACAGTTTCAGCAATGTTGGCTCGGTCTGCTGATGATTCTTTCCCTATAAAGTAGCATAACACATTAATAATCAAGTAAATATTATAATAAACTTCAAATACGTAAATAATCTTTAAAAAACAAATATCATGTCAGAATGGGTGTATAACTCATACCAAGTCTTTGTTTTCGGAGTTTTTTATTTTTAGCTCTATGAACAATTTCGTCAACCTTCGATTGTTTTCTTTTGCATGGAGGACGACCTTTGCTGCGAGCTACCCGTGGACTATTAATTAGACTATTCCCCTCTTTCTGAGGATTGTCCCCCTCTTTACTAACAAACCCCCCCTCATCTTCCTTCTGCTCCAACTGATTTTTCACTCCAGTAATCAATTCCATCAACATGTTACAGTCTTCCTCATTGTTTGATGCCATATCAGCTACTGTCAACATTAGATTAGACAACTTCTCAAAACGCTGTCCTTCAACGTTTGTGCTCCACCTATTATAACTTACCTTGATTTTCGTATGACATCTTTTTATGTTTTTCCTCCAACGCCGTAGAATGTACTTATCTGGAATGTGTGAAACCCTTTTATGAATCAACACAATAAGGGCATGTCTGCATAAAATCCCTTTGAACTCAAACAAATGACAATTGCAGCGAATATCACATGAAATTTCTTCAAAGTAAACCAGAAAGGGAACACGCCGATTACTATCTCCAAACCAAATATCTTCTAAAACCTGATACTCCTCATACGAATCGGACTTTTTCAGAAAAGATAATTCACAATAAATCTTCCCCGCAATCTCTTCTTGAAACTCTTTAAATTTTGCAGTTGTGTATGCATTTTGAAATTGTTTCTCAATGGGGTAATTAGTTATGAACGGTATCCAAGACTTGAAAGATCTAAAATCAGCCTCCCTTTCCTTTTCCACTTTATCTCAAAATGCATTATCATATTGTTCCACAAATTATTTCAACGTTGTTTTGGAATTTACATATCCATCAAAAAATGCATGCATACTTTCACTACATTGGGTAGTAGATATACCTGCCCAGAAAGTATCTTTAAGAAATGCAGGCACCCAATGTACTCTTTCTTTATACAATCCAGATAACCATTCATTCTCATGAAGGGTATACACATCAATGAAATTGTTCCACCGTTCTTTGAACTCTTCACGTGTCAACGAATCATACATAATATTTTGTAACGTAAACTTTATAGTTTCATATTCGTTATACCCTCTTAACTTCTCAGGCAGTTTCTTCATTATATGCCACAAACACCACATATGTCTTGTACCGGGGAAAACAATCTCAATTGCATTTTGCATGGCCTTATCTTGATCAGTGATAATTCCATTAGGACCAATATCCATGCATTCAAGCCAAGAATGAAATAGTCATATAAATGTCTCTGTGTCCTCATGTGAAATTAACCCACAACCTAACAATGTCGAATATCCAAAAGCCGCAAATGGCATATCATACTTGTTTGTCAGATACGTTGTGTCGAAGGTCACAACATCACCGAAATCTTTATATGCGGCCCTACATCTAGCATCAACCCATAGCACATTCTTCAATCAACTCTCTTCATCTACATCAATCATGTACCAGAAATTTAAATTCTCCTTTTGCATTTTCATAAAATACTCTAGCACTGCCGAAGCATCTCCAACTCTAAGTCGTAGCCTTCTAACTTTTTCAATGTAATTCCTACAATCTTTTTTGTAGAAATGTTAAATTCTCTACACCTCTTGCCTCAATTAAATATGACTGAAAATTTTTACACGGTCTAATCCCAGTCTAATCATTAACTTCAAGCCTCCTTTTCACAAAAGGCTATATCGTTCAGTTTACCTTGAAATATCTCATTTTCGTCAGACTTGTAAGATCATGGTTATGTTCAAGCACAACTAATTTAATTTCCCATTTGTATTCACCATTCAAAGCTGCACTAATCCGACTCTTACAATATGTTTTTGCAACAGGTTATTTTTTCAAGGTATTTCTGTATTTACTTCTCTCCTTCCCAGAACAAGAACACGCCACTGTCATGTATCTCATCTCCCCATCATCTCCTTTCTTTGACATACGTATCATTGTTTCAAAACCCATTTTATTCTCATACCTTCTGTAATACTTCACCAAACTATCAACTGAATCAAACACCATTCCAATATGAGGCTCCACTTTTTCCTCTGCACATCCCGTATCTTCTAATTCATCACATTCATTTTCCTGATTCAATGGTTTTATAATAAAGAAAATTAGAATGTGAACACATCATAATAAACAATACAATATACCATATTTAAAAAAGTTTCAAACACAATTTACCTTAATATCATTGAAACGAGGCAAACTGGACTCTTCCATATTCAGTTATTTCATGCACAACTAATACCAGTTTTCGCACTCACAAATCTAGTTCACAACTGTCTATAAAACAAATATGAATGTTATCTATCAAACATATATTCAATCCAAAATAGAATGGAAACTAAATGAATATATAAAATAAGTAAAAAATTATTTACCTTAACAAAAAATCCGAGCTTTAACAGGTTTGATATTTTGTTATTTTTGTTTCTCGGTTATCTTTGTAAAATAAGGTATTGCTGCTGGTGCTTGGCTGATGAGGAAGCAACCGACATCAAAGCAAGGAATGACAACACGCAAGAAGGAGAAGCGAAGAAAAACAAATGGTGCAGACGAAGAACAGAAGAAAAACAAATGACGGAGACGAAGGAGAAGGAGAAGGAGAAGGAGAAGGAGAAGAGAAGAAAAAAATTCCGGCGCTTAAAAATGAAGCGTATTAGACAAGCCATTCATTAATATTAATCAACAAAAAAAAAAAAAAAATCAACAAATATAGACGCCAGTCCATGTAGTTTGGAAACTACATGGACTGCCGTCCATATTTACATTATATTTAAAAAAATAATAATTAAAATTTCACAAACTAGGGATGGCAGTCCATCTAGTATGGACGGCCGTCCCTACAAGATGGACGACCGTCCACAACAGATGGACTGCCATCCCGTTATATTTTAAAACTATTTTTATAAAAAAAAATTCCCAAATTTTAAGGACGGGTCTCCAGTTAAAATGGACGGCCGTCCCTATAGGATAGACGATCATCCATAGATGATGGAATGGTGTCCATCTTTATGGATGGGCGTCCATCGTTTTTTTTTTTTTTAAAACTAAACAACTTTTTATGGACTGTCGTCCATTCCACTATGAACTACCATCTGGGATGTATGGACGGCCATCCGAAAATGTTGGATGGCCGTCCATTTATGTCAGTATTCAATCGTCCAACGTGGTAGCCTCCACGTGTTTCGATGCAATTTTTTGATGCAATTCTTCGGTGGATGTAGCATTTTTTATTTCTTTACATCTAGAAAGAAACAAAAGGAAATGTCAATGAGCTGACAAAAAATGAAAAAGAAAAACGAAAGAGAATGGGAAATGTACCAAGCTGAGAGGTGAGGAAAGCGAAGCGATTGAAGAGATAAAGTAATTGTTCTCTACACAGCATTCCAGAGGTTTGTAACTATGGAGTAGCCATTGATGTAGATGACATTCTACAAATTTCTTTAGGTGAAGAAGGGAGTGTAAAACATTCAGTCTTCACCCCACTCTTTTTATTTATATTTATGTATTATTATTATAGTTTTTAGGGAAAATAGAGGCTCCTCTCCTTTTATTTATTTTAGGGAAAATAGAAAATGATAGTATGAGGACAGGAAAAGGGCACAACAAAGTACCAAATATCAAGTGCTAAAAAAACCATATTTGTTGTGAAATGTGACCATCCACTGCCTTAACTTTGAGGCGGTGAATGGGAGAGGGGGTGTTGGATATAAAAACCCCCCATTCCCTTCATTTTCACTACAACAACTAATTGAGGAGTGAGGAAGTATTTCAGCCCCCTTTAATTCTATTCTCGTAAATTTCTATCCTTCTTAGTCTATTATACTTGCACATTTAAAATTACAATACGTTATCAGTAGCTTAACAAGTGTAACGATACATGCCTACTGAAAGTACGTGTTTTCAATCCTACAAATGTTATTTAATCCATGTTTTCGTCTTTATGGCTAGATTTATTTATTACTATTGAATTCCACCTCTATGGTCGGATTTATTTATTACTGTTAAATTCTGCCTCTATAGTCGGATTTATTTATTACTGTTAAATATCGTCTCTATGGTCAGATTTATTTATTATTGTTAAATTACGCCTCTATGGTCGAAACTACTTATTATTGTTAAATTCTGCCTCTATGGTTAGATCTATTTATTATTGTGAAATTCCGCCTCTATGGTTAGATCTATTTATTATTGTTAAATTTCGCCTCTATGGCTGGATTTATTTATTATTGTTGAATACCGCCTTCATGGATGGATCTATTTATCCTTGTTCAATACAACTTTTATGGTTGGATCTGCTTTTATTATATTTTTCATATTATATTTGATAAATGAACTTGAAGTTCCATAAATAAATATCATTTTAGAACTTGAAGTTCTAAATACTGATTACAAACATGAAATTTGTAAAACAGAGACAAAAATAGGACCTGAAGTTCCATATCATGAAGATGAAGTTCTGTAAACATCCTTACTAATGTAAATTCTTTTAAGGATGGACTTCAAAACTGAGACATCGATATCTAGTAATAGTTAATACATTTGTATAGTAGATAGTGCAACAACGCATGCCATCCTTCGGGATAGAAAATATTTCTCAAGTTTGACCTTTACTGAGGCTAAAATAAATGCCATATTAGGATCTACAAACATAATTGAGGGCTCTGAAATAGCAACACTTGTGTTACTAAGCAGAATTAAATTAAGTATCCATGATGCTTTATATTCTAGCAAATCCAGAAGAAATTTGTTTAGTTTCAAAGACATCTGACTCAATGGATACCACATTGAAACTTTAAGTGAAAAGAATGGAGAGTTTATATGCATCACTACTAATATTTCATGCTAGAAGCATGCACTGGATAAACTCCTTACTTTCTCATCAGGGTTTTATTACACATTCTTGAACAATGTTGAAGTCTATGCAGTTATGAACCAAAAGTTCACTGATCCTGAACTTTTTAAAATTTGGCATGATCGTCTCGGTCACCCAGGATCTACTATGATGCTTAGGATCATATAAAACTCACATGGGCACCCATTAAAGAACCTGAAGATTTTGTTACCTAATGAGAGTGCTTGTATTGCTTGCTCACAAGGCAAATGGGTACTTAAGCCATCCATCGCTAAAGTTGGTGTAGAATCCCCATCATTTTTATAAAGAATTCAAGGGGACATATGTGGATCTATTCATCCACCAAGTGGACCTTTCCGCTACTTCATGGTACTGATTGACGTGTTGGCACGATGGTCACATGTTTGTCTACTATCTACTTGTAATGTTGCCTTTGCTTGATTGCTAACACAAATGATCAGATTACGGGCAGACTTTCCAGATTACCCAATTAAAGCAATCCGTCTGGACAATGCTGGTGAGTTTACCTCAAAGACATTTGATGATTATTGTAAAGCAATGAGAATTGATGTTGAGCACCCAGTACCACATGTACATACCCAGAATGGTATGACAGAGTCATTTAAAAAGCGTATCCAATTAATTGCAAGAACTTTGCTATTACGTAAATATTTACCAACTTCTACCTAGGCTCATGATGTTTTATATGCTGCGGCGTTAATTCGCTTAAGACCTACTGCATATCATCTATACTCTCCAATACAACTTGTATTTGGACATCAGCCTAATATATCACATTCAAGAACTTTTGGTTATGTTGTGCAAGTTCCAATTGCACCCCCTCAACGCATCGAAATAGGACACCAATGTCGTTTGGGAATATATGTTGGCTATGACTTACCATCTATCATCAAATGTCTTGAGCCCCTAATAGGCGATCTATTTATCGCACGTTTTGAAGATTGCCCTTTTGATGAGACAACATTCCCATCTTTAAGGGAAAAGGTAAAGTCTCATGAAGTAAGGCCTAAACTTTCCTAGAAAGTGAATTCTATGTCTCATTTAGATCCTTGCACATCTCAATCTGAAATTGAAGTGCAAAGAATAACACTTTTGCAAAATATTGCCAACCAAATGCCTGATGCATTTACAGATGTAGCAAAAATAACGAGATCATACATTCCTGCTATCAATACACCAGTAAGGATTGATGTTACCAATAAACAATCCATGCTTCAGTGATTGATTCATCTGTTATACGCCAGAAGCGTGGTAAGCCTGTTGGAGCCAAGGATACTATTCCTAAGAAACGAAAGGCACATAATCAAATAGGTGCCAATATTGACAATACTGGAATAATTGACAATTCCACACATCTTCTAAACTAACTCCAGAAGATTTAATAGTCCTTGAAAAGACACAAGCCCCTGAAGAGGAAGAAATCCCTAAAGGAATACAAGAACATAGAAATGAAAAATGAGATTGCTAGGTATAAGGTCAGACTAGTGGCTTAAGGTTTCCTACGGAGACCTGGAATTGACTTTGATGAGACATATTCACCAGTAATGGATGCAATCACATTTCGATATTTGATTAGTTTATCAGTCTCAGAAGGACTTGATATGCGTCTCATAGACATTGTCACTACGTATTTGTATGGTACACTAGATACTGATATCTATATGAAAATCCCAGAAGGATTCAAAGTTCCAGAACCAAATAAAATGAACATGTATTCAATAAAATTGCAAAGATCGTTATATGGGTTGAAATAATTAGGACGAATGTAGTATAATCTCTCAGTGAATATCTGATTAAGGAAGGATACATCAATGATCATGTATGCTTATGTGTCTTTAAAAAAGGTTGGAATCAGGATTTGCAATTGTGGTAGTATATGTCAACGACATGAACTTACAAGGGACTCTTGAAGAGGTCACAAAAGTTGCTTAGTACTTAAAAAGAGAATTTGAAATGAAGGATCTAGGGAAAACAAAATATTGTCTTGGCCTGCATATCGAGCATTGTTGAAATGGAGTTTTGCTCCATCAATCAAATTATACTGAAAAGATCCTTAAGCGATTTTATATGAATAAATCTCACCCCTTGAGTACCCTAATGGTAGTTTAGTCTCTTGATCCTAAAAATGATCAATTTCATTCTAAAGAAGACGATGAAAAGATACTTGGTCCTGACGTACCATATTGAAATGCAATAGATACATTATTATATTTGGCACAATGTACGAGACCAGACATAACATTTGCAGTGAATCTATTAGTAAGATTTAGCTTTGCACCAAAACGCTGACATTAGAATGGGATCAAACATGTCTTTTGTTAGGATTATTTTATCTAAGGAAGTCTGATAATGATCCTAAATTAGTTGGCTATACAGCTGTTGGGTACCTTTCTAATCCTCACAAAGCCCGCTCGCAGACGGGATATGTTTTCACTTATAATAGTACTGCAATATTATGGCACTTTATAAAATAAACATTGGTTGCCACTTCTTCCAACCACTCCGAGATTCTTTCACTTCATGAAGCCAACCAAGAATGCGTATGGTTAAGATCTGCCATCCATCATAGTGAAAGTACATGTAAATTGCCATGTACCTTAGATGCTCCCACAATTATAAATAAAAACAATGCAACATGTATTGCTCAAGTCAGGGGAGGATATATCAAAGGAGACAGAACCAAACATATTTCACTGAAGTTCTTTTACACACACGAACTCCAGCAAAATCCCGAGATTGATATCAAACAAATACGCTCTAATGATAATCTTGCAAATTTATTCACTAAGACCTTACCAACATCAACATTTGAAAAGTTAGTGTATAACATCGGTATGCGGCGGCTCAATAAGTTACTAAATTAATTCTACCATTATGAGGGGGAGCATTGATCAAGAGGAGCATCGATTAGGGGAAGTTTTTAGAAAAGTTTATTCTACTATTTGTTGTATTAGACATATGTGCACTGTACTCTTTTTTCCTTGATCAGGTTTCGTCCCATTGAGTTTTCTTGATAAGGTTTTTAATGAGGCAGTATAAAGCACGTCTAATTTCACGTTACAGTGGAGTTGTATTTCTTTACTTAAGTTTTTTTCCCACTAGGTTTTTCTTCAGTAAGGTTAAATACAGTTATCTGTAAGCGGTGGATGTCTAAGGGAGAGTGTTGTGAGATGTGGCCACATCTCACAACAATTAATTGAGGAGCAAAGAAGTATTTCAGCCCCCTCTAATTCTATTCTCTTAAATTTATATCCTTCTTAGTCTATTATACTTGCACATTTAAAATTACAATAAAATTTAATGTCAAATATATGAGGATATAATATAACCCACAATATATTTTTACATAATTATAATTACTCTTATAAAATCTTTTAATGTCTTTAATATCATATAAATCAGACTACCCGTTTGACGCCCTTATAATTTCTTCTGTTTGGTCACAACTACTTTCAGCCTTGGTATAACCTTTTTCCCGCTCTTGTAGCCCATGAACACTTTTCTCAATAAAAACCATGAACTCTGTTCGTTAATGAAGTCGAGAACAAGCATCAAAACCAAGTCTTCCATGGCAACTTCACTTTTCTTCTCTCTCATTATGTTCTCTTTATCTGCCTTTGCTTTTGCATCTCGTACAACTTTATCCAATGCGCTGGAGATTCTCTCAAACTCTGGCTATCTATCAATGGCGCTTACCCTTCAATTTACCTCCAAGACCCTCAATCTTGATTCTAAAATCATCACCATTTTCGCTCCATCCGATCTTGATTTCATTCAATCAGGTCGGTTGTCTTTTCTTCAGCTCCAATATCACATATCCCTGCACAACTCTTTCAAGATACCCTCAAAACTCTTCCTTTTGGCTCAAGAATCCCTACACTGTTGCCAAATCACTCACTGATCGTCACTGCTTTAGATTACAATGTACCGTTTTCGATAAATGGAATTTCTATCGATGAATCTCCCGTTTATGATGAAGGGTTTTTGGTTATATATGGAATGGATGCGTTCTTTGATACTTCATTTAATATTACTACTAGCACTTCTTTTTCAGCACTTAAGCTGAGCCCTCCTCCAACTATTATGGTTAATAATAATTCCTCTCAGAGTGAACTTAAACACTATGGTTTTGATGTTGATGAGTTTGGCAAGGCATCTGATTGTGATGATGTAGGTGATAATCTGCTGGAAATGGGACAACCTTTCGGGTGGATATTCAAATATGTTTTGGAGCCAAAGTTACAGCTCATGTTTATTTTGTTAAGTTTGCAGTGGTTGTGGAGCAGATATTTAGCCATTTAAATGCAGATTTTGTGTCTTGTTTAGTTGAGACTTAGACTTGGTTAGGTGCATGATTTCTGCTAAAGTTGATTTGTAATAGGTTTATTATATTGCAGTAGGTAATACAGTGTTAAAAAGTCTGTATAAATGACTCTGTTTTATGAATGAAATACACAGACTAAGAAGGGCCTTTTTGCCGTCTCCTTCATTGCAAATATTCATCCTTTACATTTGGACTTCTCTTCCAAGAACCAACAGATTGGCTAAGGTCAAGAGGCTATACAACAATGGCGACATTTCTTGGCGTTCAATTGTCAGGGTTTAGAGATCATACAAGATCGACGATCTTTGCCCCACTTGATGAAGCAATCGAAGCATGTGTGAGAAACATTACTGACTATTTGGTAATTTTTCGGCAACATGTCGTTCCGAGATTGCTTACTTGGCAGGATTTGGTTAGACTTAGTGATGGGACAATGTTGCAAACATTTTCAGGAGGGTTTGTGATTAATCTGACTTAGTCTGGTGATGTCCTTGTGCTCAATGGTGTTCCAGTTGTAGTCCTTCCAGATATTTATACAAGTAATTGGCTTGTCCTGCATGGCCTCAATCCGTTGCTTATGCCGCCAGTGAATCAAAAGATAATTGGAGATTCTTTTACGCTTAAAAGAAGCAAACTTGATGAGAAGGCTTTGACAGGAGTTTTATAGGATACAGTGAGCAGTCCAAAGCCTATAGAGTATATGATCCTGCAGCCAAGAAGATACACCACAAGGGATGTGAGGGTGGATGAAAAGGGACCTGGAACTGGGAGAAAAATGAAGCTGAAATGGACAGACTAGAGCAGATTACAGATGCTCACGTGGACAGGTTTGACATTCCAGAAGAGGCGACTTGGATGATGATTTTCCAATCAGGGGAACAGGTCCTTGACTGAGGTTTATGAGAGGTAATGCAGCCATGATTGAACCTGCAAACTTCAGGGAGGCTGCCAAATCCGAAGTCTGGAGGAATGCAATGCAGGAGGAGAAAACATGATTGAGAAGAATGGAACTTGGGAGTTAGTTCACAGACCAAAAACCAGGAGAGTGATCCAAGTAAAATGGACTTTAAAAGGAAGTTAAAGCCTGATGGTTCGTGTATAAACATAAAGCAAGACTAGTTGTTAAGGGTTTGCTCAACAATTGGTGTGGATTTTGGATACCTTTGCACCGGTGGTTAGACATGATACATAAGGATTCTTCTTGCATTGGCTGCCCAATTTGAGTGGAGAATCTACCAACTAGATGTCAAGTCAGCATTCCTAAATGGTTGGCTCAATGAGGAAATTTTGTGGAGCAACCAGAGGGATAGAAGTGGAAGGGCAGGAGCATAAGGTGTATTTGCTGAGAAAGGCCTTATATGGGTGAAACAGGCTCAAGAGCCTGGTACAGCAGATCAATGAGTATTGATGGTGTTGGGTTATGCAAGGAGTGCTAATGAGCACACAATTAATGTAGAAGGCTGGAAAATGAGTGTACCATAATTCACTTTAGTTGATGACCTACTCATCATGGGGAGCAGTTCAAATCAACTTAATGATTTCAAATCAACCAGCATAAGGAATTTGAGATGACTGATCTAGGGGAGATGTCCTACTTTCTTGGATGGAAATCACCAAAGTCACCTTGGGATATTTGTCAATCAAAAGAGGTATGCAACTAAATTTGCATAAGTACAAAATGGACAAATGCAAACCAGTGGACACTACCATTGGCGTGAATTTAAAATTGAGTAAGGATGATGGGCTGAGAAAGTTGATGAAACAATGTACAGAAGCATCATAGGCTACCTTCTGTACTTGACTGCCACCAGACCAGATTTAATATTTGCTGCTAGTGTTCTTTCTAGGTTCATGTCCAATCCTAGGAGATTCATTTTAACAGCAGCACGAGTGCTGAGGTAGTTAAAGGAAGTGTTGAGCTTGGAATGGTTCAAGAAGGTTGAAAAATTGCAGCTTGTTGGCTACTCTGACGTGATTGGGCTGGTTGCATTGATGACATGAGTAGTACATCAGGTTATGTGTCTTCTTGAACTCAGGGGTCGTATGTGGCATTCCAAGAAGCAAGCACAACAACACAGTCACTACAGACAGAATATATTTTGCTGCTGTCGCAGTTAACCAAGCTATTTGGTTAGGAAAATTATGGGACTTGAGGCAGGTTCAAGAAGAACCTACTGTAATTTTCTGTGACAACCAATCAGCAGGGCCATGGCTAAGAATCCAATCCTACACGGCAGGACAAAGACATCAAGATCAAGTTTATGCTATGAGGAAAGCCGAAAGCAATGCGAAGTAAAACTAATCCACTGCAAGGGTGAAGATCAACTTGCTGATATCATGACCAAGGGGCTACCTAAAACCAAGTTTGAGAGTTTGAGACTTAGACTTGGTGTTTCCAGCAAGTTATCAAGGAGGAAAACCAGGCCAGGGTGGAAGCAAGAGACCTGCGGGAGAAAAGAAAGGAAATGAGAGAATGGGAAACCAGTGGAATAAACCGACTGGAGGGAAAGAATTTCCACCATGTGCTCACTGCAAGAAGAAGGGGCATAGTGAAAAGAGGTGCTGGTTTAGGCCTAATGTTCAGTGTAGATCATGCAAGCAATATGGTCACATTGAAAAGGTATGCAAAAGCAAACCAACTCAGACAACACCGCAAGCTCAGATTGTGGAGGACCAGCAGCCAAACTCAGATCCAGAGCAGTTGTTTGTGGCCTCATGCAGTGTTGTTCAAGCTCAAAATGAAGATTGGCTGATAGATAGTGGTTCCACAAATCACATGACAGCAAACTTGGAAGACTTTGTAAATTTGGACAAGTCTTACCATTCCAAGGTTAAAGTTGGTAATGGGGAATTTGTAGCTGTGAAAGGGAGAGGAGATGTTGCTGTACAAACAAAAACAGGTATCAAACTCATTTCCAATGTCTTGTATGTGCCTAGTTTAAGTCATAATCTCTTGAGTGTTGGTCAAATGATGGAGAGGAAATATGCCCTACACTTCCAGGATCAATTTTGCACAATCTTGGATAGTGAAGGGAATGAATTAATGAAGGTTAGGAGGATGGGAAAAAGTTTTCCCATTAGGCTGAACAAACCTGACATAGAAACACACGTTGTGAGTTTAGATGTGACTGATTTATGGCATAAGAGATTAGGCCACTTAAACTACCATAGCCTTAGGGAAACTCAAACCAAAGAATTGGTCTGTGATCTGCCCGAAATTGGTGAAAACAAAACCATTTGTTCTACTTGTTAACTTGGCAAGATGAGCAGACTTCCCTTCCCTGTAAACAAGGCCTGGAGAGCTAGTGAAAAGCTGCAACTTGTCCATACGGATGTGTGTGGACCTATGCAAATACCATCCTTAAATGGAAGCAAGTATTTTATCCTCTTCATTGATGAATATTCCCGGATGTGCTGGGTGTTCTTTTTGAAATTAAAGAGTGAAGTTGCAGTGGTGTTTGAGAGGTTTAAAGTACAAGTTGAAAAGCAATCAGGTTTAAGCATAAAGAATGTTAGAAGTGATAATGGGAGTGAGTATACTTCCAATGAATTTGAAAAAATCTGCAAGGAGGCTGGAATTATTCACCAGTTCAGTTGTCCCTATACTCCACAGCAAAATGGAGTCAGTAAGAGGAAGAATGGGACTGTAATGGAGATGGCAAGGTGCATGGTTGCTGAAAAGAGGCTGCCTAAATCATTTTGGGCAGAAGCTGTAAATACAGGGGTCTATTTGCTTAATAGACTCCCTACTAAAGCCTTGACAAATCAAACACCCTATGAAGCTTGGTATGGAATGAAACCCTCAGTTAGAAATCTGAAGATCTTTGGGAGTGTGTGTTATGCTCTCATTCTAGNCAGCCAAACTCAGATCCAGAGCAGTTGTTTGTGGCCTCATGCAGTGTTGTTCAAGCTCAAAATGATGATTGGCTGATAGATAGTGGTTGCACAAATCACATGACAGCAAACTTGGAAGACTTTGTAAATTTGGACAAGTCTTACCATTCCAAGGTTAAAGTTGGTAATGGGGAATTTGAAGCTGTGAAAGGGAGAGGAGATGTTGCTGTACAAACAAAATCAGGTATCAAACTCATTTCCAATGTCTTGTATGTGCCTAGTTTAAGTCATAATCTCTTGAGTGTTGGTCAAATGATGGAGAGGAAATATGCCCTACACTTCCAGGATCAGTTTTGCACAATCTTGGACAGTGAAGGGAATGAATTAATGAAGGTTAGGATGATGGGAAAAAGTTTTCCCATTAGGCTGAACAAACCTGACATAGAAACACATGTTGTGAGTTTAGATGAGATTGACTTATGGCATAAGAGATTAGGCCACTTAAACTACCATAGCCTTAGGGAAAATCAAACCAAAGAATTGGTCTGTGATCTGCCTGAAATTGGTGAAAACAAAACCATTTGTTCTACTTGTCAACTTGGTAAGATGAGCAGACTTCCCTTCCCTGTAAACAAGGCCTGGAGCGCTAGTGAAAAGCTGCAACTTGTCCATACGGATGTGTGTGGACCTATGCAAATACCATCCTTAAATGGAAGCAAGTATTTTATCCTCTTCATTGATGATTATTCCCAGATGTGCTGGGTGTTCTTTTTGAAATTAAAGAGTGAAATTGCAGTGGTGTTTGAGAGGTTTAAAATACAAGTTGAAAAGCAATCAGGTTTAAGCATAAAGAATGTTAGAAGTGATAATGGGAGTGAGTATACTTCCAATGAATTTGAAAAAATCTGCAGGGAGGCTGGAATTATTCACCAGTTCAGTTGTCCCTATACTCCACAGCAAAATGGAGTTAGTGAGAGGAAGAATAGGACAGTAATGGAGATGGCAAGGTGCATGGTTGCTGAGAAGGGGCTACCTAAATCATTTTGGGCAGAAGCTGTAAATACAGCAGTCTATTTGCTTAATAGACTCCCTACTAAAGCCTTGACAAATCAAACACCCTATGGCTTGGTATGGAATGAAACCCTCAGTTAGAAATCTGAAGATCTTTGGGAGTGTGTGTTATGCTCTCATTCCAGCAGCTAAAAGAAGCAAACTTGATGAGAAGGCTTTGATAGGAGTTTTTATAGGATACAGTGAGCAGTCCAAAGCCTATAGAGTATATGATCCTGCAGCGAAGAAGATACACATCACAAAGGATGTGAGGGTGGATGAAAAAGGGACCTGGAACTGGGAGAAAAATGAAGCTGAAATGGACAGAATAGAGCAGATTGCAGATGCTCCAGTGGACAGGTTTGACATTCCAGAAGAGGCAGACTTGGATGATGATTTTCCAATCAGGGAACAAGGTCCTTGACTGAGGTTTATGAGAGATGTAATGCAGCCATGATTGAACCTGCAAACTTCAGGGAGGCTGCCAAATCCGAAGTTTGGAGGAATGCAATGCAGGAGGAGATAAACATGATTGAGAAGAATGGAACTTGGGAGTTAGTTCACAGACCAAAAACCAGGAGAGTGATCCAAGTAAAATGGATTTTTAAAAGGAAGCTAAGGCCTGATGGTTCAGTGTATAAACATAAAGCAAGACTAGTTGTTAAGGGTTTTGCTCAACAATATGGTGTGGATTTTTCGGATACCTTTGCACCGGTGGCTAGACATGATACTATAAGGATTCTTCTTGCATTGGCTGCCCAATTTGAGTGGAGAATCTACCAACTAGATGTCAAGTCAGCATTCCTAAATGGTTGGCTCAATGAGGAAATTTTTGTGGAGCAACNATCAAAACTAAAGTTTTTAATCCTTACCTTAAACCCTTCAAATTGAAGATCCAAGGCTCCTATCTTGTTCTCCTTGAAAAATTATGCAAAACTCCTTGAAAACCTAGAGAAAGAAAGCTTGTTTCATGGAAGATTTGAGAGAAAATGGAAGAAATGTTGAAGAAAGGCTCTCTCCTTTGGCTTGAACGAATTTCATCTCATTTATAGGAAAATATTTCATTTATTTTCCAAAATTATGCAATTGGCCCAATTATTTTAATTGTATAACTCATAAGTCCTTAATTCTTCATATAAGGGCATTTTGGTCATTTCACACTAGACATAATTATTACTTAATTAATGCCATTAAATGCAATGAAGCCTACTCATCCTTGACTTTTTCAATGCTTATCCATAGGCAAAATAACCATTTTGCCCCTAAGCCTCTTTATGGATAATTGATTCATACCGTTCCAAATGAATTGACTATTTTGCCCTTAGTTAGATTTTATGCTTTTTAACATAAAATAAACATTTAAAGGACTATTTTGAGTTAGGAACATACCTTTGACATCTTGGGTATTACAAAAACAATCAGGCCTAAGTATAAAAACTGTTAGAAGTCATAATGGGAGTGAGTATACTTCCAACGAATTTGAGAAAATCTGTAGGGAGGCTGAAATTGTTCACCAGTTCAGTTGTCCTTATACTCCACAGCAAAATGGAGTTAGTGAGAGGAAGAATAGGACTGTAATGGAGATGGGAAGGTGCATAGTTGCTGAGAAGAGGCTACCCAAGTCATTTTGGGCAGAAGCTGTAAATACAGGGTTTATTTGCTTAATAGACTCCCTACTAAAGCCTTGACAAATCAAACACCCTACGAAGCTTGGTATGGAATAAAGCCCTCAGTAAGAGACCTAAAAATTTTTGGGAGTGTGTGTTATGCTCTCATTTCGGTAGCTAAAAGAAGTAAGCTAGATGAGAAGGCTTTGACAAGAATATTTATAGGTTACAATGAGCAGTCCAAGGCCTTTAGAATCTATGATCCTACAACCAAGAAGATACACATCACAAGGGATGTGAGGATGGATAAAAAAGGGACTTGGAACTGGGTGAAAAATGAAGCTGAAATGGACAGAATAGAGCAGATTGCAGATGCACCAGTGGATAGATTTGAGATTCCAGAAGAGGCAAACTTGGATGATGATTTTCCAATTAGGGGAACAAGGTGTTTGGCTGAGGTTTATGAGAGATGTAGTGCAGCCATGCTTGAACTTGCAAACTTCAGGGAGGCTGTTACATCCAAAGTCTGGAGGAATGCAATGCATGAGGAGATAAGCATGATTGAGAAGAATAGGACATGGGAGTTAGCTGACAGATCAACAACCAGGAGAGTGATCCAAGTAAAATGGATTTTTAAAAGGAAGCTGAGGCCTGATGGTTCAGTGTACAAACGTAAAGCGAGACTAGTTGTTAAGGGTTTTGCTCAACAATATGGTGTGGATTTTTCGGATACCTTTGCACCAGTGGCTAGGCATGATACTATAAGGATTCTTCTTGCATTGGCAGCCCAATTTGGGTGGAGAATCTACCAATTAGATGTCAAGTCAGCATTCTTAAATGGTTGGCTCAATGAGGAAATTTTTGTGGAGCAACCAGAGGGATATGAAGTGGAAGGGCAGGAGCATAAGGTGTATTTGCTAAGAAAGGCCCTATATGGCCTGAAACAGGCTCCTAGAGCCTGGTACAGCAGAATTAATGAGTATTTGATTGGGTTATGCAAGGAATGCTAATGAGCACACTTTATATGTTAGGAGGCTAGAAAATGAGTTTACTATAGTTTCACTATATGTTGATGACCTACTCATCATGGGGAGCAGCTCAACTCAACTTAATGATTTCAAATCAACCATGCATAAAGAATTTGAGATGACTTATCTACGGGAGATGTCCTACTTTCTTGGGATGGAAATCCACCAAAGTCACCATGGGATATTTGTCAATCAAAAGAGGTATGCAACTGAAATTCTGCATAAATTCAACATGAACAGATGCAAATCAGTGGATACTCCACTGGTTGTGAATTTGAAGCTGAGTAAGGATGATGGGGCTGAGAAGGTTGATGAAAAAATGTATAGGAGCATCATAGGTTGTCTTCTGTACTTGACTGCCACTAGACCAGATTTAATGTTTGTAGCAAGTGTCCTCTCTAGGTTCATGTCCAATCCAAGTGAAATCCATCTCAAGGTAGCCAAGAGAGTGCTGAGGTATGTTAAAGGAAGTGCTAAGCTTGGAATATGGTTCAAGAAGGCTGAAAAAATTGCAGCTTGTTGGCTACTTTGACAGTGATTAGGTTGGATGCATTGATGATATAAGGAGTACATCAGGTTATGTATTCTTCTTGAACTCAGGGGCCATATGCTAGCATTCTAAGAAGCAAGACACAAGAGCTCAGTCCATGGCAGAAGCAGAATACATTTCTGTTGCTACTGCAGTTAACCAAGCTATTTGGTTGAGAAAGATCATGCTGGATTTGAGGCAGATTCAAGAAGAACCTACTGTAATTTTTTGTGACAATCAATCAATAATGGCTAGGGCAAAGAATCCAATCCTACACGGCAGGACAAAGCATATCAAGATCAAGTTCCATGCTGTGAGAGAAGCTGAAAGTAATGTTGAAGTGAAACTAATCCATTGTAGGGGTAAAGATCAACTTGCGGATATCATGACCAAGGGTCTACCTAAAACCAAGTTTGAGAGTTTGAGACTTAGACTTGGTGTTTCCAGCAAGCTTATCAAGGAGGAGTGATGATGTTGGTGATAACCTGCTGGAAATGGGACAACTTCCGGTTGGATATTCAAACCTGATTTTTGGAGCCAAAGTTTTAGTTTATGTTTTTGTTATGACTACAATGGTTGTGGAGCAGATATCAGGCCAATCAAGTGAAGACTTTATGTCATGTTTAGTTGAGACTTAGACTTGGGTTGGTGTATGTTTTTTGCTAAAGTGTATTTGTAATATTTTATTCTACTGCAGTAAGTAAAACAGTGACGTAAGTTTGTATATACATTGCTCTGTTCAATGAAAGAAATGCAGAGAGAAAAATCCCTAAATTCTTACCGTCTCTTTCATTTTCAATCTCTCAATTTTACTCTGAAATTTTCTTCTATGAACCAACAAAAACACCAAGTCTAACCCTGAAGCCTTCAAACTTGGTTTTAGATAACCCCTTAGTTAGGATGTCAGCCACTTGATTATCACCATTGCAGTGGACCAGTTTTACTTCTCCTTCCTGCTCAGCTTCTCTCACTACATGAAACTTGATCTTTATGTGTTTAGTTCTCCCATGATGGACTGGATTCTTAGCCGTAGCTGCAGCCGACTGATTGTCACACATTATCATAGTAGGATGCCTCTGCTTTAGCTTCAGCTTCAAATCTTCCAGGATTTTTCTAGACAACTTGATTCACAGTAGCTGTAGCCGAATGTATTCTGCCTCTGCTGTGGATTGTGCAACCGTTTCTTGTTTCTTTGACATCTAGTAGATTGCACCATGATTCCGGAAGAAAGCATACCCTGAAGTGCTTTTGATGTCTTCCACTGAACCACCCCGTCACTATCAAAAAATCCTATTAAACCAAAATCTTTTGACCTCCTGAACCCTACTCCAAAATTGGTGCTCCCTTGCACATACCTGAGCACTCTTTTTACAGCTTTAAAATGTGTTTATTTGGGCTGATCCATGAACCTGGACAGTAGGCTTGTTGCAAACATAATATCTAGCCTGGTTGCTGTTAGGTACAACAAACAGCCAACCAAGCTTCTGTACTATCCCTCATCAACATTCTCTACATTTTCATCCTTTGACAGCTTCAAATTTTGAACCAGAGGCACATCCACTGATTTGCAGTTTTCCATATTGAATTTCCTCAACACTTCGATTGCATACTTCTCTTGGTTAACAAAAAATCCAGCTGAGCTTTGATGAACCTGCATCCTAAGAAAGTAAGCCATTTCACCTAAATCTGTCATCTCAAACTCATCAAGCATGGACCTCTTGAATTCTTCCAACTGAGTTTGCTTGCTTCCTGTCACAAGTAGATCATCAACATACGAGGAAATGATCATAACATCCTCATCAATCTCCCTAACATACAAAGTATGCTCATTTGGACTTCTTACAAAATCCAAATTCAGCAAATGATCATTTATTCTATTGTACCAGGCCCTTGGTGCCTGTTTCAGGCCATACAAGGCCTTTCTTAAGAGATAAACTTTGTCTTCCCTTCCCCTAACTTTATACCCTTCCGGCTGCTCAACATATATCTCCTCATTCAGCCTTCCATTAAGGAAGGCAGATTTCATGTCCAACTGAAATATTTTCCATGAGAATTGGGCTGCCACTGCAAGTAATAGCCGGATTGTGTCATGCCTTGCAACTAGTGCAAAGGTGTCTAGAAAATCAACTCCATACTGCTGAGTAAAACCTTTGACAACCAACCTTGCTTTGCGCTTAAGGACTGAACCATCTGGATTGAGCCTCTTCTTGAAAATCCATTTAACTTAGATCACTTTTTTGTTCTGAAGTCTATCCACTAGGTTCCAGGTTTGATTCTTCTCAATCATTGCAAGCTCCTCATTCATGGCAACTCTCCAAACCTCTTATTTTGCAGCCTCAAAGTAACATGTTGGCTCAAGTGAGGCCATGTTACATCTCTTATAAACCTTAGCTAAAGGTCTGGTACCTCTAACTGAAATTTCATCTCCTGCATCACTCTCAACATCACCAAAATTCTGCTCATCTATAGATTCTGTCCAGCCCGGTTTTGTCTCTACATTAGCTTTATTTTCTTCCCAATTCCATACTCCATCCTTATCAATCTTGACATCCCTGGAAATCTGAATTTTTCTAGTTTCTGGAACATACACCCTATAGGCTCTAGATTGACTAATATAGACTATAAAAATGCCAATTAAGGCCTTTTCATCCAACTTGGACCTTTTTGCTGTTGGAACCAAAATGTAGCATATACTTCCGAATATTTTTAGCTTATCTACTACTGGTTTAACTCCATACCATGCTTCATAGGGTGTTTTGTTGTCCAAGGCTTTTGTGGGAAGCTTATTGAGCAGAAACACTGCTGTATTAACAACTTTTGCCCAAAATTTCTTTGGCAATCTCTTCTCTGCTACCATGCATCTAGCCATCTCTACAACTGACCTGATTTTCCTCTCACTGACTCCATTTTGCTGTGAAGTGTAGGGGTTGCTATATTGATGCTTAATTCCAGCATCCTTGCACACTTGTTCAAACTCTTGAGAAGTGTATTCTATACCGTTATCACTTCTCAAGATCTTTATGGTTTTTCCAGCCTGATTTTCCACCAGTAGCTTACACTGCTTGAATACACTAGCAACTTGTCCTTTTTGCTTCAGAAAATACACACAACACATCCTAGAATAGTCATCAATGAATAACACAAAGTACCTGCTTCCATTTAATGACAAGGTTTCCATAGGACCACATACATCCATATGGATGAGCTACAGTTTTTTAGCGGCTCTCTAGGTTTGGTTTGCGGGAAAGGATTGCCTACTTAACTTGCCAAGTTGATAGGCTTGGCACATGGTATTACTCTCCTCTAATTCTGGCAGGTTATGGAGCAGCTTCTTGGTCTGAATTTCCTTGAGACCTTGGTAATGAACATGGGCAAGTCTCTTATGCCATTTCACAAATTCATCTACCCTTACACTATAGGCTTTATGTTCAGTTTTTTTCAGCTTAATGGGAAAGCATTTTCCCACCATTTTCACTCTCATTAACTCACACCCCTTACTGTCTAGAATTTGATAGATTTGATTTTCAAAATGCAAGACATAATGGTTTTCTAATATTTGTCCTACACTTAATAGGCTTTGAGTAATTTTGGGTGCATATAGTACATTTGAAATGAGTTTTGTACCTGTGGAAGTTGATAATCCGAGGATTATGCTTGTTTATTTAAGCTTTTAGGCCGGATTTTAGATACTTCTTAGTCTATTTTTGCCTAAATTGCTACTTAATTCCTTACATTTCGTGTTTCAGGTTAAAATGGAAATTTTGAGCGAATAAAGACAGATTTGGAGTTTTTGGACTCAGAAGCAAGCAGAGGGCAATTCTGAAAATTCAGAATTCTTCAGGAAGCTTCGCCACGACAAAATGGGCCAGACACGCACCAGATTCAGCTCCTTTGTCGTCGTGGCGAGATTCCTTCTTCGCCACGGTGAAGTCTGCGTACTCCACTTTTTGTAAAATGCACAGTTTCGTTTGTAGGCTAAGTTGTAAGATTTTGGGCGAGGTATAAAAGAAAGACTTAGTCTTTTGTTTAGGGCGTTTGTGGAGTAGGGTTAGAGAATTTTTACATTTTTCTTAGATTCATTTGGAGCGAATTTAGATCTAAAGAGAGTGAAGATTTGGGATTAAACGAGTGGATTCGTCATTCGGGGAGATTTCTTGTCTTTTCTCTTATTTTTCATTATGTTGAACTTTGATATTTTCGTTTCTTGTAATTGTTTTATTGATTTAGCCATGAACTAACCTATTTTGGGTTAGGGTTTTGATGTAGTTCGGATTCTAATGGGCTAGAGAGTTGATGATTATTAATTTCATATGATTTTGCTTTGATTGTATGATAATTATGTATTAATTGTTAGTATGTGATGAACATGATGAGATTGAGAGATAATTCATGTTAAGCTTCTTGGGTAATCACCATTGTATTATTGGATGCTAGAGATAGATTCAAGAACCGATGAAATCAATTTAGGATTCTTGTGCTTAATGAGCTTAGATTTATTAACTTTCATTTTGTTGGGTGAGGAAGGTTAATAAAGAAAAGTAGGAAAACATAGCCTGAGAAGGTATGTTGGACACCTTAGAGAGTTCGATTTACAATCAATGCATGCGAATATGAATTTAGTTTAATTCTTTAGGTTTAACCCATAGAGTCAAAATGAAGTCAAAACCCTACCCATTTGTTTGAATTGATTTTATCCCATTTTAAATCTTGCTTTCATAGTCTAATTTTAATTTAGTAAATTTTGTTTTAGTTATAGTTTAAATTGTTCCCTTAAATCCAAAAGAATTCGATTGCTTTAACTTGAAAACGGTAGAAAACTTAGTGCTTAGCGACCAATCCTCGTGGGAACGATACTCACACATCACTCTATTACTTGTGCGACTAGTATACTTGCTACATATTGCATGTTGTAGGAAACACGCATCAAGTTTTTGGCGCCGTTGCCAGGGATTGAGTTTTAAGTTAACATTGAGTTTTTCTATAGTTAGCTAGATTGAAGTTTTAATTTTTGTTTTCAATTTTCAGTTGGTTTGTGATCTCACTTTCTTTCATTAATTTTGTGTAGTTTATGCGAAGAGCAAGACATTAGCCAATGGTTCCTGTTGATCTTGAGATTGAGAGAACCGCCAGATGACTTAACAGAGAGAGAAGAGAAAGAGAGGATATAGTGATTGAACCGAAAGAAATAGTTGTTGAAATGGCAGAACAAGAAAACAGGACACTGAGGGAATTCTCAGTTCCCACGGTTAATGGCAGTAGCTCGAGTATTACTAGGCCTACGGTGCAAGCCAACAACTTTGAGATTAAGCCGGCAATCATTTAGATGATCTAGCAGTCGATAAGGTTTAATGGTGATTTGAAGGAAGATCCAAATCAACATATTGCGAACTTCTTGGAAATTTATGACACTTCAAGTCGAACGGAGTGTCAGATGATGCCATTAGGTTGAGGTTATTCCTATTCTCATTAGGGGATAAAGCTAAGGGGTGGTTAATGGCACTACCAGCGGGGACTATCACAACTTGGAATGATCTAGCACAGAAGTTCCTAACTAAGTTCTTTCCTCCAGCAAAATCAGCAAAACTGAGAAATGATATCACATCATTTCTACAAGAGGAATCCGAGTCATTTTATGAGGCTTGGGAGAGGTACAAGGAATTGATGAGGAAATGTCCACACCATGGGTTGCCAGTTTGGCTTAAAGTCCAAACATTCTACAATGGACTGATAAGTAACGTGCAAACCATGATAGATGCAACATCGGGAGGAGCTTTGCAGAATAAGACACCAGAGGAGGCTTATGAGTTGCTTGAGGTTTTGGCAAGCAACAACTATCAAAGACCAAATGAGAGAGCAATACCAAGAAAATCTATGGGTTTTCATGAAGTTGATGCCTTCACAGCCATCTCAGCCCAACTCACAGCACTTCAGAAGCAGTTAGGAAGTATGTAGGTAAACTCTATTCAAGCACCTCAACTAACTTGTGATTTTTGTGCAGGAAACCATGTGAGCAGCGAGTGTCAAGTGGGGAACACATTTGCTTCGTCATCTTCATCATCGGAGCAAGTGAACTACTTGGCAAGGAATCAGAGGCAACCAAACAACCCGTATTCCAACACATACAATCCGAGGTGGAGAAATCATCCAAATCTGGCTTGGGGAAATCAGGACCAGCAAAATAATCAATGGAACCAAAGGACATTGCCAAATAACCAACCAAGAGTGAATAATCAACCGGGAGATCCAAGGGTGACAAAGTTGGAGGACATGTTTAGGAAATTCATGCAGGAGACCACAGGATTTATGAATGAGACGAGGACGAATTTTAGAAATCAAGGGGCATCCATTCGGAATCTTGAGGTACAGATGGGCCAATTGGCCGAGAAGCTAAATGAGAGACCACAGGGATCTCTACCAAGCAACATAGTGACTAACCCACATGAGCAAGTAAATGCAATTTCGTTGAGAAGTGGGATAGTTTTAGAAGAGGTGGAAAATTCAAGGAAAGAGGAAACTTCATCAAAGAAAAATGAAGAATCTGATGAGGAAGTTGATGAAGAAATCATGCTGAATAGAAACCACCCAGCCCAAGGAAAGATGAGCAGAAGCAGGAAGAGGGGAAAAAGAAAAGGAAAGAGAAATTGCCATTCCCCGAGATACCACAAGAGTTGGCGCATCACACACCACCCGTACCTTTTCCTCAAAGACTTAGAAAAGAAAATCAGGATAAGCAGTTTATTAAATTTCTTGATGTTTTTAAGAAACTGCATATTAACATTCCTTTTGCAGATGTATTGCAACAGATGCCGAGCTACGCGAAATTTCTTAAGGAAATCTTATCGAACAAGAGGAAGCTAGAAGATGAGGAAACAGTGATGCTTACGAAGGAGTGCAGCGCCATTCTCCAAAAGAAGTTGCCTCCAAAACTCAAAGATCCAGGGAGTTTTACTATTCCTTGCACTATAGGAGATATCACTTTTGATCGAGTTTTATGTGACCTAGGTGCTACCATTAACCTCATGCCTTTTTCTGTTTTCAGGAAACTAGGAATTGGCGACAACCATATGCTTGCAACTTGTAGATCGATCAATAAAGCATCCGAGGGGCATTGTGGAGGATATGTTGATTAACGTGGACAAGTTTATTTTTCCTGCAGATTTCTTCGTGTTGGATATGGAAGAAGACAAAGAGATTCCTTTTATCCTAGGAAGACCATTCCTAGCTACCGGAAGAGCTTTAATCGACAGTCAAGAAGGGAAGTTGATCATGAGGATGCAAGATGAAGAAATAACATTTAATGTCCTTGAATCAATGAGAGCTCCACCTAAACAAGAGTCGTGTTTAAAAATCGATGTGGTGGATCAGTCAAGAATTGAAACCTTCCAACTGAATAGTCCTAAGGTGGAAATTAAGAGTTGTATTGTCAAACTGAATCAGTTTGAGGGTGAGGACCATAACAGATGGGGGTGCACAAAATTCCAAGATGAGCCACAGTTGAGTTTGAGTTCGCACAAGGAACGGGTCTCTGAGATAAAAAAAGGTGAAGTAAAGCCAAGAAAACGGAAGGCGGTAGGTGAGAAGAGTCGAGCTACCAAAGTTATGACCAAGGGATGGAAATGGGTGGTGAAACTCTCAACAAGGCCACTGTGTGAAAAAGATCATCAGCGAAAGAAGCTCCAGTACAAGGGAAATTTCTGGGATGTGATCTACTTGGATAGTCCAGGCTGATGTGAAGAATTGAGAGAGTCGAGCTTACCGACTATAAATAAGCGCTTCTTAGGAGGCAACCCAAGTGTTTTAAATTTGTGTTCTTCTATTTTTTTTTTTTTTATTTCAGTGTGTTTGAATGTGTTTGATGTTTTGATGAATTTTAATGAATTTTAATTTGTGTTTTTGGGTGTTTCAGGTGAAGTTTTCAACTAATGCAAGGAAAGAAAATGCTCCAGACTTTGCCGGGACGAAGAAGTATTTTTCACCGCGGCGAAGCACAATTGATAAAAATAAGTTTTGAAAAGTCCTAAACTTCACCACGGCGAAGATTGTTCTTCACCGGCGCGAAGCAACCTAAAAATTTGTGGCAGCTACTGTATTTTATCGCCCTGACGAAGAAGGTTGGACGAAATTTCGCTAAGGCAATTTCGCCGCAGCGAATATTTTTTTCTCGCCACGGCGATTAGCCATTGTAATTTTTCGCCCCGGCGAAGCATGTTTTCTATATATACTCACTTTGTCTTTTCATTTTCCACGCAATTTTTCAATTACATTTGAGAGAAAAAATTTCCAATTTCAATCCTTTGCCACCCAAGTGTTTTCCCAACCAAAGTTTTCACTCCTTAACCCTCCGAAACACCAAAACAACCCATTTCAACAACAAATTTTTTGACAATTCACGAAAATTTCAAGTTCAAGAAATTTGGGGCTTTCCAATCTGGGCTGATTTTGGGGTAAATTGGTGGCGAATAATCCTTCGTATTGGTAAGATCTCAAGTTCCCTAAACTCATTTTCGCACAATTTCAAGTTTTAAGTTGTAGATATGAAAAAATTATTTTTGGTTGAGTTGCGAATTTTGTGAGTTCGATTTTGTTGAAGAAGGGTTTATTGTGCATGTTGTGATATTGAGGAGTGTGGGTGTTGAGTTTTGGAATGTGTTTTTGAATTTGGAGAGATCGTAGTTTGGGGGTCTGATTGCGAATTTTTGGAAGTGTTTTCAATTTTATTTTTCAGGTTTGAATTGGTTGTTGTGGGGAACCTAGGCTTGAATTTTTGGGGTGCGCTGTGAGTTGAATTATAGAAAATGGCACCCAAAGTTAAGTTGTCATACAAAGGAAAGGGAAAAGGAAAGAAAGTGGACAACCGCTTTGTGAATGAAGAGGCCCAGAAACGATATCAAGGGGCTATCCAAAGAAGAGATAAGGGTTTTATTCCTGAGCGTGGATTGACCGCAAGTCAGGCGTTGGACTAGAGTCGAGGGAGACGATAGGAACTGTTTATGAGTGCTCCTGCACAGCCAGCTGTAGAGCCGCTAGTAAGGGAGTTTTATGCCAACCTCCCGGATTGTGAAGAGGGTTTTGCATTTGTGAGAGGGATTGATGTGCCGTTTTTAGAAGATGTAATCAATGAATTTTATAACCTACCTAGGTTTGATCAGGATGAGTACGAAAGGCTTAGGGGGACACAGTTTGAGGATAGTATCATTCTTCCGATCATTGCAAAACCAGATACAACTTGGTCAGTGTCAAAGAAACAAAAGAAGACCATTAAGGGAACTTCTTTGACACCGATGGCTCGATTGTTGCAATATTTTGTTAGTGCGAGGCTGATGCCGGAAACGCACTATAGCACGGTAACTTACGAGAAGGCATTACTGCTTTATTCAATTGCCACAGGAAAGAGTATAAATGTGGGACGAATTATCTTGAATAACATTCATCATCCGCCAAACCAGGGTGATCAAGTTATTCTTTCCCACATCTCATTATAGCCTTGTACATTAGAGATGGAGCCAAGGTGGAAGGTGATGAGCAACGTATTCATGCTGCCCCTATCCTCGATTCAGATTATTTTTAGAAGCATCTTGAACGTCCAGAGGCTGAGCAACCAAGGGCAGGAACAAAACGGCAGAGAACCGCACAAAGCCCAGTCACATCCTCCAACTCCACAGCTACACAAAAGGAGATGATGCAACAGATGATGGGTATGATGAAACATATGAAAAAACGTCAAGCTTGGTTGGCTGTGCAGACCCAGATGATGTATGAGCTACAGAAGAGTAGCTTTAACAAGCTCAACGTTGACACTTTAGGATTCCAATGGGCCGACTGGGATTCAGATGAGTGGATGGACTCCGAGTCAGAAGAGGAAGAAGAGGAAGATGAGGGAGGTGAAAAATGAGCACCGGAACACCTGTTTTGTTTTTCTTTATTTTTATTTGTTTTTAGTTGAGTTTGTTTTTCATTTCAAACATTAAACTTGGTTTATATTTTGTTTTGAGTTGTGGTAGTTGTTTTAGTTGTTTCATTTTTCTTGTAATTTGTAGTTTGTGTAAGGACGAGATTAGGTTGTAATACTTTCACATTAGTTTGTAAATTTTTCTAACCTAGTGGACACCACAGTTTCAATTGTTTTGACAGATGTTGGGTGATGAAAGGGTCACAGATTGGATGCACTGTGGAGCGACACTTCGTGGATTAATCAGGGAACTATCTCGTAACTTTGTTATTTTTGTTTTTCTATTCCTAATTTATGCGTAATGGGACATTGGGGACAATGTCATCTTTTGTTTGGGGGTAGGAAAATTAGAAAATTTTTGATTTTGTTTATTTTATTTTACTTTGGTTTGATTATTTTTGTCGATGTTGAATTGTATAAATCAATGATGCGAATTGGACTGTTGCGTTTTTATTGTTGTGAAATGTTAAGCATTGCTTCAAGTTTAGGTTTATTGACTGAAATTTTGATTGAGGTTTGTTGAGTGGTTCAACCACCATTTTCGCTTTTTTGGCATGCTTGGATTCATTTTATGTACTTAGGTAAAGCTTGATAATGTTGGTGGACTCTAGAACCTTGTAGAGAAGTGCTTGAGGTGAAATTCTAGGATTAGACAGGGTTGTGGAGATGATTTAGGCATTCTTTTTGGAACGTTTGAGCCTTTCTAGCCGACCCAGGAATGAAATTGTCCCTAGTCACCCATTTGAGCCGTTTTGAGCATTATTGCTTTATTTTTCTTGGCTAACAAAAAAATTTTCCAATCCTTATACCCTAAACACTCTGTCGTACCCTTAGGAGAATTCGATCCTAATGCAAAAACAAAGAACGGGAAGAGTTGTACGAATAAACTAAAAGAATAGTTTGGGGGTTGTGAGAAGGGCAATAAAAACAAAAGAGGTAGTTCACCTCAATTCAATTGATTTGTTATTTGTTTGTGTAAAAAAAAATATTAAAAAAAAAAAGAGAAAAACATTTGCCAAGTTTAAGGGTATATCGGTTGGAAACCAGTAACCGCCTTAAAAACTGCCTAGCAGTACTTGGTGACCTCTGGTTTAACAACGCCACGTACACCTTAAATGCACTTCCCTGCCGCATATATGGTATCAGAAATAAGAAAGATACAATTTTGAGGGTTGTAAATTAGTGGACACGTTGATTGGTGGTTGAGAAGAAGTGGAGTTCGAGTTGATTTGAGTGTTTGCATGAGGAAAACCGAGTTCTTTTACTTTGTATTCCTATCCTTTTTCTTGGAACCCACTTCCCAAGCCTAGCGTTACAAGCTTATAAAGACCTTTTGATTCTTATCTTTCTCTAGTCCTCATTAGTGGAGAGTAGTTCGATATTTAGGCTTATGGAGTCTACCACCATTTGATAAACTTTACATTTCTACATAAAATAATCCGGGAAGTCGGATGGTGGATTGAAGTGGGGATTACCTACTCGGGGGACCAATTGAGAAAGAAATTCGATGCAACTTATAACTTCTTGGAGTGTTAAACATTTCTCATTTAATAATTGTGCAACAGGTTTTGAGATTGGTATAATTTCTAGGCAGTTGTTTTGTGAGTTGAGTCTTTTGTTTCTCTTATTTAATTTTTGTCATTTGCTGTTTTGTGTTTTTCTTTTATTTTGATTTGTACCTGATGCTCGGGGATGAGCATGTCCTTAGTTTGGGGATATTTGATAATCCAAGGATTATGCTAGTTTATTTAAGCTTTTAGGCCGGATTTTAGATACTTCTTAGTCTATTTTTGCCTAAATTGCTACTTAATTCCTTACATTTCGTGTTTCAGGTTAAAATGGAAATTTTGAGCGAATAAAGACAGATTTGGAGTTTTTGGACTCAGAAGCAAGCGGAGGGCAATTCTGAAAATTCAGAATTCTTCAGGAAGCTTCACCACGACAAAATGGGCCAAACACGCACCAGATTCAGCTCCTTTGTCACCGCGACGAGATTCCTTCTTCACCGCGGTGAAGTCTGCGTACTCCACTTTTTGTAAAACGCATAGTTTCATTTGTAGGCTAAGTTGTAAGATTTTGGGCGAGGTATAAAAGAAAGACTTAGTCTTTTTGTTTAGGGCGTTTGTGGAGTAGGGTTAGAGAATTTTTACATTTTTCTTAGATTCATTTGGAGCGAATTTAGATCTAAAGAGAGTGAAGATTCGGGATTAAATGAGTGGATTCGTCATTTGGGGATATTTCTTGTCTTTTCTCTTATTTTTCATTATGTTGAACTTTGATATTTTCATTTCTTTTAATTGTTTTATTGATTTAGCCATGAACTAACCTATTTTGGGTTAGGGTTTTGATGTAGTTCGGATTCTAATGGGCTAAAGAGTTGATGATTATTAATTTCATATGATTTTGCATTGATTGTATGATTATTCTGTTTTTATTGTTTGTATGTGATGAACATGATGAGATTGAGAGATAATTCATGTTAAGCTTCTTGGGTAATCACCATCGTATTATTGGATGCTAGAGATAGATTCAAGAACCGATGAAATCTGGATTGCTATATATTGCTTGTGTGACTAGTGTGACTAGTATACTTGCTATATATTGCATGTTGCGATACTCACTCATCACTCTATTACTTGTGTGACTAGTATACTTGCTATATATTGCATGTTGAAGGAAACACGCATCAGAAGTCTGGATTGCAACATCTCCCTTCTCCTTTGCTTCAACATAGTCACCATTTGCAACTTTAATCTTGGACCGATGTGTTGAGTTTAATCTAACAAAATCCTATAGGTGTGGTGTCATATGGTTTGTACACCCACTGTCAACCAGCCAATTATCATAGCATATTAGTGGTGCACTGCAGGAAGCCATAAACAGCTGTTCTGCTCCTTGTTTAGTTGCTGGTCATCTATCACTTGTGCTTGCTGTTAGGGCTGCTCTCCCTTGTTCTTGCATACCCTCTCTATGTGGCCAAATTATTTACAAGCTTTGCATTGTATTCCTAGACTAAACCAGCACCTTTTTTCAGAATACCCCTTCCTTTTACAGTGGGAGCAAGGTGGATATTCCTTCAACCCAGCTGGTTTTCCCCATTGGTCATTACTCATTTCTTTCCCCTTCTTCTCATTGGCATGCCTCATGTTATTCCCTTGAGCTGGTTTGGTTTTGTGAGTTGCCATCATTGCACCCTCACCTACATCTTCTTGCCTCAAGAGCCTTCTTTGCTCTTGTGCTTACAGTGCATGAAACAGCTCTATGAGTGTAACCTGCCCCATGTCTCTTGAGTCCTCTAGAGATGAGATTTTGGACTCAAATCTTCGGGTAAACTGACCAGAACTTTCTCCACCACTCTCCTGTCTATCAACTGCACTCCCATAAGCCTTATCTTGTTGTCAACACTCATCAATCTGTCAACATAGTCCTTGAACTTCTCTGATTCCTACATCTTTTGCATCTCAAATTCTCTCCTTAGATTAAGCACCTGCATGTTCCTTTTTGTGGTGTTGCCCATGTACTCTTCTCTCAGCTTATCCCATGCCTCTTTTGGAGTCTCATATGCCATGATCCTTGTGAATACAAGGTCTGTTACAGCAGCATGAATGTGGGAGAGAGCTCTTGGTGCTTTGGCTGTTTCTTCCTCATGCAGTCTCATTTGGTTCAGGGTATGATTTTGTCCTAATAGAGGTGGCTGCCTATTTTCTTCCACATACTGCCATAGCCCCTGACCCTGGAGGAAAGCCTTCATCTTAACAGCCCATATGTGGTAGTGCTCCCCATTGAATACTGGGGGTGACATCAGGGCTGATTGAGCAGCCATTGTTTCAAGTTTTGTGTCTGACGCAGGGAAAACAAGAGGGCAGATGCAGGCTGTTTTGGGCTAAAAATGGGAGATGTTCTTGAGTTGAGGTTGATGACTAAATACAAGAGAGATTTCATGTTGTTTTGGTGTGAGGCTCTGATACCATTTGTTGGTTTTTAGAGCCGGTGAACTATAAGAAAGATAAGGAGAAAACTGAAAACTGAACTGCATTTCATTATTACACTGCAATTTGTAAATATATACAACAACAATCTTACCATTTTACCAACTACAACAACCATTCGGATTTTTAAAATTTAAAACAAAGTTGGCAACTTAATACATCCTTATTCTAAGCTGATTACACCTAATCATGTCACAAAACCAACAACTTTAGCACCTTCAATTTCGGCATACAAGTGGGAATGCGTCAGCTGCTTGGAGCCAAAACTCATTCAAAACCAAACTAACTTTAATTGAATTTCTAGCAAATTATCAATACTTCAACATAGCGCCTGCAATGCAGTGTCTACCATCGAAAATTCATTTATATTGGTTTCTTCTTCCTCACGTGCTATTCTTCTGTTGTGCATAAATTTGTAAACTAATGACCAACCATTTGGCTTTTGATGGAGACTTTGGGCTAGATATAAAAGCAAGCAGGGAGTTTAACACAGAAAGAGTCATTTCCTCCACCTCTCTTAACATGTTAGTTTTGGCCTTGGACTCTTTCTCCTGGACTTCTTTATTCTCCATGCACTTTAAATTCTTCAAGGCATTGTAAATAGTGTTTCTCTTGGCCTTCCTCAAGTTTAAGTTTTTCTTAACCTCACTGCCAAGTCCAATTTGTCTCCTTGTCTTCTTTGCAGAATTGATTGAAGCTCTTGTGCAAATGCTTTTATTTGCATCAAAGCATCCTTGGCTATGCTACACACATTAAAGAGCCTAAAAGATCAATCTAATTGCTCGTTGAATGGTTTGTTTTGCTGAACTTGGGTAAAAGGCAACTGTAATAACTTTTTAACGCAGTCATGCATATCTTGGAGGCCATTTAGTTGATGGCATATTGATGATGAGGATGTAGGGGTGGATTCAAAAGCCCTTAATCTGCTAAGATAAATTCTAAAATTAGAGGGTGAGGTCTTGATGGAAAGCTATTGACCAAGTATGGTAAGCTGAAGCAGCCATTTTTCTTTCCTCAAGAAGTTTTTAATCCTCCATTGGTTATAGCAATGTGGCTTCCTTCTCCTGCCATATTATAGGATAGAGCAGAAAGAAGGAATCCCATATTCTTCAAATATCTGTCAGAAGCAACATGATTTTGATTTTGATCTAATTTTATTTGTCTTGACAATGTCTCCCCAGTCCCCCTACATTTCTCCAACTCATTACCATTTATTTTAACCTGTAAAATGGCACTAGAACTATTATAATCAACAACACACGAGTGATATTGACACCAGAAAGAAGGTAATAGCCAACTGCTCTATACACATTTTCAAATAATTAACTACATGTGTCGCACCTACAAGTGGAGACAAAATTAATTCACTCTGCTATATAACAACATGGAACTCAATTTTATATGAAGATGAATCCTCCAATTTAGCTAAGTTTGTCCCTCTCTTGGAGGCAATTGCTGTGCATTCTATTTAATTATATATGCAAGGGAGTGATACTCTTGTTTCCCAAGGAGGCATGCCATGTGGGGACTAATTAATTGAAAATGATATTGAGAATAGCAGAAAAATTGGACCCCGCATGGAGATTTTCCATATACGCTCTTGGTTTTATGAGTTTTCTAAAATTAGAAAATTATTTTGAGATCTGGTGGCATGGAACAATTCATGAACATTGCTGGGTATGGATGATATCAAAATCATCATGTTACTATTGGTTGATGTATGAAGCACTCAGATTCCTCTTGTCTCCCTCACCTTTTCATATATATTGAGTAGTTTCCAGGGGATACAAGGCAAATTGCTAAACATTGCAAATTCAACTTATAAGCCTTTCTCTCATCTAAAGAAAGCAAAATGGCTACTTCTTACCACACTCGGTCAAATAGCTTGCCCTCTAGGCCACACCCATTTTCCTTAGATTTTGATGAGCATTTCCATAGATTAAGGGCCTTCAAAACTAGTATGACTCAGTTGATAGGTTGCTTCAGTTGCCCCTTTCTCAACAAGCTTTATCCTAAGAGCAACAGAAGAAGAATGTACAAAATTTATTGGATGGATCTCTAATCCTCTTGGATATTAGTAGCACGGCTAAGGATTCCTTGTTGCAAACAAAGGAATGCATACTTAAACTACAGCCAATCTTGCGTAGAAGACAAGGAGGTGAATTTGAAATCGATGAGGTTGAGAAATACTTGACCTCTAGGAAAGTTGTGAAAAAGGCATGTTGATGAAGTGATACCTTCTTGGAAATGCATCATGTTCCAATTTGCAGTTTAAAATTTTTTTGGCACCAATAGAATTCAGTTGCTGTAGATGTCGTGTGTAAGCTACAGTTTGGTGCATTTTTTAATCTTAATTTAGGTGTGATTAAGACTTGTAATTGATGCATTTTGAGTATGCTTTAGTTGGTTGTTAGAGTTTAAATTCAAATTTGGAAATTGTCTCTGCTGTAGTTGTTGTAACAGTGAGTGTTTTTGTTGCACTGATGTATACATTTTCAGTTTTCAGTAATGAAATGGCATTCCACTTACTCTTCCAGTTTTTCCTTTCTTTTCTTTGTAATTCTTCAGCCATAACACCAACAAATGGTATCAGAGCCAGCCTAAGAAACCAGAAAAACTCTTCCTCATAGAATCAGCTCTTTAGTTTGTTTTTAAGAACTCCACCCTACATCTAAGAACTCTTTTGTTTCAGACCATCGGCTTGAACTAATGGCTGCTCAATCAGCCTTGATGTCACCTCCAGTTTTCAATGGAGAACATTATCATATATGGGCTATAAAAATGAACGCTTTCCTCCGAGGACAAGGCTTGTGGTAGTATGTAAAGGAGAATAAGCAGCCAACACCCTTAGGATCAAACCCCACTTTGAACCAGATTAGAATGCATGAAGAGGAAGCTGCCAAGGTACCGAGAGCCTTAACCGACCTTGTGTTCACAAGGATTATGGTATATGAAACCCCAAAGGAGGCATGGGACAAGTTGAGAGAGGAATACATGGGAAGCAACACAACTAAAAACATGCAGGTGCTGAACTTAAGAAGGGAGTTTGAGTTGTTGTGGATGAAAGAATCAGAGAAAGTGAAGGAGTATGTTGACTGGTTGATGAATGTGGTCAACAAAATCAGGTTGTTAGGGGTAGAGTTAACAAATGGAAGAGATGTGGAAAAGGTCTTGGTGAGCTTGCTCGAAAGATTTGAGTCCAAAATCTCTTCCCTTGAGGACTCTAAGGACATGTCTCAGATCACCCTGACTGAGCTTGTTCATGCACTCCAAGCTCAAGAGCAAAGAAGACTCTTGAGGCAAGAAGACACAAGTGAGGGAGCAATGATAGTAAATCAAAAGGGCAAGCCTACACAAGGACATAACAGGAGGTATGCTGGGGATAAAAAGGGGGAAGAAAGGAGCAATAATTAGTGGGAAAAACCAATTGGAGTGAAGGAGTATCCTGCCTACCCTCATTGCAAAAAGAAAGGGCATTCAGAGACAAAGTGCTGGTTTGGACCAAGGATACAATGCAGAGGTTGCAAGCAATTTGGGCACATAGAAAGGGTTTGCAAGAACAAGGGAAGTCAGCCACCACAACAAGCTCAAGTTGGAGAAGATCAACAGCAATGTTAGGAGGCTGAACAGCTCTTTGTGGCCTCTTGTTACATAGCAATGAAGCTTGGCTGATTGACAGTGGCTACACTGACCACATGGCTACAGACCTATAAAAATTTGTTAATCTGGACAACTCATATAGCTCCAGAGTTAAAATTAGCTATGGTGATTTTGTGGAGGTCAAAGGCATAGGAGATATGGCTGTCCAAACACTATCAGGTACCAAAATCATCCCTAATGTCTTGTATGTACCTGAAATCAGTCAAAATTTGTTAAGTTTGGGCAAATGGTAGAGAAGGGCTACTTTTTACATTTTCAAAATTAGGCCTGTGTCATTTTAGATGCTGATCAAAATGATCTGATGTGTGTGAAAATGATAGGAAAAGCTTCCCAATTGAGTGGAAGAATCCTAGTAATTTAGCTTTATCATCTGGGCTGGAAGAATCAGAACTTTGGCACAAAAGGCTTGGCCATTGTCACTATAATGGCCTCAAAGAGCTTAAGAACAAAAATATGGTCATGGACCTGCTTGAGATTGAAGAGAAGAAGAGCCTCTGTAGTCCTTGCCAACTTAGTAAGCTCAACAGGCCACCCTTTCCCACGGATCAGGTTTGGAGAGAAACTAAAAAACTCCAACTGATCCACACTGATGTTTGTGACCCTATGCAAGCTAAATCCATGAGTGGAAGCAAGTGTTTTGTGCTATTTATTGATGACCTCACACGAATTACTAGGGTGTATTTCCTAAAGCACAAGAATGAGGTTGTTGTAGTATTTAGAAGTTTCAAGCTGCAGGTGGAGAATCAAACAGGGTTAAGAATCAAGACCTTGAGGAGTGACAATGGGACAGAATACACATCAAAGTAGTTTGATTCCATTTGCAAGGAAGGAGGGATCAAGCACCAATTCACCACTCTATATACTTTGTAAAAAAAATGGAGTTAGTGAAAGGAAGAATATGACACTCATGGAGATGGCTAGGTGTATGATTGTAGAGAAAAGATTGCCAAGAATGTTTTGGGCTGAAGCTGTCAATACAGGGGTTTATATACTCAATAGACTCCCATCAAGGCTACCAAGAATCAGACTCCATTTGAAGCATGGAGTGGAGTCAAACCAACAGTAAGTAATCTTAAAGTGTTTGGGAGTATTTCCTTTGTAATGGTTCTAGCAAATAAGAGAAGTAATTTGGATGAAAAATCAGAAGTTAGAATTTTCATGGGGTACAGTAGTCAATCCAAAGGCTATAGGGTCTACATTCCTGAATATAAAAGAATTGTGATTACAAGGGATGTAAAGGTATATCAGAGAGCAATCTAGAACTAGAAGGAGAAAAAGATTGATAAAGATTGCAAACTACAGCAACCAATCGAGAGTCTGTCTGATGAGGCTGAAACTTAAGAGGATAAAGAGCCTTTAGTTGGAAGGACCAGGACCTTGGCTGATATTTATGCAAGAAGCAATATGGCCATGGTTGAACCAAGGAATTATGCTGAATCTGCTGTGTCAGAAGCTTGGAGAAATGCAATGCGGGAAGAGATGTTAATAATAGAGAAAACCAGCATCTGGGAGCTTGTTGACAGACCTAGAAATAGGAAGGTGATCCAAGTAAAATGGATTTACAAAAAGAAACTTAATTCTGATGGATCAATCCACAAACACAAGGCAAGGCTGGTGGTTAAGGGGTTTGCACAGTAGTATGGGGTGGATTTTTAAGACACTTTTGCTCCGGTGGCTAGGCATGACACTATCAAGTTACTCCTTGATATAGATGCTCAATTTGGCTAGAAAATTTTTCAGCTTGATGTTAAATCTGCATTCTTGAATGGTTGGCTGAGTGAGGAAATTTTTGTGGAGTAACCTGAAGGTTATCAAGTCAAGGGTAAAGAGGATAAACTGAACCTACTGAAGAAGGCCTTATATGGCCTGAAGCAGGCACCTAGAGCCTAGTATAGTTTGATAAATGATTATCTAAGCAGCCTAGGATATGCTAAAAGTCCTAATGAGCATGCACTCTATGTTAGGGAGAGTAAAATTGACTTGATTGTAGTCTCTTTATATCTGGATGACTTGCTGATCACAGGGAGTAACATTAAACAATTGAACCAGTTTAAGAAGTCCATGCAAAGTGAATTTGAAATGACTTATTTAGGGGAGATGACATACTTCCTTGGTATGGAAATAAATTAGTCTAATGATAGGCTTTTTGTGTGTCAAGAAAGGTATGCAAATGAAGTTCTTAGGAGGTTTGGCATGGAAAATTGCAAACTAGTGGACACTCCATTAGTTCCCAATTTGAGGTTAAGCAAAGATGATGGTGCAATGAGAATGGATGAGGGGTTGTTTAGAAGCTTAATTGGATGCTTACCGTACTTGACAGCCACACAACCAGACCTCATGTTTGCCTCTAGCTATCTTTCCAGGTTTATGAGTAATCCAAGTGAGTTGTATTTCAAGGCAGCCAAGAGAGTGTTAAAATATGTGAAAGGAAGCACCAGGCTTGGCATTTGGTTCCAAAAGTCTGAAAACCTGAAGCTGTTCGACTATACCGATAGTTACTATGGAGGATCTCTTGATGACATGAAAAGCACCTCCGGTTATGTGTTTTATATAAACTCTGGTGCAATTTGTTGGCTGTCAAAGAAACAGGAGACTGTGGCTCAATCCATAGCAAAAGGAGAGTATATATCTACTGCAATAGCCGTGAACCAAGCCATTTGGCTTAGGAAAATTCTGGCAAACTTGAAGCAAAACCAAGGAAGTCCAACACCAATTATGTGTGACAACTAGTCTACAGTTGCCATGGCCAAAAATCCAGTGCTCCATGGCAAGACCAAGCATATCAAGATAAAATTTCATGCTGTGAGGGAAGCTGAGTATAATGGTGAAGTTAGATTAATTCACTACAGGGGTGAAGATCAAACTGTTGTTATTATGACCAAACCAGTGTACAAAGCCAATTTTGAACATCTTAGGCTCAAACTTGGTGTTTCCAACAAAAGTATCAAGGAGGAGTGTTGATGAAGTGATACCTTGCTAAAAATGCATCATGTTCCAGTTTGTAGTTAAAAAAAATTTTGGCGCGAATAGAATTCAATTGCTGCAGATGTTGTGTGTGAGCTGTAGTTTGGTGCATTTTTGAATCTTAGTTTAGGTGTGATTAAGACTTGCAATTGATGTATTTTGAGTATGCTTTAGTTGGTTGTTAGAGTTTAAATTCAAATTTGGAAATTGTCTCTGCTATAGTTGTTGTAACAGTGAGTGTTTTGGTTGCACTGATGTATACATATTCAGTCTTCAGTAATGAAATGGCATTCCACTTACTCTTCCAGATTTTCCTTTCTTTTCTTTATAATTCTACGGCCATAATACCAACAAGGCCATTCACAAGGCCTTGAAAATTTTGAAGGGTGCAGAATACAGCTTTTCTACCTTGGATGAGGACCTTGAGACCAAGGCCATGGTTGGCATGCTAAAGGAGATAGAAGCGGTAACAATCACAGTGCTTAACTCCATGTTGTCCCTTATCTCAGGACCAAAGGCTCAATCAAAGATTAGTAGTTGGTCAGTGGTTTCCAAGCTAATTCAATCCAAAAGAATAGCATGTGAGAAAGAGGAAAAAGATGTAAATGATTTTGATCAGGTGGATGCAGCACTACAATCATTCGTTAGTCTCAAGACAATCAAATCCGATAACATATTCCATGCTCAAAACCAGCTAAAAGAGTTGGAATCAAGCATTCAAGATTTTGAAGAAGGAATTGAGAGCTTGTATAGGAGTTTTATCAAAAACATAGTCTCTCTCCTCAACATCCTCAACAACTAGCTTAGGAAATGATGATGTAGTCATACTTGTACATGAGAAAAATATACATACAATATTTTCAATACAAAATTCACATGCTTTTTGGCTCAAATATTTCTGCTTCCTGTTGATACTAGGACTATTCAATTTTTAATCCCATGGATATCAGCTAAGCATGGTAATAATTTAAAAAGAATATCATAAACCAAATTTTCACTGAGCTTCATGAAGTTTTGAGGGTTTAAACCAATATGAAAGCTGTCAAGATTCCAATTGTTTCCATGGAGATGATCAAAAACCTAATAAGTTTGATGATATTCACATGGAAAACATAGAAAAATATGTTGGCCGTCTTTTGTTAAGGAGGCAGTCGAATCAATTTATTAGATCTATTAAAGTGAAAACTAAAACTATATTGCCTTGGAGATTAATGAAACACGGCATTTTGGTATCTGTCTATGTTGAATCCTAGTCATTGATCCAAATCTGATATGATGGTTGAGAAGCTTCATTATGTCAACAATATAAACGGGCAATGCACAGTAAAATTAAGGGCTGCGTTTTTGTCTCTGATTGAAGAGCTTTACATTCATGTTTTTCTCTCTGTTAAAGGTCTTAGATTGATCTTTGAAATCATTGTAACTTTTGTGATATGGTAATTTGTTAGTCAATCAGAAGGGTTTATTTGCTCTTGTTCTTGGGGCTTCCTAGTTAGTATCTCTAAGGTTGGTTACGGTGAGGATTTCTTGTAATCGTTGAGAGTGATTGGGTTTGTACTTGTTCTTGGTTGAATCTTGTTCTAATAAGTAGTGAAGTGAGCTCTCCAATTTCTGGAGCTCAATATGGACGTAGCTTATCAAATTTGGATAAGTGAACCATGGTAAAATATGTGTTGTGTTGGTTCTTGTTTTCTTTGTAGTTTGTGTGATATATTGATCTACGTGTATTGTCATTTAGTTCTTACAGTGGTATCAGAGCTAATAGGTGTTAGGATTGATCAATTTGGTGAATCTCTAAACAATCTAGGGTTCTTGGAAATTTCTAAGGTTTGTCGAAATTTGGGGCTTTTCAAATTAAGTCATTCCTCAGTAATCTAAAGTCCTAGGAGTATTGATTCAAGGTTTAAATCATCAATTTTGGAAGGTTCTTGGAAGAATTAGGGTTCTTTACTCGTTAATCTTTTAGGAATCCAATAACCACTTCTGTCTAGGGTTTTAATTTGGTGCTTCTTGAATCAGAGTCAAATTAAACACAAACACTTATAATATGTCAACTACACGACTTAAAATCACACAACACGATGAAAAGATTGACTTTGGCAGTTGGAAGAAGAATATGAAGGCTTTACTTTCCCACAACAAAGTGGGGATTGCTCTGGAGAATGACGCATCCAATTAGCCAAAGGAGACATTGAGGAAGAAGGATGAGATAAATGAGGAGGCATACAATCTCATCATGATGAACCTATCAGACAATGTCCTACGGAAGGTAGATGGGCTAGAAACTCCTCTAGCCATATGGGGTAAACTCGAAACCTTATACTCTTTACAATTTGCACCCAATCTTGCGTTTTTAAAGGGTGCCCTATTTTCTTACAAAATGGATAGTGCTAAGTCGATTGAGGACAATCTAGATGAGTTTTTAAAGATGACTCTAATCCTTAAAGGAACTAACCAAGAGTTAGGGGACACTAGTCTAGCGATGATCTTACTGAATTCTTTGACTGAGGAATACCAAGTAGTCAAGAATGCCTTACAATATTCAGGAACTATGCCTAGTCTAGACCTCATAGTTGCACGACTCAAAGCTAGGGAACTAGAGCTAAAAGTCTAGAAAAGGTCAAGTAGCAATTTGTTTGTAAAAGGTAGGCCATAATCTAGCCAAGCAGGAAAGAATAACCAGTATCAGTAGGGGTCTAAGAACAAGAAAAATGGGAAGGGTAATAATAAAACAAGATCAGAATCAAAAAGTGTTTTTTTTTTTTTTTTTTTTTTTTTTTTTGCAATAAACCAGGACATATCAAGAGGAACTGTTTTGATTGGTAACACTGAAAGCAACCTGGCTTCTAGTAAGAACCAATTGGATGAGCTTGAGACCTTGACAGTGTCAACATCTGACACTGCTAAGGAATGGGTCTTGGACTCAGGCTGTTTCTTCCATATGAGCCCAAACAAGAACTTTTTTTACGACCTAGAATTACATGAAAATGAGATTGTACATATGGGAAATAATCAAGCCTATAGTGTTAAGGGTATAGGCAGTGTAACCCTTAGACTAACTGATGGAAAACTTGTAAAACTAACCAAGGTGAGCTACATCCCTGATTTAAAAAGAAATCTCATCTCTTTAGGGACCTTAGATGAGGCTAGATGTTCCTATAAGGCTAATAATGGATGCTTGTATGTGTATAAAAATCAAAACCTGGTTCTTAAAGGGGAAAAGAGAAATGGTCTTTATATTCTGTGTGGTGCTTTTGATTCTAAATGTTTTAATGCTACTCTGCTTTCTAGTAAACTATCTGCAACTCAAAAATGGCACCTTAGGTTAGGGCATATGAGTCAAAAGGGTATGAATATCCTTAATAGAGGGTAAGGATTCAATCTCTAACCTAGAATTCTGTGAAAACTGTGTGTTAAGAAAACAAAATAGACTGAGTTTCTCAAAAGGAACCCACCTAGCCACAAATTGTCTTAAATACCTACACTCAGACCTTTGGGGGCCTAAAAAAGTTAAATCCCATAGTGGGAACAGTTATTTTTTATCAATAGTGGATGACTACAGTAGAAAAGTCTAGACTTTTCTCCTGAAAACCAAAGATCAAGCCTTGGCCAAGTTTAAGGAGTGGAAAGTGTTAGTTGAGAACCAGCTAGGCAAGAAAGTAAAAGCCCTAAGAGCTGACAATGGGTTAGAGTTTTGCAATATTGAGTTTGATAATTTCTATAGAGAGCATGGCATTTTAAGGCATAAGACTGTTGCCAAGACCCCTCAACAGAATGGGGTGGCAGAAAGAATGAATAGAACCTTACTAGAAAAGGTTAGGTGCCTTCTATTCACCTCAGGGCTACCAAGCACATTTTAGGGGGAAGCTTTAGCCACTACAACCTACCTAGTAAATAGAAGCCCATCCACTACCATTAATGGGAAGTGTCCTGAAGAAATCTGATCTAGGAGGAAACTAGACTTAAGGCACTTAAAAATCTTTGGTTGTATGGCTTATGCACACATTGTGGGGGCGGGAAGCTTGAGCCTAGATCCACCAAATGCATATTCCTTGGATATCAAGAAGGCACAAAAGTGTATAGATTGTGGGATAGGGAAACTCCAGGGCTGAAAATCATAGCAAGCTAGGATGTAGCATTCAATGAGAGTGAATTACCTTGTAAAGCTTCTGCCACTGATCAAGAAACTATTAGAAACACTGAAACATTCCCCAACCTTACAGGAAGTACACCAATTGAGGTGGGGCCTCTGACACAGCATTCTAACCCTATCCAACCAGCGTCAAACCCTTAAACTGAAGCTAAAACAAAACACTTAGAACATGAACAACCAGAAGAAGAAACTACTGAAGAAATCCTAGAACACCAACCAGTTGATCTACAATAGTACCAACTTGCAAGGGACAAAACCAGGAGAGAGGTAAGGCCACCTGCATGCTATTTCTATGCTGACCTAATTTTTATAACCTTGCTTGTAGGTACAGAAGTCCAAAGAACAAAACCTAAAACATATGAAGAGGCCATGAAGTCTAAAGACAAAGACAAGTAGAAAGTAGCAATAAGGGAGGAGATGTACTCATTAGAGGTAAACAAAACCTGGTCTTTGGTGCCCAAACCCAAAGACCAGAAACTGATTCAATGTAAGTGGCTTTATAAACTAAAAGATGATATTTCTGTTTCTGATCCCCCGAGGTATAAAGCCAGGTTGGTTGCTAAAGGTTATACCAAAAGAGAGGGAATAGAGTTCAATGAAGTCTTTTCCCCAGTAGTGAAATATAAAACCAACAGACTTATGCTTTCCATTACTACCCACCAAAATTTAGAATTGGAACAGGTTGATGTCACCACTGCATTCTTATATGGCAGCTTAGATGAGCAGATCTATATGTGTCAGCCTGTAGGTTTCGTTGATTATAGGGTGCCAAATCATGTATGCCTGTTACATAAGTCTTTGTATCTCCTCAAACAGGCCCTAGGCAATGGTACAAAAGATTTGATACTTTCATAATAGGCCTAGGCTTTAAAAGAAGTAGATATGACAATTGCTTCTGTTTTGATTTAGATGAGGATCAACCTTTATATCTCCTGTTTTATGTTGATGATATGTTGCTAATCAGTAGATCTAAGCCAAAAATACCAGATTTGAAGAAGAAACTAAGTTTAGAATTTGATATGAAAGACCTGGGTAATGTTAAGAAATTGTTAGGTATGGTTATATCTAGAGATAGGAGAAATAACTATTTAAAACTTGAACAGAAGTCATACCTGAAAAGATTGATAAATAGGTTTGAAATGACTAACTCAAAACATGTCTCCGTGCCCTTAGTGAATCATGTTATGCTAAGTAAAAATCAGTGTCCTAAAACTGAAGCTGAGATGATAAAGATGAATGATGTCCCATACGCAAGTGTAATTGACTCTATAATGTATGCGATGATAAGCATTAGACCTGATATGTTGTTTGCTATATCAATGCTTACCAAATTTATGTCCAACCTTGGCAGTGAACATTGGACTGCCCGAAATGGGTTCTTAGATACATTAACAGCTCATTAAGTGTTGGTTTAAAATACTGCAACAGATCTGCTATGCTTGATCTAGTTGGGTTCGTAGATTCTGATTTTGCAGGTGATAAGGACACTAGAAAATCCACAACAGCCTACTATTTTACACTTGGTGGAAACTGTATAAGCTAGAAATCTCAGTTGTAGCCCATTGTAGTACCGTCATCAACTGAGGCCAAGTACATAGCCATAGCTGATGTATTTAAGGAGGCTATATGGTTACAGGGAATGTTGTTAGAAGCCAATTTATCTGATAGGAAGGTCACAATCTACTCTGACCGCCAGAGTGCAATTCATCTTAGTAAAAACCCAGTCTATCACGAAAGAACCAAGCATGTAGATGTTTGATTTCATTTTGTGAAAGACCTGGTTGCCCAAGGAGTAGTTGAATTGAAGAAGGTAGCTACTGAAGAAAATCCGAGAGATATGGGGACAAAAGTCATTACACTAGCAAAGTTCAAGCACTGCTTGAAGTTGTTGTTAGTAGAGTAATCAGAAGTGACCTAGAGCTATGAGGGATATGGTTTAGAGTGAGTTGCACGGCTTGGGTTTCAAGTCTTCAAGGTGGAGATTGTTGAAGTGAAGACTGAAACTACATTGCTTTGGAGATTAATGAAACACGGCGTTTTTGTATATGTCTATGTTGAATCCTGGTCATTTATCCAAATCTGATATGATGGCTGAGAAGCTTCATTAAGTCAACAATATAAAATGGCAATGCATAGTAAACTTGAGGGCTGCGTTTTTGTCTCTAATTGAAGAGCTTTACATTCACGTTTTTCTCTTTGTTAAAGGTCTTAGATTGATCTTTGAAATCATTGTAACTTGTGTGTTTGGGTAACTTGTTAGTCAATCAGGAAGGCTTCTTTGCTCTTGTTCTTAGGGATTCCTAGTGAGTATCTCTAGGATTGGTTATTGTGAGGATTTCTTGTAATTGTTGAGAGTGACTGGGTTTGTACTTGTTCTTGGTTGAATCTTGTTCTAATAAGTAGTGAAGTGAGCTCTCCCATTTTCGGAGGTCAACGTGGATGTAGCTTATCCAATTTGGATAAGTGAACCACGGTAAAATCTGTGTTGTGTTGGTTCTTGTTTTCTTTGTGGTTTGTGTGATATATTGATCTGCGTGTATTGTCATTTAGCTCGTACAAGATCCTTACCAAGTTCATATTTTTTTCCTCTGCTATTGCAGCTAAGTATGTAGATCTGGCCTTCTGATGCAAAAGCAATCATGAAAGAATATGCAGAATTATACCAGCTACTCAACATTATACACAGACAAGGGAAACTCGCATTACAGATCTTGTCCATCTGTTGCACAGCAATCACATTAACTTATCTTATAAGGTTTTTGGAGATTAGTGTCATTATTAATTGGAACTGATAACAGGATTATTGAGCTTTTTAATGGCAATTCGCGTTGCAACTAAAGAAGTCCCCACATTCAGATGTGTCAAACACAACTAATCTATATAACAGACAGAACATTAATGTATAAACAAGCCACTCGTGCATTTGCATATTTTATGGCTTATTGCTCACTGCATTCTTGTGATCTTACAAGTTAAAATAATATGGTGATGAGTTGGAGAGCTGGTGGGAAGAGGACATTGCTTAAGCATAGTGTTAATATTTCTACACCGGAGATAACAAAGAAAAGAAAGAGAGCTGAATTGGAATGAAGAAACTTACTTTTTGCTACATTTACAAATGAGTTTACATTACAACTAATAAAGCAAAATATTACACTGTTTGCACTAACTTTGCAGTCATATAATAACCTACATTAATCTAAAGCCACGCACTTAATACCAACTAACAACAACTATTGCAGCATATCCCTTATAATCTGGAATACATATCTACCATTACAAAAATAGGTTAAATTTTGTAGCATATCAAATGGACCCCCGGCAGATTGCCTTTCAGTTTTGCCACCAACACATGTTCAAAAAACACTTAGTAAATTGCTGCATTTCTAGCAGTATCAATGTTCAACACTCCTCCTTGATGGTTGGCTGGAAACACCAAGTTTGAATTTGAATTCTTCAAACTTGGCTTTGGAGACAGCTTTCGTCATGATGTCAGCCACTTGTGATTCACTCCTGCATTGCATTAGTTTCACTTAACCATTTTGTTTAGCCTCTCTCACTGCATGGAAATTTATTTTTATGTGTTTTGTTCATCCATGGTGCACTGGATTCTTGGCCATAGTTACTGCAGATTGATTGCCACACATGATAACAGTAGGCCTGATCTGTTTCAGCTTCAAATCTTCAAGGATTTTCCTTAGCCAAATGGCTTGATTCACAGCTGCAGCAGCAGATATATACTCTGCTTCAGCTGTGGATTGAGCCACGGTTTCCTGCTTCCTGGAGAACCAATAGATAGCACCATGATTTAGGAAGAATGCAAATCCAGAAGTGTTCCTCATATCATCTGTTGAACCAGCCCAATCACTGTTGAAATAACCAACTAACTTGAAATCTTTTGATCTCTTGAACCACACCCCAAAATCAGTGCTACCTTTTACATATCTCAGCACCTTTTTTGCAGTCTTGAAGTGTGTCTCAGTTGGTTGACTCATAAACCTGGACAGCAAGCTGGTTGCATACATCAAATTTGTGTTAGAGTAGATGCCCTAGAGCCAATCAATTATTGTAGAATTGACTCTTTGTAATAATGTTCAATGATCAATAAAAGGCGTTTTATACTATACCACGTAAATCATCATTGTATGTATTGATATATGGTAGAACCGTGACGAGGGTATCAAGTGTTTCAAATCTTGATAGTGAGAACCCTATAAGCACATATGGTGGTCATTCTAGAAACATCCGTAGCCCCAGTGTTATTCTGAAGTAAGGGCACAGATAATATGGTAAGGCTATCATAGTGTTGAACGACCCTGTCGAAAGGCAGTGACTAGTCTCACTTGTCAAGGTTGTTTGGTGACAACCTGGTGCAACACATGGGTGCTTGCTGTAGGCAAGTTCACTGGACTGACCCACTAGAGGATTCCATATGGATGGTAACCCTAGTGTCTATGGAACAAATCCTCTAACGAATGGTGGTACATGTGATCCTTAGACTTGAGATCACCAGAGCGCCTTGTGCATCGATTGGTGTAGTTTGACACTAGCCTAACGCAATTCTATTCAGAGCTGTCAATACGGTGGTGATTGGCTACATCAAGGAGTGTATCAAGACTATGGTGGATAGACAGAGGATTCATCACTCCCGGGTACGGGAGAAGTTATCTCACAGTGCAATTCAGTAGATGGCAATGACACTAAAACTGTGGCCACAGTGAGATTGAGTTGTTCCTCTATCCAGTTTATAATACAAGTCATTGGTCCAGTAACTAAATACACAATATCGAGAGTAATCGAAGGTTGACACTATTTCTATGCCTCGGTCTAATCGAGATAACGGACGATGAAAGGATCGAATTGTATGGTAACCATATCGTTGACAGGTAGCTACTTTGTTAAATCCGAATCTATCGAGTGGCCATGATGCCTTGCTAGGGGCCAATCTTGGTCTGCGTTTAGTGAGACGATTAATTAGTGTTAATTGCGATACTACACATTGCTGGTAAGATGAGGAGCCTATGGGTCACACACATAGAAGATAATTTAAGAGCCAAAAGGAGAGAAGTGCATTTTTCATCTTTTCAGGCGAAAGGGTATTTTGGTAATTTCACAGTGCAATTAAATTTGCCGAGGTCGTAGCCTTTATTTAATTTGTTAGAAAAATTAAATAAGTGAGATTATGTTTAAATATGTGCTTGCATATATTTAAATAAATTATCATTATTGTTAAATGTTAATATGTATTAAAGATATATTAATTGATTTTAATTGAGATAATGATAAACAAAATTAAAATATCTAAATGGAAGTGTTTGGAAACAAGGGGTGTTTGGGTTGGAGCCCAAGCCTATTCCATAAGGGAATAGGGCAACTAACTTGCACTATAAAAGAAAAGGTTTAATTGAGAGTGAGTGGGACTTTTCATTATTTCATTTTCACTCATTGAAAGAAAACTTTCTAGCCCCAAAACACTCTTCCACGCCAGATTGCTTTTTGCTTAGAATCAAAGTATTCTTTGATTTTTCTTTCTTGTTTTTTAAGGCTAAAGAGGATCTAGCAAATCCCTCTTCAGTTCCTTACGATTATCTTCGTGTGGACTACATCGGTTTGATCCTACACTTGGGTCGGTAGCAAAATACATTCAGAGACAAAGTTGGAGGAGCCTCCAAACGTGCGTATGATTTCTTAAACTCTAAACTAATTTTTTGCAGATTCTTATTTTGATATAAACAGTAAATTTGTGCCCTGATCTTGGTTCTATGGAACGATCCATATTGTTAAACATTTTTTTTTTCCGTTGCGTAAATAGATCGTTTCCTAACAATCTGGTCTAGTTGCTGTCAAGTACAGCAGACACCCTATCAAGCTTCTGTAAAATCCTTTATCAACCTTCTCACCATCATCATCTTTTGACAGTTTCAAATTTGGAACCAATGGCAGATTCACTGGTTTGCAATTCTCCATGCATAATTTTTTTAGAACTTCATTTGTATACTTTCTTTGATTCACAAAGATGCCATCCACATCTTGATCAATTTCCATTCCAAGAAAGTAAGACATTCCACCCAAGTCAGTCATTTCAAACTCACTTTGCATGGATTTCTTAAACTCACCCACTTGAGTTTGATTGCTTCCAATTACTAGAAGATCATACACACACAGAGAAATGATCATCACATCATCTTCAGCTTCTTTAATGTATAAAGTATGTTCATTTGGATTCTTCACAAAGTCCAAGTTTAGCAGGTGGTCATTAATCCTGTTGTACTAGGCCCTTGGTGCTTGTTTTAGGCCATACAAGGCCTTTTTCAACAAATACACCTTTCCCTCTTCTCCTTGGATCACATACCCTTCAGGTTGTTCAATATAGATTTCCTCATTTAACCAGCCATTCAAGAAGGCAGATTTTACATCCATTTGGAAAACTTTCCAGGAGAATTGAGCAGCCAATGCAAGTAGCAGCCTAATGGTGTCATGCCGAGCAACAGGAGCAAATGTTTCCAGGAAATCCACTCCATATTGCTGAGAAAATCCTTTAACCACAAGCCTGGCCTTATGCTTCAGAATTGACCCATCCAAATTCAGCTTTTTTTTTTTTAAATCCATTTCACCTGAATCACCTTTCTGTTTTCTGGTCTGTCCACCAGCTTCCAAGTCTGATTTTTCTCAATCATTGCAAGCTCCTCCTTCATGCAATCCTCCAAGATTCTGACTATGTAGCCTCTGAATAACTTGAAGGTTCCATTTGTGCTAAGTTCCATTTGTGCTAAGTTGCATCTGTCATACACATTAGCTAGAGTTCTAGTTCCTCTAACAGCAACCTCTTCATCTGATTCCTCCCCTGAGTCTTCTTCAATCTGATCAGCTTGAACCTCACTTGGTTGAGGTTTTGTTTCTACATCAACTTTACACTTTTCCCAATTCCAGACTCCACCCTTATCTATTGTAACATCCCGGGACACCACCACTTTCCTTGAGTCAGGAATGTAAATTTTGTAGGCTTTGGATTGGCTGCTTTAGCCAATAAATATTCTGGTCACTGCCTTATCCTCCAGCTTTGTCCTCTTTGTAGGTGGCACCAGGACATAGCATATGTTACCAAAAATCTTCAACTCATCCACTGCTGGTCTGACTCCAGTCTAAGCTTCAAAAGGTGTTTGATTACTCAAGGCTTTAGTGGGAAGTCTGTTGAGTAAGTAAACACTTGTGTTTACAGCCTCTGCCCAAAAGAGTTTGGGAAGATTTTTCTCAGCCATCAAGCATCTTGCCATTTTCATAACTTTCCTGTTTCTTCTCTCACAAACTCCATTCTGTTGTGGAGTATAAGGGCTGTTGAATTGATGTCTAATTCCAGCTTCTATGCTGATTTTTTCAAACTCTTGAGAAGTGTATTCAATGCCATTATCACTTCTCAAGGTTTTAATGGATTTTCTTGTCAGGTTTTATACTTCCAGTTTGAATTTTCTGAATACTCTAGCCACCTCATTTTCTGGCCTAGAAAGTAAACTCAGCCCATCCTAGACCAATCATCTATGAACAATACAAAGTACTTGCTCCCATTAAGTGATAAGGTTTGCATGGGGCCACATACATTCGAGTGAACAAGCTAGAGTTTTTCAGAAGCTCTCCAAGCTTGATTCACTGGAAAGGATTTCCTACTCATCTTGCCTAATTGACACACTTTACAGACACCTCTCGGTTGTTCAACAATAGGCAGATTTTGGACTAAATTTTTTGACTGCATTTCCCTTAGATTTCTATAATGTACATGGCCTAATCTCTTGTGCCATATTTCAGTTTCATCCTCTCTAATATTGCATGCTTTGTGTGGTATAACTATCCACATAATTGGAAAGCTTTTCCCTACCATTTTCACTCTCATAATCTCATTTACCTCACTGTCTTGAATAATGCAAGATTGTTTTTTAAAGTGCAGTGCATAATCCTTTTCCAACATTTGTCCCACACTCAAAAGACTTTGATTTATGTTAGGTGCATAAAGTACATTAGAGATTAGTTTTGTACCTTTTGGAGTTTGAATTACAACATCTCCTTTACCTCTTGCTTCCACACATTCTCCATTTCCAACTTTAATCTTTGACTGATGAGAGTGATCTATGTTCACAAAGCTGCTCAAATCTGGTGTCATGTGATGTGTGCATCCGCTGTCAATTAACCAGGTATCATCACAAGCTTGGATCAAGTTAGATGAGGCCACAAACAATTGCTCTGTCTCCTGCCCTGTTTGTTGTTCATCAGTTGTTTGAGCTTGCTGTTGGGACTGCTCTCCCTTGTTTTTGCACACTCTTTCAATATGGCCGAATTGTTTGCAAGCCCTACACTATATACTAGGTCTGAACCAGCATTTGTGCTCTGCATGTCCCTTCCTTTTACAATGAGAACAAACCAGAAAATTCTTCATCCCACCAGCTTTGTTCCATTGGTTATTGGACCTTTCTTTTCCTTTCTTTTCTCCAGCAAACTTTCTATAGTTCCCTTGTACAGACTTGCCCTTATGAGTTGCTAACATTGCCACTTCATTTGCATCCTCTAGCCTTAGGAGCCTTCTCTACTCTTGTGCCTGCAGAGCATGGACCAGCTCAGTCAATGTCATTTGAGTCAGGTCCTTTGAGTCCTCCAAGGATGCGATCTTAGTTTCAAACCTTTTCGGCAAGCTCACCATCACCTTCTCCACTATTCTGCTATCTGACATCTCCACTCCAAGTAATCTGATTTTGTTGACAATGTTCATCAACCTATCAACATATTCCTTCACTTTCTCAACCTCCTGCATTCTTAATGTTTCAAACTCCCTTCTCAAATTTAGAACCTGCATGTTTCTTGTAGTATCACTTCCCATGAACTCCTCCTTCAACTTGTCCCATGACTCTTTGGCTGTTTCGCATGCCATAATCCTTGTGAAAACAAGGTATGTGACAGCTGAGTGAATATGAGACAAGGCTCTTGGAGCCTTTGAAGCTTCCTCTTCATGCATTCGAATTTGGTTGAGAGTGGGATTTGGTCCCAACTGAGGGAGTTGTTTCTCTTCTTCTACATACTGCCAGAGTCCTTGGCCCCTCAAGTACGCTTTCATTTTGATGGACCATATATGGTAGTGTTCACCATTGAACACAGGAGGTAGAACGGAAGCTGTTGGAGTGGTCATTTGTTCAAGAAAAAACAGGTCTGATGCAAGGCTGTTTTCCAGGGAGGTAGACGAGTTGTTCTGGAGAAGAAGGGTTTAGATTTTTTGCTGGAATTAACTCAGCTTTGATACCATGTTAATGGTTTTACACCGGAGATAACAAAGAAAAGAAAGAGAGCTGAATTGGAATAAAGAAAGTTACTTTTTGCTACATCTACAAATGAGTTTACATTACAACTAATAAAGCAAAATATTACACTATTTGCACCAACTTTGCAGTCATATAATAACCTAAATTAATCTAAAGCCACACACTTAATACCAACTAACAACAACTATTGCAGCACATCCCTTATAATCTGGAATACATATCTACCATTACAAAAATAGGTTAAATTTTGTAGCATATCAAATGGACCCCCGGCAGATTGCCTTTCAGTTTTGCTGCCAACACATGTTCAAAAAACACTTAGTAAACTGCTGCATTTCCAACCAAGTATCAATGTTCAACACATAGTTGAGATTGCCCTTGAATCGATACACGTTCAGATCATGTTACAACCAGTCGATATAGAAGAGGTTGAGATTCCTAATGTCTTCTTACCCCTTTATATAAATTGAGTAGATTTCATTGCAAAGGCAAACAAGCAAATTGCTAAGAGCATCCAACTGCTAAGCATTCTCTTTTCTATTAATAAAAAATGGCAGCCTACCATACAGTTTGCCTTCTAGACCACACCCATTTGCCAGAAATCAATTTGCAAATATGCAGATTAAAGGCTTCAGAAGCCGCTTCTTCATCATCATCAATAAGCCACAAATTAAATGGTCTTCAGGATTTGCATGATTGCATCAATAAGTTGCTTCTGTTACCTTCCTTAGCCCAAGAGAAGCATGAGAAATCGTTTGATGAGCTGTTGGACCGATCTCTCAGGCTCTTGGATCTATGTAGCACTGCTAAAGATGCATTGTTGCAAACAAAAGGAATCAACACAAGAACTTTTGCCCATCAATCGCCGAAGATGTGGAAGTGACAATGGATTCACAAGTGAGGCTAGGAAGTACTTGGCCTCAAGGAAGGCGGCAAAAAAGGCAGTGCAAAAGGCCTTGGGAGATCTGAAGGTCATGAAAAAAGAAATGCTTTCTCTAACAATGACAATGAGAGCATTCTAAAGGAGGTGGAAGCAATCACTCTCAATGTATTTGAATCTTTATTGTCTTTTATCTCTGGTCCACAAGCGCAATCAAAGATAAGTGGATGGTCACTAGTTTCCAAACTAATGCACCACAAAAAAGTGGCTTGTGTAGAAGAAGAAATAGAAGCAAATGAATTTGCGAAGGTGGATGCTTCATTGCAGTTTCTCATTGGTAACAAGACATGCAAATCTGATTACATGAAGCAAGTTGCAGATTTGCAGAACCAGCTAAAGAACCTGGAGTTATGAATTCAAGATTTTGAAGATGGACTTGAATGCTTGTATAGATGTTTGATCAAAACTAGAGTTGCTCTTCTCAATTCATTCTCAACCACTCGCTAGCTAGCATACAAATTAAAATAATCATGTGATATACTTGTTATACTCTGTATATAAATGAAATATACTTGAATTTTAACTCTCAGATTACAGTTTCATACTCTTTTGCACAATTACTTATATTTTTTCGTATGCTTTTCCTCTCTGTCAGGAGCATTACTTCATAGATGGGATTTAACACTCCAATTCGTATTTATTCATCATATTGAAATTAATAATCTGCCATATGCCAACTTTGAGAGTTATTCATAATGAACACAACCGAAAGAATAAGGGAATAATAAATAACTACAAACAACCAAACAAAAGAGAAAATGAGCTATTTCATTAACTAGCTAGAGAAGACAACCTTTCAGTGATGAATTTCTGGTTAACGGAGCTTTCAGGTCTCAGCCGCATGGGAAATATATCCAATTTAGATAAGACACTTATTCAAATTGTTAGAGTGTTGGGCTCATACGGTGAAGTTTTATTATTAAGTGAGACAACGTCGTTTTGAGCCAAGCAAAGACAAATCCTGTCCATTGGCTGGCTGAGCATATAACGGTGGAAAATCAGTCTGATAGTCAACAGTATAAAAGCATTGCAATAGTCTCTTCTCAACAATTGAAACCCTTCTTTCGTGTTTTTCTCTTTTCTCTGTAAAACGAATAGCCTCCATTAGGGTTTGGGTACAGTCTTGATCTTGAATCTGTAACAGGGTGTTTGAGTGGCTGGTTTGTAGGCCATTTGAGGGTAATAGAGCTTGCAGTGTATCTTGGGTGTTAGATCTGTTTCTCTAGGGTGTTACAGGTTCTGGAAAGATCTGTGTAAGGGTTTGATTCTTGGCTGAGTTGTGTTTCTGTAATCTGAATCAATATAGTGCAGCGAGCTCGCTGGTTTCCTGAGCTGAACGTGGACGTAGCTTGCTCATATCTGAGCAAGTGAACCACGGTAAATCTTGTTGTTGTTATGTGTGTGTGTGAATCCTTTTGTGATTTTGTGTTTGCTTTCTGGTTGATCTGTTCGAGTAGTTACAACACAAATGAAAGAAATTCACATTGTATACTGAAATATATCACATGTGTGCTTTAAGTTACAATGAAATATGTTGGCTGTCTTACTGATATGATGCTCATTTCCATACTTATATTCATCATGTTAACATGAATGATATCATTTATGGAAACATGTGACGAGCAATCTGATAGGCTTGCAATCTAAAGCTAGCAACCAAATGAGCTAGATGAGAAGGCTGAAAGCTTAAGTAGATGTACTCTGAGCATGTGTCGAAATGAGCATGCGATATGGATGAAGCAACCAGAGGGTAATGCGATGTGGAAGCAATACAGGAAAGTGTGATAATCCGAGGATTATACTATTTTTACTAGGCTTTTTGGTCGAATTGTAGATACTTTTTAGTTCATTTTTACCTGAATTGTTACTTAATTATTTGCATTTTGTGTTTCAGGCAAAAATGGACATTTAGAGCAAATAATGAGCGATTTGGAGTTTCTGGACTCAGAAGTAAGCGGATCAGATTTTGGAAGAGTTCTGAAGCAGAATGGAGCACTAGGAGGCTTGTTTCCATAAGAGAGCATCGAAGATCGAAGATTCAAGCAAAAAGGTAAGCGGAGGGCAATTCTGTAAATTTAGAATTCCACATGAAGTTTCGCCGCAACAAAGAGAGTTGTGCATGAGATCTGTTTTCACTTCGTCGCCGCGACGAAGTCTGTGAATTCCAAAACGCACAGTTTCGATTTTAGTCATTTTCCTAGGTTTTTGGGCGAGGTATAAAAGAAAAACTTAGTCATTTTGTGAGGAGTCGTTTGTTTTTGAGTAGAGAGTGGCTTTTTACATTTTCTTAGATTCATTTTGAGCGAACTTAGATTTAAAAGGGTGAAGATTCGAGATTTAACCAGTAGATTCATCAATTGGGGAGATTTCTTTTCCTTTTCTTTTCTCTTGTTTACATTATGTTGAACTTTGAATTTTTCATTTCTTTTGGTTGTATTGTTGATTTAGCCATGAACTAACATATTTTGGGTTAGAGTTTTGATTGTAATTCGAAATTTCATGGGTTAAGTAATTGAGAGTTATTATTTTCATATGAACTTGTTGTGATTGTGTGATTACTCTGAAATTATTGTTTGTATGTGATGAACATGATGAGATTGAGAAATGAATCATGATAGGCTTCTTGGGTAATCACCATTGTAGTATTGAATGCTAGAGATAGATTCAAGAATCAATGAAATCAATCTAGGATTCCTTATTCTTAAAGAGCTTAGAATTATTAACCTTCAATTTGTTGGGTGTGGGAAGTTAATGGGGAAGAGTAGGAACACATAGCCTAAGAAGGTATGTCTTACACTTTAGAGAATTCGATTTACAATTAATGCATGTGAATATGGAATTAGTTTAATCTTTAAGTTTAACCCATAGAGTCTGAATGAAGTCAAAACCCTACCCATTTGTTTGAATTGATTTTATCAGTGTTTTAAATCTTGCTTTCATAGTTTAAATTTTTATTTTAGCAAAGTTTGTTTTAACTTTAGTTTAAATTGCTCCCATTAATCCAAACGAATTCGATTGCTCCAACTTGAAAACAGTAGAAAGCTTAGTGCTTAGCAACAATCCTCGTGGGAACGATACTCACTCATCACTTTATTACTTGTGTGATTAGTATACTTGCTATATTTGCATGTTATAGGAAACACGCATCAAAGTGTCCAAGCGACCTAAGGAGCTTGCGATTAGAAGCATGAAGGGACCTGTCAAAAAAAAAGTCATAGTCTTAGAGCCATCATTGATGGATTTACCTTGAAGGGTTTAGCTATTATTATGAATAAGATTGCCAGATGTCAATCTAGTTAGGAATGTTTGGCTCAAAATTCTGACAACGTATAAAACTGAATTAACGTGTTAATTGGTTTGCTATCTAGGATTAGCATTTAATGCTCTACAAAATAGACATGTTAAAAGAAGCAAACAATGATGTGTTTAGGCTGTATATAAACAATGCTTAAATTAATGAAAATCAGTTTTTTTGTGCATTCTTTCCTTTGCATTCTCCAGCTTGTAATCCAACAAATCCTTTGCCATATATGCTAATATGCAGAGACATGATAATACCAAATACATATGGATCTTATTGTCTTAAAATTTTGATTTACCAAAGATGACCATTGATTAACATTAAGTTCTCTAAACATGTAAATGTTACACATAATTTGTAATTTTCTTAAGAATTGAAAAATTGCCAAATTGTTGTGGTTGTTACTTTCTCAAACCTGTAGAATGTCCACGTCAATATATGTAAGGATAAGGATAAGGATAAGATAAGGTTTGATTATTTTACCAAACTAAAGTAAGTTGTTCATATCAAAGTAAAGGAGTGGGCATCTTTGTATACAGTATATTGGCAATTTCCATGAACCTTTTGAGCTTTGATTGAATGAGGTGGTGAATGTGGATTCGTTCTTTACCTAATTAATTTGTAAAAAGCAGCTAGCTTAGATACGTGGTAGACCAATATTCATGATTCATCAAATGAGGCAAACCAAATCCAAGTCCAAGTGCAAGGCACCAAAACATAATTATTTTATTTCAGCATTCTTCTAAGATGGACACATGCCATGGATATTCTTCAAGGATATCCTTACTTTTAATAAATGTCTCTTTTAAACTCACAATTTTCTTCAAATTCATTTCAAAATAAATAAAGATTTCATGTAATAATTAGTACTCACCAGAGTTCATTAATTGTGCAGTGTGCTCCTTACCTTTTCTTTTAATTTCTACTTCATTACATTGCTAAAATCATTGGTATATTATGGTAAATGATCATTGTATATATTAGCAAAACAATATTTAATTTGAGTTAACGACAATGAAACTTTGCCACCAACATACTTTAAAATATCATTTTATTATCCAAATTTAAATTCTAGTGGTAAATAAAGAGCAAACTCGATCCAGATTGTTAGAACTTTTGAAGAGAGAAAGCTGATGAATCTTTTTATGGTGGAAGATTGGATTTTAGTGGTTAAAATTGATCGGAATTTGACTTAAGAGGGGTGGCTACGTAAACCCTAATCACTTAATTGTTAGCGATTGACAGGGTCGGCGGGAGTAGGGTTTGAGAGGTTTTGGTAAGTGATACTCTAAGAAAAGAATGGTGATGGTGTAGAGTCGCAACGGTGTCAAAAACGAAAACAGAAAATAAATTTAGGTAATAAAATGGTTTTTAAAAGTCTTACGGGTTGGAGAGCGTACTAAGGCATTATTTGAGTTAAAAAAAAAAAATACCTTTATTCTATTTAATTTCCCACCAAGGCATTAATGTAGGAGAAGTTAAAAAGATTAATGGCCAACAATACCCCACATGCTCTTCTTTCATACTTTTAGTCAAAGAAGTAATAGTTTTGAGATAAGTTTAAATGAGACATGAAATTTATAAGTCAGACCACGCTATTGAAACATGAACATTAATCAATATATATAAGTCATCCATACTCTCACACATCAACAACATCACTTCACATGTGTCCTGAAAATGAGTTTATGGTTGTCAATTTTCTCTCTGCTGCTCTCTTTTTTACTAGGAGGCTCATCAGCTGAGCAATGTGGAAGGCAAGCTGGAGGTGAACTCTGCCCTGGAGGCCAATGTTGTAGTCAATTTGGTTGGTGTGGCACTAAATCTGAATATTGCACCACTGGATGCCAAAGCCAGTGTGGCGGTGGCGGAGGCGGCGGTGGTATTGGGAGTATCATTTCAAGATCCACGTTTGACCAGATGCTTAAGCATAGAAATGGGTGCCCCTCTAAAGGCTTCTACAGTTATGATGCTTTTATAGAAGCAGCAAAGGCCTATCCTACCTTTGCTACTACTGGCGATGCTGCCACCCGTAAAAGGGAAGTTGCTGCTTTCTTAGCCCAAACTTCCCATGAAACTACCGGTAATTTTTTATTGAAAACACAAAGCTCAATAGTTCTTAGTCACTCTTTAATATTGTAAATTGTTTTGCTGTTTGATGGTCAACATATAGGGGGATGGCCAAGTGCACCTGACGGCCCATATGCTTGGGGATATTGTTTTCTCAGAGAACAGGAACCCAAATCATCTTACTGTGATCTAAAGTATCCATGTCCTAAGCAATATTTTGGCAGAGGTCCCATTCAACTCTCTTGGTAATCTTATATTTCATTAGTTTCTTATTCGTGTCTCTGTGCAGTAAAAATATATCACATACAAAATAAATTTAATGTAAGGATACACGAATAACGTATTAATATCTAAGACTTTCTCGCTATAATTATTGACAGTTATTTGCATATTGATATGATTCAGGAACTACAACTATCAGGAGTGTGGAAATGCGATTGGGGTGGACTTGATTAGTAATCCAGACCTTCTAGCAACAAATGCAGTGATATCATTCAAGTCAGCTCTCTGGTTCTGGATGACTCCACAGGCACCGAAGCCATCCTGCCACAATGTCATCACCGGAAATTGGCAACCCTCTGTTGCCGATCAGCCGGCTGGCCGGGTTCCGGGATTTGGTGTGATCACAAATATAATAAATGGTGGGATTGAATGTGGTCATGGTGTGGATTCAAAGGTACAGGATCGCATTGGGTTCTATAAGAGATACTGTGACATGCTTGGCGTTGGCTATGGTAATAATCTTGGACTGCTATGGTCAGAAGCCTTATAGCCCTAGAATATTAGTGGAAACCATGTAACTTAAAACCTTGTAGCCAAATATTGTGTCATATTGTAATAATTCATGGTTGGATATATAATAATTGAAGTGATGCAAGGATTTTTGTGATATGAATTATAATTAAGAAATCTTAATTGGAAAAAATTTCTATTGTTTTGGAATATGGGAAGTCTTCACTTGATATACAGTAATATCAATATGAGTGTACAAAAGAAACTGTTGGACTATAATTAGCTGTCCAATTGACTTGGGCTCAGTCTATCTTCGGCCCATTCAATTTAGGACTCGGAAGAACGATGGCCCTTTTATAGTTGGGCCAGATCAAGGCTATTATCAGACTCATGGGCCCAAATTCATGGGCTGGGCTGGTCTGACCTATATTACTATTTACCGTTTGGAGCAATCAACCCAATAAGGATAGATCTGCTAAACGATTGCACAACCATGAGACTACATGGAAACGCTAACAAACTTCTAAGTTGAGTTCGGTTTATCATATAAAATAGTCTTAAAGCCAGTGCATTGCGCATGTATGTTTATACATTATTATTGTTTTTCTTGTGATGTTAAATGTATATTATTTGTATTGAATTTTATTATATATTGAATTGATAATTAAAGAAATCAATAATAAAATTATTATATATTAAATAAATAGTATATATTTAATGTAGGTTTAAAGATTTATTTTCATTATTGTTGATTTAAGCAGCAATTTGTAACGTACCTAACTTTCTCTTTTACACAGTTTCTTTATTACAGAAGTTGTATCCATAAATTTGTCTTTCCTTTATATTTTTGGAGTTCCAATTTCACTTTCGTACACTACTTTTCCAACATTTCTTTTTTCCAACAAAAGCCTTTAAATAGATGCATGCATCAAAGAACTCACCCAAAACGTGAGAAACAGTTAAATATTATATTAAATTCCCTTTCAAGAACTTGAAAAATCAAATGAAAGATTAATTTATTCTTTCTTTGTTTTTTTTATCCTATTCCACACCCCATTTTTGAAGGGTTAGTGGCTTGGACAGAAAAGTCATGAGAAGGGAGTAGGGGAAGGGTTTATTACAATATGCCTAAGTGGGTGGTCGACATCGCCACCGCCTGCATGCTTGACAAACTCTGCTGGAAAACTGCCATGGCATACACACATTACTGTCACTTCCTCTTCCTTTCCATACTTGTATAAAATAATAAAATACCAAATATTCTTCTTCCATTAAGGCCAGATCCTTTGGTGAAGACAGAAGGCATATCTTCATATGCGTTCATTCCACTACTTGCGGATTCAAGTTTCTTGGGTGGATTCTCCATACCATACAATAACTTATATAACCTTTTTAACAAAAACTATATAACAAACATGATAAGCGTTTGGAAAGCAGTATAAAAACACAGTAGTCAATAAATTGCAACAGCGCCTAAGAGTTTTACATTTCTAACAAAACATATATAGCAATAATAAACTGCAATTACAGAGGCATAGGTAACTAAATACATTATCTTCGATAGCACGTAATTCGCAATGACGATAACAAATATTATGATTCAACTAAAAATATATACCTACATTAACACAGAATAAAAAGTTTAATAATACATTGGCCAAACCAAAAGAAAACAATTACAAATAAGAATAAAAAGTTGACTACCTTTCTTTCTTCAGATAAATCATATAACAAACTACTAATATATCCACATATATATAGGATTCAAAGTAAGGAATCCTTTAAGTGATACAATGCGTTTCTTCAAATTCACGAAATTCAACAATTCACCTTACCAAGACATTAATGTTCGCATTTATTCATACTATATATATATCCTTTCACGTTTTATACCCCTCCACATTTAATTAGACAGAAACAATGAAAGCTAACGTATAATCATAAAACATATATTATGAATGTGAAGAGTTTCTCTTGATCTAATCTAATAATAAAAAAACATTTAACATCCACGAAACATTAAATGCATGTTAATAATGATACAAAATAGCTTAAACCAATAATATGTTGACATTTGCACAATTATAGTCCTATGTGACGTTTAAATAGCAAGTATTCTAAGATTATATAGATTTATAGATTACATATAGGCTTATGTGAAGAAGATATTAATTTATTGTTATTAACTATAAGAGAAAAAAAAAACAATTAAAATTGTAAACATGATTATCTTATCAATAAATTTTTTTATTATGTCTAATTAAACGTTATTACCGTTGAGAGGATGAGAAAAAAAAAAGAAAAAATGTCTTATATAAATAAAAAAAAAGCTAAAACGAAAGAGGGCTTTTGCATTTTTGGATGCAACAGAAACGACAGGGGAATGTTAATTCATAAACGAACGGACTCCTTTTTCATTGTGCAGCCCATGTGTGTAAACTTCTTTTCAAGTTTTCCTACTGTTAATAAATAGAAGATGAATTGTGTTCACATATCACGTCTTATTTCTAATAAATGAAAGGTTGACAAACTCTTCTCACTAATTTCTCTCATAAGCACCATGTGTCAGCTTACAATTACTTAAGAATGATTTATTGTGAGTTGACTAATTATAAGATGTCACGTCGTGTTTGTGAGAGAAAATTAGTGAAAATGGTTTATGAGTATAGTATTACCCATCTTAATTCATATATCAACAAATTTTAAGACAACCTTACATAATGATAACTACAAGATGAAAAATCTACACTGCCCTAGTGGTACTAACTCAATAATCACAAACCAATAACAAATAGACACGCATAAAATTCTTTTAAAGTTAAATAATAAAACTAATGACTAAATTGAAACAAATAATGAAATTAAAGATTAAATTGAAATTAAGTATAACATCAAATTGAAATAAATCAAGCACGGTAACCTGTGATAGCTAGCCATTTTATACAAGCCAAATTTGAGAAGTAATAGTAAGGTGCGTTTGGTTCATTATTTTGGATAGGATTTTGGGAATAATATTGGGTAGTTGAATAGGAGAGTATTATGAGGTAAAATTTAAAAATTTATAAAAAAACCCCTAGCTTTCCTAATTTAATTAAACACCCCAATATATAAAGTGACAAAAACATCCCCACCACCTACAGTGCCAGATTCTGGCCACTACCACCAAAATCTAGCCAGAAAATTGTGTTACGACACAGATCGGTCACGTCGCTATGACCTTTTTCGGCCAGATCCACCATGGATCTAGTCGAAAAAGGCTAAATCTACGGCCAAATGTGGCTGTCGACGGCCGGAAAAGGCCAAAGAAGTTCATCTTTGGCCGTCATTTTCGGTCAACGATAGCCATTCTGGCCTTTTCCGGCCAGATCGGTGAACTGCTAGCCATTTCTAGTAGTGGTGTAGGTAGTTGTACAAATTTTGGCTATCACCGACGGTGGTTGTCAGAATCTGGCAAGTATGGGTTGATGGGGGTGTTTTTGTTAATTTTTAAATTTTTTTTCTGAGGGTATTTAATGAAATTAATAAACTTAAGGGGACTAAAAGCAATTAAAAAATATAGTAATATTTCTGGAATAATGTGCCAAATAATATTTGGGGAATAGGATTAGGAATATGGGTAGAAATATTGAACCAAACACATTCATCCCAACGTGGGCCAATGGGATTACTTATCCCAATCATTTGGGATTATAGAGGGCCACGGGATTGGATCTCCTAAAAAAGCAAACAAACACGGGATTGGACTATTTAAAAAAAAAAAAAAAAAAAATTGTCCAATCCCAGCCCGTAATCCCACTCCCCAAACCCATGGGATGAATTTCTAGTGTGTTTAAGACTCAAGAATTAATATGCATGTTTCATTCATTTTAAATGAAATTGTTTAATACCTATATTATCCATAAATACAGAAAGAGTAGACACATGTTCCCAACCACTGTTTAGGGAAATGGAAAGTTACTACCATAAATTTCAGATTCTCATTCTTAAATTAACTATTAATGATTTTTGGATTTTGACACAGTATATGAAGCTTTATTACCAAATTACCCTTGAAAAATAAATTAATAAATTACTTTAACCCCTAAATTAGTATTATTAGGAAAATAATCATTTTACTTTCAAATTTATTTCAATAACACCCTCCTCTACAACAACCCAGCCACTGCCACCACCACCTAGCCATTACCGCCACTGTCACCACCGCCACCCAACCACTATCACCATCCAGCCAAATTAATAAAATTTCAATAGTTGTCACCAACCCTCAAAACAAAAACAATATATCTGCTGCATTTCTTTTTCTTTTTCCTTTATAGATTTTTTTTCTTTCAATATTAAATATTCTCGTCTGCGTTTCGCCTATTCCTCCTCATCAACTCACCACAACCTGAAACGGTTCCTTCCCTCATCCTTGATACCACTCAAACTCTCTCCAGTTGGGGTTTGAGCCAAGAAACCTTACAACATACGAGGGCATCAAATGGGGAGAAAATATGTCTTGCCTGTTTCACCACTTGCTTCAACATCTTGTAAACCAAAGCAAATCTCCATCAATTTGTACGGATCATTTAATACTTGACAACCTGAACAATTGATTGAACTTGCTCATATGGATCCAAATCAACACAAAATCCCAACCCATTTGGCTTATTGCACTAGAGCGGTGTCTTTCAGATTTTGGTGGTTGGTGTTGTCGCGACTTCGTTAGGTATTGTTGCTCGTTGTTTCGCATCGTTGCCTACAATCGGTTGTTTCAATTTGATGTCGTACCCTCGTCTTCTCTTTGCGTCGCCTGCTGCTCACCGGATGCCCATCTGATTGCTCCCTGACGCCAGGAGAGTTCTCTCGCAGGAGGATTAAAGATGAGAGTGATGTGGACAATAACCGCGTTAATCGTGGCTTTCGATTTGGCCAGATCAGGTTAGGGAGGGAGAGAGAAATGGGAGGTTGTGGCTGAGGAAGTGAGAGAGAGGCGACACAAGAGAAGAAGTGGTTTTAGAGAGAGGGTTTTTGTGATAGAAATTTGAGACGTGAGGGTTATTTTGAAATTTTTACTTCTATTTCAGTTTTAATGCAGTTCAAATGGCCGCTTTATTCTTTACCGTTACACTAAACGATTTTTGTTAATTTAAATGTAAGAATTTGGAATTTATGAAACTAGGTTAGGAACTTACCATTTCACTAAACGTTGGGTGGGAACACGTCATTTACTCATAAAGAAATAATTACAACTTCTCCTATGACATTATTAAATTACAATTTCTCTCTTATGTTTAATTTCACCGCTCTATTGGAGTTTTCTTAGTCTAGTAAACATATTTTTGGGTTAATTTATTAAATTTAACAGTAAAACTTTAACAATAGAGGATAATTTGTTATTTTTTATACCTAAAGAAGGAATTTTTTTCATGATATAGATACCTTGGTTCTAATCCAAAGTTCCAAACAAAAAAAAAAAAAAAAAAAAAAATCAAATCAAATATAATTTCATAATAAGAGTAATCTTAGAGAACATGTAAAATTATCAACCCTTGATCATAAAACCTTCTTTTTTCCATTTTCTTTTTTCTTTTTTCTTTTTTTTGAAAAAAGAAAGAAAATTGGCTTGAAATTACGTTCAAGTTTAAACAATGTTGTGAAATAGAGTATCAGCAACGGATATGTTGGTTTTTATTTCTATTGTTTACAAGTTGGGCCCTCATAGAACAGACTACAGAGGTGCCCATTTATTTTTGGGCTTTACACGAAGTATGTGTTTTTGAATGATTTTCAAGGCGACAATGGCCTTGATGGCTTTTATCTTATCTTGATCAATTTTGTGATTAGTATTATTATTTATTTATTTATTTTTTGATAAACTAACATTATTTTAATAAATAAACGACATGTTCCCACCCAAGGTTTAGCAAAATGGCAATTTCTCATCTTGGTTTCATTTATTCCAAATTTCCACCCTTAATTAAATATTGTCAATGATTGTTCAACAAAGGGTGGGAATATGGAAAACTGACTTGGGCTTTTTATCAAGCAGGTGGTAGGTGCGAATTTGGGCTTTGATTTCCAACGAACAGGAAGTTAGAAATGGCCAAAAAACATACTCACACAAACTACAACACAAGGAGAGTGTGTTGGTGTAGTTCGATGATGCCAGTTGCTCTCCAATTGAACAAAAAACGACCGAGAATATACCCAAAATCGCAAGGTGGCAAGCGTGGGAGTGATCTGAAAAGCGAGTGATGACGGCAAGTAGGGGTATGGGTTTTGGAGAGGAGGTCATGGGGTGTCTAATGGTGGTCTCGAAAATTATTTTGGAGTTCGGGATCAGTAAAAGAATGCCAAAAACCGGTTGCTTAGGAGATGCTAACGTGAGCCGCTTCTTGATAACATGAGCACACTTTTAGTTAAAGAAGCATCAGTGAAAAGTTAAAATTGAGGAAACAATGTTAATTTAATGGTGAGAATCTGAAATTTATAAAACCAGAGGTGGAAACTTGCCATTTCACTAAACCTTGGGTGGGAACATGGAGTTTACTCAATTTTAATTCATCGAAAATAAGAAATGCATGCAAGCTTATAGATATGTTTCTCAACTCAAATGTGTAAGACACCACCCTAATTTACAGAAGCAAAAGATAAACAAAATTCAATGGATACTATAAGATTTATTAAAAAAATAATAATAATAAAAAAATATTGTAAGGTTAAGGAATGATCTGAGAAATTTAAATTCAGACTAGGGTTGGTGAACAATTTCATGGCAAAGACTCGTACATTTATTTAAGGAGAATGGGGCCAACTTAAAAACTAAGGCTCAGTTTGGTTCATATATTGCGAAAACTTTTCTAGTTTTCCCAAAAAAGTTAACTTTATTTCACCTATTTTCAAAATAGTTTTTTAAATTATTCAATTCCCTTTAATTCTCATAAATTTATTAATTTAACTAAACAACCCCCAATTTTTTTTTTTTAAAAATTGACAAAAACACCCCAACAACCCAAATTTACCAGATTCCGGCCACCACTGTCGAAATTTGGTGTAATGGCGCACTACTGGCTGAATCTTACCGATAGTGCGCCGATCTAGCCTTTTCGTGGATCTGGCTGGAAAAAGCCAGAGGGCCAGATCTTTGCCCGTAGATAGTTGTCAACGACGGCCAAGTTATGGTCGTCATTAACCATCAACGACAGCTGTATCTTTGGCCGTCGTTGATGACCAAATGCGGCCAGAATGGCCAAATCTAGCCATCAATGGCTAGATCAAGCCGCAGATCTGTGGATCTGGTCGGAAAAGACCATATCGGCATACGACTGGCAATATCGAGCGGGTCATACGCTGATACGGTAACTCCGGCCACCCTCCGGTGGTGGTGGCCGTCTGTTCTTATTTATGAGTGGATTGGGGGTATTTTGTTAATTTTGAATATTATATTTAGGGTTGTTTAGTAAATAAATAAATATATGTGGTATTTATGTTAATTTTTAAAATTCTACATTGTAATATCCACCCAATTTAACTTTTTTTAAAATGTTATTCTCAAAACTACCCAATAGTGAACCAAACGGAGTCTAAGCAGCTCCGTGAAAGTGGCAATAATTGTAAAACAACTGCAAGACAGAGGAATTGACTTTGAAAAGTCAAAGTCGTCGAACTAAAAGTGAGCTTGGTTGTGATTGTTCCTCACCCACATCCACATTTTATTTATAATATAATGTGACTCTTGCATAATCCATGGAGACTTTCGTCGTAAATAGAAGGAGGGTATTGTTTAATTTATATCATTTTCGTTGAGATTTTTAATGAGAATATGAGAGTGGTTGTGATTGTTCCTCACTCACATCCACATTTTATTTATAATATAATGTGACTCTTGATAGTTGGCATAATCCATGGAGACTTTCGTGGTAAATAGAAGGAGGGTATTGTTTAATTTATATCATTTTCGCTGAGATTTTTAACGAGAATATGAAAGTGGGTGAGTGCATTTTCAGCTAGTCAACCTCTTAATCTTTCTTTTTCTTTAATTATTTTCTTAGCTAGTCTTAATTAATGTAATAATTAATTTTTTTTGTAATTGTATGATTTAGTCAAAATTAGTTTAATAACAAAGGCTTTCTAAGTTACAAAAACAAACTAATTAATTTGATAGACATTTTAGTAATTTTATCAAATAAAAAATTAAAAGTTAAAATAATTAGAAATTTCAATATATTACGAAGACCGGAGACAATTGAATCTACAAACTCTTAGAACACTTGTATATTACAAACTTATATAATATAAAATAAATAAAAGAGTAAATATATAATCAATAAATATTTTAAAAATTATAAAGATAAATGATTAAAAAAATAACATTTACATAAACATGTATATATACAATAATACTTATATGTATACTACTACCTAATATTTCTTATACATCCAACGAGACCGACCGGAGGTTTCACTCTTTCACACATTAGTTACAATGAACTTTGTTTGACGTTGATTGAAGTAATATAAAAATGGGCATGAACAACTATATAAAAACATGATCATATGATATGAATAATCACCTTTACTTTAATTAATCAAACAAAATTTGGTACAACGTAACATCTCCTTTGCAATATCAAATATCAGTAGTTTCACCTCTCCTGCAGTGCTCACCAGCATTTTTTTTCGAATTCTAAAGAATCACACATGGAAAGACACTTGAATTCCGGCAGGAACCGCAACCATGAAACTCGCCGCACCGTCAATCACCAAGCTAGGACAGCTGCAGAGGCCGAAGTGGAAGATTGGGTGAGACAAGTTCTAAGAAAAACCGAAAAAACGCTAACATTGTTGCGGGAGGCGGCTGGTGACAGCGCTTGCTGCATCTTTAGAGTCCCTCAAAGCTGGTGGAGATCAACGAGAAGGCTTACCAACCCCGCATAGTGTCTATCGGTCCTTACCATAACGGCTTGGAGCATCTCAAGATAATTGAAGAGCACAAATGGCGATTTCCCAGCTCACTTCTTGAGCGGAAAGAAGATTATGATAATATCCTCCAAAATTGTTTCCTGATTATAGCCTCTTTGGAGCCGGAAATAAGAGCGTGTTATTCAGAGACCAACAGGTTTAAGAGCCATGAATTCGTTGAGATGATGGTGCTTGACGGGTGTTTCATCATCGAGCTCGTGTGTAAGGTTACAGGGTTGATACGTAGAGAACCTGATGATCCCATCTTCAAGATGGATTGGATTCTTCCTTTTCTTATGCGTGATCTTATCAAGTTAGAAAACCAAATTCCATTTTTTGTTCTTCAAAATTTGTTTGACATTTTAGAACCGAATCCAACAACCTCCTTAGTTAGTCGGACCCTACGATTCTTCAGTGATCATGTGCTCGAAAGGCCTGAATCCGTCCTATCGAAAGCTGACAATCTTCAAGCAAAACATATACTCGATTTAGTTCGCTTGAGTTTTCGCCCTTCATCCCCCAAAAGACCAGTAAGTCCGAGTAAGAAGAATTTTCTTCTGTACTTTCAGCCTGCTGAGAAGCTTCACCATGCTGGAATTCAGTTCACGACAACGAAGAACAAAGATAGCTTCTTAGATATCAAATTTGCTAATGGAGTCCTCAGAATTCCACCTTTACCTATGGATGATATCGTCAGCTCTTTCTTCCTCAATTGTGTTGCTTTTGAACAATGTTATGGCCATTGCGAGAAGTTCATCACCGATTATGCTAGGTTTATGGGTTGTCTCATTCACACCTTGAGCGATGCAGGGTTCCTTTGTGACCACAAAATCATTGAAAATTGTTTTGGAACGGACGGCGAAGTTGCTCGATTCTTTACCGATGTAGGAAAGGATGTGGTGTTCGATATCGAGAGGTCGTATCTGGCTAAATCGATTGAGGAAGTGAATGAGTATTATTGGAACGATTGGCATGTTCGATGGGCGAGCTTTAAGAACAAGTATTTTGACACCCCGTGGTCGTTCATCTCAGCCTCTGCAGCGGCTGTTCTCCTAATACTCACCATGATTCAGACCTTCTTTGCTTGGTACTCGTATGCTTATCCTCGAAAAAATAACTAAGTATTGTGACCACTTATGTCGTTCAAGACTTGAACCGATCCAGGGATGTTGAGATATTTGTTTTATTATCAGCAGAGCTGTATGAATGTATGAAAGGTGTAATGATTAGAAGTTTACTGTTCAGTAACTTTACTCGGATTAGGGATATATTCTGTCTGTGATTGTGACCATTTAATTTTACTTGAGTCGTGTGTTTATAAGTTGACTAATCATATGAGCTTATTTGTTTGTTTGTATGAAACTCAAGTTGATCACTTTTTTATATTCCTCTCTCCAAGGCTGCAAAAGTATGGATAAAAAACTGATTTGAGGTTGTTATTTGATGCACCTGAACGAGAAGATAATGGAACTCTGTAACAGTGAGAGGCATTTTTATCCCTACGGCAGCATACCAATAGAAAAGAGAGCATGGTGTAAATGATAGTTGGCAGCATACATGAATGCTCTGCTGACATGTTATTAAGTTTCGTTCAGTAGAATACAGTAGCTCTTCAAAACTCAATATTGGTTGGAAGATGACAACAAAGAAAAGAAAATGATCGATGTCTAAATATTTTTCAATTAATGAAATAATTGAATTACTTTATAGCACCAACCAATCAAAAGGATAAATACTGATAGCTTCTTCTGCGGACAGCCACTTAAAACCTTCTGTTGTATGTGATTTTGCTATAAGATCTCGCAGAGAACAGTTCGACCCAAAATTCGTTCGATTTAGAGTAAGCTCAACTCAAGTGAAGCTCGTCACAATGATCAATCCAAATAGTTGTTCAACAAAATCAAATATAAACTCCAATCTCGGATATTTCGAAAGAGATAAGATCAACATCAATGACAGTGCAATCTCAGCACGCGATCTTGAAGATCATGGGATTGCAAATCAACTCTGATTGCAATCCCGAACTTATCTCGCTCAATTAATTACCAACTCGTATAAAAACTCCCTCAAACGATGAGAAAGGAGTTAGCAAATTATTCTAGGCAAATTTATATTTCATTGATTATATTGTTCTTGTAAACCCTAAAAAACAATAAGATAACAGTGGACGTAGGCTCAAGATCTAACTAGTCAAACCACTTTAAAAATCTTTTCGTGTTCTTTAGAGTATTGCATTATTTACATTCAATCGCTGGTTGATCTTAAATCACGCACACATTAGTTCTGATTCCATGAAGGTCACTCAGTTCTCTAAGGTTGGGGTGATTTTTGTATCAACACCTTAATTTATTGGAATATACTGTCTATGCTACTTGACTTGACGGCAGATTTATGTAAACAGTAGATGGAGTCAAGCACTAAATACATTGATATATCATGAAATGAATGTATGTTTGGTTTGGCTGAGAGGTCCAAGTAGAAGACGACTATTGACTATTGTGCATCGACATGTTTTCGCTTAGCACAAGGTTTTGGATCCCTAGTAAAGCTTGTTGCTTCTCTCTTAATTAATAACCAAGAAAATGATAGTTGACGATGGTCCTATGTTTCTTTCCATGCATGCAACATGGTTATTTAATGGCACAAGGCTCTTATTTGATATGAAACTAGCCTATTGTAACACAAAATGTCAAGAGTTTTATACATTTTCAACTATACTGTAAGGTGGATTTTACCTTCAGTTAAAAGCGGCATTAATTGGTGTGTCTAATGGTCAAAGGTAGCGCAAGTGGCAATAATTGTTTAGCAATAAGCCACCAACTAAATGACTTTGACAAGTCTGAGCCGTCGGGGAGGAGACTCGGAGTCAAGTCGCACGTTGCTGTATTTTGAGCCACTATTTTGAGCCACTCATCAGCCTCCTAATCTGTTGGCTGTGTTGACCCCGTTGGTAATGTGGTATTTAATTTCATTTTTCTAATTAATTATTTTGTATTATTAACTAATTTGTTACAACACTTCTTAATTCTCTATCTCAAATTTGATGTTTTTATATTATTTTTGTTGGGATTGGTTAAACCACTTTGGTTTTGGATTACCCATTTTAAAATATAGCGGAATATTTACCAAGTAGATTAAGACATTTCTAGTTTTTAGCCACATCAAACACAAGTGTAGAAAGTAAAGAACACAACCATATACATGGTTCGGCTAAATCCACTTTTAGCCTACATCTATTGGACCTTATCCAGATCGAAGCAATCCACTAAGTTAAAAACACATTACAAGATATAGTTCAAAGTTGATCTAAGTTATAGTAAAAAGAACTCCCTGTTCAACTTTACACTTAGCAACACACTCTGAATCCTTAACGTGTATCAACTCCTTGGAGCTTCCTCTCGTCGGGAACACACCTGAAAATAGCTTGTAAACCACCAAACTTCAAGCATCGACGCCACACACCAGTGTCAGCAAAGGAACCACGTTCTAGCAGTCATTAGATCTATGTTTGATATGGTAAGGTTTTGGCACAAAATGGATAATGAACCTTGAACCTTAAGAGAAAGAATACTCTAAGAAATTCAGAGTAAAATGAAATAAGAGATTAAAAAGTTAGATACATTTATGCAAGAAAGAATATTATATAATGAAGGATTTCTTGCTCAACAAAACAGTGCCACGTCAGCCAACAAGGAACTGACCCATGTGTGTCCAAATAAGGAAAGTATTCCTTCTTTTGGTTTGGACCACAAAAAAAATTGGAAAAGATAACTTTATTCCCTAGGACCACTTAAGGAAAATATGACACATGTAAAAAGGTCCTAAATATCAAGAGACAAAGATAAACATAATCTTTTTCTTTTTATCAGACATGCAACTCATGTCGAGTTGCAAAAAGTCTGAAGCGAGAGTGTAAGCATAGACCATTGTGTACACACACTCGAGACGAAACAAGCCAAGACATATGTCTGGCCAACTGTGTGCATTAAGAATTGATGTACACACACACACAACAGATGAGACAAGCCAAATAAAAGGATTGGTAGCAAGTGTGCACACACAACTGTTGTGCACACACACAAAATTCATAAGTTTGACAAAAATAATTTTTTTTCCTCTCTCATGTGTTTTGTTAAGTAACTCTAGGTGGTCGTGTAGTTTAATAGAAACTCATGGTTGTATTACTCAAGAGGTTCTAAGTTTGAGTCCCTCATCAATTTCTAATAGGGGTAGCCACTGGAACTCTTACCTGGCTGATAGTTTCCGGGTCTCGGAAGATTAGTTGAGATGTGTGTTAGCTGGCTCGAACACCCCTAGTCACAAAAAAAAAAAAAAAAAAAAACACCCTGAATTCAATTAAAAATTCTTATTTCTTACAAATGGTATTGTTGTGTGTGATTTTTCCATCAAGCTCAAAGAGTTGCTTGGTGATAGCTTGATCCAGAATTAGTCCGACTCAATTGATTATCCGACCCAATATAAGCTCGTTGAGTTGTAGCTCGTTGAGTTGTAGCTCGACCTAGCACAAGCTAGTCACGACCAATCCTTACGGTTGTTCAACCAGCTCACAGATAACTCTAGATCCCTAATATCTCGAAAGGGATCAGATCGACAGCAATCTTGGCACAATCTCAGTGCTCAATCATGAGAATATCGAAGTTGCATTTCAAACTATTTTCGCTCTTTCCTTTGTACAAAATTTATATATAAACCCCCTCCAACGATGAGAAAGGGGTTAGAAAACATTTCTAGGATTATCATTGTAAGCTCTCACAGCAAACACAAAAACAGTGGACGTAGGCTCAAGAGTTTAACTCGCCAAACCACTTTAAAAATCTCTTTCTCATTTACTTTACTGCATTTTATCATTTACTCACCGCTGGTTACCTGTAATCACGCACACATCAGTTCCGATCCTGTCAAGGTTGATCGGATCACTTTACTAGGTGCAAGATCTTGTATCAAAATTTTGGCGCTAGAAGGAGGGCCTCTGCCAAAATCCAAGAAATTCTGACAAGCAATCCCAGTGACCCGATCACTTCAGGCTCACAATGGTGCATACAAGATCGAAAACCATGACAATATGGAGACCACCCACCAGGAGGTGCAACAAGACGCCACTGGGTGTCAACCACCAGTGCCGCTAACTCAACGAGGCGTTGGATTTACTCGGCTATATCCCCAACGTCAGCATGTCAGCTTTAACCCACACCCTAGGCAAGCTCGATTTTCGCAAGCTTGTGAGACGAGTCATGTGTGCCAATCTGACCATGATCGATGTTCGGGTTATAACCAACATCGTGAGCAACGCACCAACAAGCATGATAGCACCTACCAGCCTAGCAATCATGACTCAACTTCACGTATCAATGCGCATAATAGAATGGGCTCACAAGAAATAGATTTAAGAACTCACTTGCTCTAGGTAAGGCTGAATAGAGCCAGCCAGGGGAATCACAACAAACACTTAGATCAGGTGCAAAAAATGCTCGACGATCTAAGAGCCCGCCAGAACAATGTGGCGGAAGAAGCAGTAAGCTCTCCCTTCATAGAGGAAGTTTGCCAGACCCCGCTTCCCTAGGGATTCAGGGCGCTAGAAAGTAAGTTCAATGAGAAAGGAGATCCCAGAGCCCACCTCGACACTTTCAATGACTTGATGGAGTTGCACTAGGTCTGTGACTTGGTAAAGTGTCGCTGCTTCGTGGTCACATTAGTAGGGGATGCCAAGAGGTGGTACAAAAGATTCAAGGCGAACTCTATCAGTTCTTGGCAACATTTTTGCTCGCTTTACTTGCAGCAATTCCAAGTGAGGAGACAATTCGCAATACTGCTCAGTTACTTGAGCAACATTCGTCAAGAAAGAGACGAAACACAGACCTCGTATTTAACAAGGTTCCAAAACGAGCAAGCAAAGGTTGCGGATGCACCAGATGAGTCAATTCAGACTTTGTTAATTGTAGGCATCAAGCCACAAATGGAGTTATGGAAAGAGCTCCAAAGTGAAGATCACATAAGCCTGGCAAAGTTTTACCAGATGGTTGCAAAATACTAGCGGGTAGAAAGCTCGCTAGCAGCCCTAGTTAGAAGCTCGTTGTGAAGAGCCTTGGACAAGCGACAAGATTGCCCATCAAACAAGCAGAGGGGCTAAGACCGTAATAATAGGGACTGGAACAAGTCTAAAAAAAGATAGAGAATAGATAACCGCAGGGACAGGTAACCTTTCCCACAATATGCAGAATACACCCCTCTCACGCAAGACATAGCCCACATTTATGAAGTCTCCCGTGAGGCGAAAAGACTGCCTGCTCCAAAAAGAATGAGGGGCACTCCGAGCAGAAAAAATCTGCAAAAATATTGCCGATACCACTAGGACATTGGGCATAATACCAACGAGTGTCAGCCCTTAAAGGATGCCATCGAAGACTTGATATGAAGGGGCCACCTAAAAGAGTTTGTTAAGGAGGTACCAGCTCGCGAAAATGCTGGCAAACAAAATAACCAGGTCTAACAAGCCTTGGCCAACACCAACAATGAAGTCTTGGTAGGCATCATTTACGAGGGGCTTGACATAGCGGGGAGCTCCAGGCGCGCTCACGAGCAATATGCTCGAGAGGCCAGAATAGACTCAGTCTCCTAGGTAATGAGTTATGAACAGAAGTCGTCAAAGCGACCCATACAAGAGAGCGAGGTGGTAGGATTCACGGTTAAAGAATGTGAGGAATCCCTTCACCATAATCATGATGTGATCATAATCGCAGCTAGGATCAGTAATGCCAGAGTATTGAGGGTGATGGTCGATAATGGGAGTGTAGCGAACATCATTTTCTTGGGAGCTTTCCAAGAAAAGAGGTATACGGAGAGAGACTTGAGGGTGTGTCCTTCATCACTCTATGGATTCACCAGGGACAACCGGTCCCCAAGGGAATGATCGACTTTCCCATTACTCTAGGAGCAGAACCCAAGATTCGGATGGTGATGGGCAAAATCTTAGTGGTAGACTACCCAACCACATACAATGTTATCCTCGAAAGACCGATCCTGGATGATTTGAGTGTGGTCACTTCAATGTGCTACCAAGCAATAAGGTTCTCGATTCCCAAGGGAGTCACGACGATCAAAAGTTGTAGAAAAGAATCTCGAGAATATTACAACTGGGCCATAAATGCTACACTAAAATGGCCGCTCCCAAGGACAATGGTCATTACAGAATTTGAGCCGCACCCCGGTCTTCTCGAGGATACCATAGATCCTTGCATTCATAAAGAAGAGCCCATAGTAGGGCCAATAGAAGAGCTACGAGAAATATGCATAATCGAGAAAGATCCAACTTGCATACTGAAGGGCGGCAGCAATCTGAGGAAATAAATGGTTGATAATTTGGTGGGGTTTCTGAAGAAAAACCTCGATGTGTTTACATGGGTGCATGCATATATGATGGGAATTAGCCCCGAGGTAATGTGCCACATATTGAACATCGATTCAACAACTTGATCAATAAGGCAGAAAAGAAGGTCTATGGATGCAGAGCGCACTAAAGCGCTCGAAGATGAAGTTGACAAAGTTCTAAACATCAACTTCATTAGAGAAGTGAAGTACCCGGATTGGCTCGCCAACCCAATCTTGGTTAAAAAGTTGAAGAGCAAGTGGCGGAGCCACTGCTGTTATATTTATCGGTATCAAAGTCTGCCATCAACGCGACTTTGGTACATGAAGAAGATGAGTGTAGTGGCCAGTGTACTATGTGAGCAAAAAGCTGCTCGACACAGAGACAAGATACCCCAAAATGCAGAAGCTCACCTATGCCTTTGTCATTGCCACCAGAAGCTGTGACCTTATTTCCAGGCACACTCCATTCATGTGTTGTCAAACTTTCTTTTAAAGAAGATAATGCAAAAGCCTGAGGCATTAGGCAGATTGATCTAGTGGATGATGGAAATGAGTCAGCATGATATCAAGTACATCCTGAGAATGGCAATCAAAGGTCAGGCTTTGGCGGACTTTATATCGAAATTCTCTTATTAGCCAAAAAGGGAAATAAGCCTGCTAGGGGCAAGCACATCAGGGGAAAGCGAACAGCAGAAGCCAAAGCTCAACAACCTCTGGTAGTGGACTCTATATGTAGATGGGTCCTTAAATGAGAAGGAGGCATGAGCGGGGCTATTACTCGAAAGTCCCAAAGGAAACCAGGTTAAAGCCATAATAAGGTTTGGGTTTGTCACCTCCAACAACGCAGCTGAGTACGAGGCATTGCTCATGGGGATCCGCCTCGCCAAGGAAATAGAGGCAGAGTCCACCAAGATTTACAGTGATTCCTAGCTCGTAGTCCACCAGATTACTGAGAAGTATCAAGCGAAGGAGGACATAATGGTGTCTTACCTCCAGCAGGTGAAGTCCGAGCTTGAGTAGTTTAGATTTTGAGCAGTTCTTCAGATCCCAAGGGAAAGGAATTCAGTAGCCTCTGCTCTAGCCCACCTAGCCTCTACAATGAGCCAAGAGAAAATTGATTCGATACTTGTTAAGTTCCTTATAAGTCCAAGCATCACTGCTCCACAAGGACCAGTCTTAGCAATAAGTCAGAGATATAGTTAGATAGATGCAATTATTGCCCACCTAAGGGATGGAACATTACTTGAAGAGAGAAATGAAGCAAGACACTTCGCGCAAAATCAGTTTGATACATGCTCATCAATGAAAAGTTGTATAAGCATGGGTTCAATTCACCATTATTGCAATGTGTTGACCATCAAGATGCAGACTATGTTCTAAGAGAGATCCATGAGGGCATTTGTGGGTGTTAGGAAATGATCAAGTCATGGCAGCGCAAGCAAAAATTATTTACGACATGAATCATTCCTTAGAACCAAGATTAGGGCACAAATATACAATTTATACATTAAATAAGAATCTGCAGAAAATTCAGTCTAGAGTTAAGAAATCATATGCACGTTTGGAGGCTTCTCCAACTTGTCTCTGAACGGATTTTGCTACCGACCCAAGAGTGGGATCGAACCAATGTAGTCCATAAGAAGACAACCCCAAGGAACTAAAGAGGGACTTGCTAGATCCTCTTTAGCCTTAAGAACCAAGATGAAATCAAAAGAGATTTGATTCAAGCAAAAAGGCAATCTGGCATGGGAAGAAGAGAAAGAGGCTGGAATATTTTATGTTAATGATTGAATGAATTGAATTAATTAATTCACAAAGTGTTTCACTAATATAGTGCACACTTTGCCCTATTCCATCATGGAATAGGCTTGGGCTCCAACCCAAACACCCCTTGTATCCAAACAGCCCCATTTAGATTTTTTTTTTAATTTTAATTATCATTATCTCAATTAAATTAAATTAATATATATATACATATATATATATATATATATATAATATTAACATTTAACAATAATCATAATTTATTTAAATATATGCGAACACATATTTAAACGTAATCTCACTTATTTAATTTTAATATCAAATTAAATAAAGGCTACAACCTCAGCAAATTTAATTGCACTGTGAGATTACCAAAATACCATTTTGCCTAAAAAGACGAAAACACCCTTCTTATAAACTGGTTCTTAAATTATCTTCTATGTGTGTGACCCGTAGGCTCCTTATCATAGCGGCAGTGTGTAGTATCGCGATTAACACCAATTAATCGTCTCACTACACACAGACCAAGATTGGCCCCTAGCAAGGCATCATGGCCACCCGATAGATTTGGATTCAGCGAAGCAGCTACCTGTCAACAATATGGTTACCGTACAATCAAATCCTTTCATCATCCGTTATCTCAACAAGACCGAGGCATAGAAATAGTGTCAACCTCAGTTACTCTCGATATGTATGTATTTAGTTACTGGACCAATTACCAGAATTATAAACTGGATAGAGCAACAACTCAATCCCACTATGGCCACAGTTTCTGTGTCATTGCCATTTATTAAATTGCGCCGTGAGATAACTTCCTCTATACCTGAGAGTGATGAATCCTTTGTCGATCCACCATAGTCTTGATATACTCCTTGATGCAACCAATCACTACCGTATTGACAGCTGTTGTTGATTTTCACAAGTGTATGAAATCGTGCAAGTAATAAAGTGTATAAAATACGGATATCAAACCCAAGGGAATTACTATTATCAATTACCAATTAAACTATCCTATTACTATTTGATCAATCTAAATTTTATCAAGGAAAACCTAATTTAAATAAACAATTGAATTTAAAAAGAAAACTAAAAAGAGAACAATTAAAATAAACCTTTGGGTAAAAACAAGATGACTAGACCTAGGGTATAGACTTCACACCAACTCTTATTCGTATATATCGATCTCTTTTGCTAATTTTATTAAGCTCTTCCTACAGGTCGAACTCCCTAAATTTCCAATAACTTTCTCTCAAACAATTATCAAATTAACCCCTAATTACTAACCCGAATTATCTCTAATCAGATTTAAGCAATTGGAGATCATTACGCTCTATGGAGTTTACCAAAACCTCACAAGTCGCGGTAACCTATCTCTAGCGTTCGCTCAACCTATGGTTTTACTACCGTAGACCAACTAAGTATCATCTCTCGATCTCAACCTAGTCCATTAGTTCATTCAATTCTTGGGCCCTTAAGAATCAAAAGCATTAGGAATAATAGTAAAACTTAGGAAGAATTCTTAATAAAAATTAACAATCAAAGATCAATACATAATTAAGAGATTGGGCTACATCTTAGCCCTAGAGAATAAAATTAGTTCATAATAAACATGAAAGAAATAATCATATTTATTAAAACACTCATCATGAGTTTACAAGAAAAGAACAAGGAAAACTTCTCTATATTGTGAATCAAAGCTCCAGAAATTCTGTTACTTCTCTTCTCTTCTTTGCAAATTTTTCTCCCTTTCTTCTCACCCCAAGAATCCCTCAAATAATGCTAAAAGACTTCTGTTTATATCCCACAAGGGTTAGGGTTTGTTTTTCCTTAATTCTATTTGATTTAAAACCCTTAACCCTATTCTCCTGGCTAAAAACGGATAACAAGTTAGTGACTTCCGTGACTGTGCCACGGCACTGTGCTGCGGCACAGTAGCTACTGGAAAAAGTGTGCCACGGCACAGTAGTTGCTACCCTTTTCCCGCATCATTCCACTATTCTTCAAAGATGTTGATTTTTGAACTCGATAACGATAGAATTTGGAAAAGTTATAAACATACGAAATGTAGACCTTTGAAAAGATTTCCAACAATACAAGAATCGTCTTAATCCGAGTTCTACAGCTTAAGATATTCTCAAAATACCGAGGCATGCGCAAGCTGGAACGTAATCTAGAATCTTCTCTTTACTTCAACTTCCATAACTTCTTCAATTCAACTCCGATTCTTCATCCGTTTGTTTCCACTCGTCACTCATTTCGTTGCCAACATGATTCTTCATCTGAGCATAACATTTAAGCACTAGTGGCCTGAAAAACACTAAAAAACACTCGTGATCCCGTAAAAGGCAATTATGAAAATATTAAGCAATTTTACCAAATTAAGCCTAATTTCCCACAATTAATCCCCCAAAAACCACTAGCTAAATGTGTATTTTCAAGATCTTATCACAAACCCAACCAGCTTCTTGCTAGTCCTTAGCAAGCTAAGTGATAGAACAAGTCCTTTAGCTTGAAAACACAAACAAAATAAAGTCTATATCTAAACTATCTTAAATCACTTCCATAGATTGCCACGGTTGCATTTAGCATATGCAACAAGCCTTTAAACCCCTAGGCAGCCCTAGTTGGATGAGTTATATTCTCGTGAAGGTTTCCAGCGATAATACCCACAAACATCCTAACCTAACCTCACCTAGACTCAAACAAATATTTTAGGATTCATAAATATAATCGTCTCAAAAATTGTGCCAATGTGAACAAATCAAATAATTAACAACACGCAAATGCAAAGAATAAGTGAATTTCAAGTACACTTTTGTTATTGACTCTCTCATAATCATTCACAAGCCATTCATCCAAAAACCTAGTTGATTTTATGCGTAGCTTCCATAGGCAAAGTATGAAAATAAAACAGCTTCCATAGGCAAAGTATGAAAATAAAACAAATGTGCAATTAAACTCCATAGGCTCACTTTCTAAACCACTCTCCACTAATGTAGAATCCAATCACTACCTCGGATCATTAGGTCTTTTTCATGGTTGTAACGTTAGGCTAGGGTAATGGTTTATGAAAGAACGGAAAGAAATTTTTAATAAAATGTAAGAGACTTAATATTTTTGTCACGGCCCGGATCTGACCCCCGAGCTGGGCTGGGCTCTGACCACTCTGGGCTCACCCCAGCGTGACTCACTAGGACTATCCCCGGCCCTGGACCACCGGGTTTCTTTCGCCTTCCCCACCACTCGTACCCAAGACCTCCAGGCTTTAGTCAATTGGGAAGCATGGTGAGTACCATCAGGCTAGCTAGCCTGATGGTACTCACCATGCTTCCCAATTGACTAAAGCCTGGAGGTCTTGGGTACGAGTGGTGGGGAAGGCGAAAGAAACCCGGTGGTCCAGGGCCGGGGATAGTCCTAGTGAGTCACGCTGGGGTGAGCCCAGAGTGGTCAGAGCCCAGCCCAGCTCGGGGGTCAGATCCGGGCCGTGACAATATTCGCTCCCCCACCACTCGAACCCAAGACCAAGGGCTATAGTCAATTGGGGAGCATGGTGAGTACCATCAGGCTTCCCAATTGACTAAAGCCTGGAGGTCTTGGGTACGAGTGGTAGGGAAGGCGAAAGAAACCCGTGGTCAGGGCCGGGGATAGTCCTAGTGAGTCACGCTGGGGTGAGCCCAGAGTGGTCAGAGCCCAGCCCAGCTCGGGGGTCAGATCCGGGCCGTGACAATAAAAAGGCGCCTTTTTATGTAACGGCCCACAGCCGCTACTGCTGCTGGGTCCGGCCACGGAGTTCACACAGCTCCCTACACGTGGCAGGATATCTCTCCCCCCCTTAAGGAGATTTCTTTCGCCTTCCCCATGACTTGAACCCATTCCCCAAGGGGCTATAGGCAAATGAGCATCACCATGAGTACCATCAGGCCAGCTATAGGCAAATGAGCATCACCATGAGTACCATCAGGCTAGCTGGCCTGATGGTACTCATGGTGATGCTCATTTGCCTATAGCCCCTTGGGGAATGAGTTCAAGCCATGGGGAAGGCGAAAGAAATCTCCTTAAGGGGGGGAGAGATATCCTGCCACGTGTAGGGAGCTGTGTGAACTCCGTGGCCGGACCCAGCAGCAGTAGCGGCTGTGGGCCGTTACAATTTTTCAGTAAATGACCATGAACAATCTCTTTCTTGCTTCCCTTCTCATTCACCCTCTACCCTTTCACATTGATTGAACTCTTCCTTCCAACATTAGCACAAACCCTCATGTAATTTTTTTTTTTTTTTTTTTTTTTTTTTGTAAGAAGTAGTAACTCAAAAAAAATTCGTCTACCCCAAGCTTCTACTATCATCATTTATTCATTTTTTTTTCACAACCCACACCTATCTCCTTGCATATACTTAGGTTGTGATCCAAAAAATATATTCATTTTCTTCTACCACACTTCTTTTATGAGTTTTTTTTTTTTTTTTTTTTTCTTATAAGGTCACCCTAAATTAGTCTCTCACAATAAGATGGGTCGGAAAGTGTTTTAGCTTTATCGTCAAGGTGAGATATATTAGCTTACAACAACAAAAAATAAGGCTTACCAAGTGTATATATAGGCTCAAAGGGTTAACTAGGGATAAAATAATATAGGTTGGCTTGAAAGGCTCAATCGTTCCAAAGAAAATTGCCTAAATCATATCCTAACCAATGCGGATTCTAGGATTTCGCCTCAAGTGGTTATCAAATGAGTTCTAGAGTTTACGCACAATTTTCACAAAAAAAAAATTATTGCCCATAAAAACACACATAAAACGTCTCTAAGTTTTTGAATTATTCAACCAATCAAACCCATTCCCAAGAGAGTCATAACTAAATGCAATTGTCATCTACTATCATCTTCACATTACGCGAAAGTTAATAAAATCTCAATGTTACAAATTCACTATCATGGTCTTATCATTGACTTATGTATGAGAACCATACCTAAAACAATTTCACCTAAAAGCTTTTAAAGAGATAATTCAAAGCACAAAAACAATTTGACCATAAGAAAATATTCCTTACCCCCAATGTTACAGATGATCATTGTCCTCAATGTGCAGAGAGAACAACCACACTACCTTTCGTGCGCAACATTTATGTGGAGATAATCTTGTGAAGGCATGCATATTGTTTGTTGTATCCAATAGTCATCGGGAATCTAATCCAAAAGAAAACAATCTATGTGCATGCTTGGCCAATTTAGATTGCATAACAAAAATAATGGGTGAAACATAAACAACTAACATATCAAACCAAATCAAAGTTATCACAACTTAACACATTAAACAAAAATCTAAAATAAATTCAAAACAAAATTAAAGAGCTTGGGTTGCCTTCTAAGAAGCACTTTATTAGAGTCGTAAGCTCAACTTTTCAAATCCTTCAATCTGGATCATCTAGGAAAATCCAAACCCTTCTATCCTTAATGCCACCATCTACATAAAGCTTCAATTGCTCTCTTTCCCTCTTATTCTCAATTTCCTCCTACAAACTCCTAAAATTGGCAACACATTTTTCTAGGGGTAAACGAGGGTATTTTTCTTCTAAGGTCTCAGCTACTTTATCATCAAGGATGCTAATCTCAAAGCAAGTATCTAACTTAGGTGGACATTTCTTAGTATCAAAAACATTAAATTCAACTTGTTCATCCTCTACCCTTAAGATTAGTTTTCCTTTATCAACATCTATCAGCGTTCTACCCGTAGCTAGAAAAGGTCTTCCTAAAATTAGAGGTACCTCTCGATCTTCTTCCATATCTAATACAATAAAATCTACCGGGAAAAATAGTTTATCTACTTTTATTAAGACATCCTCTACTACTCCCTGTGGTATTTTATAGACCTATCAGCTAATTGAAGATGGACTGTGGTTGGTTTTACTTCCCCTAGGCCTAGTTTCTTATAAATTGAAAATGGCATGAGGTTAACACTAGCTCCTAGGTCACATAAAACTTTAGCAAAATGAACATTACCTATTGTGCAAGGAACTGTGAAACTCCCTGGATCTCTGAGCTTTTGTGGTAATTTCTTCAATAGCAACGCACTACACTCTTCTGTAAGCATCACCATCTCATGTTCTTCAAACCTCCTCTTTTTGGTGATAATCTCCTTCAGAAACTTCATGTACTTCGACATTTGCTCCAACATGTCTACAAAAGGAATGTTAATGTGTGAAGTTCTAAACATGTCCATAAACTTACCAAATTGCTTATCCAATCTCTGTTTTTGCACTCTGTGAGGATACGGGAGGGTCGTGTCATTGTTCATCGCAACATGGGCATTTTTGTCAATTTCTACCCCTGTGCCCTCTTTTTCTTCTTCGAGTTTTTCTTTTGTTTCTTCTTCCTTCCTTACCTCCTTCAACTCCTTACCACTTCTTAGTATGACAACATTAACTCTCTCTTTCGGATTCTTCTCTGTATCGCTTGGCAATGTCCCTTAAACTCTTCCCGCTAAAATATTGTGGATTTGCCCACTTTGAGTCTTAAGGTTCCTAATAGAGGCTGACTGATTTTGAACTAGAACGTCAGTCTTCTCAAACCTTTTGCTTGTCTCTTCAATGAACTTGGTCAACACATTCTCCAAATTATATTTTGGCTCTTGAGGTTGAAAAACAGGAGGTGGCTTAGGATAATTGTTGTTACTCCAAGAAAAATTTGGATGGTTTCGCCATGCTGGAGTATATGTATTAGAGTATGGATTCTATTGCTCTTCTTGAAAATTGTTGACATAATTTGCTTGTTGAGGTGGAGCAAATGGATTCCCTACTTGACAATCTCTTGACAAATGATTCCCTGCACAAAATTCACAAGTTAGAGAACGAGTTTCAATAGCATTTACCTTTAGGGCAACTCCTAATTGCTTTTGGATGTTTGAAAGTTGAGCAGCCAACGTGGTGTAGCCATCAACTTTGTACACTCTCGCTTCTTTCCTTGTTGAATTTCTCTCTAAAGGCCTCATGTAGTTATTGTTTGCCATCACTTTAATTAGATTATAGGCTTCCTCCGGTGTTTTGTTATTCAAGGCTCCCCCACTTGTAGCATCCACCATGGCTTGTATATTTGGCATCAACCCATTGTAAAATGTTTGTAATTGCTACCATATTGGTAACCCATGGTGAGGACACCTCTGTAAGAGATCCTTATATCTCTCCCAAGCTTCATAAAGCAATTCCATATCTTGCTGGAAAAAAATTGTGATGTCACTCCTCATCTTGGCAGACTTGATCGGTGGAAAATACTTCGCAAGGAACACTTGAACTAACTCATTCCAAGTACTGATGCTTTTGGGTGGTAGAGAAATTAACCAAGCCTTAGCTTTATCCCGAAGAGAGAATGGGAAAAGCCGTAACCTAATTGCATCATCAGATAACCCATTATGTCGGAATGTATTATATAGCTCCAGAAAATTTGCGATATGCAAATTAGGATCATCACTAGACAGCCCTGTAAATTGAATCGAATGTTCTATCATCTGAATAACGTCTGGCTTTATCTCGAAGGTATTTGCTTGAATCGGTGGTCTCCTAATACTGGAAGCACATCCCTTAATTGTAGGTCTTGAGTAATCCTTAAGTGCCCTTTGAACTTCTTCTCCTCCTGTATCTGCCATTGAACCTAACTCCTCTATACGGTCCAACACTAAAAATACAGAAATAAAAATTAAAGCACTAAAAACAAAAAAAACAAATAAATAGAAAATAAAAATAAATTACAAACCAAATTAGCAAATAAATAGCTTGTACTGATATTGATAATATAAAAGCAATTCCTTGACAACGGCGCCAAAAACTTGTTGTTGATTTTCGCAAGTGTACGAAATCGTGCAAGTAATAAAGTGTATAAAATACGGATATCGAACCCAAGGGAATTACTATTATCAATTACCAATTAAACTATCCTATTACTATTTGATCAATCTAAATTTTATCAAGGAAATCCTAATTTAAATAAACAATTGAATTTAAAAAGAAAACTGAAAAGAGAACAATTAAAATAAACCTTTGGGTAAAAACAAGATGACTAGACCTAGGGCATATGTTAGTAAACGGTCCCATATACGCAGCAGAAACAAAACAAATATAATATAGAGATCGTTTACATGATCCAAGATCAAGGGTATAATTTTACAATTCATATTAAAATAAAATCTACAAAGAAATAAATCTGAGTTTAAAGAAAACAAACACACGTTGGAGGCTCCTCCAAATTTGTCAACGAATGTTTTGCTATCGATCTAAGTGTAGGATTGAACCCACGTAGTCCACACAAAGACAATCTCAAAAGAACCAAAGAGGGATTTGCTAGATCCTCTTTGGCTTCAAGATTAAGAAGAAAGCAGATCAATTGAATTGATTTTTGAGCCTAAAGTGTTTCTGCCGTGGGAGTGTATTAAGAGGGGATGTGTGTGTGTTTTTCTTTTTAAAGAAAAATTCTTCCTTATTTAATTAACACACTTTTTCTTTTATAGTGAATCAAGTTGCCCTAATCGCATATGGAATAAGCTTGGGCTCCAACCCAAACGCCCCACGTTGCCAAACACTCCCAATTTGATATTTTATTTTATTCTCCATCATATGTTTTGGCATCGGCCCGATCTGACCCCGAGCTGGGCTGGCTTTGACCACTCTGGGCTCACCCCACGTGACTCACTAGGACTATCCCCGGCCCTGGACCACCGGGTTTCTTTCGCCTTCCCCACCACTCGTACCCAAGACCTCCAGGCTTTAGTCAATTGGGAAGCATGGTGAGTACCATCAGGCTAGCTAGCCTGATGGTACTCACCTGCTTCCCAATTGACTAAAGCCTGGAGGTCTTGGTACGAGTGTGGGAAGGCGAAAGAAACCCGGTGGTCCAGGGCCGGGGATAGTCCTAGTGAGTCACGCTGGGGTGAGCCCAGAGTGGTCAGAGCCCAGCCCAGCTCGAGGGTCAGATCCGAGCCATGACAATATTCGCCTCCCCCCCCCACCCGCCCAAGACCAGGGCTATAGTCAATTGGGGAGCATGGTGATTACCAGGCTTCCCAATGACTAAAGCCTGGAGGTCTTGTACGAGTGGTAGGAAGGCGAAGAAACCCAGGTCCAGGGCCGGGGATAGTCCTAGTGAGTCCCGCTGGGGTGAGCCCAGAGTGGTCGAGCCCAGCCCAGCTCGGGGTCAGATCCGGGCCGTGCAAAAAAAGGCGCCTTTTTATGTAACGGCCCACAGCCGCTACTGCTGCTGGTCGGCCACGATTTCACACAGCTCCCTACACGTGGCAGGATATCTCTCCCCCCCTTAAGGAGATTTCTTTCGCCTTCCCCATGACTTACCCATTCCCCAAGGGGCTATAGGCAAATGAGCATCCACCATGAGTACCATCAGGCCAGCTATAGCAAATGAGCATCACCATAGTACCTCAGGCTAGCTGGCCTGATGGTACTCATGGTGATGCTCATTTGCCTATAGCCCCTTGGGGAATGAGTTCAAGCCATGGGGAAGCGCAAGAAATCTCCTTAAGGGGGGGAGAGATATCCTGCCACGTAAGCTGTGTGACTCCGTGGCCACCCACGCAGTAGCGGCGTGTGGCCGTTACAATTTTCAGTAAATGACCATGAACAATCTCTTTCTTGCTTCCCTTCTCATTCACCCTCTACCCTTTCACATTGATTGAACTCTCTTCCAACATTAGCACAAACCCTCTATGTAATTTTTTTTTTTTTTTTTTTTTTTTTTTTGTAATGAAGATAGTAACTCAAAAAAATTCGTCTACCCCAACTTCTACTTCATCATTTATTCATTTTTTTTTCACAACCCACAACCTATCTCCTTGCATATCTTAGGTTGTGATCCAAAAATATATTCATTTTCTTCTACCACACTTCTTTTATGAGTTTTTTTTTTTTTTTTTTTCTTATAAGGTCACCCTAAATTAAGTCTCTCACAATAAATGGTCGGAAAGTGTTTTAGGCTTTATCGTCAAGGTGAGATATAGTAGTTTACAACAAAAAATAAGGCTTACCAAGTGTATATATAGGCTCAAAGGGTTAACTAGGGATAAATAATATAGGTTGGCTTGAAAGGCTCAATCGTTCCAAGAAAATTGCCTAAATCATATCCTAACAATGCGGATTCTAGGATTTCCCTCAGTGGTTATCAAATGGTTCTAGAGTTTACCAATTTTCACAAAAAAATTATTGCCATAAAAACACACATAAAACGTCTCTAAGTTTTGAATTATTCAACCAATCAAACCCATTCCCAGAGAGTCATAACTAATGCAATTGTCATCTACTATCATCTTACATTCGCAAAGTTAATAATCTCAATGTTACAAATTCACTATCTGTCTTATCATTGACTTATGTATGAGACCATACCTAAAACAATTTCACCAAAAGCTTTTAAAGAGATAATTCAAAGCACAAAAACAATTTGACCATAGAAAATATTCCTTACCCCCAATGTTCAGATGATCATTTCCTCAATGTGAGAGAGAACAACCACTACCTTCGTCGCAACATTTATGTGGAGATAATCTTGTGAAGGCATGCATATTTTTTGTGTATCCAATATCATCGGGAATCTAATCCAAAGAAAACAATCTATGTGCATGCTTGGCCAATTTAGATTGCATAACAAAAATAATGGGTGAAACATAAACAACTAACATATCAACCAATCAAAGTTATCACAACTTAACACTTAACAAAAATCTAAAATAAATTCAACAACAAATTAAGAGCTTGGGTTGCCTTCTAAGAAGCACTTTATAGAGTCGTAAGCTCAACTTTCAAATCCTTCAATCTGGATCATCTAGGAAAATCCAAACCCTTCTATCCTTATGCCACCATCTACATAAAGCTTCAATTGCTCTCTTTCCCTCTTATTCTCAATTTCCTCCTACAACCTCCTAAAATTGGCAACACATTTTTCTAGGGTAAACGAGGGTATTTTTCTTCTAAGGTCCTCAGCTACTTTATCATCAAGGATGCATTCTCAAAGCAAGTATCTACTTAGGTGGACATTCTTAGTATCAAAACATTAAATTCAACTTGTTCATCCTCTACCCTTAAGATTAGTTTTCCTTTATCAACTCTATCACGCGTTCTACCCGTAGCTAAAGTGCTTCCTAAAATTAGAGGTACCTCTCGATCTCTTCCAATCTAATACAATAAAATCTACCGGGAAAAATAGTTATTCTACTTTTATTAGACATCCTCTACTACTCCCTGTGGTATTTTATAGACCTATCAGCTAATTGAAATGACTGTGGTTGGTTTTACTTCCCCTAGGCCTAGTTCTTATAAATTGAAAATGGCATGAGGTTAACACTAGCTCCTAGGTCACATAAACACTTTAGCAAAATGAACATTACCTATTGTGCAAGGAACTGTGAAACTCCCTGGATCTCTGGCTTTTGTGTAATTTCTTCAATAGCAACGCACTACACTCTTCTGTAAGCATCACCATCTCATGTTTACAAGAAAAGAACAAGGAAAACTTCTCTATATTGTGAATCAAAGCTCCAGAACTTCTGCTACTTCTCTTCTCTGCAGATTTTTCTCCCTTTCTTCTCACCAAAAGATCCTCAAAATAATGCTAAAAGACTTCTATTTATATCCTACAAGGGTTAGGGTTTGTTTTTCCTTAATTCTATTTTATTTGGAACCCTTAACCCTATTCTCCTGGCTAAAAACAGACAACAAACTAATGACTTACGTGACTGTGCCACGGCACAGTAGCTACTGGAAAAAGTGTGTCGTGGCATTGTGCCGCGGCACAGTAGCTGCTGCCCTTTTTCCGCATCATTCCACTATTCTTCAAAGATGTTGATTTTTGAACTCGATAACGATGAAATTTAGAAAAGTTATAAACATATGAAATGTAGCCCTTTGAACGAGCTTTCCAACGGTCTAAGAATAATCTTAATCCGAGTTCTACAGCTCAAGATATTATCAAAATACCAAGACATGCGCAGGCTGGAACGTAATCTAGAATCTTCTCTTTACTTCAACTTCCATAACTTCTTCAATTCAACTCCGATTCTTGATCCGTTTGTTTCCACTTGTCACTCATTCCGTTGCCAACATGATTCTTCATCTGAGCATGACATTTAAGCACTAGTAACCTGAAAAATACTCAAAAATACTCGTGATCCCGTAAAAGGCAATTATGAAAATATTAAGCAACTTTACCAAATTAAGCCTGATTTCCCACAATTAATCCCCAAAAACCACTAACTAAATGTGTATTTTCAAGCTTTTATCACAACCCCCAACCAGCTTCTTGCTAGTCCCTAGCAAGCTAAGCGATAGAACAAGTCTTTTAGCTTGAAAACACAAACAAAATAAAGTCTATATCTAAACTATCCTAAATCATTTCCGTAGATTACCACGGTTGCATTTAGCAATGCAACAAGCCTTTAAACCCCTAGGCGGCCCTAGTTGGACGAGTTATAGTCTCGTGAGGGTTTCCAGCGATGATACCCACAAACATCCTAACCTAACCTCACATAGACTCAAAACTAAAGACTCAAACAAACATTTTAGGATTCATACATATAATCGTCTCAAAAATTGTGTCAATGTGAACAAATCAAATAATTAACAACATGCAAATGCAAAGAATAAGTGAATTTCAACTACACTTTTGTTATTGACTCTCTCATAATCATTCACAAGCCATTTATCTAAAAACCCAGATGATTTTATGCATAGCCTCCATAGGCAACGTACGAAAATAAAACAAATGTGCAATCAAATCCATAAGCTCACTTTTCAAACCACTCTCCACTAATGTAGAATCCAATCATTACCTCGGATCATTAGGTCTTTTTCATGGTTGTAATGTTAGGCTAGGGTAATGGTTCATGAAAGAACGGAAATGAATTTTTAACAAAATGTAAGAGACTTAATATTTTACAGTAAATAACCATGAACAATCTCTTTCTTGCTTTCCTTCTCATTCACCTTTTACCCTTCCACATTGATTGAACTCTTCTTTCCAACATTAGCACAAACCCTTATGTAATGTACCTCATTTCAAGTTCTTCTCCCCAGTTACTTCTTCCTATTTTTCTGCAAATATATATATTTAAGGAAAATAGTAACTCAAAACAAAATTCGTCTACCCCACCTTGCTTATACTATCATCATTTTTTTTTCACAACCCCCAACCTATCTCATTGCACATACTTAGGTTGTGGTCCAAAAAATATATTCATTTTCTTCTACCACATTTCTTTTCATGAGTTTCTTATAAGGTCACCATAAATTAAGTCTCTCACAATAAAATGGGTCGGAAAGTGTTTTAGGCTTCATCGTCAAGGTGAGATATAGTAGATTTACAAAAAAAAAAAAAAATAAGGCTTACCAAGTGTATATATAGGCTCAAAGGGTTGACTAGGGATAAAATAATATAGGTTGGCTTGAAAGGCTCAATCGTTCCAAAGAAAATTGCCTAAATCATATCCTAAGTAATGCAGATTCTAGGATTTCACCTCAAGTGGTTATCAAATGAGTTCTAGAGTTTATGCCTAATTTTCACAAAAAATTTATTGCCCATAAAAAAACACATAAAACGTCTCTAAGTTTCTGAATTATTCAACCAATCAAACCCATTGCCAAGAGAGTCATAACTAAATGTAATTGTCATCTACTATCATCTTTACATTACGCAAAAGTTAATAAAATCTCAATGTTACAAATTCACTATCATAGTCTTATCACTGACTTATGTATGAGAACTATACCTAAAACAATTTCACCCAAAAGCTTTTAAAGAGATAATTCAAAGCACCAAAAACAATTTGACCATAAGAAAATATTCCTTCCCCCCAACGTTAGAGATGATCATTGTCCTCAATGTGTAGAGAAAACAACCACACTACCGTTCGCGTGCAACATTTATGTGGAGATAATCTTGTGAAGGCATGCATATTGTTTGTTGTATCCAATAGTCATCGGGAATCTAATCCAAAAAGAAAACAAACTATTTGCCATGCTTGGCCAATTTAGAGTGCATAACAAAACTTATGGGTGAATACAAATGATTAACATGCCAAACCACACTAAATTTGTCACAACTTAAAACCTTAAACGATAATCCACATAAAACCTACATCAAACAAACAAGCCATATGAGAATTTAAACAACACAAAAATAAAAGTACATAAAGCGAAGGAAATAACATGGAATGCAACACATCAATTGTCCTTTTCCAACTAGAGCTCGTCTCATTGCTTATTCCTCCATACTTTCATCGGACGCCTCCTCATCGTCTTCTTCATCAGCCTCACTCGGGCGATAAATCATCTCGCTCAATTTGTACCTTGAAGTGTCACACCCTGCTTGCTCCATTTGATCTCGTTGCATGTTAAAGAGTACTTGAAATTGAGCATTCATCCATTCGGTTTGTTGACGTTGATAATCACCTATGGTGTCCACCATATCATACAAACTCTCGTCTTGGTCCTCTTGTGGAGCTTTTGAGGATGAAGCACCCGCTGATCCAGTTATCTTTTTCTGTCCTATTGAGAGTTTGTTCATGTACTTATAAGTCAAACAAATGCTAGGTTGAATCACCTTTTCTCTCGAAGTATGAGGAACTCCCGCTTGACGACATAGTGTCGTGACGAGTTGCGGGAAGAAGTAGCTCGTGTTAAGATTGTTGGCACAAGATAACATTTGAGACACAATTATGTTACCCACATTCATCTATTTCTTTGTCATGATACAATAAAGCAAGATTCCCCTCACTCGATCCACAGTACTATTGTGGGTTGTTGGCATCAATCTTGTGTTCATGAAATATTGTCACACACGAGTAGCATTGCAAAGATTTCCTGCAGAAAATTTCTTATATCGGTCACCCACCATGACCCACTTTGCTTGTCCTTTTGTCAATCTCCTAATTACCTTGTCATAATCGACATTTTTCAAGTACTCCTCATATTCGTCCTCTTCGACTTGTGGCAATTCATAGTATTGGTTAATTGTCTCAGCATCAAATTTTACCTCCTTTCCTCGAACTCTCGTCTTCCTATTGGAACTGTCGGGTAAGTTAGCATAGAATTCTTCTACAATTGGAGCAACAGCTGACGGAGGTGTTTGAGTGAATTTATTCCAACCCAATTTCTTTACTATGTCAGTTATTTCTTCTACGTCATCATCATCAAAATCCATGCCTCTTTCTTGTATGAAACCCCTCACTTTTTGCTGAGCATCGTCAAACCTTCGCTTAGCTTTTCCAGTCACAAACTTAGGATCATGCACTCGACTACCCTGCCCACCTCTCACTTTTCGCTTGGGGGCTATCTTTGGAGCCATGAAAAATATTTTTTCTGTTTTCAACACAATGAGCTGCCACAATCCACTATTAGACAATCACCTAATTCTTCAACTAAGCTTGAACTTATCTCCCTTAAATACCACCAATTCAACTCAGCATCACCAAGTATGACAATGTATGATTGAAACTCCACACACGAAAATTGCATAGCACCCTTATCCTTATCCTAGAATTTTCTCAACCACAAATTTGCACCCAAAATCACCAATTTTTCCATCAACAAAATATTTCCAATCAAAGTTACCACCAATTCAACTCAACAACACCAATAATGACAATGTATGATTGAAAATCCACACACGAAAATTGCACATCACCCTTATCCTAAAATTTTCTCAACCAACGAATTTACACCCAACATCACTAAGCAATCTTGCCAAATCAAGTTATAGGAAGCCAAATTCGTGAATATAGAGTTTAGAAATACTTACTTGTGTTGGAAAGAAACTATCTTGCTCATCAATTCCACCAATTTCTCTTGAAATTGAAAATCCCCAATTTCATAACCCTAACTCCACCAAGAAAATTTGCTTGAATTTACACTTGAAATCCTTGCAAAAGAGGAAGAAACTAAGAATGAGAATGGGATTTAGGAGAAGGATGAGTTTTTGGGGTGAAAGAAGTGAAAAAGTGGTGAAAAAAACGCAAAAAAACGCAACAGCAGGGTTGTCTTTGTTTTATGGCGTGAATGGGGGTATGAACTGCTGGGTTTAAAAACCCAGCAACGCGCGATTGTGCCGTGGCACAGTAGCCCCTACCTAAGTTGTGCCGCGGCACACACGTGTTTTCTCTTTTTTTTTTTTTTTAAAATTAACAAAAAAAAACTATAAAAAAAAAATAAATAACAAAAAACATATATAAATAATAAAATAAATAAATGCATGGAAAACGAAAATGAAAGAAAATAAAATAAAAGAAAAGTAATTTAAAACATAGGTTGCCTCCCACGAAGCGCTTAGTTAACGTCCTTAGCTTGACGCCTTTTTATGTCATCAATTTGGATTCTGAAGAAGAATTGAAACCCTCTTGTCGTCATTCCCATTCTTAATATAGGGTTTCAATCTTTGCCCGTTGACTTTGAATGTTCCCTTCGTCGGGTGGTTAAGCTTTATCGCCCCAGGCGGAAACACGTGATGAATGATGAACGGGCCAGACCATCTTGAGCGCAATTTTCCCGGGAAAAGTCGTAGTCTAGAGTTGAACAACAACACTTTGTCGCCCTCCTTGAATTCCTTGTTCACAATGTGTTTGTCATGCCACTGCTTTGTCTTTTCTTTGTAAATCCGGGCATTCTCGTATGCATTGTTGCAAAACTCTTCAATCTCATTGAGTTACAGTAAACGTTTTGCTCCTGCGGTTTGTAGATCAAAATTCAGAAACTTTATTGCCCAATACGACCGGTGCTCTAACACTACTGGCAAGTGACATGCTTTTTCGTAAACCATCCTATAGGGCGACATTCCTATTGGTGTTTTGAATGTCGTCCTATACGCCCATAGTGCATCATCAAGTTTAGTTGCCCAATCCTTTCGAGAGGTGTTCACTGTCTTTTCCAGGATTCGTTTCAACTCCCTATTTGATACTTCGACTTGGCCACTGGTTTGTGGGTGATATGGGGTTGCAACTCGATGTGTAACCCCATACTTGCTTAACAATGCTGCAAATTGACGATTGCAAAAGTGAGAACCACCATCACTGATAATGGCTCTTGGCATGCCAAACCTTGAAAAGATATTCTTCTTTACGAACTTGATAACGACACGAGCATCGTTTGTTGGCAACGCAGCAGCTTCCACCCACTTCGACACATAATCTACAGCAACCAAAATGAAACGGTTAGAAAACGAAGAAGGAAAAGGTCCCATAAAATCTATCCCCCAAACATCAAACAATTCGACTTCTAGGATATTATTTAAGGGCATGGCATTCCTCCCAGATATATTCCCAACCCCTTGACACTCATCACAACTCATAACAAAACGAAAAGCATCTTTAAAAAGAGAGGACCAAAAAAATCCTGATTGAAGAACTTTAGCGGCGGTCTTTGTCGAGCCGAAATGACCACCAACTTCCATTGAATGACAATGACGAAGTATATTCGTCATCTCTTCCTCTGGCACACATTGTCTTATCATCTGATCAGCGCAATGCTTATACAAAAATAGATCCTCCCAAAAGTAGTACTTTAAATCTGCAAAGAATTTCTTTCGTCTCTGGGAGTTCATTCTAGGGGGCATGACCTTCTGCGCCAAATAATTGGCAATATCCGCAAACCACGACCCTTCTTAAATTGCAAACAATTGCTCATCTGGGAAGTATTCATTGATTGGCTTCTCTTCCTCTTGAACTTCTTCATTGGACTCCAATCGGGATAAATGGTCAGCCCCTTGATTTTCCGTTCCTTTCTTGTCCTTGATCTCCAAGTCGAATTCCTGTAGGAGCAATACCCATCGCAATAATCTTGGCTTGGAGTCCCGTTTTGCGAGAAGGTACTTCAATGCAGCATGGTTTGTGTACACAATAACCTTGGTACCTAGCAAGTAAGAACGAAACTTATCAATGGAAAATACTACTGCTAAAAATTCTTTCTCAGTAGTGGCATAATTCAGCTGCGGTCCCGTCAAAATCTTACTGGCATAATAAATCACATGCAAGACCTTACCTTTTCGCTGTCCTAAAATAGCCCTTAAAGCATAATCACTCGCATCACACATGAGTTCAAAAGGTAGTTCCCAATCGGGCACAACAATAATATGAGTAGAAATTAGTTTTGCTTTTAAACACTTAAATGCATCTAAACGCTCTTGACTAAAATTAAAAGGAATATCCTTAGCTAATAAATCACAAAGAGGTTTAGAGATTTTAGAGAAATCATGTATGAATCTCCTATAAAAGCCCGCATGCCCAAGGAAGCTTCTGACAGCCTTCACTGAATTTGGAGGTGGTAGTTTCTCAATGACTTCAATCTTTGCTCGATCCACCTCAATTTCGTTCGCTGATATCTGATGACCTAACACAATCCCATCTCGTACCATGAAATGGCATTTTTCCCAATTTAGCACCAAGTTAGTGTCAACACATCTCTGCAAAACATTAGACAAGTTAGTTAAACAATCATTAAAAGAATTTCGAAAAATAGAAAAATCGTCCATGAAAACTTCAATGGACTTCTCAACCATATCAGAAAAAATTGAGATCATGCAACGTTGAAAAGTTGTAGGAGCATTGCGCAAGCCAAAAGGCATTCTTCGATAGGCGAATGTTCCATATGGGCATGTGAAAGTAGTCTTCTCTTGATCTTCTGGCGTTATGGCAATTTGATTGTAGCCTGAATATCCGTCTACGAAACAATAGAACTCATGGCCAGCTAACCTCTCCAACATTTGATCAATGAACGACAATGGAAAATGGTCCTTACAAGTCGCGGAGTTCAGTTTGCGATAGTCGATACATACTTTCCATCCCGTGACCGTTCGTGTTGGAATCAACTCGTTGTTGTCATTACGGACCACTGTCATTCCTCCCTTCTTTGGCACTACTTGGACTGGACTCACCCATGCACTATCCGAAATTGGATATATGATTCTTGCATCTAAAAGTTTCAACACCTCCTTCTTGACCACTTCTTGCATTGATGGATTCAATCTTCTCTGTGGTTGGACAGTAGGCTTGAAACTTTCCTCTATTAAGATCTTGTGCATGCAGATTGAAGGACTGATACCTTTGATATCCGCAATTGTCCATCCAATGGCCTTCTTGTACTTTCTCAAAATGCACAGCAACTTTTCTTCCTCTACAACACTCAAAGAAGCATTAATAATGACTAGAAAAAATTTACTCGCTTCTAAAAATGCATACCTTAAATGAGATGGTAGTTGCTTGAGCTCAAGTGTAGGCGCTTTTGTGATTGGTAAAGTTGACTGAGACTCCACGGCTCCAATTTCTCTGATCGATTTAGCTTCGGGACGATCTAAGGGTGGTAAAGCATTTAAGTATCTTGGACACTCTCGTATCTCTTCACCATCAAATTCATCCTCCTGGTCTCTAGAATTCATCAAACAATTCTCTAAAGGCAGAATTGGGTAATTCTCTTCAAAATTCTGCTCCACTATGGTGTCAAGAACATCAATCTTAAAACATGAATCTAAGTTAGATGGATGCTTCATAGACTTGAAAACATCAAATTCTACTTGCTCATCTTCTACCCTTAAGATTAATTTTCCTTGGTGGACATCTATCAATGTTCTACCCGTGGCCAGAAAAGGTCGTCCTAAAATTAAAGATATTTCCCTATCTTCCTCCATATCTAACACTATGTAATCTACTGGGAAAATCAGTTTGTCTACCTTAATCAGGACGTCTTTGACTACCCCTCTAGGATATGTGATCGATCTATCAGCTAATTGGAGAGACACGGTGGTTGGCTTCACTTCTCCCAATCCAACCTTCCTGTAAATGGAAAACGACATTAAGTTAATACTAGCCCCTAAATCGAATAACACTTTATCAAAATAACAACTACCAATAATACAAGGGATAGTAAAACTCCTTGGATCTCGTAGTTTAGGTGGTAGTTTCTTTTGAATCAGTGCACTACATTCCACCGTCAGCATGACTTTCTCGTGTTCCTCGAATTTCCTCTTGTGCGTGAGGATTTCCTTCAAAAATTTTGCATACTTCGGCATCTGTTCTAGCATATCAACAAAAGGGATATTAATATGTAAACTTTTAAACATGTCAATAAACTTACCGAATTGCTTGTCGAGCTTCTGATTCTTCAACCGTTGTGGATATGGCAGAGTTGCCTGGCTCAACGAGGGTTTCTGCTCGGATGCACGGTCGCTGCGGCCATCAGATTCATTGCCGCGGCTATCGTCCTTTCTCCTGATGAAATTTTCTGTATTTTCACGCTCTTCGTGGCTACCATCTTCATCGCCGCGGCGATTGTCCCTCTGTTCATTCTGCTAGGTTTGTTCTTTCCTCTGTTTTTCACCCTCTGAATTTTCCAAACTTCGACCACTCCTCAAGGTGATTGCATGCGCTTGTTCCCTGGGATTCTTCTCTGTGTTGCTCGGCAAAACTCCTTGAGTTCTTCCCGCTAATATGTTGTGAATCTACCCAATTTGAGTCTCAAGGTTCCTAATAGAAGCTGATTGGTTTTGAGCCAGGACGTCACTCTTCTCAAACCTCTTGCGTATCTCTTCAATGAACTTGGTCAACATATTCTCTAAATTAGATTTTTGCTCTTGAGGTTGAAAAACAGGAGCTTGCTTTTGCTCATTATTGTTGCTCCATGAAAAGTTCGAGTGTTTCCTCCATGCTGGATTATACGTATTGGAATACGGATTCCCTTGCCCCCTTTGGAAATTGTTGACGTAATTGGCTTGTTCAAGCTGAGCAAACGGGTTTCCCTCTTGGCAATCGTTCGATGCATGATTTCCTGCACAAAGGTCACATGTTAGAGAAGAAGATTCAATTGTATTTATTTTCAACACATTACCTAATTGCTTCTGGATGTTCATAAGTTGAGCAGCCAATGTAGTGTAACTGTCAACTTCGTGCACTCCAGCTGATCTCCTTGTTGAATTTCTCTTTGGATTCCTCATATAGTTATTGTTTGCCATCACCTCGATCAGATTGTATGCTTCCTCTGGCGTTTTATTGTTCAGGGCTCCCCCACTTGCAGCATCAATCATAGGTTGAATGGTTGGTAGCAACCCTTGGTAGAACATTTGTACTTCTGACCAGATTGGTATACCATGGTGTGGGCACCTCCGTAAGAGATCTTTAAACCTTTCCCATGCTTCATACAATGACTCTGAATCTTGTTGGTAAAATTTGGTAATCTCACTCCTCAGTTTGGCCGACTTGGCAGGTGGAAAGTACTTAGTGAGGAACGCTTGAGCCAACTCATTCCACGTCGTGATGCTCCCAGATGGCAATGAAATCAACCAGGCCTTAGCTTTATCCCGAAGAGAGAATGGGAAAAGCCTTAGTTTGATTGCATCCTCGGATACCCCATTATGCTTGAATGTGTTGCACAACTCAAAAAAATTTGCGATATGCAGGTTGGGATCATAATTCGGGAGCCCAGCGAATTGGATCGACGGCTGAATCATTCCGATAATTGCTGGCTTAATCTCAAAATTGTTTGCTTGAATGGGTGGTCTCCTGATGCTTGAATAACACCCATCAATAGTAGGACTAGAGTAGTCTTTCAATGCTCTCTGAACCACTGCTGCACCACCCATTGCATTTCCTCCTAAATTATCTTCATTCTCATTCTCTTGATTTTCATATTAGGATTGACAATTCCTGTGTTAGCCATTGATCTTTCAGAGTTAGCTTGCCTCTTTTCTTTCCTCAACTGTTTCACGGTTCTCTCGATCTCAAAATCTAGTGGATTAAGATGACCACGACCTCTAGAACGTAAACTCTCTAGATTCTAGCTAAAAACCACGAACAAAACAAACAAAAATAAAAATTAATTAGTAAACAGAAATAAAACAAATCAAATTAGCAACCAAATATTTCGTATTGATATTGGTAAAACAAAATAGTTCCTCGACAACGGCGCCAAAAACGTGACAGGCTTTTCGCAAGTATACAAAATCGTGCAAGTAATAAAACTCGAGTAAACGAGTGTCGAATCCCAAGGGAACTACCTACCAAGTACCAAACTAGTCTATTCTATTGCTATTTGATAAAACAGAATTTTAAGAATGACTTTAATGAAAAAGTAATAAACTAGAAACTAAACAAATGCATAATTTGTAAACACTTTGAAGTCAAGATCAATATAATTAAACCTAGGGCACAGATTTCACACCAATTTAATCCTATGCATTGACAATTATTGCGAACCTAATTAAGCATATTCTAAATGCCAAATTCCCTAAAATTCCACTAACTTTCTCTCGAACAATTAGCAAATTAACCCTTAAGCAACAATCCAAGATATCTCTAAGTCGGGTTTAGAAGCTAAGAGATCATTAAGTTCTATGGAATTTACCAGAACTTCACAGACCGCGGTAACCTATCTCTAACGTTCGCTCAATCTATGGTTTTATTACCTTAGTCAAATTAGGTTTCATCTCTCGATCTCAACCCAACCCATGATATCAATCAACTCTCAGGCCCTTAAGAATTGAAAGCATTATGCACAATAATAAAACTTAGAATTAAAAGCTCAATAGGAATTAACAACAATTTAAGTCAATACATATTCATAAATTGGGCTACAACTTAGCCCTAGAAAAGAGAATTAGTTCATAATAAACATCAAAGAAACAATCATATTTATTACAACATTCATCATGGGTTTACAAGAAAAGAACAAGGAAAACTTCTCTATATTGTGAATCAAAGCTCCAGAACTTCTGTTACTTCTCTTCTCTACAGATTTTTCTCCCTTTCTTCTCACCAAAAGATCCTCAAAATAATGCTAAAAGACTTCTATTTATATCCCACAAGGGTTAGGGTTTGTTTTTCCTTAATTCTATTTGATTTGGAACCCTTAACCCTATTCTCCTGGCTAAAAACGGACAACAAACTAATGACTTATGTGACTGTGCCGCGGCACAGTAGCTGCTGCCCTTTTCCCGCATCATTCCACTGTTCTTCAAAGCTGTTGATTCTTGAACTTGATAACGATGAAATTTGGAAAAGTTATAAACGTATGAAATGTAGCCCTTTGAATCAGATTTCCAACGGTTCAAGAATCGTCTTAATCCGAGTTCTAAAGCTCAAGATATTATCAAAATACCGAGCATGCGCAAGCTAGAACGTAATCTAGAATCTTCTCTTTACTTCAACTTCCATAACTTCTTCAATTCAACTCCGATTCTTGATCCGTTTGTTTCCACTAATCAATCATTACATTACCAAAATGATTCTTAATCCGAGCATGACATTTAAGCACTAGTAACCTGAAAAACACTCAAAAACACCCGTGATCCCGTAAAAGGCAATTATGAAAATATTAAGCAACTTTACCAAATTAAATCTAATTTCCCACAATTAATCCCCAAAAACCACTAACTAAATGTGTATTTTCAAGCTCCTATCATCATTCCTCTTCAGTTTATTCTAGAGGTAAAGTAATCTATTTTAGAAATATTCTAGTAAAATATATATTAATATACAGAATCTTAAAAGATTTTAGCAACATTAGTATCAGAGATCGTATAGTCAACTGCAATAAGTCTTTGATGGTATTGTAGTCATTCATTTGATCAGCCAATACAATCTTATTGTTGATTGTATTATTTCAAAATTAACCAATCATACTTGTTGTTAACGGAAGGAAAGTAAAATCAAGTGCATAAGAAGTTAACCAATATGGGAACTGTTCGAAAAATGAATTCATTTGTCCTAGAGATACTGAATACTTTCAGTAGTTAGCATATTACTCCTTTTGTCATGTCAGGACATACAGCTCCACCAATCTTTAGAGCTTGACAATGTGACTTACTTCGGTCATATCGCACATTTTATCAATACAGATGCTTGAGCAATTGGCAATTCTTCTTTACCAACTGAACTTTTCACTCTGAAGAATAATACTTCCCTGCCACTCAATTTCAATTATGAAATTATGATGTGTTAATAGTCATCAAGGTTCATGTAAGTTTTTTGTCAACTTATAAATCTAGAGTGGTAACTCTCAATCATGATATGAACACCTCACTTTATCTTAGCATAATCATTTTGTTTAAATTTTCCAATATAACCACCTTGTGTTAAAGTGACCATCTTCTTTTATATTGTTTATCTGCTATATCGCATGAGCACCTTTGAGTTAGAGTTATCACAATATATCTGGCAAATATTATTAGGTAACACGTGTTGTATTTCTAAAATTCAATGAGCTGCCTTATTCTATTTTGAGATATTTGTGTGATCTATAACATTTGTCAAATTGATATTTAATGTGCTGGAAAGTTTTATTCTCTTTGATAGGTGAGATCTTGATAATAGAATATAACTTTAATAAAATTGAAATCCATAAAGTTATTGTTACCCACTATCCCTTGCATTGGCCTCTTTTTTTTCTTATATAAACTCTTCTCTAATGCAGTTGTTTTTCAAGCCTGATATTATCCCTGAAAAGTACTTTGAAATTCTCTGAATTTTTCTTTTGTTTTGTTTTGTTTTTTTTTTTGTCAAGTTTCTATGCTTAGGTAAAGCTTAAAAATACCTTTATTCAAGTACCTAGAATGCGTCTTTGCTCTCTACATTTTGTTCGTAGCTGATGTACGAAACTTGTTGAGCTTCTTCAACGGAAGTGAATCTTCATTTCTGTACCTTGAAAGGAGCTCAAGGCTGACCAGTTGGTTGGGTGTCTTGGAGCTAGCTATAATTGTACGTTGTCTAACCAAAGGGTATAGATTAAAGCATTGCAAAACAGGGGTGTTCTTGTAACTGAGGCTTAATCTCTACTTTGTAATTGAACTGTAAAGTAAACCTAGTGGATTAGCTTCATTCTGGACTTGGTCCCATGGATGTAGGCATTTTGCCGAACCATGTAAAAATCTGGTATTGTTTTACTTTGGTTTATTTTTATTGCTTTATGTTTATGTTCAAAGAACTCTTAAAATCAACTTAGCAACCATTTCCACTTAGGTTTAATTCACTTGGTAAAGGAATTAAAACTTTCAATTGGTATCAGAGCATGTTCTGGAAAGTTATTTTAGTTGATCCTTGTTTGTTGATTGTCTTTTTATCGCATTTTTGATCTGTTTTTGTTCTGGTTATTTTTCACGTTTTTCTGCAGTTCTCTTGCTACAAACCTTGTGTGATCACCTTGGAGCTGTGTGATCACCCCATGTTGGATTTTTTTATTGTGACCACCTTTGTGTGTGTACTGTCACCTCTTGTCTTACAATTTTGTAGGTAACCACTGAAGTCTTGTACGATTACACTGACTGTTTGTTCATCATGAGTTCTTTTGGTGAAGGAGGGTCTACCACTAGACCACCCTTGTTGGAGGAAACCAACTATTCCTTTTGAAGGCTTATGATACGTGCCTTTTTAAAACCTATTAATGAGAGGGTTTAGCATGCTTGTATGGTTGGTTGGCAAGACCCTAAAACTAATGAAGCTAGCGAGAGTCAAGGAAAGTCCCTTGATAAATGGACAAAGGAAGAGTTAGAAGAGTGCAATTTTAACTCGAAAGCTCTTCATGCAATTTTTAATGCTGGTAGTATAGGACAAATGAAAAACATTGCAAATAGTGAAATGGCTAAAGATGCATGGGATAGACTCCAAATTACAAATCATGGAACTAATATTGTGAAAAAGACCAGAGTAAGAAGATTAATCATGGATTATGAAAATACTGTTATGCATGATGATGAAACCATTACAGATTTTCATGGCATATTATGTAATATCACTAATGAGTGTTTTGTTTTAAGTAAAATATTTTCTAATGCTGATCTTGTTAGGAAGGTGCTATGCTCCTTTCCTCAAAGATTTATCTCCAGAGCAACCTTTATTGAAGAATGTTGCAACCTTGATGAAATGCAACTTGATGAAATGATTGGATCTCTGCAAACCTTTGAGCTTTGTCTGAATCGATGGGAAAAGAAATGAGGTAAAGGGCTTGCGTTAAAGCATGAGGTAAATTCTGATTCTTTGGTTATTTGTGATACTAGTGATAATGAAGATGATGAACTTGCTCTAATAAAAAAAACACTTTCCAAAATTCCTGAAAAAGAACAGGAGAAAGCCAAATATCGCTAAAAAGGGGAAACAACCCTTTGTAAAAAGATTTTTTGACCAATCTGGTCAAGGACGATTCTCGAAAAGATTTCCAAGAGAAAATGAAAAGAAAAGTAAAGTAATCAAATGTTTTAAGTGTGAAGGCTATGGCCATATTCAGTCTGAGTGTGTGAACACTCTAAGGAAAAAGGGAAAAGCCATAGCTGCCACCTTGAGTGAGAGTGACAACAAACATGAGAATGAACAATTCCCAGCCTTTGTGGCTAACCAAGATGACAGTGATAGTGTGTCCTCGGATGACTCTAGTGATGTCTACAAAGAGCAATAAGAGGCTTATGACAAGATGTATGAGGCTTAGTTAAAAGCCATCAAGAGAATTAAATCTCTTGAATCTGAAAAATCTTACTTGTTAGAAGATAAGAAACTTTTGAATGATAAAATGAAAGTCTTGTTATCTGATTTGTCCAATAAGGAAATTTTATTGAATTAACCTTTAAATGAACTAACTGAGGCCAAGGCCATTGTTGAAAAGTTAAATGTAGGTTCATACAAGGTTAATGAAGTTCTTGGACAAGGGAAAATCTTTGGTGATAAAACAGGTTAGGATTCTCTCCTAATGCTAGCACCTCCAAACCTGGAGTGACCACCTTTGTGAAAGCCACTAAATCAGTCTAGAAAATTGTTGCTATCCCACATGATTAGACCTTGATGGTAAAAAGATTCATTCATATCTGTCATTTTTGCCAAAAGAAATGTCATATCAGACCAAACTATTTTAAACTCATTTCATATTTGAAAAGATGCATTGAAAATCATGATTTTAATTTAGTAAGGTCACCACTTCTATCTCTCGGGTCATTAAACAAGAACAATTTTTTCAAAAACCACAAAATTTGGAAACCTAAGCTTAGTGCTAACTGTCTTGTTGCCCATACTTCATTGCTTTCTTTTCAAAATGACTTGTGGTACTTTGACAGTGGATGTTCAAGACACATGACAGGTAACAAAGCCTTGTTAATTAATCTTGAACTTGTGGAAGAAGGCCATGTTACCTATGGTGATGGGAAAAAGGGTAAGATTCTTGGAAATTTTTTTATTGTTTTTCCTAGTTTCCCGATGCTAAATGATGTGTTTTATGTTGAAGGTCTAAAGGAAAATCTTATTAGCATTAGTTAAATTTGTGACAAAGATTGTGTTGTTCAATTCTCAAAGAATATGCGTCAAGTTTTGAATGTTAATGGTTCTTATTTGCTTGAGGGAAAGGGATCAAATAATACTTCCTATCTTTTGTCTCACAATGTTTCTTGTTTGAGCACCAAATCAAATTGTCTTGACCTTTGGCACAAGAAAGTTGGACATATGAACTTCAAGGATCTCGTGAAGCTCTCCAAGAAAGATGCTGTTAAAGGATTGTTGAAGCTTGTGTTTCCCAAAGTTAAAGTTCGTGGGTAAGCAAACTAAGAGCTTTCATAAACCTATATCTCATTTGACTTCCTCATGTGTTTTAAAACTTCTTCATGTGGATCTCATGGGTCTAATGCAAACTAAAAGTTTAGGTGGAAAGAGATATGTCTATGTTTATGTTGATGATTTTTCTAGATTTTCATGGGTTGATTTTTTAAGAGAAAAATCTGATGCATTTGAAGCTTTTAAGTGTCTTGTGAAAAGGTTGTAGGTTGAGCAAAACTGCTGTGTTAAGAAGGTGATGAGGATAAGAAGTGATCATGAGAGGGAGTTTGAAAATTCTGATTTTTCTAACTTCTGTGATATACAGGGCATTTGGCACGAATTTTCTGTCCATAAGACACCACAACAAAATGGTGTTGTGGAAAGAAAGAATAGAGTCCTTCAGAAGATGGCAAGAGTAATTTTAAATACAAAGAAGTTGCCTCCAAGACTTTGGGCCGAGGCATTTAACATTGCATGCTACATCTCCAACTGAATTTTCTAAGAAAGGTACATCTCAAACTCCATACAAGTTGTGGAAAAGTAAGAAGCCAAATGTCTCATATTTTCATGTTTTTGGTTGCAAGTGATATGTCTTGAATGGTAAAGATCATCTAGGGAAGTTTGATGCTAAGAGCGATGAGGGAATCTTCCTCAGGTATTCATCAAATAGTAGGGCATATAGAGTTTTCAACATAAGAACATATCATACCATTGAATCTTTTAATGTGGTTTTCTCTAATTCAGAAGATTACGCATAGTGTTCACATGATGATGAGAATGATGATACGATTGCTCCTGTTGAGGTAACCACTGATCGTGGTGAAGTGTCCTCCGTGACAACTTTTGGAGCAAATCTATTCTTCTGGCTTTCCTAAATGGGATTGCCGCCCAACAAATTGAGAACTATAAAAGTCATGATCTTCTTTCAGTGCCTGCCATTTGGGGAACTTAGAACGTTAAACTGCTATTGTTTATGTGGCAGGTGATGAATGATTAGTATTTGCTAGTAAAACAGAACAAAAATGAGAACTTTTAAAAAACAAAAAAAAAAAAAAAAAAAAAAAAACTAGAATTAAAATAAAACTCATTGATTTTTCGGTCAATTGGAGGAAAATGGTGAGTAAAGACCAGTGTTGGTTTCGCCACATAATCAGTGCATTATAAGACTCAGTCATTTTGGAGTCTTTTTCTTTATCTTTTTCCTTCTTTGATTTCCAACTTGAATGTAACAACTGCTGAAAAATAGTACAATGCATGCATAACAACAATAGAAAATTGGGCCCAAAAACTTTCTTTTCATTATAAGTCATATGTCTTTTATACACAAAGAGTATTGTTTACAAAAATTCATTTGTAAAAGACAAAACAGGGGAAACAGTGTAGCTATTGCTCCTCACTTGTCGACGCCCCTCCGACTGCATCAACATCTAGATCCTGCATCCACAAAGGAAAAATAACGGGGTGAGCACAAAATAATGCTCAGTAAGTAAAACCCTCTATCTGTCTGTCCCCGTATGTATTACACTTAATTCTTTCCTTATACTATTTCTGTGTCTATTTCTGTTTCTACTGAACGTCATGGCCTCATCTTACCGGAGGTACGGCCGGATGGCGTTCACACAGTACCATCTCACTCTCCATGACTATCGGGTGGAATTCACATAGTACCAACCCATTCTTAGTGACAACCGAGTGGGGATCACGAAGCACCTAATCGGTTTTCGTAACTATCGGGTGGAGACCACCTAGCACCTACCCGTTTCTCATGACTTTTGGGTAACGATCACCAAGCATTAACCCGTCTCTAATCACTGTCGGGTGATGATCACAAAGCATCAACCCACCTCTAATAAATGTCGGATGATGATCACAAAGCATCACCCCTTTCTCTAATGACTAACCGGGTGGGGATCACAAAGCATCCACCCGTTTCTACTACTTATTGGGTGACGATCACAAAACATCGACCCATCTCTAAGGGCTATTCGGGTGGTGATCACAAAGCATCAACCCGACTCCCATAGCTGTCGGGTGATGATCACAAAGCATCAACCCATCTCTACTACTTTTCTAATTCACTATATTCTAGCATTTCTCATTCTCTCTACCCTTAGAGTAGTTGCATCCACCAAGTTCTCTACTCATAGAGTAAGTGCATACACAAAGTTTCCTACTCTTTCTTAGGTCACTTCTCAATGCACAATTAATGCTTATGGATGGTTCATCTCCACTAATGCACTTATGAAATGCCAACATGCAATGTTGCAAGAATTAAGGTTCACTACTCATACTCAAACCTCTACTAGGCATTTCATCAAACAACTCAAGTGCATCATAAAACTCTACTATAGCAATGATTCTAAATCTTTCTCTAACCATCCAAAATGGGGAGAAACCCCCTCACATAGCCACAAAACCTGCCAAAGAAAGACACTTCCAAAAAAGGGTTCCACAATACCCCTTCAATTCCATCTCAAACTACTTTCCAACCACAACTCATTTCTTATATTTGAAAGGTATAAACAATCACAAAGCACTAGAAATCTCTATTTAAGCCTCAATAACATGGCTATCACATGTATATCACAACATACATCATTGCTAGCAAAACCCTAACAAGAAAATTCTAAAATCTCAACTTGGGTTGGGATTACTTACCTTGTTATGAAGAGAATTCACAACTCTTCCTTTCACTTGGTTTGCTGACTTTTCTCTTAGGAAGCCTTAGGTTGTTTCTACCCCAAATCACTTCAAAAACCCTTTTAAAACTCCTTGATCAAAAGAAAGAGAAGTTGAGAGGGAACAAGGAGGAGAGTTGCGTTTGAGAAGAAGAATGAAGGGTTTTCTAATTCTTAATTCCTTTTAATGAAATTATACACAAGCATTCCCATTTTGCCCTTACTCTTCTTTGGGAATTCTATCTATATCCTTTGATTCATTACAAACACACCCCCAAATCAAAATATTCTCCATGAAATTTCCTTACAATTTATCCCCACTTTTCCTGCTAATTAGGGGTAGAATGGTCAAATTGCCCTTAGGGAAGAAAATATCTAAAACTTAACAACATTTTGGTCGGCCTGTCGCCCGCGGCGAGGAAACTTGTCGCCGCGGTGAAACGTCCAGCAGCTTCCCGTGGTTCAACACCTCTTCGCGCGGCGAAGATTCTTCTCGCCCCGGCAAAGACTGAAAAACTAAACTTCTTATATTTCCACCAAATTCAGGGCAAGCACTCAATCAAACAATTACCAAAAACCAACTCAAATAAGAGCAAAGGAAGAAACAACAATTACGTACCTCAGTGGGGCGTTACATTGAAGATAGCTAATTAAATATGAGGCTAATAATACAGAAGCAAACATATTATATGCGTAATTGTTTCTGTGTAAGAGAAAGGATAAACATACAACGAACCAACAGTTGCAAAAGAACAACTTTTACACTTTTATGTATTCTTTAAATGGTAAATGGAGGGATCATTCTTATCTTGCAGTTTCCATTTTGGTATGAATGCCGGAATCAGATTATGGAGAATCTCAGACGATTTAGGTAGCCATAATTCTATTGGAATCTAATGGTTATATCCCTATTTATCAGATTATCACACTTAATGCAGTGGAACTCATGGCATTCAAGTGACCATATACTGGGTTTTACTCTTTGAAACTGATTGGCATTTTTATGGAAGCTTTCCATTTTTTAAGAAAGATCCAAAAACCATTTATGCTAAATAAGATAACACATACAAAGCAATTAGTTTGGTTAAAGTATTTAATAGTAACATAGTACAAAAACGAGGATTGATGTATTGTTTCCAAGAAATAAAATAGGATTCATTTTCAGTAAATTGGTGGAAAAATGGTGTGTCAGAACCAATGCTGACTTGGGCACATTGGTTAATAAATTAGACTCAAGCACTTCCAGATTATAGATATTATAGTGTTATTATTCAAGTAGAAATAGTTATCCTTTTTTCTCTTAAAAGACAAAATAAGAGATGGTTCATAAAATCCTATTCAGAAAAGAGTATAGCATCATAACATAAATGCATTGGATACACTTAATTGAAAGCAACGTTTGCTGATTGCATAATTAATGACAATTTGTTTTACAAATATAATACAATTTCATCTCTACATATCTTCTTGGCCATGATAGCACTGAAGCCGTGATGGGAGATGAGTCACCTGGACTGGTCTCTTGGGGGGATTCCTCATGGTCGTGGATAATATTTAAGAAGCTATAGTTGGTCGTAGGTTCCAAGTTCAATTACCAATCATAAACCTTGACCAAAACTATCACATCTCCTCTCGGGTATCCCTATCTCATGAGATCTGGGTGCTCCCAAGGACTCAAGATTTTGAGAGGAGAGTGAATACTTTAGAAAACATTTCATAAAAGTCTTTTATAAAACATAAATTAAAGGTAATACAACTGAATACTTTTAATGAAAGTTCTGAACAAAAAGGTTTTGGTAATCCAAATACAGAAAACAATATCAGAGTGCTATAGAGTTTTACAAAATCATGCGAGAGAAAATGCATCAGTGGGCTAATCTAGAGCGTAGTGTAAGCTTCACATGAACCCTGTACTCAATCAGGCCAATATCCTCATGATAATCTAACCCATGCCAATATCCATCTGATAATCCCACCAAGGCCAATATCCAACTGGTGCAATCCCGCCTGGAGCTTGTTAGGCATCTGTCATGCCAATAGGATATCGTAGGCTGTGTTTGTTTTATTATTTTGGGTAGGATTTTTGAAAAAGTTTAGTTAGGTGGTTATTACGAGTTAGGATTTAAACATTAACAAAAACACCCTCTAGGTTTGTTAATTTAGCTAAACACCCCTATAATAAAATATTAAAAATTAACAAAAACACCCCTACCCACCCATTAAATGCCGGTAGCCGGCCATCACTACCGAAAGGTGGTCGGAAGTCACCATAATGGCCCGCGACCAGCTAGATCTACTGGAGAAGGCCAGATCTATGGCGATCTAGCCACATTTTGTCATCAACGACGGCCAAAGATATGGCCATCGTTGACGACCAATTATGGCCAAAGATCTGGCTGTCAATTGCTAGATCTTTGGCCGTAGATTTGGCTTTTTTTAGCTAGATCCATTGTGGATCTGGCTGGAAAAGGCTAGATCGATGCACTACCTACCATATCCAGTCGGTAGTACACCATTACACCAGATTCTGGCCACTTTCCGATGGTGGTGGCTAGAATCTGGCAAATGTGGGTGGATGGGGGTGTTTTTATCAATTTATAAACTTTTTTGTTAGGGTTGTTTAGTTAAATTAACAAACCTAGGGGGTTTAAAAATAGTTGAATAGAATAGAATTGGATTTTCAGAATAGGGAAACAAATATGTATTTTGGGTAGGATAGGGTATGAATAACTAAACAAATACACCCATAATCCTTTGGTAAGACGAATCATCTCATCGCCCATGAGGCTAAATGTAAATGCTAGCAAATGTCTGGAGGGGGATGGGTACTATAGATGTGTGGTCTCAATCTGAAAGATAAAGCACATCCATATACATTACATCCAAATATCCAAACACATTATGAAACATGCATGCGCTTATGCAAGTATATACAATAATATAATATAATTCTCAATCCAAGCCAACATGTAAACATGGATGCAACACTTGTAATAACATAAAATACCTTTATCTAAACAGTCCCAAAACTTTCAACCTTTTCAGTTAACCCCCAAAATAACTCTCCAAAACTGACAATTTCCCTCTGCCACGTTAGAGAAAAATCTTCGCCGCAATAGAGAAGCTTCTGCCCAAAAACAAAACTTTCCTTTCTCCTTCAACCTTTTACACCAAAATACAAGAATCTAACATGCAAATGGATTTCTCTAGTATAAAATAATAACACTTTTCAACCATGTGATAATCACAATAATTAATCAACCTCAATCATCAATCTCTAAATCATAAATCCTATACTGATCTTTATAAAACTTGTGGATTATGGTTTAAAATTTCATAACTCAACATCACCCAATGTTCAACCAGATTTGATGAAGGAAATTGATTCAATTCCACATAGCTATGCTATAATACATTAAACTTAATTGCATACTAACACATATTATGTAATACTCCGTATTCTCTTTGTGGGTTTTATTTAATTTTATTTATGTGAATCTAGGGGGTAATATGTAAGAATTGAAACTTTTTGGAGACGTTTTAGTAAGAAATAAGGCATGGTGGGTTTATTAAATAGTTTTGCAAGAGCACTTGTGTGAAATTGGAAGTGTGAAAATCTTTCAACAGCATTGTGAAATTGATTAAAGATGAGGGGTCTTTTTAATATTGTGTCATGCAAGGGCACATGCATAATTTCCAGGGGTGAGATCATGATAAAACATAACTTTATTTAAAGGATTTTGGGGTGCAAGATGTAAGAATCAAAGACTAAGGGATGCATGCATAATTAGCCATTGTAAGATGTATTAAAGGTAAAATTCTTTTGGAGAATTAGCCCCCGGTTTTGGCACATTGTTTTGCCAATGATGGTTGTGAAATTTTATTAAATTGAGATGAGGAATGGTGGAGTGGAGAAAGAGCTAGCCGAGAGAAACCAAAAAAAAAAAAAAAAAGTGAGAGAGGAGAAGCTCGTTTTATTCTTTTTCTCTTTCTCATTTCACATTCATTCTCCTATGTACATTGAAAAAGAGAAAAAAATAACATTTGAGTTAAAATAGAGGAGGGCCGAGAGGTGCTTTTAGGAGAAGAATTTTCAGACAAATTTTAGGGTAAAGGAATAAGTGTTATGCATGCATTTTCAATCCTTTATCGTTTTTAATCGATCTTTCATTTTCTCTTTGTTTAGATCTTAATTCCTATAACAATTTTGGATCAAATAGGTGAAGAAGATAGGAGGACCGAGCACTTGAGTTAAAAGCAAAGGAGAAAGTGTGAGTGGAATATTATAAACCTTGCATTTAAAATCATGTGTTGGTTGGAATGATCATATGTGTGTGCATACCCGATTGATTGAGGTTTTATTTTAGTTCTTTAGTTTTGAATTTCTAATAAATTGAAGATCTCCGTGACATGCATGTGTTTGGAATTGAGAGTATGAAATTATGTTTATGAAAATATTGGGTAAATTGCTATTAAAAAGAGGTACTTAAGCGTTGCATGTTACTTATAATTAGGTATGGCTTTTACATGAATTGAATGGTATACTGCATGTGCATTTCGGTTGCTGGAAAGGTGTATTAATGATATAATTTTGTTTAATTGCATTGTAAGATGAAATTGCATGTGTGGGAAGTCAGCTAATTAATTGTTTGCGGAATGGGAATTTGCGTGTAATTAGTTTTGTTTTAAAATTGAAATGCATGATTAACTTTGAATATGGCTGCTGGAAATTGGAACTATATATAATGCCCTGCTAATATATTTATATTAGTTGGCGGTGTGCTTGGCAAATGTCGGGTTGAGTTATTTCCAACTACTGGTTTTTGGGTGTGATACTTGTTTATTTGAATCTTGTCTTGTTAAGATAACTGAAATGTGTTGGTGGTTGGTTAGTTCGGATGATTTTGCAGCAGATTGGGGCTTTGAAAATTTGAATTTTTTTTTTTTTTTTAATGTTGCTTGTTGCATGTGTATGTATACGGTGTTCACATGGAATAAAAGGTTGCTGAATATTTCTTTTTATTAATGAAATGGTTAATTTGACTGGCTATTGGGCTCTTTTATTTGTTTACATTTGGGAGTATTTTATTTGTTTTGAAACAAATGGTGTAGAATGAATTGGAAGGTCGTGGGTTAATTGTCATGTTTAGAAGTTTTGGGACCTTAAAAAATTAATGATAAATATAGAGTGTAAATAGAATTTTACATACTTTTGTATTTTGACGTGGTGAGCATTGCATTCATGATTACATGCCTTTTATTGGAATTTTATATCATATTATACTTTATATATGCATAAGACATGCATGATGCATATTTGGAATGAAATTATGGATGCATGATTATTATTATGTTTTACTCCCGGATTGGAAACGGTACCCATTCCCCCTCCAGACATAAGCTAGTATTTGATATTTATCCTCATGCGCGCATTGAGATGGTCCGTCCTACCGAATGATTGGGATATCCTACTAGGACAAGACGAACGCCTGACGAGCTCCAGGCGGGATTACACCAGGCGGTTATTGGCCGGTGTGGTATTTTGGACGCCCCAAGGGTAGACCGTGGGCGAGATTATATTTGATACCATATCATGACGCCCCGAGGGTGGACCGTGGGTCGAGCATGGTTGTCCAGTGAGGTTCGTACCATCCCGAGGGTAGACTGCGGATGGTGCCACCCCGAGGGTAGATTGTGGGTGGTGTAGCTTCATGTCTGATTTAGGGACTGGTTCAAATAGTTATGATCCAGGCCCCTAAGTGCTAGTAGGGCGGTGATAACTGATTTATTTTATATGATAGTGGTGTGTGATTTCATGGCATCCGAAAATAATATATACTGTTTGTTGCCTTATCATGTAAGTGCATTAGTGTTGTGTGGCATACAACTGGATTACTCATGCATGTTTTCAAAGTTAAAGTTATTTTCGTATAAAATATATTATCCGCTCACTGGGCTTCCCAGCTCACTGTTTTATGTTTGCTCCCCCAGGATTGTAGATCGGGTTCGTGTGGAGCATACTCTACACTCTAGGTTGGCCTAGACGCATGATGATCTGCATCTTTTACAAATTTTAGTGGACTCTGATATTACGTTTCTTTGTAACTGGATTTCAGTTCTCTCTTTTAGAATAATTATTTGTGTATTTCCACCTTCTAAATCTTAAACATGCAAATGCACTACTTTTCACTTTCGTCTGTAAACGAAATTGTTTCTATGAATGTTTTTTTTTTTTTTTTTTTTTTCACCTTCCTTTCGGGATCTTGATTCTCTTGGAGCGCCTAGATCCGGTGGGATAGGGATACTCAGGAGGGGGCGTGACATATTAAACTTAATTGCTCTTTGTGGAGAAAGACTAAACTATAATATACTAGAAATATCTCATGTAAACACTTGGGTGAAAATATAAGCTTCGCAAATATGTTTCAAAATTAACAATTTCAACCCAAAATTTCCATCTCTCATGCAAATACTTTCCCAAACAATCAAAACCCATTTTTATTCATGCAATTTCATAAGAGCAATGCTATGCTTACAGCTGAGTCATATAAACAGATAAAAAACAAAGGACAAAATAGTCATTTTACATAAATTTTGTGCAATTTTTGTCTTTGTATGACTCATTGTAAGCAAAATATTATTGATTTCATAATTCAACCATCAATTGTAATAAAACTCATCTTCAATATATCAAATAACAATTAGGGCAAAAATGAACAGTAACACAAAGTATAATTCATTTGATTTCTCACAAAATTAGAAAGCAATTGAGATAAACTTTGCTAAAATAAGAGTTTTAGATTTTTCCCACTCATTAATTTGATGCTCAACCCAATTGGTGTGGAATTTCTCTAGGAATTTCTTCTTCTTGTCCTATTGAAGAAAAAATTGAGGAAAAAGCTTAGAAACTTCAAATTAAAGAAATTGAGAAGCAAAATGAGGAAAAATCTACATGTATAAGCAACCCAAGGTGAGAATTTATGGTTTTGCCCCAGTTTTTCTCTTGGCCGAACTCCACCTCCACTTTCCCCTTTTTCTCTTCCTTTTCTACCTTCTTTCTTCTCCTTTCTTTCTTCTTCTTCCTTCTCTCTTTCTTTCCCACTACTCTCAAATTACCCCCATCACATCAACATTCTATATGACCTCTAAATTTTTCATCTGTTTTAATACAATCCAAATTATTAAATATTTTCAATTAGGACCCATACTTAATTCTTAAAACTTGCAATATAACCCCTTTCACCTGAGGCTCTTATGCTGCGACATTCAAAAATGCATGCCACGGCATGTAGGCTGCTGGTCAAATTCTTGTAGTTCTTCATCCCTTTTTCAACAATTGATAGTAATCCATATATATATGTACCAACCCTTAACACCACAAGCATAAAGAACCTAAAAAGAAGGCTACGAGGGTTACAGAAACGCTCAGGTTCTGATGTTAGCCAAGGCATGAAAGAGTTCCTACCAGAGGTTGAGACAATATGCAACATTCACCATTTCAATCTGGTAAGACATATTGGTTTATTGTGCTGAAAAATCAAACAAAATTTTGGTTTATGAATACATGTGCAATGGCTCCTTGGATAAATGAATTTTCCACCAAATTGAAGCACAAACTCTCACTTGGGAAACAAGAAAGAAAATCATCATTCAAATAGGCAAAGGTCTGGAGTATTTGCATGACTTCTGTAAACTGAATATCATTCGCTTTGACATTAAATCTCATAACATCCTTCTAGACGAGGACTTGAATGTCAAAATTTATGATTTTGGACTAGCCAAATTGATTGAGAGGGATCGAAGCCATGTTTGGACTGTACCAAAGGGAACTCCGGGATATATGGCTCCTGAGTTGGTTCGGGGCACAAATCTCACAGTGCATACTGATATTTATAGCTTTGGAGTTGTGATCCTGGAAATCATTTGCGGAAGGAAAAGTTCTAGCCGGCGTGGTGATTATCTAATCGATACTGTAAAGGTCAAGGCAGAAGAGGATCGACTTTCTGATCTAGTTGATACACAAAGTGCAGATATGCAAAACAAAAAAGAAGAGGCTGTAAAACGATCCAAATTGCTATTTCATTCTTGCAAACAAACTGGTATAGAATGTGAAACCCCGTTTTTAATCCTAATACATATTGCGTATTCTGTGTGATTTTATTTTTATGGAAGGGGATTTTTGTTAGTTTTTAAAAGTTTTATTGGGGATGAAATGGCAAGAAAAGGAAGCTGCTGGGTTTGCATGTAACAAGGGGCAAAATCTGGAGGTTTATTTGAAAGAAAAGCTGATGTGGTAGGGGTTTAGCGGGATTACCTGTAATCTAGGGGCAGAAGCATAAATTTGAAAGATTAAAACTATAAAAAGAAAGAAAGGGGCTGCATTTTGTCCAAAATGAGAAAATAGCGACGTAGCGTCAAGGTGAGAATAGGCGAGAGCATACCGAGCAATAAGAAAGAAGATGTTAAAACAAACATGGAGGCTTCGATTTTACGTCGCCCAGATGGAAGAAAAGACATGAAAACAAAGAAGAAGGGGAATGGGTGCGTCTTGCCTATGTATAAAGTGTAGATGAGATAGAGTAGATGACTGGGAGAGTAGTTCAGGGAGCTTCGTTTGTTATGAATCAGTGAGTGGATTACATACTTTTTTCTTGTCAAACAAAAAAAAAAAGACTATACCTTACTTTCCCTTGTCATGTTGATTTCCTTCTATCTACACCGTTCATGCTTGTTTTTTGCAAAAACCTTCATGAGCATGTGTTCGTGAGGGAATAGTAGAAGTTTGCATAAAACTCATGTTTTTGTAGTGAAATGATTTCTATGTTTGTGCTAAATGCCTTACTTCGAATTATTTTCATTTTTGTATGGCTATATTCATCTTCTGTAAATTATCCTTGTGCATGTGAATGATGTTATATATCATGAAATTTGGAAGTAGTGTGGAATGCATGTTAAATAATAATGCCTATACCAATGTTGTTTGACAGGGCCGTCTCTAGAACATTATGACCCTAGTAGGAGTTTTTTGGGGCCCTCTATAATATGAGCATATATTAAAAATTTTTTTTTTTTTTTTTTTTTTTTTCTTTTGAGATGAAAAATCACTAGGAGCGGTGGAGAGCAATCTGTCAGGCTAACAATGTTAGGTTGGTGGTGGGCTTTGGAGAGTAGATGTTGGAGTAAGTGATCGATGGGAATGGTGATGTTCCAATGCCAAGATTGATAAGAAAAGGCTTAAGTGTCACGGCCCAAAAGGTATCGATGACCGCGCTTGGCAGAGTAAACGGATAAGGTATGATAGGGGTTTTGGTGATAGGGCTGAGGGGAGGAGATGGTGGTGTCGGGAGAACCAACATGTCGATACATGCCAAAAAGACCTGAAATGCCTATCTGTTTGGTGGAGTTGGGTTGCGACGATTCATCAAAATAGTCAAATCGAGGGGCTATCCAGTTGGGAAATGATAAAATGATGATTTTGATCATTTTGAATGAAAATCGATCAGTAACCAAAATGATCGAAATCAACTCTAAACCACTGGCGACAGAAGAGGGTTGAAGATGATTTATGTGAATGTCAAATTTTGGGATTGAATTGGGGGTGAGTAATTTGAGATATGTAAATAACTATTTTAGTCTTCCATTGTTAAAAGAGATTCAATGTGTTAATTTAGGGATATAAACTAGAATATATAAAACTAGAGGTACAAACTTGCTATTTTGTTAAACTTTGAGTGGAAATATATGTAAAAAGTTTATAATAAATTAGGGTTTTTTTGGCTTTTTTTTTTTGGGGGTCCCTTGGCTTAGATAAAAAATTATAAATTATTTTCATTTTTGTAAGATATTCAAAAAAAAAAAAATTATAAAAAATTTGGGCCCCCATTTTTTTGGGGCCCTAGGCAGGCGCCTCACCTGCCTACCCCTTAAGCCGGCCTTGGTTGTTGAATGGAAAGCAGAATTTGTGTTTCCGCCAGTTTGATTTGGTTGATGATTGAGAATTCCAGCTAATTTTGGTAGGGCTGGTTTGTTTGGAAATTAATTGGTGGCAGTAATGGTTGGAATGAAGGGTATGGAAATTATGGATTTCATATATTGATTAATTTTGACAAGCATATGTGCATTTTTATGCATATTCACAATGTTTGTGATAGAAAAGAAATTATGGGAAGCAGTATGTTGGATATGGTGGCTGAATTGTGTTGTTGACTGAAATTGGAGATTTAATGTAATAGGTTTTATATGGGTAGAGCATATATGTTGATCCTAAATAACCAAAAGTTATTAAAGTATGTTTTTGGTTATAAAAAGTTATGCTGTGAAATTCTGACAGTCCGAACTTCTAAAAATTTTATATATGTTTCGGGTTTGCAAATGAAGCTAAATTTCAGATATTTTGTTTTAGACTTATTAGAGATTGGTTGAAAAATTGATTTCACCCCAAAATTCGAAGTATTGGATTTTTTAATGAATTTTGAATTCTGCTATGAAATTCTGGAATTTCATGTTTTCTGTAGAGCATGCATTTTTCAGAACTGAAATAATGCACTTATACTTATCCAAATTGAGTGATTTTAAATTCTGGTGAATCCTATATGTGTCTAGTTTAATTCTGGAGAGTTTCATGAGGTTTGGATTAAGGGCTGAATTGTTATGAATTTTTCAAGTCAGTACCTCAATTTTGGAAACAGGGGACAGATTTGAATGAGTTGAAAGGAAATTGTGTTTTAAATAGTTATTGATTCTGGAATGACTTGAGAAAATTATGGGAACAACTTATGTGTCTCTAGAACGCTCTGTTAAAATTATGGCTTAAAAATGATAAATAGAATTTTTAAGAAAAATCTGAGAGCGACCGATGTTCGATTATGAGACAGTTTTGTTAAAGCAGAAGTTATGTTAATCTTTTGGTGTGTGAAGTGTCCAATGATTTTAATATTGAGGCGTTACCTTATGGGGACTTATGTAAGGAGGATTTATTGAATTTTGTACATAGGGAGGCAAGCGGGGGCATTATTAGAAGATTTCAGTCATTTTTCGGCTTAAGGGTCGAGCTTCAAACGGTGAGTGGTTTTAATAAAAACTTTCCTTAAAAATTTCAGATCTATGCTTGTATGATATTTTCTAGTATGCCATTTTTATATATTTTGGTGAGGTTTGAGCAAAATGTGAAGCTTGCTTGGTTTATTTCTTCTTTGCATGTTTTCGGACAAATTCTAGAGTGGTTGTTTTGAGTTTTAAAGGGAATTGCTTGCTAATTAAACTTGCATGCATTTGGCTGTTTCAATAAACTGAGATGGTGGCTAGATATTTTGGGTTGCATGCACTCGGCTGGATTGCATTTTGAGAGGTGCTTGAGTTATGTAGTTGGACTAAAAGTTGGTTGGTTAAATACACTTGTATGCTTCCAGTTGGACTGTCTTTGAGAAAATTGATTTCCATGGTGTTTTAAAATGCTGGGAGTTAAGGCATTTTGGCTGTTAAAATGTTAAAGAAAAGACTCAGATTTGTGAGGTTAGTAATAATTTTCAATCTGGGTTAAACCGTCAGTTTCTGAAACATGTTTAGAAAATTGTAGTTTCACCCTTATATGTGACTTTTGAATATTATGTCATATATGTATGATTTATAAGCACATACGAAATATGCTATTGACTTACATGTTACTTGAGACTATGCATGAGTATGCTGTGGTGCTAAAACCACCCTACGAAGTACCCATCCCCCAGAGATACAGATTTTGGCTCTGCCTGAGCGATGCAGGATTTCGCCGGGTATGACAGATTTTATTGGCTCTGCCTGGGCGTTGAGTGGTCCGCCAGGTAAGACAGTTTCAGTGGCTCTGCCCGTGCGATGATAGATCTTGCCGGGTATGACAGATTTTATTGGCTCTGCCTGGACGTTGAGTGGTCCGCCAGGTATGACAGATTTTATTGGCTCTGCCTGGGCGTTGAGTGGTCCGCCAGGTATGACAGTTTCAGTGGCTCTGCCCGTGCGATGATAGATCTTGCCGGGTATGACAGATTTTATTGGCTCTGCCTGGGCGTTGAGTGGTCCGCCAGGTATGACAGATTTTTCCCCCAGGGTACTAGTTGCGGTGAGGGTTTTCTGTTATTAATATCATAATCAGTTTTAGAATGTTCAAAATCACATTCAGTTCTGAGTATCAGTTATGAGCGATAGTCTCAATATGAGTTTTCAAAATGTTAAGAGAGCCTTCAATATTAGCCACAGTTTTAAAATAAGATATCAGCTTATAGTTTTCAGTATCAGTGAAAGTTACAGTATCCAATTTAAAGTTCAGTCATCAGCACAAAGTTTACAGTATTCCAAAATCAGTTATCAATTTTATATCATCACAATAGTTATAAATTTAGTTACCAGATTTTGTCTTGTGAATCATGAGTGTTCATTGAATGATGGTTTGGATGTTTACAGCATGACTAGTAGAGTTGTTATTTCAGAATCACATGCATGAGAACCTTTAGTATCAGTTTACTGTTTCCAAACAGGATATCGGTTTAAAGTTTTCAGATACCAGCCTGCAGTTTTCAGTATCAGTTAATAGTTCAGTTTTCAGTATATGATGGATAGTTTGCATTAGCTATATGAAACAGTTGATGTTTGTAGCATGATTCATAGAAAACATTGTCTTTAGAACCATGAGCATTTACAGCTATTCTTTAAGTTCTCATAAAAGAGTTTTCAATATTTGGTGATGAGCTAGGATTCAGAAATTGTTGTCAGTTTAATTGATCATATTATAATACTTAGAACAACTTTAGAAAACGAGTTATACATGCATACAGGATGATTAGCTACCACCATATCATGTTCATAGAATCATGTTGTTTTCAGGATTTCATAAAAACTATTGCATGCCATGACTATTGTTGAAGAATGTTGTGCAAACTCACTCCAATCCCCCACTCACTGAGTATTTCAGCTCACCCTTTTTAGACCCTTTTTCCCAGGTTCACAGGAAGAGTCGTGCTGAGGAGTGATTCCTCTCGAGGTTGGGCCCTTACGTCATCAACTCATCATGTGTGTAAAAATGTCATGCTTGTTACCGCTACCGAATTATGTTTTATCCTTATGATTATCTCCTGTGTTGATTATAAAAGATATGAATATCTGATACCATCCGTTTTTGGATTTTATGAACGTACAAGTTAGCTTTCAGATTTTCAAAATCTTATGTGTTTATGCTTTCAAAACGAGTCCAAGCAAATGTTTTTATGATTAGAGTACTGGTTTTTAGATTCCCACACGGTACGTGTCGGCCGCCCGAGTCTCATAGGTGCGCCCGGAGCTTATGGGGTAGGGAGGGTCGAGGCGGGTCGTGTCTAGGCCTTCTGCCTCAATGTTGGTGAAGGCTATGTAGGGTTTGACAACTTTGGAACCTGTGACTGATTTTAGTTTTCTAAATTTTGTCAATGTAAAGATACCCCCAGGTCTTGTTCGAGTTATTTTTATTCTGTTATACCTTCAATTCTTTCAGGACCAAGATGATAGTTGTATAGTAGGTAGATACTAGATATTATAATTGATTTAAATTTTTTTACAGGATGTGATATACCAGTAAACACTTGGATAGTTATTGTGCAACTATATAAATAATCTCAAGCATCTCTTATATCTTACATATGTTGATCAGAAGTAGATAAATGAATCTTGTTATTTGTACACTCGTATAACTATTACTATGAATATAATAGCCGCTAGCATATGCCATATCTTGTTATTATACATGGTGCTTATACATGGGAACTTAAAATTACAACATACACCATGGAAATAAGGTCTACATCGATTCAGAACCGACTCAAGAACAGGTGATGAATTGTGTATCGGGACCAGCCTTTCTGACCATGCACTTTGGTGCCAGAAGCTTGTCGGGTTACAATCGGAGGAGACAATGTCCCCCGATTTCAGCTCATCCTTCGATGCAAAACCTTTGCTTCGACAAGCATTCACGCACCCGTTGCATGACTAGAAAACTTTTTGATAAATTTCTTAAACAATTATATAAATCGGTGAGAGATAGTATATATAAGTATGACATGCCAGACCACAAATATTAGTACACAGGTAATTATAAATATTGGTCCGTTTGATTTGTGCATACATGACACAACGACATAATTAGAAGAATATAGAATAGGGCTTCCAATTATAGGAAGATAGATTTATTAACCCAAATTATACTTATAGATATCTGTTTTGGGAGGAAAGGTTGTCTAATTGCCGATTCCGGGACTTGGAACAGACTTCAAAATTCGGTCATCCCTGGCAATGTGCCTGTTAATTAGCCCTTCATTTCTAGCAACTTTGTAACTTTCACCACTGGGAGAAAATGTAGCAGAGCCCTTTTGCAGGGCACTTGGAACTAAACTTTCCACCAGATCAGAAGGAACATTCATTTCCTCCATGCTCAGGACCTTTCTGCTTTCCAAAGAAGATGTATAGAATATTGCAACAAGAAGAAAGGTAAGAACAGTTTTGCTCAAGGAAGCCATGTAAAATTTCGGGAGAGGAAATCTGTAGGCAATATTGCTGAAAAGAGAAGATATTTAAGTAATGAGATGATATTGTATTGTGCTCTTTGTATTTATACGGGAAGAGAGGCACTAAGGTCAAATTAGTTTGGTTACTGTCAATCACTAGACGTGTGCCATCAAATGCCCTCTGATTGTTGGGTTAGGTAAATTTGGACTAGCTGTGGAACTTTGTTTCCTAGTTTTTGAAAGCTTTGTCCCGAGTCTAAACGTGAGACTTAATATGCTTATTTCTTCGGTAACCCCGGCCCCCTTTAACAGATAATTGCACAAACGTAATGGAATAAACAGAGATATTTATGTAAATAATGCCAATGGGATCACAAATTCTGCTCCACATTATTAGTTTTGGACCTAACTTGCAGGATTTTACTTTTCTATTAGTTATAAACGTTTGAGTGACAAGTTCCAGGTAGTATTTGGAGTTGAGGTGTATCTTTAACCCACTGGATCCACACATTGCAGAAAGCCATTCACAGACAATTTGCAAATTAAAGAAAAGTCTAAGCATAACAAAGGTCATCAGTCGAACTTGTTAGTTTATTCAATGGAAATCAAGAATCAAAGGAGAAGAAGGAAAAAGAGACTACGGATTTCATATTGCTAGAATAACACCTCTAAAGACGACACAAAGTAAAGGAGTTTATATACAAGCTAAGAAAAGACCATTCTACCCTAAATTATATATACAAATCTGAATAGAACTAGCTAGAAACTTGCACCAGTTATTCTTTGGTCTGCCAATGGAGATTGTCCACAGAATGCCATTCTTGAATTTACTGCTGATAATGGAGATTTGATATTGAGCGATGTAGGTGATTATACTTCTAAAGTTACACGTCCTTTTATAGCGGCAATGGTAACTTGAAACTCCTTAATTCTAATAGTCCTTTCATTATCCTACTAACACATGCATCCCAAGTCAGCCCTTGAATATTAACGAAAACTTGATTTTTATCATTGAATCTCTTAATATATAGTTATTGACCATTTCACCATCAAATAGATTCAATGATCATTCTGATGCTAGACAATACATACTAGAAATGGTGTTTAAAATAATGTCACATAATGGCCCGAAAATAAAATAATAGCTAGGCACATATAGCAGCTAGCGTATATTATTCCATTATTAGAAAGTACATGAGCATTTTGAATGCTAGATATCAATGATGCGCATACATATATGTGCTCACAACATAGCACTCTCACTGACTGGACTCGATTTCATTTTTCAACAGAACAACATCAAATAACACTGACATAGAAGATTAAGAATAAGCTTATTCAAAGATTATATTGTATAGGTAATGAAGTTGAGAGGAAATCATGGCTTATGGCCAATTCCAGGACTTGGAACTGATGAATCCAGAATTTCGTCATCCTGGGACATGTCCATTTTAATCAACCTCTCGTCTGTAGCCAATTTATAATCAAAATTTCCACCAGGAGGTGTTTTAGTGCCCTTCTCAAAGGCACTTGAAACCAAATTGTCCTCCAGGGTAGGGACCTTTATTTTCTCCAAGGTCAAGACCCTTCTAGCTTCCAAAGAGTGTATATAGAAGATAGTAATCACAAGAGCGAAGATAAGTGCAGTTTTGCCCAAAGAAGCCATGAAAGATATTTCGAAGCAAAATGTAGGCAGCAATACTAATATGCAGGGAAGACAATAAAGTAATGAGGTGATTCATGCTTGCTAATAAGCTATTCTGACTATATATAAAGGGACAGGAAGCATAAGGGTCAAATTAGTTCTGCTACTGACAGTAACTCGATGCGTATGAAATTGAAGAAATTATTTGTTAATAACTTGCTTGAGTGTCATTCTGAATGTTGAGTTTGGTACGTTAGAACTAAGGTGAGGGAATTTGTTCCTAGTATTTCCATGCATTGACCTTCAGTCTTCCAAATATCAGAGTACTAAAAACACAGATATGTATTTAAGATAGATAATGAATATGGGAACTAAGCTGAGGGGTTTTCATGTCTGTTTCTGCTTACAGATTTTTGTCCTCTTCTACATATTTTCATGGCTGCATGCCACTTGATGTGGAGCAAAATAGTGAACACTAACACAAATTTAAGGCATGTAGCCTACAACAGTGAGAGCAGTGTTAAATTCGATAAACTATTAATCTCATAACCAATCAGGTAGGGTCAAATAGACTTTTTCTTCTGCAGAAAGTGAAAGTGACTACGCAATTTATGGTGACCATTTGTATAAGTTTTGCTCTTGTACCTGATTGCCGGCTTTACTTGTTCAACGGAACTAGTATTTGTGGAAAGTCACTTGAAGCAGTGGTGCTCTCGGTAATGCATTTATGTCAATTGCGTGTAAGGCTTTACACTGGTGCAGGCGTTAAAAGTTCCCCAATTCAGTTGACCCAGTAGCGAGTTGTTGAAGACTGAAAACTTGAATAGTCTTTGTGATACTTTCATGATTGTATAAATTTCTTGCAGTGATTGAAATCAATAGGATCATTCCTTTTCAGTTTATTCTAGAGATAAAGTAATCTATTTTAGAAATATTCTAGTAAAATATATTACTATACAGAATCTTAAAAGATTTTAGCAACATTAGTATCAGAGATCGTATAGTCAACTGCGATAAGTCTTTGATGGTATTGTAGTCATTCATTTGGTCAGCCAATACAATCTTATTGTTGATTGTATTATATCAAAATTAACCAATTATACTCGTTGTTAACGGAAGGAAAGTAAAATCAAATGCCTAAAAAGTTAACCAATATGGGAACTGTTCTAACAATCAATTCAGTTGTCCTGGAGATACTGGATATTTTCAGCAGTCAACAGATTACTCCTTTTGTCATGTCAAGACATACAGCTCCACTTATCTTTAGAGCTTGACAATGTGACTTACTTCGGTTATATCGCACATTTTATCAGTACAGATGCCTGAGCAATTGGCAATTGTTCTTTACCAACTGAACTTTTCACTCTGAAGAATAATACGTCCACGCCACTCAATTTCAATTATGAAATTATGATGTGTTAACAGTCATCAAGGTTTAAAAGCTCAACTCTGCCATCTAAGACATCTGATACAAATAAATTCCCCTGCTTTTATTGGTTATTTTTTTTTAATCCTATTTCAGCTTTCCTAGTTTCTGCCATCAGGGCATACTATTATTATTTGAGACGAAGAGAAGAAAGGACAGACTTCATCATTGAATCTCCTGTTCGATTAACCAGCTTGGTTGAGGAGGATTTGGGTCTTTTTTTTGATGAACATTGGATGATACCATTTTAATCTGGTAAGATTTGTTGGTCATTATGCTGGAAGATCAAGCAGACTTCTGGTTTATGTGTACACGTGTAATGGGTCTTTGGATAAATGGATTTTCCATCAAAAGCAAGCACAAAGTACTCTTTCTTTGGACACAAGAAAGAAAATGGTATACTGTTCAGATAGCCCGGGTGACAGGTATAAACAAGGGTAATAACAGAAAGACGAAGGCCATCATATTGGGCTTTTGACAAAGTCAATTGCCAATGTATAAAGAATAGACAAATACATGCCACAAATGGTGTTTAAAATGTAACATAATGGCACAAAAATAAAATAATAGCTAGGCTCATATAGCAACTAGCTTGCATTATTACACAAGTTGAAACTATACAAGAACATTGTGAATGCTTGATCAATGGTGCACCTATATATAACTGCTGACAACATATATAGCACTTAAACTGGCTACTACGCTCAATTGAATTTTGATAGACCTCCCATTAATCATGTTTATCAATCTAAAGGGCATAAGAGACATTTGAGGCAGTAAATGCAAGGTGTGAGGTGCTTGGTTGTTTGGAGAGTCTGTTACAGTCACGTGAGTGGGGGAATCAAAGTTGTTAGTAGAGAATAGGTGGTTAAGAAGATAGTTTAAATAGAGGGGGTCTGTTCTGGAGTATTATCAAGTTTTAGGCTATTGTTTGAGGGAGGTACCCAGCTCCTCGAATTGCTGGGATCTATCAGTTTGGTGTTTTAACATTGTTGGTCATTCTTATATTTTCCAGTAATATAATCTTGTTGAGACTTCATTGAGTATATTACTTTCTGTTTTGTGGATTGCTTGTGTGTTTGCTGGTTGATAGTGCAAGGAGTCTTAACAAATTGATATCAGAGCTTCGTTGGGTAATGGTTAAATCGAAGATGGAGAACAGAGTGGAAGGTTTGGAAAAGGAAATGGGGAACGTTGAGAAGGAAATAGGAACTGTAAAGGAAGAACTAGGGAGTATTAAGGGCTACTTACTAGAGCTTCTTAAGTGGATGAAGTTTAAGGAGGAGAAAGATGAAAATCTGAGCTGGGATAAGGGGAAAGAATCTAACGGTGAAGCTTCCAACAATAGTGACAGTAGGGGAGTGGATAGGAACAAGGAGGGAGAGAACTCAAAGGTGAAGAAGTTGGAACTACCCATATTCAACGGGGAAGATCCTTATGGATGGACATTCAGAGCTGACCGATATTTTTCGCTGAATCAATATGGGGAGGAAGAAAAGGTGGCGACAGCCGTTGCGTGTATGGAAGGTCATGCCATGAACTGGTATCAGTGGGTGGAGTCTAGAGCACCCATCGGTTCGTGGACAGATTTCAAAACTGCAGTGGTGGAGAGGTTCAGACCATCATTTAAAGGCTCAGCCTATGAAGCTTTGGTAGCTTTGAAGCAGATGGGTACAGTGACAGAGTGCAGGGAAAATTTTGAAGCTCACGCAGCACCCTTGCATGAGGTAGGAGAAGACATTCTGATGGGGGTTTTTGCAAATGGATTAAAAGAGGAAATAAGAGTTGAGATTCGCCTAACGAAGCCCACGTCTCTGTTTGCCTTGATGGATCAGACCCATCGCGTGGAGGAACGAAATTGGGTTTTAGACAAAAATCGGGCCAGATTTACTAAAGCCCAAGGGAACAAATTGGATTATTACACTCAGGTCACCCCAGGCCCAAACCCGGAACCCAGTCGCCCAAATTGGTGGAATAACCCATCGCGAAACGCAGATCTAAATCCCCAATTTTCCCCAAATCAATTTCATGACAAAAACTGATTAAGCAACGACGCGACGACATAGAATTTCAAAGGGGATAATTTCTGACCAATGTCCGACGCTGAGCTGCAACAAAAACGAGAAAAGGGTCTCTATTTCCGTTGTGATGAGAAATATGGGCCAAATCACCGCTGTCGGAGCAAATTGATCCAGATACTGTTAGTGACCGATGACAATGGGGCAGAAAACGACGACGGCAGTCCTGAACCCACCTCAAAAATTTCCGACGAAGGTAATCCATTGGCATTATCCATGCATTCAATAGTAGGGGTAACCACTAATAAAACCCTAAAATTAAAAGGGGTGATTGGAGGGACAGAGGTGATTGTTTTGGTTGACAGTGGGGCTTCCCACAATTTCATTTCTCATGAATTGGTGCAAAAATTAGAGCTTCCAGTGGAGAGAGGTAAATCCTTTGGGGTGATGGTGGGAAACGGATTTAAAGTTAGAGGACAAGGAATTTGCAGAGGAGTGCCATTGTGTATGCAAGGTATTGAATTGTGCCAGGACTATTTTCCTTTTGAGTTAGGAGGGGCAGATGTAGTGCTAGGAATTTCTTGGCTTAGTACACTGGGGGATGTTTGTGCAAATTGGAGAAATCTGACAAAGGAATTTTTCAGTGAAGGGAAGAGGGTGGTTTTACAAGGGGATCCATCGTTAGTCAAGACAGTGGTATCACTCAGGGCAATGCTGAAATCTTTGCAGAGAGAGGATGCTAGATTTGTGGTTGAGTTATGCTCCATTGGTGTTAAGGAAGAGGCAACAGAGGAACCCATGGACCCCGCAGCCGAGGCAGTTTTTGATGGATTTAGCCACCTGTTTGAACAGCCGAATACACTTCCACCCAAGAGACCCACTAACCACGCCATAGTTTTAGAAACCAATACCAAACCTCCCAACCTCTGCCCATACAAATACTCCTTTACCCAGAAAAATGAAATTGAAAGGTTGTTAGGTGAGATGCTGATGGCAGGAATTATACAACCCAGCACAAGTTCGTTTGCGAGTCCGGTTCTATTGGTAAAAAAGAAGGATGGCAGTTGGCGATTCTGTGTCGATTACCAGGCACTGAATAACATCACTATTCCAGACAAATTCCCAATTCCCTCAATTGATGAACTGCTGGACGAACTATCAGGGGCAGCCATTTTTACAAAACTGGACCTCAAATCAGGTTACCACCAGATTCGGGTTAAAGAAGAGGACGTGCCCAAAATAGCGTTTCGAACCCATGAAGGGCACTATGAGTTCCTGGTCATGCCCTTCGGGTTGACCAATGCCCCTTCCACTTTTCAAGCTTTAATGAACACTATTTTTAAATCAGTATTGTGGAAGTTTATACTTGTATTCTTTGATGATATTCTGATTTACAGCCCTGATTTGAAGACCCATCTGCTGCACATGCGACACACCTTTCAGATTCTCACCAAGCACGAATTGGTTATCAATTACAAGAAGTGCTTATTTGCCCGTCAAAGATTGGAGTATTTGGGTCATTTAATCTCAACAAAAGGGATGGAGGCTGACCCACAAAAGATTGATTCAATGCTATCTTGGCCCGTCCCACGGACCATCAAAGGATTATTTTTGGGCTTAACCGGTTACTACCGTCGCTTTGTGCAGAATTATGGTTTAATAGCGCAGCCCTTAACACAGTTATTGAGAAAGGATTCTTTTGCATGGATGGACCAAGCACAGCAGGCTTTTGAAACTCTTAAAGCAGCAATGACTGAGGTGCCGATTCTGGCAGTCCCTGATTTCACTCTGCCTTTTGAAGTCCACACAGATGCTTCGGGACAGGGGATTGGTGCTGTCCTGGTCCAGAATCAGCGTCCCATCGCTTTCCTTAGCCAAGCCTTCTCCCACCAGTCCCGACAGAAATCTGCGTACGAAAGAGAGCTGATGGCTATTGTGTTTGCAGTCCACAAGTGGAGCCACCACCTTAGTGGCCGCAAATTTATCATTAAATCTGACCAGCGTAGCTTGCAGTTCTTGACAGATCAACGTGCCAAGACACCCAAACAACAAAAGTGGATTTCTAAGCTCTTCGGCTTCTCTTTCGAAATCCATTACCAACCTGGTAGCTCAAACCAGGTAGCTGATGCATTATCACGACGAGGTGAGGGTGCTAATTTGGAGGCCATTTCAGTGGTCCAATTTTCTGAATTTGATGAGTTAGCTACAAAGGCACAATAAGACCCCAAGCTCCAAGCAATCATACAAGACCTTCTTTTTTACCCTTTCAGCCATCCCTATTATGGTTTTCGCCATGGCTGTCTCGTCTACAAAAACAGATTGGTATTACCCACAAATTCGAAATTCATTCCGAAACTATTAGCCGAATTTCACTGCAGCCCGGGACGGCGTCATTCAGGTTTTTTCAGAACATACAAGAAACTGATGAATATATATAGTATTTTGGGCTGGAATTAAAAAAGATGTGCAGAGGTATGCCCAACAATGCTCAGTCTGCCAATTAAATAAGTATTCTGCCCTCAAACCAGTAGGTTTACTTTAGCCCTTACAGATTCCAACCCAGGTTTTTGAAGATATCAACATGGATTTCATTGGCGGGTTACCAAAGTCAAATGGACAGGATACTATAGTGGTGGTGGTGGATAGGCTTACTAAATACGGACATTTCATTCCCCTGTGCCATCCTTACAGTGCTAAAGATGTTGCTATACTTTTTATCTCTGTTATTGTGAAGCTCCATGGATTTCCCAAATCCATAGTCTCCGATAGAGATAGGGTCTTCCTTAGTCAGTTTTGGCAGGAGCTATTCGAGGCTGCTGGCACTACGTTGAAGTTCAATTCAGCATACCACCCTCAAACTGATGGCCAGACGGAGGTTGTCAACCGCTCGTTGGAAACTTACCTACGCTGCTTCTGTAGTTCGCAGCCCAAATAGTGGCTTAAGTGGCTGTCTTGGGAAGAATATTGGTACAATACCACCCATCACAGTTCCATAAAAATGACTCATTTCAAAGCCCTATATGGAAGGGATCCACCCACTTTCCTCAGGTTTACTGATTCTCCTTTTGCTGTGGAAGAAGTGAACCAGCAGATGGTTGCACGCAATGCAATTTTGGGGAATTGAAACATAACTTAGCTGTTGCTCAAGAACAGATGAAAGGCACAGTTGACATGCGCCGTCGGGATGATAGTTTTCAACCAGGGGACTAGGTCTATTTGAAGCTCCAGTCGTATCGTTTCAAATCCTTAGCCAAGAAACTGAATAAGAAACTAAGCCCGAGATTTTATGGCCCTTCCCATCTTAGCAAAGATTGGGCAGGTTGCTTACAAGTTAGAGCTACCCACTACGGCAAAAATTCATCCCGTATTTCACATTTCTCAGCTTAAACGCAGTCTGCACCCCCCGGTGCCCATCCAACCCTTGCCCTCTTTCCTCACCGAGGAAATGGAACTTCTTGTTCAACTAGCATCAGTATTGGCCGTCCGCACTTTATTAGATGGCTCGCGGGAAGTCCTTATAAAATGGAAGGATTTGGCTCCCTTTGAAGCATTGTGGGAGGCTTTTGATGTTATCAATCTGCAATTTCCCTAATTCCACCTTGAGGACAAGGTGGCTCTTCATGGGGGGTGGGGGTGTGGGGTGTGGTTTATTGATAGACCTCCCATTAATCATGTTTATCAATCTAAAGGGCATAAGAGACATTTGAGGCAGTAAATGCAAGGTGTGAGGTGCTTGGTTGTTTGGAGAGTCTGTTACAGTCACGTGAGTGGGGGAATCAAAGTTGTTAGTAGAGAATAGGTGGTTAAGAAGATAGTTTAAATAGAGGGGGTCTGTTTTGGAATATTATCAAGTTTTAGGCTATTGTTTGAGGGAGGTCCCCAGCTCCTCGAATTGCTGGGATCTATCAGTTTGGTGTTTTAACATTGTTGGTCATTCTTATATTTTCCAGTAATATAATCTTGTTGAGACTTCATTGAGTATATTACTTTCTGTTTTGTGGATTGCTTGTGTGTTTGCTGGTTGATAACGCAGGGAGTCTTAACAAATTTTCAACGGAACAACTTCAAATAACACACACTTAAGCATTAAGTGATGATAAACTTATTAAACAACTATATAGGCAATTATATTGAAAGCAAACTATGGCTAATTGCCAATTTCGGGACTTGGAACTGATGAATCCAGATCACCTTCGTCATCCTGAGAAATGTCCTTTGTAATCAACCTCCCGTTTGTAGCCAATTTGTTATCAAATTTTCCACAAGGAGGTGTTGTAGTGAACTTAGCCAAGGCACTTAAAACCAAATTGTCCTCCAGGGTAGGGACCTTTATTTTCTCCAAGCTTAACACCTTTCTTCCTTCCAAAGAGGGTATATAGAAGATAGTGATCACAAGAACAAAGACAGGTGCAGTTTTGCTCAGAGAAGCCATGAAAAATATTGGGAGACAAAATGTAGGCAGTATATTAATTTGCAGACAAAGGTTTAAGTATTGTAAGCTATATTGTATGACTATATATAAGGGGGAGAATTGAAGAGTGAGGGGTTAAATGAGTTCGGCTTCTGTTTGATAACTCAATGTGTTTGAAATCGAAGGAATTATTTGTTAGTAACTTGCTAGAGTGTCATTCTGAATGTTGAGTTAGGTACATTAGAACTACGATGAGGGGATTTCTTTCCTAGTACTTTCAAGCATTGACCTTCAATTTTCCAAATATCAGAGTATTAAGAGAAAGTTAGATTTCTTCTAAGATACATATCGAATATGGGATTTGTCTTTCCCGATCTGCATACAGATTTTCATGTCTATTTCTGCCTCTCCTGTATATTTCCAAGGCCGCAGGCCACTTGATATAGAGCAAAATAGTGAAAACTAAAACAAATTTGAGGCATGTAGCTAGCCCACAACAACTGTGAGGGCAGTGTTAAATGCGATAGCTAGACTATTAATTTGATAATAATCTAGAGTCAAATAACTTTTTCTAATGGGTTACATCTGCTAACAAGTTTAACTGAGTACGCAAACTATGGATACTATTTTAATTGAGGGGCCAGCTTTACTTCTTGTTCAATGGATCGACTATTTGTGGAAAGCCACTTCAAAATAGTAGTGCCCTTTGTAATCCATTTATGTATATTGCGTGAATGGCTTTACAAATATCAAGTTTACACTGGTGCAGACGTTAAAAGCTCCCAAATTTAGTGGACACCAGCGAGTTGTTGATGACTAAAAATTTGAGCAGTCTTTCTAGATACTTTCGTGATTTTTCAATGTTCTTGCGGTGATTGAAACCAACCAAAGTTCTGAAATTCTCTTACCATGTTTGAGAAAGCCAATAGAATTGTTCCTCTTCATTTTATTTTTGAGATTCACGTAAAGTAATCTATTTTTTATTTAATTTAGAGGTGGAAAAAATGGACAGGGTTAGGCAGGTCAACCCTAACCCAGCCTGACTGAACCCAGGTTGATTTTTTTTTTAAAAACCTTGTCGAGCTCAGTGAGTTGGCCTGTGGCTGCCAACGGGCAACTCGGCGAGTTGGCCGTTGGGTTGCCGACAAAAAAATAAAAAAATATATTTTAAAAAAAAACCAATTTTACCCTTCAATTATAGCCGTTGGAAGGGTCTTTTTAGTCATTTTCTTTTCCCATTTTTCTCTAGAAATAGCGTCTAAACTCTCATATTTCCTCACATTCAAAATTCTCTCATCTTCTTCAATTGTTCTTGCTCTAAAGATCTCTCAAATCTCAATTGTTAAGTTGATCTCATTTTAATTTTTATTACTTTTTGCAATTTTCAATTCATATATCCAAATTTCAATTCTCCTTCTTTAATTCTTTTATATCCATTTTTTTTTTATATATATAATTAGAATGAATACATATTTCCATAATCCCACCATCAATTTCAATGATAAAGAAAATTATCTTGGTCCCCCTAAATTTACTAACACAAATGTAGTAGATTGAAACAGTCCTACTTTCCCATTCTCAGAATTTGATGCACCTCATAATATTTTCCCCCTTCCACCCTATGCTGCTACAACTCCTAATGGTTCTAGAGGTCGTTGATGAGAATCCAAGCCTATTGTGTTCTTTAAATACACAAGAGTGTTCATTGAAGATTCAAGAACCCCAAGCCTTACAAGGAAGACAACATTTGGCCCAAGCACTCAAGGAAGCTCACAAACTTGTCCAAGAGATGTTAAGGGTCCAAGACATGGCACAAGCCCTTTTTTGTAGCCNCACAAGAGTGTTCATTGAAGATTCAAGAACCCCAAGCCTTACAAGGAAGACAACATTTGGCCCAAGCACTCAAGGAAGCTCACAAACTTGTCCAAGAGATGTTAAGGGTCCAAGACATGGCACAAGCCCTTTTTTGTAGCCCAAGCCATGGAGATCAAGTGGGAAGAAGCTTAATTGGTCCAAGCCCAATTTGTGGATGCTATTTGGTTCAATTGGTGAAGGAAAATCAAGAAAATTGTAATTAGGGACATAGATCCTTAATTTAAGGAATGGTTGTCCATAGCATTAAATGGGTATGGTTTGCACTTTTGAAATTGCATGGTGGAGAATTATCCCTTAATGTTTTTGTGTAAGAATTTGCTGTAATATGTATGTAATATTTGTTAGGGTAATTCCTATGTTTTGTAAAGCCTATTTAAAGACCACTCTTTCATCATATGAAGTTAGACACTGAATATTGCATGAATAATGTTTGCCTTGGAGAATTGTTTTCTCTTTGAGTTCCTTTACCTATGTTCGGCCAAACTTGGTGAAGGGTTGATCTTTCAAGCTGGTGGAGTTCCTTTAGGCTTGAATGATCCTTGGTCATCTTTCTTGTAAGTTATTTTTCCCTTTGGTTACCATTCATCTCAATTCCAGGTTTGACTTGTCTTGTTTGTGATCCCCTTTGTGTTGTGTTTGCAAGTAGATTGTGTTTGTGTTGATAGAGAATAGATAAAAAGTGTTGCTCTAAGTTGTCATAAGGGTTGTGTGTACTTATGGAGTGTTGGCCAGATTTGTTTTAGGGCGTTACAAGTGAGTCCTAGTTTAGCTTGAGCTAGAATTGGTTGAAGTAGGGTGATATATGAATAGAGGTTGCATGAATTCATATCAAATTGGTATTAGAGCTATGGTTATGGATTGAATTTGTGATGATTGGAGTTGTGATTGATCAAAAAAATTTGTATGGAAGTGTTGAGTTTGTGTAGTTCGGTCAAGGCATCCATTGTCATTTCTTGTGCAAAGTTTTTTTTCTCTTTCATTGAATACTATTCCAATTACCAACCCTAACCACCAACTTGACACCTCATCCAAACCTAACCAATTCCATCCAAATTCAACTAAAACCAATCCCATTTCAACCAAAAACCTTAAACACTAACCATCTACATAAACACCATTCATTAACCTAATTGCCACTTTTCCCAAACACTATTCATAGATTACTATTCATAGATTACTATTCCCCAAAACCAAATTACCCAAATTTCATCCTCTCACCCTTCACTCCTCAAATAACATTATTCTACTATTCCAAAGTGACACTATTTACCCAAAGTTACTGTTCACAAAACCTAAAACTCACCCAATTCTCATGGCAAATAAGACCACTTCCTTCCCAACTTCACCCCCACCACCATTGGAGTGTGCCAACCTAAAAATTCAAGAGGAACTTGATGATGTAAAGAAGACCGTGACCAGCATGATGGCTTTGATGGTTAACGTGTCTAAGGACACTACTAATCTATCCCAATCCAAATCCACCCTTGAAGAAACCCCACAACCACCCCAACGAGAAGGTCGACCACACTACTGCGAAAGAATCATCATTAGAACACCACTATATATGGAGAACTTAAGAAGTAGTAGTGCTTCCTTCGATGAATCTGAGGTACCTAGGAGGAGAAGAATTGATGATGATAGGGGTATCAAAATAGACTTGCCCGAATTTGAAGGTAGTCTAGACCTTAATGATTTTCTTGATTGGTTAAGTGATATTGAAAGAGTATTTGAGTTCAAGGGGTATTCGGATGAGAAGAAATGTAAGATAGTTATTCCGAAGTTCAAGGGATATGCTTCCTTATGGTGGGAAAACACTAGAAAGAAGAGAGAAAGAGAGGGGAAGACTAGAGTAAGGTCATGGGATTTAGTGAAGAGGATGTTGAAAAAGAGATTCTTGCCCGATAATTACAAGCAAGATCTCTACTTGAGTTTATACAATCTTAAACAAGGGGATAGGAAAGTAGAGGAGTATATAAGGGAGTTTAAGGGATTTATGATGAGAAGTGTTATTCCAAAGGAAAAAGAACAAACCATCATTAGATTCTTGGGAGGTTTACAAAGAGAGATAGCTCACAAGGTGGAATTGCAACTTTACCATTCATTGGGAGATGTGTGCAAGTTAGCCAACAAGGTTGAGAAGCAACTCCAAAGTTTGAAACTTTCGACCGCAAAGCCATATTTCAAGGGCAGCAACACCTATAAAGGATCCCCATCATATTCCAAACCCTATGTCAACTCTAACAAAGACAAGGGCAAGGATAGAGTGAATGAAGCACCCAAGGAGAAACCACGTTTTGTGACTCAAGGAGGCACCCAAGGGGATTTGAAGGACAAGAAATATTTTAAATGTCATGGTTATGGACACTTCCAAGCCAATTGTCCCAACAAGAGAGTAAAGTCAATCAAAGAGATCCAAGAGATTAAAGAAGCTATCCAAGAAGAAGAGAGTGAAAGGGAAGAATCTGAGAGTGGTGAAGAGATTGTTGAAGAAGCTGATGTTGGTGACGCATTGATTTTGAAGAGGGTTTTGCATGCACAAGTTGACTCTACCAAAGAACAAAGGGAAAACTTATTCCAAACCCATTGCACCATTAAAGGAAAGGTATGTTTGATTATTATGAATAGTGGAAGTTGTACTAATGTAGCCTCCACCACCCTTGTTGAGAAATTGAAGCTTCCTACCCAAAACCGTAGCCACCCATACAAATTACAATAGTTGAGTAATGGAAGCACCATTAGTGTTACCAAGCAAGTTGTAGTTCCTTTTTCTATAGCAAGAGATATGTGGATGAAGTGGTGTGTGATGTAATCCCAATGGATGCTTGTAATTTGTTGCTAGGGAAGCCTTGGCAATATGATAGAGAAGTTGTCCATGATGGAAGGAAGAACACTTACACCTTTAGGTTCAACAAAAAAACCATCACCTTAAACCCTTTACCACACTTCCCACACCTACACCACCCAAAGCGAAACCTCACAAAAGAACCTATTCCTTAATGGCAACCAAATAGAGAAGGTCATCACTAAACACAAACCCATCCTAGCCTTATTATTGCCGAGAGAAAAGAAAGTGATGAGAGTGCACCCCATCCCCTAGTCCAACCATTATTACAAGAGTTTTGGGATGTTTTTCCCAATGAGTTACCACCCAGGCTGCTACCTTTAAGGGGAATAGAACGTCACATTAATTTGCTACCCGGAGCACCATTACCAACCAAACCTGCCTATAGATGCAATCCAGAGGAGTCCAAGGAGTTGCAAAGGCAAGTGGATGAGCTGATTAGGCAAGGGTATGTGAGGGAGAGCATGAGTCCTTGTTAGTTTCCAGCCTTATTGGTGCCAAAAAAGGATGGGAGTTTTCGGATGTGTGTGGATAGGAAGGCCATCAACAACATTACAATTAAGTATGGGTACCCCATACCCAGGCTTGATGACATGCTTGATGAGTTGCATGGTTCTTGCATCTTCTCCAAGATCGATTTGCAGAGTGGGTACCATCAAATCCGAATGAAAGAAGGGGATGAGTAGAAGATAGCCTTCAAGACCAAAAGAGGGTTTTTTGAGTTGATGGTTATGCCTTTCGGCCTTTCCAATGCACCAAGTACCTTTATGAGATTGATGAATGAGGTACTTAAACCTTTTTTGGGTAGATTTGTTATTGTTTATTTTGATGATATATTGGTGTATAGCCATAGTGAGGATGAACATAGAAACCATCTTAGGCAAGTGTTTGAAGTGTTGAGAAAACAAAAGTTGTATGCTAAGATGGGGAAGTGTGAGTTTTTCATGGAGAGGGTAATCTTCCTAGGCTATGTAGTTTCAGGGGAGGGTATCATGGTTGATCAATCAAAGGTAGATGTAATTAGAAGTTGGCCCGAACCTAAAACCATTAGTGAAGTAAGGAGTTTTCATGGTTTAGCCTTATTTTATAGAAGATTTGTACCAAATTTAGTACCCTTATGTTACCCATCACCGAATGTTTAAAGAAGGGGAACTTTGAGTGGACAAGGGAGGCAAAAGATGCTTTTGAGGTGATTAAAAAGAAGCTTTGTGAAGCACCCATTCTAGCCCTACCCAATTTCCCTAAAGTGTTTGAAGTGGAGTGTGATGCTAGTGGAGTTGGAATTGGGGCAGTCCTTACTCAAGATAAAAGACCATTAGCATATTTTAGTGAAAAGCTCAATGATTCTAGGAGGAGATATAACACTTATGATATATAAGGAGTTTTATGCAATTATTAGAGCCTTAGATCATTGGAGTCATTATTTGAGGCCTAAACAATTTGTGCTACATTCGGATCACCAAGCTTTCAAGTTTATTAATGGGCAACATAAGTTGAATTTAAGGCATGCCGAATGGGTTGAATTCCTTCAATCCTTTTCATTTGTGTCCAAGTACAAAAAGGGAGCACTAATGTATTGGTGGATGCATTGTCAAAAAGGTACTCCATCCTTTCCAATTTGGATGCAAGAGTACTTGGTTTTAGCATGATGAAGGAGCATTACAAACAAGATGAATAAATGGCCGAAATCATGGCTAAGTGTTCAAAGGGTAGTTTTGAAGATTATGTGGTTCAAGAGGGATTTTTGTTCAAGGGCAACATGTTATGTGTGCCTCAAGGAAGTTTTAGAGAATTGCTTATGAGAGAGGTGCATGAAGGAGGACTTGCAGGTCATTTTGGGGTTATCAAGACCTTGGAGATTCTTAAGGATCATTTCTTTTGGCCGAAGATGATTAGGGATGTCCAATCCATAATGGCAAGATGTGGAGTTAGTCATAGAGCTAAAAGTCATTTCAAGCCGGGGATGTACACTACATTGCCCATTCCTAACCAACCATGGGAAGACTTGAGCATGGACTTCATTGTGGCATTGCCGAGAACCCAAACAGGTAAAGATTCCATAATGGTCATTGTTGATAGATTCTCTAAGATGGCACATTTTATTGCATGTAACAAAACCAATGATGCATCACATGTGGTTGAATTATTCTTCAAAGAAATTGTGAGGTTGCATGGTGTGCCAAAGAGTATAGTGTAGGATAGGGATACTAGATTTCTTAGCCATTTTTGGAGATCTTTATGGAGTAGATTAGGTACCAAACTTTTGTTTAGCACTTTCCATCACCCCCAAATAGATGGTCAAACCGAAGTCACCAATAGAAACCTAGGAACCATTCTTAAGACCTTGGTGAGTAAGAGTTTGAGGGATTGGGACAACAAATTAGCCTATGCTGAATTTGCTTATAATCGGTCCTCTAGTGCTACCACTAACCATTCTCCATTTGAAGTTCTTTATAGCCTTAATCCAATCACTCCCATAGAACTTAGTGCCTACCCCTTGATATCCAACTGAATCTTGATGCTAAGGAGAAGGCCAAGTCCATGAAAAAGCTAAATTAATCAATTAGGGCCCAAATAGCTAGGTCTAATGAGGCCTATAGGAAGAGAGCCAACAAACATAGAAAACCTACCATTTTCCAACCAGGTGACCTTCTATGGGTTCATTTGAGAAAGGAGAGGTTTCCTTCCAAGAGGAAAAGCAAATTAGCACCTAGAGCTGATGGTCCCTTTGAAGTCTTTAGAAGAGTTAGGAATAATGCATATAAAGTTGATTTACCCTCTGAATTTGGTAATGTCTCGGCTACTTTTAACATTGGGGACTTGTCTCCATACTTGGAAGATGGGGAACATTCGGATTTGAGGACAAATCCTTCTCAACCCAAGGAGGATGATGAGAATCCAAGCCCATTGTGTTCTTTAAACATACAAGAGTGTTCATTGAAGATTCAAGAACCCCAAGCCTTACAAGGAAGACAACATTTGGCCCAAGCACTCAAGGAAGCTCACAAACTTGTCCAAGAGGTGTTAAGGGTCCAAGACATGGCACAAGCCCTTTTTTGTAGCCTAAGTCATGGAGGTCAAGTGGGAAGAAGCTTAATTGGTCCAAGCCCAATTTGTGGATGCTATTTGGTTCAATTAGTGAAGGAAAATCAAGAAAATTGTAATTATGGACATAGATCCTTAATTTAAGGAAGGGTTGTCCATAACATTAAATGAGTATGGTTTTCACTTTTGAAATTGCATGGTGTAGAATTATCCCTTAATGTTTTTGTGTAAGATTTTATTGTAATATTTGGAAGGGTAATTCCCATGTTTTGTAAAGCCTATTTAAAGGCCACTCTTTCATCATATGAAGTTAGACATTGAATATTGCATGAATAATGTTTGCCTTGGAGAATTGTTTTCTCTTTGAGTTCCTTTACCCAAGTTCGGCCAAACTTGGTGGAGGATTGATCTTTCAAGCTGGTGGAGTTCCTTTAGGCTTGAATGATCCTTGGTCATCTTTCTTGTAAGTTATTTTTCCCTTTGGTTACCATTCATCTCAATTTCGGGTTTGACTTGCCTTGTTTGTGATCCCCTTTGTGTTGTGTTTGCAAGTAGATTGTGTTTTTGTTGATAGAGAATAGATAAAAAGTGTTGCTCTAAGTTGTCATGAGGGTTGTGTGTACTTGTGGAGTGTTGGCCGGATTTGTTTTAGGGTGTTACAACTGAGTCCTAGTTTAGGTTGAGTTAGAATTGGTTGAAGTAGGGTGATATATGAATGGAGGTTGCATGAATTCATATAAGTCGTTCTCGTAATCATTGTCCTTATCCAACTCCATTTGTAGTAGAAGTGGGTTCATCAAATGAAGTTACCGGAATCGACGACAAGCACACATCAGACATTTCGATGCATTTCGTAAAGTTTTACGAGATAGAAAATGGAGTTCAAGTGAAGAAAGCAAGATGTAAGTATTGTGAACATATATTTTTAAAGTTGATACAGGTAATGGTACTAGTACTTTAAAAAGTTATGTAGATAAACATATAAATCATCATGGATATAGACAAACTAATCAAACTCAAATGACTAGTACGGGTAATACTTGACGTTATAATTCTGATGTATATAGGGAACAATTAGTTTTATATATTACTGCAACTGATCAACCTAATAGTATGGCTAAAGATAAATATTTTGAAAGATTTATTAAAAATTCATTTTTACTAGAATTTAAAACTTATTCTAAAACTACAACTAGGAATGATTTAATAAAGTTATTTAACAAAATGAAATTAGAATTAAGAAATAAAATACATAGTTGTCATGTTAGTGTGGCTCTAACAGCTGATATTTGGAGTAGTAGAGCTAAACAAGATTATATTTGTGTGACTAGTTATTATTTTGATAACGAATATAAATTAAATAAATCTTTATTAGGATTTAAATTAATGGATGTAGATCATAGTGGTCAACAAATTTATTTAAAATTGTTGAAGTTTTAGAAGAATATGATTTGGTTAACAAAGTAATAACTTTAGATAATGCAAGTGCTAATAGTAGAGCTGTAGATTTTTTTAAACTAAATTTTTTTTTCTTTTATGACAATTTGAAGTTTTTTCACCAACGTTATGCATGTCACATTATTAATTTAATTGCAAAAAGTGGTATGAAAAGAATTAGAAATAATATTGATAGAATTAGGGATTGTTTAGCTTGGATTACTAGTAGTAATAGAAGAAAATCTGAATTTAAAGATGCTTGTAGAACTTCAAATTTGTCTCCTAGAACTTTTGCATTAGATATGCCAGTTAAGTGGAATAGTACTTATTTAATACTTGATTCATGTCTACCTTATGCAAATTTAATTAGTTATTTTGTAGCAAATAAGAGGGATTCTCATTTTTTTGTAGAGAGTGATTGACATATAGCTAAAAAATGTCATTCTTTTCTTAAAACCTTTTATGTTGCCACTTTAAAACTTTCTGTGTGTATTATTCTACTAGTCTATTGATAATAAATACAATTGTAGAAATTTCAAATTTATTTGCTCGAAACAGAAACATTGAAATTTTAGTAGGACCAATAGAAGCAATGGAATCTAAATTTGAAAAATATTGGAAACATATTCCTTTTCTTTATTGTTTAGCTACCATATTTGATCCTAGACTTAAATTAGCGGGTTTAGAACAAGTTATAGTCATTTTAAGTGAAAATTTATGAGAAGAAGACTATGCTAATCAACTAGGACAGATAAGAGAGTGTCTTAGAGAGGTATATTTGCAATATGGAAGCAGGTATGGGAACCAGCGAAGAGGCGCAATACCTGAGGAAGCACCAGTAGAAGACACAAGTGCAGACTTCGACTTTTGGAGTGCAATTGCTAGGTGGAAGAAGACCCGAACCCGAAGCATAGCCTCCTCTCCAGAAGCATCAACAATAAATATAATCTCCTCCTTGTAGCTGCAGAGTAATGAGTTTCACCAATATTTGGGAACCCCTGATTTGCTACCAATAGATCCACAAGAAATAGCCAACTTTGATGTCTTAAATTATTGGAAAACCCAAAAATATATTTTTCCGGTACTATCAAGACTTGCCCTGGATGTTTTCTCTATTCTTGTCTCTTTCGTCTCATCCGAACAAACATTTAGTGAAAGTGGAAGAATTTTAAATGAATTGAGGACTAAACTTTCACCAAAATTGATTGAAGTCTTCACATGTCTTCGAGATTGAGAACGGTCGCGCCATCAAGATCAATACGAGGTTGCCGAAGATACTTTAATATAATCATTTCAATTTTGTAATTTAGATGATACATATGAGAGAAGTCCTAGACAATCCTTAAATTAGTTGTTTTGTAAATTGTAACTTTGTAATTTGTAAATTAACTGTAAATTATTGTACTCTTTTTTTCTTACCAAGTTTTTGTCCCAATTGGGTTTTTCTTGGTAAGGTTTTTAACGAGAAAATAATTGTTGTAATTTCTTATTTCTTATTTTATTTTGTTTTATAAATGAATAAATCTAATTTTTCTTATATTACAATTTAATTGTATTAAAATTGAATTAATATTTGAAATGTTAACTAAAAAAAATTAATTTAATTGAATTGACATTTGAAAAGTTAAATAAAAAACACAAAAGACAAAAACATTAAAAAATAAACCGCCAGGCTGGCCCTTTTGAAAAAGAGGCAAGCCTAACCCGGCCTACACTTGCTAACGGGCCCGGCCTAGCCCGTGAACCATTTTTCCACCTCTAACGTAGTTATATTCTAGTACAATATGTATTAATCTCCAAAATCTAAAGGAGTAACAATATATAGTACTAAAGATTGTACAGTCAACTATGAGATAAAAGTTTTTGATGTTATTACAGTCATTCATCTAAAACTTTTGCATTTATTTTCAAAATTAACCTTTTTTTTTTACTGTGAAATGGAGAAAAGGAAATCTAAATGCATAAGAAGTTAAATTTTATTGAGAGCATATGTTACTATATCTGTTTTTTTAATTGTTGCTAACATACTGGCATTAATATTTTAAGACAAAATTTAACAAGAAAATGAACAGTGAAAGATGATAAACAAATACCTAGAGTCCAAGCGTTCTATAACATTTAAAAAATACGTGGGAATAGAAAGAAGTCCAAGAGTTATATAACATTTTCAAAAGATATGGAATTAAAAAAGAAGTCCAAGAGTTTTATATCTTTTTAAAAAGATGGGGGATTAAAAAAGAAGTACCTAGTTGGATTGAAAGAAGTAAAAAGACGTGAGCAAGAGACTGACATTATCATAAATGAGTTAGTAGAATTTATTCTCAAAAGAATGAAAAGATAACTAAGAAGAGGAAGATGTCATACCATATATCGGAGACTTTCAACAGTAAACAGATTAGTCCTTTGTCATGCCAAGACATACAACCTGTCAAATTTTCAACACAGTAGAGTGAGAAAAAGGCGAGAAAAATGTGAGAAGAGGAAGAAGAAAAACAGAGCACTATTATATTTTCATTTTTCTCATATTGTAAACAGAAAAATTATAGAATTTATACTGTAGACTATTCTTCTCCACCGTTTGATCACTAACTAACTGAGTATGTATATAGAATTTTGGTTCGTTTGATTTGCAACTTGCGTTTCCACTTGCATGCCAACTTGTGTCTGTTTTTGCAACTTGTAGTGCAAGTTGTTTTCCCACTTGCATGCCGTTAGAAAATGATGAAGGCGTGAACAAAGTTGGCTCCAATTTGGCTTTGAGCTTGCACTGCATTTAGTTTCTGCGGTTTGGATCTTTTTGCTTAAGTGAAGCTTGACCTTTTTGGTTAACATCATCCCTCAAGCTGAACTTAAGTGAAAGAAAATGATACTCCAGAGATAGATTGGGTTGATTCAAATAGACTAGACTAATTCTCTTGCTACTATTGAGAATTGTTTAGTTCTGCTGTTGAATCCTTAGAATTTGAGACTTGACATGCTAAGGATCGTCCATCAAGCTCAAATGGGGAGGAAGCAGCAACAATGTCCAAATCATCATGAAGAGTGGTAAAACGAGAACCAGACAATGGCTTGGTCAAGATATCAGCAACCTGAAACTTAGAGGCGACATATTGAACCATCAAATGTTTTGACTGAACCATTTCCCGAACAAAATGAATGTCAATTTCAATATTTTTGGTGCGTGCATGGAACAAAGGATTAATTGGCGGCAAGAGCACCTGCACTGGTGTTATCACACCAGAGAACAGGAACATCGGGGATGGTAATATGAAGCTCATGAAAAAGATTTTGGAGCCAAGCCACATCAATGGAAGCTTGAGCCAAGGTACAGTACTCAGCTTCAGTGGAAGAGAGGGCTACCACCTGTTGCTTTTTGGAGCTACATTAGATTAAATTTGACCCAAGAAAGAGACAATAGTCGTTGGTAGATTTTTTATCAGACTGATTATGTAACATCTACTGAAAACTGTACAATGCATGCATAATAACAATAGAAAAGTTGGGCCCAAAGTTTTCTTTTCATTACAACTCATGTGTCTTTTATACATAAAGAGTACTGTTTACAAAAAATGTATTTTAAAAGACAAAACAGGGAAAACAGTGTAGCTATTCCTCATTGCTTGCCGACGCCCCTCCGACCGCTACATCATCTAGAACCTGCATCCACAAAGGAAAATAACGGGGTGAGCACAAAATAATGCTCAGTAAGTAAAACTCTCTATCTGTCTGTCCCCGTATGAATAACTCTTAATTCTTTCCTTATGCTATCTCTGATTCTATTTCTGTTTCTAATAACATCATGGCCTCATCTTACCGGAGGTACGGCCGGATGGCGTTCACACAGCACCATCTCACTCTCTATGGCTATCGGGTGGAATTCACACAGTACCAACCCGTTCTTAGTGACTACCGAGTGAGGATCACAAAGCACCAACTCGGTTATTTCTAACTATCGGGTGGAGATCACCTAGCGCCTACCCGTTCCTCATGAATTTTGGGTAACGATCACCAAGCATTTACCCGTCTCTAGTCACTATCGGGTGATGGTCACAAAGCATCAACCCGTTTCTACTAAGTGTTGGATGATGATCACAAAGCATCAACCTACTTATCTATCACTAACCGGGTAGCGGTCACAAAGCATCTACCCATTTCTACTACTCATCGGGTGACGATCACAAAGCATCGACCCATCACTCTAAGGGCTATTCGGATGATGATCACCAAGCATCAATCCGATTCCCATAACGGTCGGGTGATGATCACAAAGCATCATCCCAACTATACTACTCTTCTAATTCATTCTATTGTAGCATTTTTCAATGCTCTCTACTCTTAGAGTAATTTTACCCACTAAGCTCTCTACTCATAGGGTAATTGCATAAACCATTTCCTTACACTTTCTTAGATCACTTTTCCATGTACAACTAGTGCCTATGGATGGTTCATCTTCACCAATGCACTTATGAGATGCCAACATGCAATGTTGCAAGAATTAAGGTTCATTTCTCACACTCAAACCTCTATTAGGCATTTCATCAAACAACTCATGTGCACTACAAAACTCTATCATAGCCATGATTCTAAAACTTTTCTTAACCATCCAAAATGGGGAAAAACCCCTTCACAAAGCCACAAAACCTGCCATAGAAAACACTTCCAAAAAGGGAATACATAATACCCCTTAAATTCCATCTCAACTACCTTGCCAAACCAACAACCCATTTCTCAAATTTGCAAGGTATAAACAATCACAAAGCATAGAAATCTCTATTTAATCCTTCATACATGCTATATTACATGCACATCACATACATACATCATTTCTATCAAAACCCTAATCAAGAAAATTCATAAATCTCAACTTGGGTTGGGTTTTACTTACTTGTTAAGGAGAGACTTCACAAATTCTTCCTTTCACTTGTTTAGCTTGATATCTCCTCAAATCTTAACCAAAAGAATGAAAACCCTCAAACTTCAATATGGGTTAAAACTCCCAAATCACACAACTTAAGAAGAAATCCTTACCTTAGGAAGCCTTAGGTTGCTTTTCTACCCCAAAATCCTTCAAAAATCCCTTGGAAATCTTTGATCAAAAGAAAAGAGAAGTTGAGAGGAGAAGAATGGAGAGTCACGTTGAGAAGAAGAAAATGAGGGGTTTCTTTGATTCTAATTCCTTTTAATGAAATATTAACACACTCATTCCCATTTTGCCCTTGTTCTACTTTGGGAATTCCATCCATATCCTTTGATTCATTACAAACTCACCCCCATCTCAACCTATTCTCCATGAAAAATCCTTACAATTAACTCCCCACTTTTCCTGCTAATTAGGGGTAGAAAGGTCAAATTGTCCCTAAGGAAGAAAATATCTAAAACTCAATCAACCTTTTATTCGGCCCATCGCCGCGGCGAAGAAACCTCTGTCGCCGCGGCGAAACTGTCCAGGGAGTTCCCCTTGGTTTCAACACATCTTCGCCGCGGCGAAGCTTCTTCTTCGCCCCGGCGAAGCACGGCAGACTGAACTTCTTCTGTTTTCAACCAATTTTCAAGGCAAACATCAACACAACACTCAATCAAACAATTAATAACAAAACCAACTCGATTAAGGGCAAAAGAGGAAACAATAACAACGTACCTCAAGCGGGGCGTTACAGATTACTTGCCCAGTCGGCATTCGCATAGCCTTCAAGGTGCAAGGTAAAACTCTTTTGAAAGGTGAGGCCATGACTCAAAGTGCCCTGAAGATAACAAAGAACATGCTTACAGGCTTGCCAATGATTAGTTATGGGGGCTTTAAGGAATTGGCTCAGCTTATTAACGACAAAAGAGATGTCAGGTCCGGTCATTGTAAGATACTGGAGAGCCCCAAGAAGGCTACGATACAGAGAGGGCTCATCAAAGAAAGGTCCATCATCAAATTGCAGCTTGGAACCAAGCACCATGGGGGTAGTACACGGGTTGCAGTGTTGCATACCAAAACGCTGGAGAACTTCTTTAGCATATTTTTTTTTGATTGAGCTGAAGACCATAAGAGGTATGAATGACAGAAATGCCAAGGAAGTAGTGTACATGACCAAGAATCTTGAGGCCAAAAGTATCATCTAAACAGGTGACAATATGTTGAATAAGGGAGGAATTATTGCCAATTAACAGGATGGCATCTACATAAATAAGTATGTAGACAACTATGGTATCCTGATGATAATAGAACATGCTGGAGTTTGATGTAGAATTTGTGAAACCGTGACTAATCAATGCTGACTTAAGTTTGTCAAACCACGCCCGAGGTGCTTGCTTCAGCACATACAAGCTTTGTGAAGTTTGCAGACGTAGAATGGTTTGGAAGAATCAACAAACCCCATTGGTTGAGACATATACATAGAGTCAGTGAGGTCACCATTAAGGAAGGAGTTGTTAACGTCGACTTGCTGCACTTCCCATCCATTGTAGACAACAAGAGAGAGTATAACTCTAATGGTGGAAGCTTTAATAATAAGAGAAAACGTCTCAAAATAATCAATGCCAGGAACCTGATGAAAACCTTTTGCGACAAGCTACGTTTTATACCGTTGAAGACTTCCATCAACATTTAACTTGACCTTAAAGACCCATTTATTCCCAACCAAGGTCATATCTTCTATATATGAAACTAAAGTCCATGTATGATTGGCTTGTAGTGCATCAAACTCGACTATCATGGCTTTGATCTAAAAAAGGTGCTGAATCGCATCAGTAACAAAGGAAGGTTCTTTATGAATTTCTAGATGAACATAACTGATGAAGGCTTTTTCTTTCTGCCTGGTTATCATAGGATGGATATTTTGAGTAGAAGAGTGAGATGGTGGAAAAGAGGATAAAGGTGCTGTAGGATGATAACCCCGAAGATCAACCTCTAGCTAAAATGAGGGAGGTTGTGAGGAGGTATTGACGATAGGTGTTGTGGAGGTAACAGGACTTAGAGCTAGAGGTGTAGTGGAGGATGATGATAATCGAGAGGAATCTGGCATAGACTGTTTTAGAGAAGAAATGTCAACTGGAATTTTCCAAGACTGAGAAAACTGCGGACATTTTATAGTTTGGGTGGGAACAGGTGTAAGAGCAAAATCATGAGCGAAAAAGAAGACTTCCTCATTAAACTTTACACTCCGAATAGTGCATACCCTGCCATGAGTATTAAGACACAAATATCCCTTATGATGTGGGCTATACCCCAAGAGAACACATTGCTCAGAATGGAAGGCAAACTTATGTTTTTGGTAGGGTCTGATGAAAGGAAAACATTGGCACCTAAAGATCTAAATAGCCTGGTAGTCCGGGCACTTGTGTAGCAGCCTTTGAAAAGGAGTTTGATTATGTAGAACAACCGTAAGTAGCCTGTTAATTAGATACACAGCCATGTGAAATGCAAACCACCAATATTCAAGTGGCATGGAAGCTTGGGCCAACAATGTTAATCTAGTTTTAGTCACATGCCTATGCTTGCGTTCTATTTTACCATTTTGTTGGTGTGTGTGAGGGCATGGGTGCCTAAAATGAATCTCTTGTTGAGCAAAATATATGGCTAAAGAACGAAACTCTCCACCCTAATCCGATTGAAAAGTCTTTATCTTTTTGTCAAATTGTTGAGTAACTAGTTGTACGAACTGTTGTATTATATTGTTAACTTCAGATTTGAGCTTCATTGGATAGATCCAGGAGTACCTAGTGTAGTCATCAACCAAGAACAAATAATATCTATAACCAGTAGCTGAACTAACAAGGGCAGGTCCCCAAACATCTGCAAAAACAAGCTCAAAGGGTGTATTTGTTTGAGAGTTGGAAGAAGAAAAATGACCTTGATGAAGCTTCCCATACTGACATGCTTCACAAAAACCAATTCTATTTAAGCTATGATCTTTTACATTCAAATTTGTAACAAGAGTTTTAAGTACAGAAGAATGAGGATGACCAAGTCTTCTATGCCATAACTCTCCCACTTTATCAATAGCTGAATGCAAAGATTTATTATTTGTTGTAGTAGTAACTAGACATGAAGTACCATGATGAGATGAGTTATTCAAATTTGCAATTTGACTTGATGGAGGAGTTTGCCGAATTAAGGAACACTTGAGAGACCTGCAGTTATGGAGATATTGTTGTAGAGGACTCGGCCTTTTGATTGTGGAAGCCAGCTGGAATGTCAATCTGATAAAGTCCATTATGCACATAGCCTTTAAGTAGAATCACTTGTGATGTCTTGTCCTTAATAACACATTCATCCACAGAAAATTCAATAACCACATTGTTGTCACGTGTAATCTTTGAAATACTTAGAAGATTTTTTGTTACTTGAGCTACATAGAGAATATTTTTAAGTTGTAAAGACTTGTTTATACAAGAAGAAGGAAAAAGATCAAACCTGTGTGAGAAATGCCAAGACATTGACCGTTGCCCACTTGAAGAGATTTTGAGCCATTGTATTGATTTTTGAAGGAAAGATTTTGTAAATTTGGGGTGATATGGTGAGTTGCTCTTGAATCAATATACCAAGTAGGATCTGCTACAATGAGTGGAGTGGATGTTTGAGCTATTGATTTTTTAGCTGGGTGGCTTTTCATCTATGTTTCTCCTGAAGGTTTATAAGGTGACTGTGTTTGATCAGCATGAAAGGTTGAATAGGTGTACTAAGGCTGATTTGCCGGTGCTAAGTTTTGAAGCTGTACTAGATTGTGACTTTTAGATGTGGAGATAGAGGGAAACTGATTTGGAACAGGGCTGGTGTATGGATGTTGTGTGCTTACAAAATAGGCTTGAGCTGGAGGTGTCATTTGTGCAGATTGTTGTGTCATGCTGTAGTCCATTCCAAAGTGAGGTTTATGATTTTGATTCCCTTGAAAATTAGTGTCAAGCCGATGGTAACATTGAAGGGCCATGTGACTAGTTTTCCCACTCAATTGACAAAATAATCTTGGCTTATAAAAATTACTGCCTCTACCGAAATTTGGATTATAATTCTGGAAATTTTGACCAATTTGATAGGTGTTTCTGTGTTCATTTTGGTTTGGAGGTGGAGATTGGGTGAGATGTTGTGTTGGTTGCTTTGAGCTATTTTGTAGTGGCATGTTTTTGGATGAAGAAAAGGATTGTTTAGTTGCTAGGAATGCAACAGCTTCATGAAAGCCTATATAGGCTACATGTTGTTTTTCTAACCTCATCTCATGTTTATGGAGTAGGAATTGAGCTTATTGTAGAGATCCTTCACTACTCCTTGACATTAAAGTTGCTACCGCGGCATCATATTCAGGGCCAAGGCCATCAAGGATATATAATAGCAATTCTTCATCATTTATGTTACTCCACTAGCAGTAAGAAAACCAGTGATCTCTTTCATCTTCAATACATATTCGTTTATGCTACAATTCTCTTTCTTAGTAGTTTGCAACTGGTTTCTTAAGTGCAACACTCTAGCCTTAGAATCAGTCAAGAAATGCATCTTTAAGCTATGTCATATATCATAGGCTGTCTCACAATTTGCTACATGCCTAAACATAGTTTCAGATATGGATGAGATTAACCAGCTAAATAGAAATTTATCTATTTTCTTCCACATGATATGATCATAATTGATTACTTTCTTAGATTCATCGGTTGATGACGAAATAAAGGTAGAGGGACACAGTTTCTCACCTGTGACAAAGCTTTCCAACTCATAAGCTTTCAGAACTGGGAAGACTTGAGACTTCCAATATGCGTAGTTCCTCTCTCCTAGCTTCATAGTGACGGTGGGCAAAGTGTTGTTCAGAGTTGTGGATGAGAAAGAGTTTGTCATTTTCTCAATCGAAGCAAGACAAAATGGTGAAGGCATACTTGAAACTGCCATTGACGTGTGTCAAGACAGCTCTGATACCATGTCAAATTTTCAACACAATACAGGGAGAAAAAGGCAAGAAAAATGTGAGAAGAGGAAGAAGAAAAACAGAGCACTATTATATTTTCATTTTTCTCATACTGTAAATAGAAAATATTACAGAATTTATACTGTAGACTATTCTTCTCTATCGTTTGATCACTAACTAACTGAGTATATACAAAGAATTTTGGTTCGTTTGATCTGCAACTTGTGTTTCCACTTGCATGCCAACTTGTGTTTGTTTTTGCAACTTGTAGTGCAAGTTGTTTTTCCACTTGCATGCCGTTAGAAAATGATGAAGGTGTGAACAAAGTCGATGCCAATTTGGCTTTGAGCTTGCACTGCATATAGTTTCTGCGGTTGGGATCTTTTTGCTTAACTGAAGCCTGACCTTTTTTTGGTTAACATCCACAAATTTTCTTGATAATTTGATTTACCAATACAAATGTAGAGCTGCAAAATGGCATGCCTAAGTAATTGTTCTTGCAAAGCTGCCTTGTTCCTATCCGGAGGCACCTCTCAATTGGAAATTGATCTTTAACAAAGGAACTTTTCACTACAAAGAAAATATTTTGTTGCGAATGAACAAGATATTGAGGAATTGTGAAGAATAATACTTCTGTGCCACTCATATTTACTTATGACGCGGGTCATCTACACCAACTATGCAAAATCCAGGAAAAATAAATTCACCCGTTTTGTTGATAGTCATTGTCTATTTTAGCTTTCCTAATGTCTGCTATCGGGGCATATTATTCGTATATGAAATGAAGGAAGAGAAGAAATATCCTGGAGAAAGTGTGGAAAACTCATATTTGTCAAACTTATGAATTGTGTTTGTGCACGTAAGTTCTTCATGCACATTGGTTGCCAGACTTGAGTTTTGGCTTGTTTCGTTTAGAATGTGTGTGCACAACAATTTGTGCTTTCACTCTTGTTTTAGATATTTGCAATCCAGCACGAGTTGTATGTCTGATAAAGTGAAAAAGATATTGTTTATCTTTGTCTCTCACTTTTTAGGACCTTTTTACATGTGTCATAATATCCTTAAGTGGTCCTCGGGAATAAAGTTCTTTTCCCGATTTGTTTTGTGGTCCAAACCAAAAGAAGGAATACTTTCCTTATTTGGACAAACATGCATCAGTCCCTTGTTGGCTGACTTGACACTATATTGTTGAGCAAGAAATCAATCATTATATAATACTCTTTCTTGCATGTATGAGTCTAACCTTTTGACATTTTGTTTCATTGTACTATGAATTTCTTAGAGTATTTTCTACTCTTAAGGTTCAAGGTTCATTTCCATAATTATGCCAAAACCTCATCATATCAAACACGTTGTTGATGGCTCTTGGAACTTGGTTGCATTATTGATGCCGGAGCGTGGCTTTGGCGTGTGAAGCTTGGGTGAAGCTCAAGGGTTCTTCGGGTTGTTCCCAACGTGAAGAAGTCCTTGGAGCAACAAGACATTAGAGATTCAAAGGGTGGTGTTCAGTGTAACTAGAATAGAGAGTTCTCTGTGCTGTAGCTAAAATCAACTTTGAACTATATCTTGTAATGTGTTTTTAACTTAGTAGATTGCTTCGATCTGGACAAGGTCCCATGGATATAGGCTAAAAGTGGATTTAGCCGAACCATGTATATAACTGTGTTCTTTAATTTCTGCACTTGTGTTTGATATGTTTAAATTGAAAATATTTAATTTATTTGATAATTATTCCGCTGCACTTAAAATAGGTAACCACACTCTAAAATGAGTTAAATCTACAACTCTCTCCCCAACAAAAAGGACAAATAACTTCTATCGTTGAATCTCCTGTTGATTAACCAACATTTTGAGAAAGTTCACTTTCAATGATCTAGTACCTGCTCCGTAAGATTTCAGGATGAAGCTCTGTCGAGGAGGATTTGGGTCCTTATTTTTAAGGAATTTTGGATGATAGCACAAAAATTGCTGTGAAACTGTTAGGTTCTGATGTGAACCACAGGAAGAGTTAATTTCTGTTTGAGATAGAGACAATAGGTAGCATTCACTGTTTTAATCTGGCCAGAGTTTTGGTTATTGTTCAGAAAGATCAAACAAACTTTTTGTGACACTAATGAGTTATACATGGGTCTCCTGATAAATAGATTTTCTAAAGAAACCATATACAAAATCTTATCTGAGAAACAAGTTAAAAATAATCATTCATATATGTTACCGATTGCCGATTAGAGGCAATTCATGGAGATTTATCTACTATTATGACATCAATTCTATCAGGGTCTAGAAATGATAGTAACAATTTAATGTAGCAAAATGGCCAAAAATATAAAATATTTGCAAGGCGCAATTAGCTAATACCGTATATTATTACACATATCCTAAGTACATGAACATTTTAAATGCTTGATTAATGTTCACTTGCATATATCTGGCCATAACATAGCACTCTAACTGGCTAGATCAACATCAAATAACACACTCATAAAGCATTAAGAGATATACTTATTAAACAATTTTACAGTAGTTACATTGAAGGGAAATTATAGGGGATGGCCGATTCCAGGACTTGAAGCCTTATTGGGTTGTAAAAGGATAATGAGGCCCAGTTATTGTTTAGGGTTTTGGATGAATTTGTTTGTATTGGTGTGATGACTTATTGTTAATGATAAGGCCCAATATATTAATTTGTTGGGAATTGAATTTGTCTATGTTAGTGGGCTGGTTTATTAATAATGATGAAGCCGATTATATTATTATTGTTGGGTTTAGGCTTAGTGGGGAGGATATTATGGGAAAAGAAAATTTTGTGAGGCATTGCGTTCTCAGTTATGGGTGTGTAATTGTCAAGGTCGAAAGTCAATTTGGGGGTTGACTGCAAAGATTAAAAGTTTTGGGACTTCAATAGAATTGATGATAAATATAGGGTGTAAATAGAATTTTTCACACTTTTGTACTTTTGACATGGTGAGCATTGCATTCATGATTACATGTCCTTTTTATTGAAATTTTATATCATATTATACTTTATATATGTACAAGGCATGCATGATGCATATTTGGAATGAAATTCTGGATGCATGATTATTAATATGTTTGACTCCCGAATTAGAAACCACCCTTGTTTAGTATCCATCTCCCTCCATACATCAGTTAGTATTTGACATTTATCCTCATGCGCGCATTGAGATGGTCCGTCCTACCGAACGATTGGGATATCCTACTCAGACAAGACGGACGTCTGACGAGCTCCGGGCGGGATTACACCAAGCAGTTATTAGCCGGTGTGGGATTTTGGATGCCCCGAGGGTAGACCGTGGGCGAGATTATATTTGATACTATATCATGACACCCCAAGGGTAGACTGTGGGTTGAGCATGGTTTTCCAGTGATGTCCTTAACATCCCGAGGGTAGACTGCGGATGGTGCCACCCCGAGGGTAGATTGCAGGTGGTGTAGCTTCATGTCTGAGTTACGGACTGGTTCGGATAGTTATGATCCAAGTCCCTAAGTGCTAGTAGGGTGGTGATAATTGATTTATTTTATATGATAGTGGTGTGTGATTTCATGGCATCCGAGAATAATATATGATGTTTGTTGCCTTATCATATAAGTGCATAAGTATTGTGTGGCATGCAAATGGATTATTCATGCATGTTTTCAAAGTTAAAGCTATTTTCGTATAAAATATAGTATCCACTCACTGGGCTTCCTAGCTCACTGTTTAATGATTCCTCCCCTAGGATCGTAGATCCGGTTCGTGTGGAGCATACTCTACGCTCTAGGTTGGCCTTGACGCATGATGATCTGCATCTTTTACAAACTTTAGTGGACTCTGATACTACGTTTCTCTTTGTAACCAGACTTTCAGTGCTCGCTTTTAGAATAATTATTTTGTGTATTTCCGCTTTCTAAACCTTAAACATGCAAATGCACTACATTTCACTTTCGTTTATAAACGGAATTGTTTTTATGAACGTTTTTTTTCCTTCCTTTCAGGATCCTAAGTCTCCTAGAGTGCCCGGATCCAGTAGGATAGGGATACTTGGGAAGGGGTGTGACAGTGAAGATTGATATTTACAGTTTTGGAGTTGTGATGTTGGAAATCATTTGTGGAAGAAAAAGTTCTAACTCTTGGCACAATGATTATCTAATTGATACTCTGAAGATCAAGGTAGAAGAAAATCAACTTTCTGATTTAATTGATGAACAAAGTGGGGACATGCAAAACAACAAAGAAGATGTTGTAAGGATGATCCGGATTGCCATTTCATGCTTGCAAAAAAACTTGTATAAAAGGCCTTCCACATCAATGTTGGTGAAGGTTTTTGAGGGTTTAATGGACTTGGAACCTATAGCAGACTATAGTTTCTTAAATTTTATCCTTGAAGAAATGCCCCGAGATATCATCCCAAGTACTTCATCAACAATCATACCATCAGTTTTTAACAAACTGATTATTATGCAATCAAAATAACATTGTATTTATTCTTTTATAGAATGGAACAGTGTCAAATCTAATCTTGGTACAATTCCCTAAATTTCTACGTTTACACAAATTAATGCCAAGCACTAGCAAAGAAGATCATGACTAAAATAGTTTTTAGTTTGTAGGCCTGCAACCACCCCACTAACAAAAGTCAGAAGAATGGAAATAATGCCAAAGAAAAAATAGAAAATTGGCAATGTGGAATTGAAGAATTCAAGAAAATTAGAAAAATAAAGAAAGAATGCAAAGTTATGTCAATGTCTTATTCAAGACAATAATGTTATGGCTCATGTGGTTTGGATTATTTGCTTTGTGTGTATTACTCTTCTGTAGCCTCATTAAATGAACTCCACTTTTACTAACTTAGTCAACCACTGTTGGAATTTGGAAGTGACAAATCAAACTTGCATGGCCCAAAAACGTGATGAACTACAGAGAGAAAACTAAACTTCTTCTTTTATTAATCTGAATGACTCAAAATACATTGAAGACTTCTCATCTCTTTTATAGGAAGAGACCACAACTCTAATCCTAATGAAAAACTACTTCTTTGTTCTACTATAACTAAAAAAGGAAAAAATACATAAACTCAAATTCTTATTCCTAATTAAACTCAACATAAAAGGAAAACAAACAATTAAACTTAAACTTAAACTCCTACAGTAAACTAAAACTCTAAAACTGGAAACTAAGTCCAACTCTTCACGTTTTGCGCCCTCTCTTACACACGCCTCTCTTCTTCTTTTTGGCACTCATTGCCATGACCTTTTCTGTTGCCGCTGTGATCGCTCTTTTTGCTCCACGTTCTACGCCTTTTCCAGTTCTCACTGCGACGACTAGGTGGTCTGCTTCTTTCTTCTTTGTCTTCAATCATTCTTCTTCCATCTCTTCGATTGTGGCCATCATTTCCTTCACCAAAACAGGTTCATCTTTCAACAACCATGTTATCGGCTTCAGCGTTAAAAATAAACTGTAATACTAATAGAGGAAGACGATGATGCAACTTTTAAAGGTACAAAAGTGAGACTCTAATCCCCGTGTATTTGTTAATATCATGAATGAATATAGTACTGTTTAGGTTGGATATGGTTCATACTTTACATGGGATTAACAGATTATCGACGTATGCTGACACACTCGGGGGATCGTTCATACTTACATGGGATTAACGGATTATCGATTAACCATTCCGTGAAGAGGAACAAGCATTCCATGTCTTAGAATGAACGTGGAAACTAGTCGTTCGTGTTGGAACAACTTGCCCTAAAAGTCCCCGAAAATTCCAAAAGAGTGCACGAGCACAAGAACGGGTCATTCCTTATGGAACGACTTGATTGATTTGAGGATTAGGCATTCCTCGTGATGGAACAGGCTTTCCTACCCAAGTCGTCAAAAGCTGTCATTTTGGATAGAACAATGAACGACCTAGAGAATAGTGTCATTTATGCTAGGAACGACTTGCCTGGAGATTGGAACTGGCATTCCTCAACTTGGAACGGGCATTCCAGGATTGACAAAAGGGGGTGGAAATGTTAGTTTTAAAAGTGCTAGGCAAGGGACCTTTGTGAAAAGATGCATATTATGTAGACTGTTTTAAAAGGATGACAAATATATAGGTTGTATTGGTCAAATGCCAGGCGCTCACTTTATATCTAGTTGAAGCTAACTATAACAAGGAAAAAGAAAGAGAAAAGAAGAAGAAAAATAAAATAGAGGAGGAAAAGGTGTACATCGGTCGAAAAAGCATTAGGAAAGTTAAATTCGACTTCTATTTTTTGTGGGTAAGCTTTAGAATTGGGTAATTTCCCATCCTTACCTCTCTATTCTTCTACCTTAGCGTTTTAAGTTAATTTTTTTCAAAATTAGCTCAAATAAAACCCTAACTTTCATGTTAATAAAATTCTCTCTAATGTTTTAGTTAAGCATGCCTATTGTTTTAAATTGCCCAAATTGTTTGATTTCTCTATAAAAATGAGGTTTATTGCATATTATTGATGAATAAATGTTTATTTACATGTGGAAGAAGAACTTTGATGTTTTTGGACAAGTGTTTGACAATGATGCTGAAATGGGTTTAATTGTTAGTTTGAAAACTTGTTTGGAAACCTTTATTTTTACCCTTGTGTTACATGTATATTTTAATGTTACTATATATGTTTCCAACTTGAGAAATGGCATGAGTTTTGTGATAAATGATGTGGAGAGCATGTTTATGATGATAGTGGTTTTCAAACCACCCCACGTAGTACTCATCCCTCTCATATTCAGTTTGGCTTTGCGCATGCGTATGATTAGTTACAATGCTTTGCCCGAATGATGTGAATTTCGTTGGGTATGATAGATTATGATATTTGACCTGAGCGATACGAATTCCACTAGGTTTGACAGTTTTTAGTGTATGAGTGATGCGAACTCTGCTAGGCAAGATGGTTTTAGTGGTTTTACCCACACGATGATTGATCTTATTGAGTAGGATGGATTTACCCTTGGGTACTAGTTATACACAAGGATGGATATCGAGTTGAATCAGAGGAAAAACAGAAAAAAGGGCAAAATGCTTTCTTGATTGTTAACTAAAGAGTAAAATAGTTACACTTGTACAAAACAGTTTAGTAGCTCAACTGATTCTAAAAAACGACAGCGTATAAGTACAAAACTTAACAAGCTAAACGACAACGTACAGGTGCAATGCTTAGCACTTTCACTCATTTAGGGAACATCAACTTTGTATGATCAATATTCCCCCTTAAACCAAACAACCTCTAATCTAAGCTTTTACTGGTAGCCTCTTCCGAACTGATTCAACAATTCTGAACTGCTGATTCAATCATTTGATTCAACTTTGTATGATTGATATTCTCTCTTGAACCAAACTACCTCTAATCTGAGCTTCTACTAGTAGCCTCCTCTAAACTGATTCAGCAATTCTGGAACTACTGGTGCAATTATCAGATTCAATAATGTTGAGTATAAAATGTTGATTCAATAACCTGAGCTTTCTGATTATTAGGAGAACACTTGAAGCAGACTAATAAGCAATCTATAAAAATTGATAGAGCATGCACAAACTTGCACAACATATCAATTGCTTGTTCATTTTGCACCAACCAAAAAAGCTAGATCAGACTTATGACTACAGAGCTGAAAACTACCATTTGCAGACCATAAGAGAGTAATCGAAATAGTTCACTAGAAACTTGCACAACAGACCAATTACTTGTTCATTTTGCAACAACCAAAAGCTGGATTAGACTTATGACTGTAGAATTTTAGAGCAGAAGACTACCATTGGTAGACCATAAGAGAGTAATCGAAATAGTTCACCAGAAACTTGCACAACAGACCAATTACTTGTTCATTTTGCAACAACAAAAAAGGTTCATACTTGATCAGACTTATGATTTTAGAGCAGAAGACTACCATTGGTAGACCATAAGAGAGTAATCGAAATAGTTCACCAGAAATGAAGAGCAGTTGATAGATCCTTAAGACTGCAGTAGACTATGAATGGTAGAGCAGAATACAACCAAGTGAAACTGGTCTGTAGACAGCTAGGTCTATAGACAGCCAATTAATCTGCAATAAGGACTACTAAAGGACATACTAACATACAGCAAACTCACACTCATTTGCAGCTATCATCAAGTGATATCACATTTAGTTTGGACCTTAACTTACTAAAATGAGAAGCTGACAGTGCCTTAGTAAGAAGATCTGCAATCTGTAATTTGGAAGGAACATACTGAATAGCCACTTTCTTTGCCAAAACTTGTTCTCAAATGTAATGAGCATCAATCTCAATGTGTTCGTTCTCGTGTGAAACACAGGATTGGATACAAGTGCTCCAACACTAACATTGTCACACCATATCACAGGAATAGTATGAAAAGACAGCCCCAACTCAGTAAACATACTCTGTAACCATGCTACTTTTGTGGTAGTTTGAACAAGAGCTTGGTACTCTGCTTCAGTGGAGGAAAGAGCAAAAACTTTCTATTTCCTAGAACTCCACTAAATCAAGTTTGGTCCTAGGTATACACAACAGCCACTGGTTGTTCTTCGGTCTTCTAAATTACCACCCATCAATATCAGCATAACACTCTACATGTAGACTACTTGCTGGTTTAAAATGAAGACCATAATGCAAAGAACCTTTTATATACCTTAACACCCTTTTACAAGCTTGCCATTGTAACTCAGTAGGAGCTTGTAAGAATTGGCTTAGCTTATTCACTATGAAGCTGATATCCGGTCTGGTAAGAGTTAAATATTGCAATGCCCCTACAGTACTGCAATATAATCCAGCATCTTAAGCTAAGCTTGACACCAACAGTCATCAGAATGGAACAAGCATGTGCTTCCATCATTTTAGTTTTTGTCAATAAGTCAGAAGCATACTTGGACTGCCTTAGGTGAATACCATTTGAATTCCTAGTTGCTTCCAGCCCTAGAAAATACTTAAGGGAGCCAAGAGTTTTTAACGCAAAATGATCATTAAGATCCTTCATCAACTGAGCAATAAAGGCCTCATCGGAACTAGTAATCAATATATGATCAACGTATATAAGAACATATATATTACCAGAATTTTGCTGAAGAGTGAAAAGACTTGAGTTTGAGACTGAATTCTGGAAACCTTTGAGCTATAGGGCAGCCTTCAACTTGTCAAACCAAGCTCTAGGGGCTTGCTTAAGACCATAAAGAGTCTTGTTCAACTTACACGCAGCATCAAGAAAGACAGGATTCTCAAAACCAGGTGGCTGCTTCATGTAGACAGTTTCGGTTAACACTCCATTAAGGAATGCATTATTAACATCAATTTGTTGCACATCCCATCCATGAGTTACTGCAAGAGTCAAAACAATCCATATAGTGGCTGGTTTGATTACTAGGCTGAAGGTTTCGAAGTAATCAAGACTAGGGGTCTGTTGAAACCCCTTAGCAACTAGTCTGGCCTTATATTTCTACAGTGTTCCATCAGCATTGAGTTTGGTGTGAAAAACCCTCTTGTTTCCTACAATATTCAAATAAGAGGAAGAGGGCACAAAAGTCCGAGTATTATTGTGGACAAGTGCATCAAATTCAGACTCCATAACAGCCTTCCACTTGGTACTTTTAAAGGCTGTAGAGACTGTTGTAGGTTCAGCTTCAATCAATTCAGGGGACTTTAACTCTTCAATAGAAAGGGCTAAATGATAGTCATCTTGACAATTAGATAAACAACAGGTCTGAGTAGTTGTTTTAGACCTGGTAATCATAGGGTGTATATTGACAGTTGCAGAGGTAGTAGGACAGGAGATTGTATTATGTGTGCCCAGACTTGAACCAGCTGAAGCACCAGCAAATTGGGAGGAAGTAAGATCAACAACAAGTGGACATGGTAAGAGAGAGCAATCTGTAGACCTTGTAGGGACAGCAGCTTCTATTTTTGGGTTAGTGGTACTAGTGTTTTTAGAAGAACAACCAGGTTTGTTACAGGGTAAGGAACACTGATCATGAGGGCTATTAATTGTAGGTAATGGTGTAACATTTGGTGAGGATGGGTTTTTACAATTAGTAGAAGCAGGTAGTAAAGGAGAATATGTATTTGAATTGGAGGCAGGAGAGTTAAGAGAAGAAGAATTCTTACCAACTGCTGTATCATCTTAAACATGGTTGTTGACAGGCTTTTTGCAAGTGTACGAAATCGAGCAAGTAATAAAGCTCGAGTAAATGAGTGTCGAATCCCAAGGGAACTACCTACCAAGTACCAAACTAGTCTATTTTATTGCTATTTGATGAAACAAGATTTTAAGAATGAATTTAATGAAAAAGAAAACAAACTAAAAACTACACAAAAGCAAAATTTATTAATACTTTGGTAAACAGATCAATATGACTAAACCTAGGGCACAAATTTCACACCAATTTAATCCTATGCATTGTCAATTATTGCTAACCGAATTAAGCTTATTCTAAAGGCCAAACTCCCTAAATTTTCACCAACTTTCTCTCGAACAATTAGCGAATTAACCCTTAAGCAACAACCCAAAATATCTCTAAGTTGGATTTAGGAGCTAAGAGATCATTACATTCTATAGAATTTACCAGAGCCTCATAAATCGCGGTAACCTATCTCTAGCGTTCGCTCAATCTATGGTTTTATTACCTTAGAAAAATCAGGTTTCATCTCTCGATCTCAACCCAACCCATGATATCATTCAACCCTCGGATCCTTAAGAATTGAACGCATTACACACAATAATAAAACTTAGAATTAATGCTCAATAAGAATTAACAACAATAAATTCAACACATATTCATAAATTGGGCTACATCTTTAGCCCTAGAAAAGGGATTTAGTTCATAATTGTAGTAATAAAAACAACCATTGTATTCAATAACATGAGTTTAAGAAAAAAAAAATAGAAAAACTTCTCTAATTGGCGAACGAGCACTGCAAGAATTCCGATCACCAAAAATAGTAGCCATCCTTTCTCCTTCTCTAATCTACCCCAAAATTACTTAAGGACCCTTATTTGTAGTGCTAGGGTTTGGAGGTTACTTAGGAAGGAATTAAATGCCTTAACCCATTCAAATTCGGACTAGGAGAATGTAATAACCCAAACAGGCCCGTGACCCATCGCTGGGGCTATCAGAAATGGTTGTTGTGGTGATCGTTTTTTCTGTCCCATGAGTCCTTAATCTTCAGAATTTGGTAAAGTCATCAACCTGAACTTTGTATCTCTCTGAATAAGCTTTCCAACACCACAAGAATCTTTGAATTCCAATTTCTACAACTCAAGTTATGATTGAAACATCGAGGCATGCTCATCTTGAAGGATTTCCAGATTTTACGTTGTATCTTCGACGCATCACAACTTTCTCATTTCAACTCTGATTCTTGCACCGTTTGTTCCTACTTGTCACGAATTCCATCGACATCATTCTTTTTCCTTCAAATATCGGTTTCAACCTGAAAATACTCAAAATACACCGATGATCCTGTAAAAGATATTTATGAAATAATTAATTCAAATTCCACAACTTAAACACATTTTTCCACAAATAATCCAATTAAATCACTAAAAAAATATATACTCTCAAGCTCTTATCAGTTGTCAGGAGTAATGTTTACTGCAGAGGGATCAGTGGCTGCTAAAGTCTATAAAGGATAAGGGACAGACCGAAAAGAAAAGGATGAAGTGTTTGTGTTTGTGGAAGTATCAGTATTATGAACTGAACTAGAGAGTGTAGAGCTAGAAGGTTGAAATTAAGAATGTAAAGAATTGACAGCAAAAGGGAACTCACACTCATTGAATTGAACACTAGGAGTAACTACAATCTTACCATCAGAAGTTAGACACTTGTATCCCTTGTGAATCAAACTATACCCTACAAAGACACTTTTAACGGTATGAAAATCAAACTTATGTTTATTGTTGTTTCTCATGTAGGGAAAGCAAGTGCATCCAAAGACCTTCAAACCATCATAAAAAGGAACCTTGTTAAATAACTTTTGATAAGGCGACATATTACAAAGAGTGGCAGTAGGCATTCTATTTATCAAATATACAATAGTTTCAAAGGCTAACCACCAATATTGAAGGGGCATGGATGCATAAGCAATCAATGTTAATCCAGATTCTACAACATGCCTATGTTTCTCTCACTTCTACCATTTTGTTGGTGAACATAAGCACAAGATTGTCTAATTTGGATGCCTTGGTCAACTAGGTAGGGTAGGAGAGCCTTATATTCTCCTCCTTGGTCAAACTGTAAGCTTTTAAGCTTATATCCAAACTGCCTTTCAGCTAAGTGCTGAAATTTTATAAAAACTGACCTAACTTCAGCTTTGGTTTTGAGAGGAAACAACCATGTGAATCTACTATAGTCATCTAGGAATTGAACATAGTATTTAAAGCCTTCAATGGATGTCATAAGGGCAGGACCCCAAACATCACTATGCACTAACTCTAAGGGTGCTAAGGCATGAGAATGTGAAGCTAGAAAATTAGTGTGGTGTAATTTGCCTAATTGGCAGGCATCACAAAAAGTAACATGAGAGCTAGTTGAAGTGTTTAGTTTTGAAGGAAACTTGATATGCATATTGGTTAGAATGTGATGTTGAACTTGTGAGTGAGGATGACCCAGTCTTTTGTGCCAAAGTAAGTAACCATCAGTGTTAACACTTGCTGTCAAACAATGTGAAGCAATGGTATGTGTATGTGCAGTGCAATTTTCGGCAGTAAATGTGCAAGCATTGATATCAGTAGAAACAGAGCACAAATCAGAAGCATGTGTTTAAGTAGTATATTTATCAGAAGCATGTGTTTGAGCAGTGCATTTATCAGAACAAGAAGTTTTATTATTCAAAGATGAACTACATTTATCAGAATTAGGATTATGGCTACATCATCATTATTTTTGCTGGGCACATACTGACTAATAGTATCAGACTCAATGTATCTAACAGGAGTACTACAGATTTTATTAAGGTCACATTGACCCTAAACATCAAACTCAATTGACACGAAAGAAGCATCAAAGTGACCTTGAACATCAGGTTCAGCTGAAACAAATGAAGAACTAGACTCAACTGAAACAAATGGATTTCTACAATGTATTGACTGATGTTGAAGACCTTGTGAAGCAAGAGCAAGAGTATTGGCAGAAGCTACATTAGATGATGGTGCAGTGACAGACAACAAATGAAAGACAAGTAAGGGTTGAGTAGAGGAGGAATTCAGCTGGTACAAACTACCTTTAAGGTCCCCTTGCAGTAAAATTGCTCCTGTGTACTTGTCCTTAACAACACAGCAGTTAGAGTCAAATTCAACAATAACATTATTGTCTTTAGTGAATTTAGAGATGCTAAGTAAGTTTTTTGTTATCTTAGGCACACATAGGATGTTTTTAAGGTATAAACACTTAGAATGAAAAGCACTTGGAATAGCGAAATGGCTAGTATGAGAAATAGGGAGATACTCACCACTGCCTACTTGAAGTTGATCCTTTCCAGAATAGTTTTTGTTGAGATTCAGATGATTGAGGTCTGAGGTAACATGATCAGTTGCTCCCGAGTCCATATACCATATTAGATCAATGGGTGTGAGTGATGTAGCAAGAGCAAACTGTTGTGGTTATGGAGAGGACTGTGTAGGAGGTGTTAAAGAGTGATAATGTTGATCAGGTGCTGAGTTTAAATGAGGACCAGCATTTACAAAATAAGCTTGGCTTTGACTTGGCACCTGTTGACTAGGAACACCAAAGCCATTAACTATAGCATTATTAGTAGACAAAGCAACACTAGAATTAAATCTGTCAGATGGAGTTCCAAAATGAGAAGTATGGGACTGTTAAGAATGGGGTAGTCCTCCAAATCCACTATATTAAAGATTGCTAGATGTATACTATCCAGTGTTATTATACTGAGGAGTATTATAGTGAAAGTGACTGTTGGGTTGTGGAAGAGGTGAATTTTCATAAAAGGAGCTTGGCTATTGTGATGTGTTTGCTGTAGAGGGTTGAATCGTGCCATTATAGGCAGAATTGTACCTGTGATAACACTGAGCAGCAGAATGTCCTGCTTTGTTACATAGTTGACAAATCAATTTGCCTCTCCCAGCATTTCAACCTCTGCCCCTGCCATGTGACATTCCTCTAAAGGCAGGTGGTCTGTTATGATATAGAGATTGACCAAAATTCTGACCAAACTATAAAGGAGCAGCAAAGAGAGGATATAGGGGATAATGAGGATTACCTAGTGACATTAAGGTAGGTGCAGCAAGATAAAGGGAACTAGACACTCTGTCAGATTGTGAACCTTCTAACTCAGGTTTGGAAACACGATTTGTGTCACTAGTGGAACCATGTGAGCTATTTAAAGTACCAGTTGAGGCTATATGTGTTGAACAGTTGTACAAATCTATTGCATTGAATTTTTCAAGTCTTATTTCATACTTCTGCAGTAAAAATTAGGCCTCTTGCAGTGTGACAGAATCAAATTTTAACTCAATGCGTGATGTTAAATTCACTACCACAGCATCAAATTCAGGTCCTAGCCCATCAAGAACATATTGTAATAGATCCTCATCAGCAATTACCATTCCATTAGCTGACAAACTCTCAGCAATTTCTTTCATTTTTTTTTTTTAACATAATCACCTACACTTAGATTGCCTTTTTGCGTAGTTTGAAGAAGATTCTTAAAATGTAATGCTCTAGCCTTTGAGTCAGTAATGAATTCATTCTCTAAGGCAAACCATATTTCAATGGAATTCCTACACTTTGATACACATCCAAACATACTTTCAGAAATTGATGCCAAGAGCCAACTGACTAGAAATTTATCAGTTCTTTTCCACATTATATAGGCAGGATTCAATTGTTCATTTACAAAAACATTACTTGATTTAACCTCACCACTAATTCGACCTAAATCTTGAGTAATTTCAAAATCGGCAATGATAAGAGGTGAGGGACATGCAATCTTACCAAGAAGATGATCCTCAAGTTCATGTGAGCCAACGATAGATAATACCTGAGAACTCCAAAAGTGATAATTGCTTTGAGTGAGTTTGGGATTGATGACTTGTAAGCTGGTGGCTAGAGCTGATGAAGTTCGATTTGTTGAATGGTTTAACAATTCATTTGAATTGTTGAGTCCATTAGTAGGTTTAGAAGGATTTGCCATTGACGCAAGTCAGTGGCTCTGATACCATGTACACAAGGATGGATATTGAGTTGAATAAGAAGAAAAACGGAAAAAAGGGCAAAATGCTTTCTTGATTGTTAACTGAAGAGTAAAACAGTTACACTTATACAGAACAGTTCAGTAGCTACTTCAGTAGCTCAACTGATTCTCAAAAACGACAGTGTATAAGTACAAAACTTAACAAGCTAAACGACAGCATACATGTGCAATTATTAGCACTTTGACTCATTTAGGGAACATCAACTTTGTATGATCAATACTAGTTATGGTGAGAGATTTCAGTATTGGTGATCAAAGCTGGTTTTAGAGTTGCAAATATGTTTATAGAAATGATATTATATAAATATGAATGTTCTATTGCACATTGAAATGATTTTAGAAAGGGTTTTTAGAAAGCACCCACTCACTGGGTATTTCCGCTCACCCCTCTTTTTCAAATGTTCCCCCCGACGCCCCCCTAGGTCAAGAAGGAGATCGTGCCGAGGAGTGATTTCACTCAAGGTTGGGCCAACATGACGTCTTTTTCATTTGAGTGAAGCATGACATGTTTTGTTTTCCTGCTGCTTAATTAATATTTTTATCAGGCATTCTATCTTATGTTTTTAGATTGTAAATGATTTGGAAAACTGATACCATATGTTACTATTGGATTTGTAAAAGATGTGTTTATGAGTGTTTGTTATGAAAATTATGAGAAATGTTTCATGATGTTATTCAGAAAAATAGGTTTTATATTTTTTAGCTTTTCCCACATGACACGTCTCGATCACCTGAGTATCATGGGTGCACCCGAAGCCTATAGGATAAGGAGGGTCGGGTCAGATCGTGTCAAAGACCAATTATATGTCAGTTGTGGCTGCTCTAATGTTGCAATTGGCCTTGTAAATTGTGAATCGGCAAAACCTTCTAACTTCATAACCAATGAACCTTTCCCAATTTCAAGGTTAGGCTATATATTTTATAACAAATCCTTCAGAGATATCAAGGAATAGTTTCATAACCAAAGAAACGAAGAAGGAAATATCTTCTTAAAAATAAAAAAGTTCGGAAAGAGACCAAGTCACTTGAAAGTCTCCAGTTCTGATTGTTTTATGACTTTACCAAGTTCATTAAACTTAAGTGGAATGGGTTAAACATGTTCATTTGTGTTTGTGGGTTTGTTCATTCATCATCAACATAATCTAAACATCCATGACGTAATGTAAAGCACACAAATCAATTTTACATGGTTTGGCCAACTGCCTACATCCATGGGACCAAGTCCAGACGAAGCTAATCTAGTATGATAAACATTTATAACTTAATTATAAAGCCAAAGTTAAGCACCAGTTGTAAAACACTCCTTGTTATGATAACACTTCAAACTTCACCCTCTGGTTGGACTTCGTTCTACCACAACTAGCTTTACACCAGGAAACAACCTGGACAACCTTGAGCTCCACTCAAGGTTCAATGCCGAAGACACCCTTCAACTCCAATAACTCAAAATCCCATCAAGCATCATCAAAGGAAACTTGTTCCAACAACACTAACAACAAAGGTTAACAAGGTATTTTAAAGCTTACCAAAGCATATAGAACCTGATTAAAAATAAAGAAAACCTCAAATGATAATCAAAGAAAAATCAAAGGTATATTAAGGCTCAAAAGATAATGCAAGGTTAAAGACGAATACAAAAAAAAACTTGCTCAACAATGCACTAGACAACCAGTCGACAATTTCTTACATGTTTAGTTATTTTGGGAAAGTTTTCATCTACTTTCTTAGACCATTTTTGAAAAGCTAAATGAATTTTATTAACATGTGTACATGGACCACTCTCTCATATCTTTGGTCTCGAGAATATCCTAATGTCTAATGAAGACATGACATGTGTAAGAAAAATTTGACTGGGCAATTGTCTCGACACTAACACTAAGTGTCATGGCAACAGAAAGCTACAAAAACAATTGTGCATAAACACTATGATGTCCTAACATCAAAATTTAATGTAGCCACACAGAATTCATAAGTTGACAAAAATACATATAAGTTTCATTACAAGTTGTGATAATATGAGAGTTGAAAAAATTAGGCCACTTACAAAATAAGGGGGCAACTTCCCTGATAGCCTCTCTTAATATAAAAAAGAATTTGCTATATATATTATATAGAGCACCAGAAACAGCAGGCTGCAGACTTTCCACTAGTAGCAATAGTGTCATGCATACTGAACTTTTTTGTCCCCGGCAATCTGAAAGAAACCACTGTATTTTTAGTCAATACGTCAGTCAAATATTGCCTTCATGACAACAGCAGTTGATAATTCTAATACAAGATGTACCCATCCTTATAAATAAAAATAGTACTTTTGCCGGCCATAAATCTCAGTAGACAAGAGTCCAAGCATTTTCCTAGTTATATATATTAAAATAAATCTGAGTAAACAGATAAGTCAATCTGCAAATTATTTTTCCCATTTAGAATTAATGGTCTGTTATTGACATATTGTGTTGGTGTACTCTTATTAAAATAAGGATGGGCTCTTAAATTCTGAAGATATATGGCTGACGAAGAACATCCAAATTGTAGATAGATTTGAAGCTAAAACAGTAGAAGGAAGGGCTGCCAATAGAGGCACGAGGTATAATCGTACATGGTTATCTAATCAAGGAAAACAACTTCGATCTAATTTAAGCATCAAAAATTAATTCCAAGTTTCCAATTTCAGCAAAAGCAATGCATGTAATTTTGCTAGGTTACTTCATTTAAATTAATTTCATGAAAAGCCAAAAACGTATCACGTAATTATCATACCAAAAAAAAAAGTATCATGTAATTATTAATTATTTGCACATTTATTGTTTCGCATAAATTCTATTAATCGAAGAGTAAACAACTTTTTCCCACTCTAATAATGGCTTAATGACACTTTCTCACCCATAAACTTTTAAAATATCATTTTACTATCCAAATTTATATTTCAATTCTGATTCCAACCTCGTTCCGACCTCACACCACCGTCATTCTCTTATCTGATCATTACTCACCAAAACCCTCAAACCCTACTCCCGCAGACTCTGCCAACGAAAATAGCGCGATTAGGGTTTGTGCAGCCGTCCCTCCCAAGTCAAATTCCGATCAATCTCAAACACCAAAATCCAACCTTTCACCACCAAAATACTTATCTACCTCCCCTCTTCAAAAGCCCTAATAGTCTAAACCAAGTTTGCTCTCTGTTTACCACTGGAATATAAATTTAGGTAGTAAAGTAGTATTTTAAAAGTCTATAGGTGAAAAAGTATTATTAAGCTATTATTTGGGTGAGAAAAAAATCCTTGACTCATTAATTGAAATATAAAGTATGCATATATGTCGATTGAATAACAACTTTTATTGCAAGTATTGATGGAGATGAGAGGTATGAGTATGACAACAAAAGTCCCATATGAATTGCTAAAAGAGAATTACATGCACTAGCATAGATGTTTTGCTATTATTCATATGAAACACAATATGAAAATGCATGAGAAGAATAATTAATAAAACCATAATTCCATTCTAGCCCCATCATGACCAACTCTCAAATTGGTCTACGACTGATCTGGTAGGGAGGACACTGTTGGCGGTGGTTGCGACGGCCGTCATGGCCAGATCCATGAGTGCTTGGACCGAATCTTAAAACTCGATGATCAAGATCTATCAGGGCGGCCACAGGTAATTGTGCATTCCATGTGGGCTTGGACCAGATCCTAAAATACGATGATAAGGTTCAATGTTCAAGATCAAGAGTTCCCAAGCATGCAACACGATAGTGAGAAGAACATTGTAATTGTGAAAAGGATAATACTACACTTACAACTCAATCTCACAAACTTTCTCTCACAATTCCGACATGACAGCTCGCAATGGATCTCGTCTGCTCAATTACGAACTGACCAATTGCGAGCTGTTACATCGGGATTGTGAAAAAAAGTTTGTAAAATTTGGTTGTGAGCCAATCTTTATTATAGCAAAAAGGAGAAATGTCATTCTCAGGTTAGACATGTTAGATAGATTGGTTTTAGAGCTGGTTGGATACATTGATGTTGTTCTATATTCATTTATTTATAAGGATTTAAATAATACCTAAAAATGGAAAATAGTCTGGACATTCAATTTATGATAAAATGACAGGTATATACAAAAAAGAATGCAAAGATCTAGCTGATACAATCAAGAAAATTCGAATTTGTGATGAATATAAAAATATATCATCTATTTATAGGGATGTCAATAATACCAAAAAATGAGAAAAAGAATTTGATCGAACATGAAATATCTATGGTAAAATGTATATATGGAACAAGATGCAAAAATCAAATACATAAACCAATAATCTGATATGCCTTGACCTAAGAATTAGAAAAGTTCATTGATTGAAGCTTTGTGCCGTTTGGCCTTCTGTTTTTTTTTTTTTTTTTTTTTTTTTTTTTTTCTTTTAGTATTCTTTTTATAATCTTTTCCTATTTTTTTTTTTATCCTAAGTCTATTCGAATGGAAAATTTTGTATTTTGACATGTGGTTTTTTTTCAATTGAAAGTAATAATTATAATAAAAAGTTATTTTAGTAATTTCCATAAATCAATTATTTTTAACTGGTAGGCCCATAAATGGCCCCTTTTTTAACTTTAAGTAGATTCACAATTTGATGTTCTTTATACATGTAAGTTGTTGCACATAAATTGTCCTATTTGATAATCGGATTGTTCTTATCTTTTGTGTCTTAACCTACAAATTTAAAAAAAAAAAACAACAAAAAAAAAAAAAAAAAAAAAAATAGCTTTTCCTTGCCTTTCATTGGGCTTCCTTTGTCTTGAGATGGAAAGTGTTAAAGCTTCTAGATCTTGTTTTACGAGCGATCATCTTCTATACTTCAAAATCACAAATTGTAAAATAAATAAAATAAAAGAGAATCCTGAAAAGTGAAAAGTAGACCTGGCAAAACGGGTCTAGACCCACGGGTTGGACCGTACCTGGGTAAAAAATATAGGGTATGGGTCCAATTTATTAAACCCGTTTTTTTAGACCCATACCCGTACCCAGCCCAAAAACACACGGTTTATACGGGTGAACCCGCGAGCACCCATATTTGCAGTAATGAATTTTTTTTTAATCCCTAATTTTTTCACACATTCGCCATTCAGCCATTCACGCAGCACTGCAACAGTCACGCACTCACGCCTCACTCTCTCAGTCTCATCTCATCTCTGATCTCTCACTCTCATCTCATCTCTGATCTCTCACATCTCTGATCTATTTTTGGTATTTTTGGTTGTGCTATTTTTGGTTAGTCTTTGCACGAACAAGATCTTTCACTTCCCTTGGTTCGTTGTTTGTTTCATTATTGAATTCAAGTGTATGTGCTGTCAAAGTTTGAAGCTTTTTTGTTCGTATCTGTCTGCGTTCTTGTGCTGCTGCTTTTTTCTAATGGTTTTTCTTTTTTGGTGCATTTGATATCTCAGGGACTGAGTTTCTTGACTGTTTGAGCTTTCAAAGAAGGAAACTTTTGGCTTTTCTTTTGTGGGTTATGTACTCTCTCAAGCGTTAGTAAAGTTCTTCAATGGATACTCTTGAGCAGGGTGAAACTTGTTAGGATTTTAAATTTAATTAAGCTTGGTGTTTGGGTAAAAGTGTTTAAAGAAAAAGTTTAAATTTGTTGCTTGAATTGAAGTGTGTTAGGTTTGTATGCAATTTAATGGAGTCTTGGAGCCATGTTTCTGGGGGGAAAGGATCTATCGCAAATGATACAATTTCACCTTCGGATTCTTCTGCAAGAAGTAAAAACATATTGATAGGCTGGGAATTGAAAAGTTTTGGTAATAACATGTTAGTCTCAGGTCAACAACAAGCTATTGAGAACCAAGGTTTTAGTGAATTTGGTATTCAAGAATTGGTAGGAAAAAGAATACCTAGCAATCCAATTAGAGATGTTTTGAGTAGAAAAGAAAGTAGTGGAAGAATGATGAGTCCATTTATGCCTACCTCAAGCTCATTTCTTGTTGAAGATGAGTCCACTTCAAAGCTTTCAAGCTCTGTGGTGGACTCCAACAGCAGTAGGGACTCATCACTTTTTGATCTAAAGCTAGGCAGGTTTGTTGAGCAAAGAGATGCTCATGCTCATAACTCTAAGATTTCTAGAGGAGCCCCTCTCTTGTCTTCTTCGGAGTCGTCTACGCCTCCAAAGAGAGCGAGATTAGCCGAACTTACTTCGCATACTGCCTTTTGCCAAGTTTATGGTTGTAATAAGGATCTCAGCTCCTCAAAAGACTACCACAAGAGGCATAAAGTTTGTGAGGTTCACTCAAAGACAGCTAAAGTTATTGTGAATGGCCTTGAGCAGAGATTTTGTCAACAATGTAGCAGGTTGGTTATGTTTTATCAAGTCCTTTCTAACTCTATTGTAATTTTTGAAGCTTTCAAAAAACAATTCCCCTTTTTGTTTCTTCTTGTCATTCATAACAGAGGACTAAGAAACACTGAGTTCACCCGTATCCACCCGTACCCGTACAGGGTAGGGCACGGGTCCAACATTTTGCACCCGTATAAGGACCCGTACCCGTTTGACCCGTACCTGTTTGACCTGAACCGTACTCGGCCCACCCACCCGTTTTGTGAGGTCTAGTGAAAAGGGATGAAAGTGCAATAATATATTAAGAGAGGGACTAAACAAACTCAAAGAGAATAGTATGACTTTAATTTATTTCTCAAGTGACTTCACTTAACATGGAATACTTCACAAATGGAAACGGCCCTATTTATAGGAAACTAAACTGGCAACTCTAAAATTACCTGTCGGATAAGAATTTCAATGACCACTCATATTAAACGTTGAGGTGAATCAAACTCGGAACCTCTTGAGTAATACTCTCAAAAGTCTTACTTGACCACTTGGTCACCCAGTGGTGGTTTACTTGCCATAAACTTGTCTTCATTGAAATTTTCTATTTGTCAAGTATTTTTCATTTGTCAGGCAGAATGCCATATGTGATGTAAAATGTGGTTAATAATTTTTCCCTTATACAATTTAAAAAAAAAAAAAAAGTGATTAAATTGATAATACCCTGTAGAAATAATCAATTTTACCACTCTTGACAGAGACATTTTTCATTATTGAAGCTATATGTTTCTACATCTATTCATTTTTATTTCTAATTGTATAGACTTTCCTCCCAGCTCTGAAATCATAAACACAAGACAGTGCTTCACATTGATAGCAAATTTTCCCATCAAACTAACAATAAATTAAATCATTGATGTATGATATAATATTTTATAAAAAAATATGATCATAAAACAGACTTTTGGTTTATAAATACATGTGTAATGGTTGATATTCAAAAGCTTAGGAACTACAGAGTGTTTTCTAGCAAGTTGAGAGTCATCCTTCATCCTTTGATAGAGAAAGAATATTAAATACAACACATATATATATTCACTAACAACACATATTTCATAGAGTCAAAGTACATGAATATTTCAAGGTTTGATCAATATGATTATTTTGTTTTGCACAACACTTTAACTAGCTAGAATTTCAAAGTAATTGATTTTGGAACTGAAACATATGACACACTTATAAATCACCAAGAGAGAAGAAGTATTATTCTATCTTTGTTGAGAGTAAATGTTTTCTAATTTCCAATTCCAGGACTAGGAACTGATCTCTTCAGAACTGGGACATCCTTTGCAATGTTCATGCCACTCAACTTTTCATTTGTACCCAGTTTATAATCAAACTGTTTCCCAGAAGAAAGTGTACTTGTGGCCTCCTTATTAAAGCCACTCAAAACCAAATTTTCCTCCAGAGAAGGGACGGCCTTCATTTTCTCCACGCTCAAGATTTTTCTACCTTCAAAAGAAGGTACATAGAAGATTGTGATGACAAGAACATAGACGAGAGCAGTTTTGCTCAAAGAAGCCATGGAAAATGGTTGAAGAGAAAATATAGGCAAATGTTTGCAGATAAGATAAATGGTTGAGTAGTAAGGTCTAGGGGTTCTGGTTTAAGAATTGCAAGCTACTCTAAATTTATAATGGGGAAGAGGCGCAAGGGTCAAATTATTTTTAAGTGTCCTTGAAACAATGCCTTCTGAATGCTGGGTTAGGCAGATTTGAACTAAGTTGAGGGGCTCTGTTCCTATTACTTTCATGTCATTTCTTGGAGCCATTATTAGTCCTCGACATTATTGACCAGTGCAAGCAATATCAGAGAATTAGAAACACGTACGCATGGATAATTAATATAGTCATAAAAATGGGATTAAGAACACAAACTGAGGGCTACCGTTCTTTTTCATGCATACAAAATTTCAACATCCTATAGTGAAACTTTACACAAATTAAATGCATGTACCCAATTATTACAGTACTAGAGCGTTAAGTCGCAATAGTTTTTCTAATTATAGATTACGTCCAGAAAAAGTTTCAAGAGGCTACGCAAATTCTTGGTTCTATTTGGAGTTGATGAGCCGATTTTAATTCTAGTTCAGTGGATCGAATATTTGTGGAAAGTCACTTCATACGAAGTAGTGCTCTTGGTAAGGTAATTTTGTAGATTGCGACATTAATTGCGTAAATGGCTTCACAAATTGCAGCACAAGAATTTAGTGGACGCCAGCAAGTTCTACGACTAAAACTGAATGCTCATTAGTTCCTGGGAAGTATATAGGAACAAAATAACCTAGAGCAATGATTTAACTTAACTTGTGAGACAGAAAGCAGTGCTTATATTCAACCATTTCAATCACAACTTTTCTTTGCTTTGTAGAATTACGTGTTTGAATTTTCCTACAAATAGTATTAGAAAAGTGGAAAAAAGATGTAGGGAATAAAACTATAAAAGTAAGCACCAAACCCACCAAAAATTATGAAACTAAGATTGACAAGGAAACTCTCCAGCAAACCATAAATTGATCTTTAATTTCAAAGGCCTTTAAGATTGACAAGTAATCCCAGTGTAATGTTTTGTCGATTTCATTCCTTCGAAGAGTCTTCAAATGAGTGCCTTTGAAACGTGTTGTTCAGTAAATCTCAAAGAAGAATAGAGGATGAAAGAGAGAAAGGATTTCTATTGATATTTCGTTAAGGAAAAACAGTTACAATTAGCTCATGTTTTATACTCTCATGAGCTGAAGCAAAGATGAGTAAACTGATAACTGATAGCATCGTTACAAACAATGTAAACCTAAAGAACAAAACGACACCGTATACAAGAGAGGCAAGAGACAAATTACAAGGAGATCCTTAACTCTTCATTTTATGACAAACACTTCCCCTTAAACTATACGGCTCTGTTTTACACCAAGAATGACTAACATCCCCTTGTAGACCAGACCACTCAACTGCTATGACTAACATCCCCTAGTAAATCAAACCGTTGGTCTTGTTTCAGTAAACTGCTTATTACAAAGAGCTTTTAGCTGATTTAAGCTGAAAAAGAAACTGTGACCTCCTCTATTCTGGATTCAGTTTCTGCACTTTTTTGTTCTCCATTCAGTCCTTACTCAGAACTCTCTGTTCTCCATTCAGTTCTTACTTAGAACTACTATGTTCTTTATGCAGATTCTGCACTGCTCTATTCTCAATTCAGTTCTTCATCAGAGCTTCAAAAGGTGACATACTCAATAGCAATTAAAGCAGCAATAACCGCAGAAAGCACGAAGTTCTTACTCAGAGCTTGAAAAAAAAATCTCAACTTATGTAGTCATGCCAATTTGGTTCCTGCACTAAGCTTCAAAAGATAACAATACAACAGCAACAACCAGGCTAAACAGAAAAAATCTCAACTTATACAGCCATGCCACTTTGGTTCCTGCACTGAGCTTCAAAAGGTAACAACACAATAGCAGCAACCCAAAAAAAAAACATAATAGCAGACAGATCAGTAGGCAAATCTGTAGGCAGATCTGTATCACATCATCTGGACTAAACAATTATCACAACATCTAGTCTGAACAAATCAGTGTGAAGTGTGAATCAAACCAGTACATTTCATGACTAAGTCTCCAAGTGTGCTGCAACCACTGTAAGTTTTTGTTTTAACTCCTGAAATTATGAGATAGAAAGAGCCTTTATCAAAACATCAACAATTTGTAACTTTGACGAAGCATATTGAACCAAGACCTTTTTGGCTAACACTTGATCCCTTATATAGTGGGCATCTATCTCTATATGCTTTGTTCTAGTATGAGAAACAGGATTGGCTGCCAAAGCTCCTGCACTTATGTTATCACACCAAATTATGGGAATGGAGTTCAATTTCACATCTAATTCAGAGAACAAGCTATTCAGCCATGCTAATTCAGTTGTTGTTTGAGCTAAAGCCTTGTATTCAGCTTTGGTAGATGAGAGTGCAACCACTTTTTACTTACGAGAACTCTATTGCACTAGATTGGGACCAAGATACACACAATACCCGCTTGTGGATTTTCTATCATCCAAATTACTACCCCAATCAGCATCAGCATAACATTCGACACACAACGAGGCAGCTGATTTGAAAAGAAGACCATGAAATGAAGTGCCTTTAATGTATCTCAACACACGTTTGCAAGCCTGCCACTGAAGCTCTGTTGGAACTTGAAGGAATTGAGTTAGCTTATTGACTGTAAAGCTAATGTCAAGCCTTGTTAATGTTAAGTATTGTAATGCTCCAATGGCGCTATGATAGAGACTAGGCTCCTTAAATAACTCACTATCAGCAACAAAAAGTTTTGTCCCAACAGCCATGGGAGTAGGACAAGAATGAGCATCTTGCATTTTTGTCTTGACAAGCAAATCAGTGACATATTTGGACTGCCTTAAGTGAATTCCTTCATCTGTTCTTGTAGCTTCCAACCCCAAGAAATATGTGACTGATCCCAAGGTTTTTAGTGCAAATTGAGTGTTTAAATCATGAACCAACTTACTAATGGAAGAGTTGCTGGATCTAGTTATCAAAATATCATCAACATACATGAGCACATAAAGAACTTGACTTGTATCTTTGAGAATGAACAAGCTAGAGTCAAAAACTGAGTTTTGGAAACCTTTTTCTAGTAATGCTTGCTTCAATCTGTCAAACCAGGCCCTTGGAGCTTGTTTCAGACCATACAATGCTTTATTGAGCTTGCAAACATGTAGAGGACAGGCTGAACTCTCAAACCCAGCAGGTTGTTGCATGTAAACAATTTCACTCAATGTGCCATTCCAAAAGGCATTGTTTACATCAATTTGGTGTATGTCCTAACCATAAGAAACAGCAAGTGTAAAAATAATGCAAATGGTGCATGGTTTAATGATTGGGCTAAAGGTTTCAAAATAATCTAGCCCGGGAGTTTGCTGAAACCCTTTTGCTACCAACCTAGCTTTATATTTTTGTAAAGTGCCATCAACATGAAACTTGGTTCTAAACACCCACTTATTTCCAACAACGTTCATATCAGGAGTTTTAGGAACAAGAGTCCAAGTATTGTTCCTTAAAAGTGCATCAAACTCATCTTGCATAGCATCTTTCCACTCAACACTAGCCAAAGCTTCAGGTATGGAATTAGGTTCTGGTTGTATGGCTGGTGATTTGGAGGAAAGTAAGACTGTGGTTGTTTGTCCAGTAGCCTTTGCACGAGTGAGCATAGGATGGGTATTGGAAGGTTGAATTTGATTCTGTTGTGGTTGGTGAGGGTAGGCTGTTGCTATTTGATGTTGGTGAGAGTAGGCTGGTTCTGTTTGATGTTGGTGAGAGTAAGCTGGTTCTGTTTAATGTAGGTGAGGATAGGTTGTTGTTGTTTGATGTTGGTAAGGGTAGGCTGTTGTAGTATTAAAGTGATTATCGTTGGAGGATGTCTGATTAGTTTGGTTTTGTAGATTAGAAACTGAAGTGACCTGATTAATGTGTTCTATTTGAAGCTGTGATAGTGCTAGATCAACTACAAGTGGACAAGAGGATGGTGTCTCTAGGTTGGTTGATTGAGAAGTGGGAATATTTGCTGGTTTGTAACAGGTGAGATCAATGGCAATAGAACAATTTGTAGGTGATTTATGAAGGGCAGATGGTGAAGATTGTAAAACAGAATGTGAAATGGTTAAGCCTTGAGACCTATCTGTTTTTGGAAAGGCATTATCATGGGTTGGAATGACTGGTTTGTTGGAATTATCACTGCAAAGATCAGCTACAAAACAGTCATGATGCAAAGAGGATTGTCTGCTAGAGCTGTGATCAGTTGCAGTTGGCATTACAATGAAAGGAAAATGTGTCACTGGAACATCAGGACTGACATGGCTAACTTGTTCTAAGGATGTCTATGAAGAAGACAGACCAAGAAAGTGAGACTCAAAACCCTTTTGAAATGGAAATTCAGACTCATTAAAGTGGACATTTGGGGTGATAAACATTTTGCCTTCAGAATTGACACACTTATATCCTTTGTGAATAAGACTATAACCAACAAACACACATTTGGAAGAATGAAAACTAAGTTTATGTTTATTAAAATCTCTAAGATAAGGAAAGCAACCACATCCAAAGATTTTAAGAGAAGAATATAATGGTTTTGATGCAAACAAGACTTCATATGGTGAAAGCGAGTTCAATACAGAAGTAGGCATTCTATTTATAAGGAACACTGTTGTATCAAATGCAAGCCACCAATAATGTAAGGGCATGGATGCATGAGCTAATAGGGTAAGACCAGTTTCAGCAATGTGTCTATGTTTTCTCTCACTTCGCCCATTTTGTTGATGAACATATGCACACGAATGCCAAAATTGAATGTCGGCAGTGGTGAGATAAGAAATGAGACCCTTATATTCCCCACCTTCGTCTGATTGCAAGCATTTGAGCTTGCAATTAAACTGTCTTTCGACCAAGTGATGAAATTTGACAAACACATAATAAACTTCAGCTTTTGTTCTTAAGGGAAATAACCAAGTGAAACAATTATAATCATCTATAAAATGGACATAATATCTATATCCTTCTAAGGAAATGACTGTGAGATAGACCCCAAACATCACTATGAACAATTGCATGAGGATGAGTGGCTTTAGAGTGAGAAATTGGGAAGTTATTCCTATGAAGTTTACCTAATTTACAAGCATCACAAAAAGGTAACTATGACATAAGACCAGCAGGATTTTTATGCATAGAAGATAGGATCTTATGTAATGATTCAGCATGCGGATGTCCTAGTCTATTGTGCCAAAGTGATAGTTGAATTTCTGGATTATTACTGACTTGAAAGACACATGGTGTATTATGCAATGAAGGTGTATTATGTAATAAAGATGCATTATGTAGTGAAGATGCATTATTGGTGGTTTCATTCAGTTTATCACAATGCTGAGATGATAAGCAAGATAATTGCAATATTCTTTTATTTAAAGAAGACACATTACAAGATAGAGATGGTTTACAGATATTTGAGTCAGTGGCCTCTGACTTACAACTGCTATTAGAAGACTGTATTGCAGTCATAATACAACTGTTATTAATAGAACTAGCTATATTTTCTGCATGTAAAGTAGGTCCTAAGGATATTTTTTCAACAACAGTAACATAAGTTTGAGGAACAGAAACAGACTGACTACTAGACGTAACAGTAGATGATAGTAGGGAAGGAGAAGTATGTGATGACAGGTTAGAAGGTATTTGCAACTAATACAGCCCAGCCTTAAGTCCTCCCTACAACAGAACTGTTCTGGAAGCTTTGTCCTTTACAGTGCAATAATCACAATCAAACTCAACAACAACATTATTATCTTTGGTAAGTTTTGAGATACTAAGCAAATTCTTTATAATCCTAGGCACACAAAGCACATTCTTTAAGTAAACACATTTAGATTTCAAGGAACTAGGAAGCAAAGCAAAACCAACATGAGAAATGTTTAGAGACTCACCGTTGCCTACTTGTAGTTGATCATTACCATCATAGTTACGGCTGGCTGTTAACTGATTTGGATCTGATGCAACATGATCAGTTGCACCAGAATCCATATACCAGGCTGGATCAAGAGGTGAGTTAGAAGTGATGATGGTAGGATGAAATGAGTTCATGTTAGGGAAGGGTGTAGCTGACTGAGCAGCAAAAAAGGCTTGGTTTAGAGGTTGCATTTGTGGATTAGGAACCTTAAAGCCTGGCTGTTGAGTTGAGTAAGAAGGTTGCTTTTGCTGATCAGGCTGATACTATTGAGACTGGTGATTGTGGCTTCCATTTTGTTGTATATGATGGTCATAGAAGTTATTGCTAGGACCAAACATATTGCCAGATGAATTAGTGTTGAAGCTGCCAAGACTAGCACCAAGACCTTGAGAAAAACCATTCAACTGCTATGGTGGATTGAAGTGAGCTGAGGCACCACTAGTATAACTGGTATTAAACTATGGTGAAGAACCATTATAGTTGAGTGAAGAACCATTGTAGTTGGAGTTGTAACGATTATAACATTGAATGGCTGTGTGTCCCATTTTGTCGCAAACTTGACAGATTGGTTTGCCTCTCCCATGTTTCTGCCCCTCCTTCTGCCATTTCCAACATATCCAAAGGGTCTATAGGCAGGTAAATTGGAAAGCTGACTTATAACCTCAGATAAGAGGTGAAGAGAGTTCTGATTCATTGACAAAACTCCAACAGTCAATGGATAACTCTGTGAAGGTACAGACAGAGCATTCTGCAGTGGAACCATATAATTGATTGATCCAAAATGTCCAGATCCAGGACTTCTAGAAGAACCTTCAATAGAGTTTAAATGTACTAACGCTTAGTTGGGACAAAGAAGTTGATACTTAGTTAAGTTGGGACTGAGTGATGCCACATTGACTGAGCAATTTGGAAAATCAGGAGAATTAAATTTCTCAAGTCTCAATTCATATTTCTGTAGCAGGAATTGAGCCTCTTGTAAAGTAATTGAATCAAACTTGGACTCAATCCTAGAAGTTAGATTAACAACAACTACTTCAAACTCTAGACCTAATCCATCTAAAACATACTGTAACACTTCTTCATCTGAAACAATCTGACCACTGGACAATAAACTCTCAGCAATCCCTTTCATTTTCTTCACATACTCACTAACACTCAGATTGCCTTTTTGTGTGGTTTGGAGCAGGTTTTTCAAATTCAGAGATTTAGCTTTAGAATCAGCCAAGAACTCGCTTTCAAGTGTAAACCAGATATCAATAGCAAACTTGCATTTCGACACTTGACTGAACATGCATTCAGAAATTGATGCTAGGAGCCATGTTACAAGAAACTTATCTGTCCTTTTCCAGATTATGCATTCTAGATTAATCTTTTCTTTTCCTAGGGTTTCCTTAATCTCACTTGAGCTTAGCTCTTTCAATTCATCATCACAAACAATAAGAGGTTCAGGACATGTAATCAAACCTATTAGGTGTTCTTCAAGATCGTGAGCACCTACTGTAGAGAGAACTTGAGACCTCCAAAACCGATAATTGTCTCAGTAATTGTCTCTAGTCAGTTTTAGAGTGATCACTTGAAGACTGGAACTGAAAATCGAAGAATGAACACTGGTTGAGCAGTTAAGCATCTTTTCTGTACTTTTGTTTGACAGATTATTACTAGGAACTCTAGCCATTGATGTTAGTCTTTTAGCTCTGATACCAAGTAAATCTCAAAGAAGAATAGAGGATGAAAGAGAGAAAGGATTTCTATTGATATTTCGTTAAGGAAAAACAGTTACAATTAGCTCATGTTTTATACTCTCATGAGCTGAAGCAAAGATGAGTAAACTGATAACTGATAGCATCGTTACAAACAATGTAAACCTCAAGAACAAAACGACACCGTATACAAGAAAGGCAAGAGACAAATTACAAGGAGATCCTTACCTCTTCATTTTATGACAAACACTTCCCCTTAAACTATACGGCTCTGTTTTACACCAAGAATGACTAATAGTTCATAGTCAAAACAGAGCTCTACAAATCCAAGAAAATGAACGAAAAGTGCAGCCCCTAACTGAACTATTACGAGTCTTAAAAGTGATCAATATTTTCTTCTAACACAAACTCGTTAGGGTCAGAGTCAATACACTTGATTTTAGATACACTGCATTAGCAATAAGTATGGAGTTACATGAAACTCTAAAATTCCTCTCTATACACACATCTCTAAAATTTAAGATATGATTGATTTATACTCTTTACAATCCAAAAAAATCCAAAAATAATAACCCCGTTTTATGTTTCTCTCTTATTTTTTCATACCTAGAATAATCATCCCTAAAAGCTATAGATTTGATTAAGTTTTGTGGTAATGTAAATCGATTGTAGGGTAGACTTTATTTTCATAATTAATTAGAGGTAGCCATGGGTCATTTCATTTTACATTCATAATTAATTAGAGGTAATCATAAATCATTTCATTTGACATTCATAATTAATTAGAGGTAGTCATAAAAAGTCTAATACTAAAAGTAGTCAATTCTCAATTTCAGTACGTCAACCAAACATTATTTATATTACAACAATAGTTTGTGTCATTAATGTCACATGTATTCACCCTAAATAAAAATAGTTTCCATTTTGCCGGCCATCAATGTCAGTCAACTTTAGTATGAAAGTATAGAGTCTCTTTGTAATTTGTCCCCTGCTTTCCTCTGTTTTCTCTTACACGATGTCATTTTACTCTTGTGAATATTATTGTAAAACAATCATCTGCTTCAGCTCATTACAAGTATAAAAGTGAGCTGTTGCATCTATAATTCTTTACCTAAGAAATGAAAATACTGGTTACTTGAGTACTCTTTGAAATTCTCTCCAGAACTCTCCACTTCTCTTTTAAGGTTTTACATGGTATCAGAGCCAAAGACTAACGTCAATGGCAAGAATTCCTAATCATAATCTCTCTAACAAAAATGCAGAGAAGATGATTAACAGCTTAGCCAGTTTTCACTCTTCAATTTTCAGCTCCAATCTTCAAGTCATTACTCCAAAATTAACTAGAGACAATTACCGAGATAATTATCTGTTTTAGAGGTCTCAAGTTCTCTCCACAGTTGGTGCTCACGATCTTGAAGAACACCTAACAGGTTTAATTTCCTGTCTTGAACCTCTTATTGTTTTAGATGATGAATTGAAAGAGTTAAGCTCAAATGAAATTAAAGAAACCCTAGGAAAAGAAAGGATTAATCCATAGTATATAATTTGGAAAAAGACAGATAAATTTCTTGTCACATGGCTCTTAGCGTCAATTTCTAAATGCATGTTCAGTCAAGTATCGAAATGGAAGTTTGCTACTGATATCTGGTTTGCACTGGAAAATGAATTTTTGGCTAATTCTAAGGCTAGAGCCTTGCATTTGAAAAATCTGCTCCAAAATACACAGAAAGGCAGTCTGAATGTTAGTGAATATGTTAAGAAAATGAAATGGATTGTTGAGAGCTTATCATCCAGTGGTCAGGTTGTCTCAGATGAAGACCTATTGCAGTATGTTTTAGATGGATTAGGGCCAGAGTTTGGTGCAGTGGTCGTTAACTTGACATCCAAAATTGAATCCAAGTTTGATTCAATTACGTTACAGGAATCTCAATTTCTGCTACAGAAGTATGAACTGAGACTTGAGAAGTTTAATTCTCTTGACTTTCCAAACTGCTCAGTCAATATGGCTGCACTCAGTTCCAACATGAACAAGGCTTAGATTTCTAACTCTGCACCAGCTTCCACGATTTCTGCTGAAGATTCCTCTGGAAGCGTTGAATCTAGAAATTTTGGGTTAACAAATCATATGATACCACAGCAAAATGCTCTGCCTATGCCTTACCAAAATTATCCCTTGACTGTTGGTGGATTGTTGATGAATCAAAACACTCCTCATTACTTACCCGAAGCTACAAATCAGCTTGGTCAATACAATGTTCCTTTCTATAGACCTTTTGGCTATATTGGCAATGGCAGATGAAGGGGTAGAAACAATGGCAGAGGTAAACCAATTTGTCAAGTATGTGGTAAAATGGGCCATACAGCCATTCAATGCTATCATTGTTACAACTCTAATTATAATGGCTCTGCACTTCAGTTCAATATCTCTAGTTATTATGGTGGTGCTCCAGTTTCTGGTTATTCTAGTGGTGCTCCAGTTTCTAGTTATTCTGGTGGTTCTCCAGCTTCTTTAGTCCATTTTAATACATCATCACCATAGCAATTTTCTAGTTTCTCTCAACATGACAGCATTGGTGCTAATTCCTCCAGAAACACCTTTGGTACCAGGAATCGCCTGTATGGTTCTCATCCACAACAACACGGGAGTCATAATTCACAGTCTCCACAGTATCAATTCATTGACCAGCAAAAGCACTCTTCCTACTCAAACCAACAGCCAGGCTTCCAGGTTCCCAGTCCACAAATGCAACCCTCAAATCAAGCTTATTTTGCTACTCACTCACCTACATCTGTTTATCACACCACCATCACCTCCAACACACCTGCTGGCCCTGCAAGGTATATGGATTCTGGTGCAACAGATCATGTTGCATCAGATCCAAATCAGTTAACAACTAGCCGAAGTTATAATGGTAATGATCAACTACAAGTAGGCAATGGTGAGTCTCTAAACATCTCTCATATTAGCTTTTCTTTACTCCCTAGTTCTTTGAAACCTAAATTTGTTTACTTAAAGAATGTGCTTAGTGTATCTAGAATTACAAAAAACTTGCTTATTATTTCCAAACTTACCAAAGATAATAATGTAGTTGTTGAGTTTGATTCTGATTATTGTACTGTAAAGGACAAAGCTTCTAGAACAGTTCTGCTGCAGGGAGGACTTAAGGCTGGTCTGTATCAGTTGCAAATACCTTCTAACCTACCATCGCATACTTCTCCTTCCTTGCCACCATTTGCTGTTCCTCCCAATAGTCAATATGATTCAGTACCTCAGTCATATGTTACTGCAGTTGCTAATCAACCTTTAGATTATGTTTTACAAGAAGGAAATAAGTCTAGTTATGTCAATAAAGGTTGTATCATGACTGATTTACAGTCCTCTGATGATAGTTGTAAGTCAGATGATAGTTGTAAGTCAGATGCTACTGTCTCAAATTTGTGCAAAACATCTCACTCATGTAATATGCCTTCTCTAAATAAAACAATATCATCATTACCTTCTTTGTTGTCTTTACCTTATGATACATTACATATAAACACCAATAATGCTTGTGAGCTTAACAATACCAATCAACCTTTGTTAAATAATAAACCTTGTGTTTTTCAAGTCAGTAATAATAAAGAGAATCACTTATCTCTTTGGCACAACAGATTAGGGCATCCATATGCTGAAACATTGCACAAAATCTTGTCCCATTTTCAGCAAGTTCCTGCTTGCAGTATGTCCCAATTACCATTTTGTGATGCATGTAAGATAGGTAAACTTCATAGAAATAACTTCCCAATGTCTCACTCTAGAGTAACACATCCACTTGACATTGTTCATAGTGATGTTTAGGGACCATCTCCAGCTGCTTCCTTAGAAGGATATAGTTATTATATTCATTTTATTGATGGCTATAGTCGCTTCACTTGGTTATTCCCTTTAAGAACAAAAGCTGAAGTTCAATCTGTTTTCATTAAATTCCATCACCTGGTCGAAAGGCAGTTTAATTGCAAGCTCAAATGTTTGCAATCAGACCAAGGAGGAGAGTATAAAGGCTTAATTTCTTACCTCACTACTGCTGGTATACAGTTTAGGCATTCATATGCATATGTTCACCAACAAAATGGGAGAAGTGAGAGAAAACATCGGCACATTGCTGAAACTGGTTTTACATTATTAGCTCATGCATCCATGCCTTTGCATTAATAGTGGTTTGCATTTGATATTGCTGTGTTTCTTATAAATAGGATGTCTATTGCTGTGTTGAATTTTCTATCACCGTATGAAGTCTTGTTTGGATCGAAACCAGTTTACTCCTCTCTTAAAACCTTTGGCTGTACTTGCTTCCCTTACCTTAGAGACTTTAACAAACATAAACTTAGTTTTCATTCCTCCAAATGTGTGTTTGTTGGTTATAGTCTTATACACAAAGGTTATAAGTGTATCAATTCTGAAGGTAAAATGTTTATCACTCCTAATGTCCATTTTAATGAGTCAGAGTTTCCTTTTAATAAAGGTTTTGGTTCCAACTCTCTTGAGTGAAATTCACCTGTAGCACCTGTTGAACAAGTAAGTTTAACCAGTCCTGAAATTCTAGCCCCTAGTCTTCCATTTATCTTTGAACAATTTGCAACTGATCGTAGGTCTAGTAGAAGAACTCTCTTGCATCATGGTTGTCCTGTAACTGCTTCTTGCAATAATAATTTCAACAAACTAGAAACCTCAAACACTGTCATCTGCTCTTCACAAAATTTTGAGACTCACGATGTAACTACTTCTTAACCGCCTTCTTTATCTGCTCCACAAAATCCACCCACACTCCAGTCTACTAAATCTGCCTTACCACTTTCTTCACTTCCCTATTCAATGTCTGAACCAGAAAACTCACAAGAACCTTCCAGTTTTCACATATCAGAATCCTCCCCAAACAGTTTTGTTCCTGAAACACAAAACAATTATTCAATTGTGGTTGACTTCACCAATTGTAAACCAGATAGTTCTTTAAAAACTCATCCAACCAGTCTAGAGACATTGTCCTCTTGTCCACTTGTGGTTGATTTAACACCATCACAATTTCAAGTTCCACCATCAACATTATTACCTACCACATCAGGTCATAACCTACAACAACAACCAGATTCTATAACCTTAGCAACTGATCACACTCAACAAGATCAACACAACCAAAAACAACCTTTCAATGTTCATCCCATGGTAACCCAAGCTAAGTCTACTGGTCAAACAACAACAGTCCTAATGTCCTCCAAATCATCAGCCATCATACAACCAGAACCTGCCACTATACCTGAAGCTTTGGCTAATGTTGACTGCAAGAATGCTATGCAAGATGAATTTGATTCACTTATAAGGAACAATACTTGGACTCTTGTTCCTAAAACTTATGATATGAACATAGTTGGGAACAAGTGGGTTTTTAGAACCAAATTCAATGCTGATGGTACATTGCAAAAATGTAAAGCTAGGTTGGTAACCAAAGGATTCCAACAAACCCCGGGCTAGATTATTTTGAACCTTTCAGCCCGGTTATTAAACCTTGCACCATTCGCATTATCTTCACACTTGCTGTCTCTTATGGTTGGGATATACAACAAATTGATGTCAATAATGCCTTCTTGAATGGCACATTGAGTGAGACTATTTACATGTAACAACCTGTTGGGTTTGAGAGTTCAACATGCCATTTACATGATTGCAAGCTTAACAAAGCATTATATGGCCTCAAACAAGCTCCAAGGGCCTGGTTTGACAGATTAAAGCAAGCCTTGCTGGAAAAAGGTTTCCAAAATTCAGTTTCTGATTCTAGTTTGTTTATTCTCAAGGATGCAAGTCAGATTTGTATGTACTCATTTATGTAGATGACATCTTGATTACCGAATCCAAGAACTCATCCATCACCAAGTTAGTTCATGATTTAAACAACCAATTTGCGTTGAAAACCTTGGGATCAGTTACCTATTTCTTGGGTTTAGAAGCTACAAGGACTGATGGAGGAATTCACTTGAGGCAATCCAAATACATAGCAGATTTACTTGTCAAGACAAAAATGCAAGATGCTCATCCTTGCCCAACTCCCATGGCTGTTGGAACTAAGCTTTTTGTTGGAGATAGTGAGTTGTTTAAGGAGCCTAGTCTTTATCAAAGCACCATTGGAGCATTGCAATACTTGACATTAACAAGACCTGACATTAGTTTTACGGTTAACAAACTAAGTCAATTCCTTCAAGCTCCAACAAAACTTCAATGGCAGGCTTGTAAACGTGTGTTGAGGTACATTCAAGGTACAAAATTCCATGGTCTAATCTTCAAACTAACCACCTCTCTTTGTGTTGAATGCTATGCTGATGCTGATTGGGGTAGTAACTTGGATGATAGAAGATCCACAAGCGGGTATTATGTGTATCTTAGTCCTAATCTAGTTCAATGGAGTTCCCGCAAGCAAAAGGTGGTTGCACTCTTATCTACTGAAGTTGAATATAGGGCTTTAGCACAAACAGCAACTGAATTGGCATGGTTGGACAGTCTATTCTCTGAATTAGATGTGAAACTAAGCTCTATTCCCATAATTTGGTGTGATAATGTAAGTGCAAGAGCTTTAGCATCCAATCCTATATTTTATGCTAGAACAAAACATATAGAAATAGATGCACACTATATAAGAGATCAAGCGTTAGCCAAGAGACTCCTGGTGCAATATGTTCCATCTAAGTTGCAAATAGTTAATGTTTTGACAAAGGCTCTTTCCATTTCTCAGTTTCAGGAATTAAAAGGTAAGCTAACAGTGGTTGCAGTAGAATTGAAAACTTAGTTGCTGAAGAGATCTTCATTTGCTGGTTTGAGAACTTGCTATTGTTGAAGTTGGTATCAGTTGCTATAAATGTTGAAATGAGTATCAGTTGCTGTATATGTTGAAGTTGGTATCAGTTGCTGTTGTTGAAGTTGGTATCAGTTGCTGTAAGTGTTGAAATGGGTATCAGTTGATGTATATGTTGAAGTGGGTATCAGTTGCTGTTGTTGAAGTTGGTATCAGTTGCTGTAGATGATTGAAATTGGTATCAGTTGCTGTAGAGATGGCTCTAAGCATCAGTTTACTGGTTTCAAGAATTTAACCAGTTGTTAAAGTTATAATCAGCTCAGTTGGTTTTAGTTCACTGGTTTGCTCAGTTTTGCTTGTTTTGAGAACTTACTCAACTCTTGAAGTTAGTATCAGGCACAGTACATTGATCTGAAATCTTAATCAACAATTGAAATTGATGTCGACTTTGAAATTGACGTCAAGATCAACTCACTGATCTTAGAACACCTCTTACTACCAATCGTATCACAAGTTTTTCACACTGCAATAGTGATTCACTATGTAGTCTGCATATTTGCAGACTTTATGCTAAAACTTGAGTTTAGTTCTGATCAGTTCAGTTCAGATTAGAAAATGATTATGAGCTTTGAAGTATTAGTTCAGATCAGAGAATGCTTATGAGTTTTTTTATGTCAAGAATGAGGAAGCAAGTAAAAGAAACGTGAGCTGTTTATTGGAACAAACTAGTGGCTTAGTCTACGGGGGAATGTTAGTCAGTATTTGATTAAACCCGTGGCTTGGTTTACGAGGGAATGTCAGTCAGCTTTAGTATGAAAGTATAGGGTCTCTTTGTAATTTGTCCCCTGCTTTCCTTCATTTTCTCTTACACAATGTCGTTTTACTCTTGTGAATATTATTGTAAAACAATCATCTGCTTCAGCTCGTTACAAGTATAAAAGTGAGCTGTTGCATCTGTAATTCTTTACCTAAGAAATGAAAATACTCGTTACTTGAGTACTCTTTGAAATTCTCTCCAGAACTCTCCACTTCTCTTTTAAGGTTTTACAAATCTTAGTAGACAAGTCCAAGCACTTTCCTAGGTACTAAATCTAAATAACTTAATCAACGATATAAAGAGCCAAACAACACAAAATCTAAAACAGCTTTTTACACGTGACCTTATGGGTCTAGTTTAAGGTCTCTCCAAGACATTGATATTTATATGACACATGAAAATTTCTAACATAGAACTTTTAATTTTGTCATCATGTTTAAAACCACTTGGATGTTTTCTAATATTAACCCTCTGACACTATTTGTTTGTTAATGGTAATAGAGATAAATATAACTATGTAAATTGCTTGTAAAGGGAAAGAAATCTCCATGGATTGTAAATTCTTGTTAGTTCTACTGTTCCTTTACCACTATACTACAAATGCCTTTCTTACAAACCAAACATCAGCCAAACCCAATGCTTCATGGGAAAACAACCCAAATAAAAGAGGTTATCAATTCATTGATGGTACTTAACTCAGACCCATCCTTCTTAGACTTGACAAAAATGGCTACCCAAATTTCAGCCTTGGTTTCTTAAATACAAATTCGACTTCTTATGAAAACTTATATCTTGTGATAGTTAAATTCTTAAGAACCTCCAATTCATCCATCGGAAACTTTGATCTTCCATTCGTTATTATCTGGTCTGCCAATGGAAACTCTCCAGTTCAAGAGAATGCCACTCTTGAACTAGCTGGAAATTTGATATTGAGAGATGTCAATGTTGAGATTGCGGAGCCAAATTCAATCCAAATTAGAATTGGATTAGGACATGGGTTTTCCTAATTTGTGTTTAAGTATAATTGTTTTCTTCTAGTAATACAATTGGAAATAAGATTATAATTATATTAGGAATTAAAATATAATTCCTATTAGGATATGGGATTAGAATTGTTTTCCTAATTTGAGGCATGAGAGATTCTTGCAATATTTCTTCTTCTTCATGGTGAAATGTTGCAGCAGCAAAGTTGACATAGCTCTCATACGGAGAGTGAACCACTGTAAATCTTGTGTTTGTGTGTGTGGTTATTTTGTATCCTTTGTTTACATTATTTTCGCTTTCAAGGATTTAGGATTTACTATTATTCAATTAAATCCCCCCAACAGTCTATGGTCGTCAGGTTTGGTCTACCAATACCTCTAGCAAAAAGGTTTCACGGATGTATTTACATGGAAATGGAAGTTTGGAACTTGTTGGTGCCAGAAGGAAATCGCTCTAGAAGTCCTTTGATCACCCAACAAACACATGGCTACCGAAACAACTCCTGAAGTTTAAGAAAATTTGACTTCTACCATTTCGGTATCCAATCTGTCAACAAGCAAGTTCTCCCTTCAGTTATCGTATAAGAATATTGGTTTTTACTTTAATCTTAGTTCTCCACAAAAATATCGGACTCTAGATATTCAAAATGGAGAAAAACAATTCATTCGGCATAGACCTCTTAAAATTCTCTTTCAAAGAGGAAGGTGTGCAGTACACAGCAACAAGGAACCACTCCCTGTTCTTGAGGCCGGAACCGAAAGGCCAATTCAATATCTATCGAATTACCAATGGGAAGCTGGAGATTTTCGATCTCTCTATACAAAAACTATATGGGGAGTGTATCTACCCACATATTGTGGCAATTACAGGGTCTGCTCTCAGGATAAATGCAGTTGTCCAGGAGATTCAAGATACTCTAAGCAATTGAATGCTACCGCAAATGAGTTTTCATGTGCATAGGATGTGCCGTTGTCATGCCAAAACATAACTCTTCACAACTTTTTGAAGCTTGAAAATGTTTCTTACTTTAGATTTGTCTCCCAGTTTGTTGATATAGATGTAGAGAGCTGCAAAATGGCATGCCTGAATGATTATTCCTGCAAAGCTGCCTTGATCCAATACAAAAGCAACCTTAAAATTGGTAACTGTTCTTTAGGAATGGAACTTTATTCTCTGAGGAATAATACGGGAGTGGTTTTTAATGACAATGCATTAGCATTCATCAAGGTACAAATGCAATCAAATATCATGGCAAAAACACCCTCGAAAGAACAGAAACTGCCTCTGGTTTTATTAATGGTATTGCTTGTTTCTGCTTTCCTAGTTTTATCTATTGGAGCATGCTATTGCTACAAAAGATGGAGGACGAAAAAATTTGTGCTTCAAATGCAAAGACGAGACAACTCCAATGACTCATCTTCCCTTCATGTAACCAACATTTTGAGGAAGTTTTCCTTCAAAGATCTGTGATCTGCAATGCAAAATTTCTAGGTTAGGCTTGGTCGTGGAGGGTTTGGATCTGTTTTTGAAGGAGTCCTGCATAATAGTACTAAAGTTGTAGTGAAACGCTTAGGACCAGATGCAAAGCAAGGCAAGAAAGAAATCCTATTAGAAGTTGAGACAATAGGCAACATTCACCATTTTAATCTGGTAAGACTTGTTGGTTATTGTGCTCAAAGATCAAATAGACTTTTGGTCTATCAGTACATGTTTAATGGTTCATTAGATAAATGGATTTTCCACCGAAACCACGCACAAACTCTCACTTGGGAAACAAGAAAGAAAATCATAGTTCAGATAGCAAAGGGACTAGAGTATTTGCATGACTATTGCAATCCAAACATCATTCACTTTGACATCAAACCTCAAAACATCCTCCTGGACATAGATTTGAATGTCAAGATTTCTGATTTTGGGTTAGCTAGATTGATTGATAAGGATCACACCCATGTGATGACTATGCCAAAGGGAACGTCGGGATACATGGCTCTTAAATTGATAGGGGGAAGAAATATCACAGTGAAGATTGATATTTACAGTTTTGGAGTTGTGATGTTGGAAATCATTTGTGGAAGAAAAAGTTCTGACTCCTGGCACGGTGATTATCTAATTGATACTCTGAAGATCAAGGCAGAAGAAAATCAACCTTTTGATTTAATTGATGAACAAAGTGAGGACATGCAAAACAGCAAAGAAGATGTTGTAAGGATGATCCGAATTGCCATTTCATGCTTGCAAAAAAAACTTTTATAAAAGGCCTTCCGCATCAATGTTGGTAAAGGTTTTTGAGGGTTTATTGGACTTGGAACTTGCAGCAGACTATAGCTTCTTAGATTTTATCCTTGAAGAAACACCCCGAGATATCATCCCAAGTGCTTCATCAACAATCATACCATCAGTTTTTAACAAATTGATTATCATGCAATCAAAATAACATTGTACCTATTCTTTTCTAGAATGGAACAGTGTCAAATCTAATCTTGGTACTATTTGCTAACAATTAATTTATCCATTCACCACTTCTAATTTCTACATTTGCACAAATTAATTCCAAGCACTGGCAAAGAAGATCATGACTAAAATAGTTTTTAGTTTGTAGGCCTGCAACCCCACTAACAAAAGTCAGAAGAATGGAAATAATGCCAAAGAAAAAATAGAAAATTGGCAATCAGGAATTGAAGAATTTAAGAAAAATTAGAAAAATAAAGACAGAATGCAAAGTTATGTCAATGTCTTATTCTTGACTATCAGTTAAGACAATAAGGTTATGGCTCATATGGTTTGGATTATTTGCTTTGTGTGTATTACTCTTCTGTAGCCTTATTAAATGAACTCCACTTTTACTAACTTAGTCAACCACTGTTGGAATTTGGGAGTGACAAATCAAACTTGCATGGCCCAAAAACGTGATGAACTATAGAGAGAAAACTAAACTTCTTCTTTTATTAATCTGAATGACTCAACATACATTGGAGACTTCTCATCTCTTTTATAGGAAGAGACCACAACTCTAATCCTAATGAAAAACTACTTCCTTATTCTACTAAAACTAAAAAAGGAAAAAATACATAAACTCAAATTCATATTCCTAATTAAACTCAACATAAAAGGAAAACAAACAATTAAACTTAAACTTAAACTCCTAAAGTAAACTAAAACTCTAAAACTAGAAACTAAGTCCAACTCTTCACATTTTACGCCCTCTCTTACGCACGCCTCTCTTCTTTGTTTTTGCACTCATTGTCATGACCTTTTCTGTTGCCGCGGTGATCGCTCTTTTTGCTCCACATTCTACGCTTTTTCCAATGCTCACCGCGATGACTAGGTGGTCTGCTTCTTTCTTCTTTCTCTTCAACCATTCTTCTTCCATCTCTTCGATTGTGGCCATCATTTCCTTTACCAATACAAGTTCATCTTTCAACAGCCATGTTATCGGCTTCAAGGTTAAAAATAAACTGCAATACTAATAGAGGAAGACGATGATGCAACTTTTAAAGGTACAAAAGTGAGACTCTAATCCCCATGTATTTGTTAGTATCATGAATGAATATAGTACTATTTAAGTTGGATATGTTTCATACTTTACATGGGATTAACGGATTATCGGTATTTGCTGACACACTCGGGGGATTGTTCGTACTTTACATGGGATTAATGGATTATCGATCAACCGTTCCGTGAAGAGGAACAAACGTTCCACGTCTCAGAATGAGCGTGGGAACTGGTCGTTCGTATTGGAACAGCTTGCCCTAAAAGTCCCCAAAAATTCCAAAAGAGTGAACGAGCACAAGAACGGGGTCATTCCTTATGGAACAACTTGATTGATTTGAGGATTAGGCATTCCTCATGATGGAACGGGCATTCCTACCCAAGTCATCAAAAGCTGTAATTTTGAACAAAACAATGAACGACCTAGAGAATAGTGTCGTTTATGCTAGAAAGGACTTGCCTGGAGATTGGAACTGGCATTCCTCAACTTGGAACGGGCATTCCAAGATTGACAAAAGGGGGTGGAAATGTCAGTTTTAAAAGTGCTAGGCAAGGGAGCTTTGTGAAAAGATGCATATTATGTGGATTGTTTTAAAAGGATGACAAATATAGAGGTTGTACTGGTCAAATGCTAATGTATTAAGGGTACAAGAGATTATACAAAAATTGAGGGGGAAAGTGATATTTGCTGGGCGCTCACTTTATATCCAATTGAAGCTAACTATAACAAGGAAAAAGAAAGAGAAAAGAAGAAGAAGAAGAAGAATAAGAAAATAGAGGAGGAAAAGGTGTACATCGGTCGAAAAAGCATTAGGAAAGTTAAATTCGACTTTTATTTTTTGTAGGTAAGCTTTAGAATTGGGTAATTTCCCATCCTTACCTCTCTATTCTTCTACCTTAGCGTTTTAAGTTAATTTTTTTCAAAATTAGCTCAAATAAAACCCTAACTTTCATGTTAATAAAATTCTCTCTAATGTTTTAGTTAAGCATGCCTATTGTTTTAAATTGCCCAAATTGTTTGATTTCTCTATAAAAATGAGGTTTATTGCATATTATTGATGAATAAATGTTTATTTACATGTGGAAGATGAACTTTGATGTTTTTGGACAAGTGTTTGACAATGATGCTAAAATGGGTTAAATTGTCAGTTTGAAAACTTGTTTGGAAACCTTTATTTTTACCCTTGTGTTACATGTATATTTTAATGTTACTATATATGTTTCCAACTTGAGAAATGGCATGAGTTTTGTGATAAATGATGTTTGGAAAGCATGTTTATGATGATAGTGGTTTTCAAACCACCCTACGTAATACTCATCCCCCTCATATTCAGTTTGGCTTTGCGCATGCGATGATTAGTTACAGTGCTTTGCCCGAACGATGTGAATTTCGTTGGGCATGATAGATTATGATATTCGGCCCGAGCGATGCTGAAACCGATACCATATGTTCCTATTGGATTTGTAAAAGATATGTTTATGAGTGTTTGTTATGAAAATTATGAGAAATGTTTCATGATGTTATTCAGAAAAATAGGTTTTATACTTTTCAGCTTTTCCCACATGACACGTCTCGATCACCCAAGTCTCATGGGTGCACCCTGAGCCTATGGAATAAGGAGGGTCGGGGTTAGATCATGTCAAAGACCAATTATATGTCAATTGTGGCTACTCTAATGTTGCAATTGGCCTTGTAAATTGTGAATTGGCAAAACCTTCTAACTTCTTAACCAATGAACCTTTCCCAATTTCAAGGTTAGGTTATATATTTTATAACAAATCCTTCAGAGATATCAAGGAATAGTTTCATAACCAAAGAAAAGAAGAAGGAAATATCTTCTTAAAAATAAAAAAGTTGCAGATTATTAACAAAAGAGACCAAGTCACTTGAATGTCTCTAGTTCTGAAAGTTTTATGACTTTACCAAGTTCATTAAACTTAAGTGGAATGGGTTAAACATGTTCATTTGTGTTTATGGGTTTGTTCATTCATCATCAACATAATCTAAACATCCATGACGTAATGTAAAGCACACAAATCAATTTTATATGGTTTGGCCAACTGCCTACATCCATGGGACCAAGTACAGACGAAGCTAATCTAGTATGATAAACATTTATAACTCAATTACAAAGCCAAAGTAAAGCACCAGTTGTAAAACACTCTTTGTTATGATAACACTTCAAACTTTACCCTCTGGTTGAACTTCGTTCTACCACAACTAGCTTTACACCAGGAAACAACCTGGACAACCTTGAGCTCAACTCAAGGTTCAATGTCGAAGACACCCTTCAACTCCAACAGCTCGAAATCCCATCAAGCATCATCAAAGGAAACTTGTTCCAACAACACTAACAACAAAGGTTAACAAGGTATTTCAAAGCTTACCAAAGCATATAGAACCTGATTAAAAATAAAGAAAACCTCAAATGATATTCAAAGAAAAATCAGAGGTATATTAAGGCTCAAAAGATAACACAAGGTTGAAGACGAATACAAAGAAAACTTGCTCAACAATGCACTAGACAACCAGCCGACAATTTCTTACATGTTTAGTTATTTTGGGAAAGTTTTCACCTACTTTCTTAGACCATCTTTGAAAAGCTAAACGAATTTTATTGACATGTGTACGTGGACCACTCTCACATATCTTTGGTCTGGAGAATATCCAAATATCTAATGAAGACACGACATTTGTAAGAAAAAATTGACTAGGCGATTGTCTCGACACTAACATTGATTGTCATGGCAACAAAAAGCTACAAAAACAATTGCCCATAAACACTGTGATGTCCTAACATCAAAATTTAATGTAGCCACACAGAATTCATAAGTTGATAAAAATACTTACAAGTTTTATTGCAAGTTGTGATAATATGAGAGTTGAAAAATTAGGCCACTTACAAAATAAAGGGGCAACTTCCCTAATAGCCTCTCTTATATATATATAGAGCACCAGAAACAGCAGGCTGCAGACTTTCCACTAGTAGCAATAGTGTCATGCATACTGAACTTTTTTGTCCCCAGCGATCTGAAAGAAACCGCTATATTTTTAGTCAATATGTCAGTCAAATATTGTCTTTATGACAACAGCAGTTGGTAATTCTAATACAAGATGTACCCATCCTTATAAATAAAATTAGTACTTTTGCCGGCCATAAATCTCAGTAGACAAGAGTACAAGCATTTTCCTAGTTATATATATTAAAATAAATCTGAGTAAACAGATAAGTCAATCTGCAAATTATATTTTCCATTTAGAATTAATGGTCTGTTATTGACATATTGTGTTGGTGTACTCTTATTAAAATAAGGATGGGCTCTTAAATTCTGAAGATATATGGCTGACGAAGAACATCCAAATTGTAGATAGATTTGAAGCTAAAACAGTAGAAGGAAGGGCTGCCAATAGAGGCACGAGGTATAATCGTACATGGTTATCTAATTCGATCTAATTTAAGCATCAAAAATTGATTCCAAGTTTCCAATTTCAGCAAAAGCAATGCATGTAATTTTGCTAGGTTACTTCATTTAAATTAATTTCATGAAAAGCCAAAAACGTATCAGTAATTACCATACCAAAAAAAAAAAGTATCATGTAATTATTAATTATTTGCACATTTATTGTTTCGCATAAATTCTATTAATTGAAGAGTAAACAACTTTTTCCACCCAAATAATAGTTTAATGACACTTTCTCACCCATAAACTTTTAAAATACCACTTTACTATCCAAATTTATATTTCAATTTTGATTCCAACAACGTTGCGACCTCACACCACTACCAATCTCTTATCCGATCATCACTCACCAAAACTCTCAAACCTTACTCCTACCGACTCTGCCAATTGTCGGAAATCACACGATTAGGGTTTGCACAACCGTCCCTCCCAAGTTAAATTCCAATCAATCTCAAACACCAAAATCCAACCTTGCACTACCAAAAGACTCATCGACCTCCCTTCTTCAAAAGACCCAATAGTCTGGACCAAGTTTGCTCTCTGTTCATCACTGGAATATAAATTTAAGTAACAAAGTAGTATTTTAAAAGTCTATGGGTGGGAAAGTATCCTTATGCCATTATTTGGGTGAGAAAAAAATCCTTAACTCATTAATTGAAACATAAAGTATGCATATATGTCGGTTGAATAACAACTTTTATTGCAAGTATGGATGGAGATGAGAGGTATGAGTATGACAACAAAAGTCCCATTGGAATTGCTAAAAGAGAATTGCATGCACTAGCATAGATGTTATGTTATTATTCATATGAAACACAGTATGAAAATGCATGAGAAGAACAATTAATAAAATGATAATTCCATTCTAGCCCCATCATGACCAACTCTCAAATTGGTCTACGATTGATCTGGTGGGGAGGACACTATTTGCAGTGGTTGCGAGGGGTCGTCGTGGCTAGATCCACGAGTGCTTGGACCGGATCTTAAAACTCGATGATCAGGATCTACCAAGGCGGTCACGGGTAATCGTGCATTCCATGTGGGCTTGGACCAGATCCTAAAATGCGATGATTAGGTTCAATGTTCAATGTTCAAGATCAAGATCAAGAGTTACCAAGCATGCCACACGACAGTGAGAAGAACATTGTAATAGCGAAAAGAGCAATATTATCTTTACAACTCAATCTCACAACCCCAACGTGACAACTCATAATGGGTCTCGTCAGCCAAATTACGAACTGACCAATTGCGAGTTACTACATCAGAATTGTGAAAGAAAGTTTGTAAAATTTGGTTGTGAGTTAATCTTTATTGTAACGAAAATGAGAAATGTCACTCTCAGGTTAGACATGTTAGATAGATTGGCTTTAGAGCTTGTTGGATACATTGATGTTGTTCTATATTCATTTATTTATAAGGATTTAAATAATACCTAAAAATGGAAAATAGTCTGGACATTCAATTTATGATAAAATGACAAGTATATACAGAAAAGAAATGCAAAGATCTAGCTGATACAGTAAAGAAAATTCGAATTTGTGTTGAATATACAAATATATCATCTATTTATAGGGATGTCAATAATACCAAAAAATGAGAAAAAGAATCTGATCGAACATGAAATATCTATGGTAAAATGTATTTATGAAACACGATGCAAAAATCAAATACATAAACCTATAATCTGATATGCCTTGACCTAAGAATTAGAAAAGTTCATTGACTGAAACTTTATGCCGTTTGGCCTTCTGTTTTTTTTTTTTTTTTTTTTTTTAGTATTCTTTTTATAATCTTTTCGTATTATTTTTTTTTATCCAAAGTCTCATATTTGAATGGAAAGTTTTGTATTTTTGAAATGTGGTTTTTTTTCAATTGAAAGTAAATAAATTATAATAATAAAGTTATTTTAGTAATTTCCATAAATCAAAATCATTTTTAACTGGGTAGGCCCATAAATGGCCCCTTTTTAACTTTAAATAAGATTCACAATTTGATGTTCTTTTATACATGTAAGTTGTTGCAACATAAATTTGTCCTATTTGATAATCGGATTGTTCTTATTCTTTTGTGTCTTAACCTACAAAATTTAAAAAAAAAAAAAAAAAAAAATGCTTTTCCTTGCCTTTCATTGGGCTTCCTTTGTCTTGAGATGGAAAGTGTTAAAGCTTTTAGATCTTGTTTTACGAGCGATCATCTTCTAGACTTCAAAATCACAAATTGTAAAATAAATAAAATAAAAGAGAATCCTGAAAAGTGAAAAGGGATGAAAGTGCAATAATATAATAAGAGAGGGACTAAACAAATTCAAAGAGAATAGTATGACTTTAATTTATTTCTCAAGTGACTTCACTTAACATGGAATACTTCACAAATGGAAACAGGCCTATTTATAGGAAACTAAACCTGCAGCTCTAAAATCACCTATCGAATAAGAATTTCAATGACCACTACCATTAGACGTTGAGGTGAATCAAACTCAAGACCTCTTGAGTAATACACCCAAATGTCTTAATTGACCACTTAGCCACCCAATGGTGGTTTACTTGCCATAAACTTGTCTTCATTGAAATTTTCCATTTGTCAAGTATTTTTCATGCGTCAGGTGGAAAGCCATATGTCATATAAAATGTGGTTAATAATTTTTCCCTTATACAATTTAAAAAAAAAAAAAAAGTGATTAAATTGATAATACCCTGTAGAAATAATCAATTTTACCACTCTTGACAGAGACATTTTTCATTATTGAAGCTATATGTTTCTACATCTATTCATTTTTATTTCTAATAGTATAGACTTTCCTCCCAGCTCTGAAATCATAAACACAAGACAGTGCTTCACATTGATAGCAAATTTTCCCATCAAACTAACAATAAATTAAATCATTGATGTATGATATAATATTTTATAAAAAAATATGATTATAAAACAGACTTTTGGTTTATAAATACATGTGTAACGGTTGATATTCAAAAGCTTACGAACTACAGAGTATCTTTCTGGCAAGTTGAGAGTCATCCTTCATCCTTTGATATTAAATACAACACACACACACACACACACAGATATATATATATTCACTAACAACACATATTTCATAGAGTCAAAGTACATGAATATTTCAAGGTTTGATCTATTTGATTATTTTGTTTTGCACAACACTTTAACTAGCTAGAATTTCAAAGTAATTGATTTTGGAAATGAAACATATGACACACTTATAAATCACCAAGAGAGAAGAAGTATTATTCTATCTTTGTTGAGAGTAAATGTTTTCTAATTTCCAATTCCAGGACTAGGAACTGATGACTTCAGAACTGGGACATCCTTTGCAATGTTCATGCCACTCAACTTTTCATTTGTACCCAGTTTATAATCAAACTGTTTCCCAGAAGAAAGTGTACTTGTGGCCTCCTTATTAAAGCCACTCAAAACCAGATTTTCCTCCAGAGAAAGGACGGCCTTCATTTTCTCCACGCTCAAGATTTTTCTACCTTCAAAAGAAGGTACATAGAAGATTGTTTTGACAAGAACATAGATGAGAGCAGTTTTGCTCAAAGAAGCCATGGAAAATGGTTGAAGAGAAAATATAGGCAAATGTTTGCAGATAAGATAAATGGTTGAGTAGTAAGGTCTAGGGTTTCTGATAGACCTCCCATTAATCATGTTTATCAATATAAAGGGCATAAGAGACATTTGAGGCAGTAAATGCAGGGTGTGAGGTGCCTAGTTGTTTGGAGAGTCTGTTACAGTCACGTGAGTAGGGATCAAAGTTGTTAGTAGAGAATAGGTGGTTAAGAAGATAGTTTAAATAGAGGGGGTCTGTTCTGGAGTGTTATCAAGTTTTAGACTATTGTCATTGAGGGAGGTCCCCAACTCCTCGAATTGCTAGGATCTATCAGTTTGGTGTTTTATGCATTATTGGTTATTCTTCTATTTTTCAGTAATATAATCTTGTTGAGACTTCATTGAGTATATTACTTTCTATTTTATGGATTGCTTGTGTGTTTGCTGGTTGATAGTGCAGGGAGTCTTAACAAATTGGTATCAGAGCTTTGTTGGGTAATGGTTAAATCGAAGATGGAGAACAGAGTGGAAGGTTTGGAAAAGGAAATGGGGAACATTGAGAAGGAAATGGGAACTGTAAAGGAAGAACTAGGGAGTATTAAGGGCTACTTACTAGAGCTTCATGAGTGGATGAAGTTTAAAGAGGAGAAGGATGAAAATCTGAGCCGGGATAAGGGGAAAGAATCTAACAATGAAGCTTCCAACAGTAGTGACAATAGGGGAGTGGATAGGAACAAGGAGGGAGAGAACTCAAAGGTGAAGAAGTTGGAACTACCCATATTCAACGGGGAAGATCCTTATGGATGGACATTCAGAGCTGACCGATATTTTTCGGTGAATCAATATAGGGAGGAAGAAAAAGTGGAGGCAGCCGCCGTGTGTATGGAAGGTCGTGCCCTGAACTGGTATCAGTGGGTGGAGTCTAGAGCACCCATCGGTTCTTGGACAAGTTTTAAAACTACAGTGGTGGAGAGGTTCAGACCATCATTTAAGGGCTCAGCTTATGAAGCTTTGGTAGCTGTGAAGCAGATGGCTACAGTGACGAAGTACAGGGAAAATTTTGAAGCTCACGCAGCACCCTTGCGTGAGGTAGGAGAAGACATTCTGATGGGGGTTTTTGCAAATGGGTTAAAGGAGGAAATAAGAGCTGAGATTCGTTTAACAAAGCCCACGTCTCTGTTTGCCTTGATGGATCAGGCCCATCACGTGGAGGAACGAAATTGGGTTTTAGACAAAAATCGGGCCAAATTTACTAAAGCCCAAGGAAACAAACTGGAGTATTACACTCAGGTCACCCCAAGCCCAAACCCGGAACCCAGTCGCCCAAATTGGTAGACTAACCGATCGCGAAATGCAGATCTAAATCCCTAATTTTCCCCAAATCGATTTCACGACAGAAACCAATTAAGCAGCAACGCGACGATGCAAAACTTCCGCGGGGATAATTTCCGACGAATGTCCAACGCTGAGCTGCAACAAAAACGAGAAAAGGGTCTCTGTTTCCGTTGTGCTGAGAAATATGGGCCAAATCCTGCTGTCGGAGCAAATCGATCCAGATACTGTTAGTGACCGATGACGACGAGGCAGAAAACGATGACGGCAGTCCTGAACCCACCTCGAAAATATCCGATGAAGGTAATCCATTGGCCTTATCCATGCATTCAATCGTAGGGGTAACCACTGATAAAACCTTAAAATTAAAAGGGGTGATTGGAGGGACAGAGGTGATTGTTTTGGTTGATAGTGGGGCTTCCCACAATTTCATTTTGCATGAATTGGTGCGAAAATTAGAGCTACCAGTGGAGAGAGGTAAATCCTTTGGGGTGATGGTGGGAAACGGATTTACAGTTAGAAGAGAGGGAATTTGCAGAGGAGTGCCATTGCAAATGCAAGGTATTGAATTGTGTCAGGACTATTTTCCATTTGAGTTAGGAGGGGCAGATGTAGTGCTAGGCATTTCTTGGCTTAGTACACTGGGGGATGTTTGTGCAAACTGGAGAAATCTGACAATGGAATTTTTCAGTGAAGGGAAGAGGGTGGTTCTACAAGGGGATCCATCGTTAGTCAAGACAGTGGTATCACTAAGGGCAATGCTGAAATCCTTGCAGAGAGAGGATGCGGGATATGTGGTCGAGTTATGCTCCATTAGTGTTAAGGAAGAGGAAACAGAGGAACCCATGGACCCCGCAGTCGCAGCAGTTGTTGATGGATTTAGCCACCTATTTGAACAGCCGAATACACTCCCACCCAAGAGACCCACTGACCACGCCATAGTTTTAGAAACCAAACCAAACCTCCCAACATCCACCCGTACAAATACTCATTTACCCAGAAAAATGAAATTGAAAGGTTGGTAGGTGAGATGCTGATGGCAGGAATTATACAACCCAACAGAAGTCCTTTTGCTAGTCCGATTCTATTGGTAAAAAAGAAGGATGGCAGTTGGCGGTTTTGTGTCGATTACCGAGCACTTAATAACATCACTATTCTAGACAAATTCCCAATTCCCTCAATTGATGAACTGCTGGACGAACTATCAAGGGCAGCCATTTTTACAAAACTGGACCTCAAATTAGGTTACCATCAGATTCGGGTTAAAGAAGAGGACGTTCCCAAAACAGCATTTAGAACCCACGAAGGGCACTATGAGTTCCTGGTCATGCCCTTCGGTTGACCAATGCCCCTTCCACTTTTCAAGCTTTAATGAACACTATTTTTAAATCAGTCTTGCGGAAGTTTATACTTGTATTCTTTGACGATATTCTGATTTACAGCCCTGATTTGAAGACCCATCTGCTGCACATGCGACACACCTTTCAGATTCTCACCAAGCACGAATTGGTTATCAATTACAAGAAGTGTCTATTTGCCCATCAAAGATTAGAGTATTTGGGTCATTTAATATCATCAAAAGGGGTAGAGGCTGACCCATAAAAGATTGATTCAATGTTATCTTGGCCCGTCCCACACACCATCAAAGGATTACGGGGTTTTTTGGGCTTAACCGGTTACTACCGCCGCTTTGTGCAGAATTATGGTTTAATCGCGCAGCCTTTAACACAGTTACTAAGAAAGGATTCTTTTACATGGACTGACCAAGCACAGCAGGCTTTTGAAACTCTTAAAGTGGCAATGACTGAGGTGCCTATTCTGGCAGTCCCTGATTTCATTTTGCCTTTTGAAGTCCACACAGACGCTTCGGGACAAGGGATTGGTGCTGTCCTGGTCCAAAATCAGCGTCCCATCGCATTCCTTAGCCAAGCCTTCTCCAACCAGTCCCGACAGAAATCTGCGTATGAAAAAGAGCTGATGGCCATTGTGTTTGCTGTACACAAGTGGAGCCACTACCTTAGTGGCCGCAAATTTATCATTAAATCTGACCAACGCAGCCTGCAGTTCTTGACAGATCAACATGCCAAGACACCTGAACAACAAAAGTGGATTTCTAAGCTCCTCGGCTTCTCCTTTGAAATCCATTACCAACCTGGTAGCTCAAACTAGGTAGCTGATGCATTATCAAGACGAGGAGAGGGTGCTGAATTGGAGGCCATTTCGATGGTCCAATTTTCTGAATTTGATGAGTTAGCTGCTGAGGCATAACAAGACCCCAAGCTCCAAGCAATCATACAAGACCTTCTTTTTTACCCTTCCAGCCATCCCTATTATGGTTTTCGCCGTGGCTGTCTCGTCTAAAAAAACAGATTGGTATTACCCACAAATTCGAAATTCATTCCTAAACTATTAGCCGAATTTCACTGCAGCCCGGGAGGGGGCCATTCAGGTTTTTTCAGAACATACAAGAAACTGATGAATATAGTGTTTTGGGCTGGAATTAAGAAAGATGTGCAGAGGTATGTCCAACAGTGCTTAGTCTGCCAATTAAATAAGTATTCTGCCCTCAAACTAGCAGGTTTACTTCAGCCCTTACCGATTCCAACCCAAGTTTTTGAAGATATCAGCATGGATTTCATTGGTGGGTTACCAAAGTCAAAAGGACAGATACTATAATGGTTGTGGTGGATAGGCTTACTAAATATGTATGTTTCATTCCCCTGTGCCATCCCTACAGCGCTAAAGATGTTGATGTACTTTTTATCTCTGTTATTGTGAAGCTCTATGGATTTCCCAAATCCATAGTATCCGACAGAGATAGGGTCTTTCTTAGTCAGTTTTGGAAGGAGCTATTCAAGGCTGCTGGCACTTCGTTGAAGTTCAGCTCAGCATACCACCCTCAAACTGATGGCTAGACGGAGGTTGTCAACCGCTCTTTGGAAACTTACCTACGCTGCTTCTGTAGTTCGCAGCCCAAACAGTGGCTTAGGTGGCTATCTTGGGCAGAATATTGGTACAATACCACCCATCACAATTCCATAAAAATGACTCCCTTCAAAGCCCTCTATGGAAGAGATCCACCCACTCTCCTCAGGTTTACTGATTCTCCTTCTGCTATGGAAGAAGTGAACCAGCAGATGGCTGCACGCAATGCAATTTTGGAGGAATTGAAACATAACTTAGCTGTTGCTCAAGAACAGATGAAGGGCACAGCTAACTTGCGCCGTCGGGATGATAGTTTTCAACCAGGGGACCAGGTCTATTTGAAGCTCCAACCATATCATTTCAAATCCTTAGCCAAGAAACTGAATGAGAAACTAAGCCCGAGATTTTATGGCCCTTTTACCATCTTAGCAAAGATTGGGCAGGTTGCTTACAAGTTAGAGCTACCCACTACGGCAAAAATTCATACGGTATTTCACATTTCTCAGCTTAAACGCAGTCTGCACCCCTCGGTGCCCATCCAGCCCTGCCCTCTTTCCTCATCGAGGAAATGGAACTTCTTGTTCACCCAGAATCAGTTTTGGCCATCTGCACTTTATTAGATGGCTCTGGGGAAGTCCTTATAAAATGGAAGGATTTGGCTCCCTTTGAAGCATCGTGGGAGGCTTTTGATGTTATCAATCTGCAATTTCCCCAATTCCACCTTGAGGACAAGGTGGCTCTTCATGGGGGGTGGGGGTGGGTGGTATTGATAGACCTCCCATTAATCATGTTTATCAATATAAAGGGCATAAGAGACATTTGAGGCAATAAATGCAGGGTGTGAGGTGCCTGGTTGTTTGGAGAGTCTGTTACAGTCACGTGAGTAGGGAATCAAAGTTGTTAGTAGAGAATAGGTGGTTAAGAAGATAGTTGAAATAGAGGGGGTCTGTTCTGGAGTGTTATCAAGTTTTAGGCTATTGTCATTGAGGGAGGTCCCCAGCTCCTCGAATTGCTGGGATCTATCAGTTTGGTGTTTTATGCATTGTTGGTTATTCTTCTATTTTTCAGTAATATAATCTTGTTGAGACTTCATTGAGTATATTACTTTCTATTTTGTGGATTGCTTGTGTGTTTGCTGGTTGATAGTGCAGGGAGTCTTAACAGTTTCTAGTTTAAGAATTTCAAGCTACTCTAAATTTATAATGGGGAAGAGGCGCAAGGGTCAAATTATTTGCAATTGTCCTTGAAACAATGCCTTCTGAATGTTGGGTTAGGCAGATTTGAACTAAGTTGAGGGGCTCTGTTCCTATTACTTTCATGTCATTTCTTACAGCCATTATTAGTCCTCGACATTATTGACCAGTGCAAGCAATATCAGAGAATTAGAAACACCTACGCATGGATAATTAACATAGTCATAATAATGGGATTAAGAACACAAACGGAGGGCTACCGTTCTTTTTCATGCATACAAAATTTCAACATTGTATAGTGAAACTTTACACAAATTAAATGCATGTACCCAATTATTACAGTACTAGAGCGTTAAGTCGCAATAGTTTTTCTAATTATAGATTACGTCCAGAAAAAGCTTCAAGAGGCTACGCAAATTCTTGGTTCCATTTGGAGTTGATGAGCCGGCTTTAATTCTAGTTCAATGGATCGACTATTTGTGGAAAGTCACTTCATACGAAGTGATGCTCTTGGTAAGGCAATTTTGTAGATTGCGACATTAATTGCGTAAATGGCTTCACAAATTGCAACACAAGAATTTAGTGGACGCCAGCAAGTTCTACGACTAAAAACTGAATGCTCATTAGTTCCTGGGAAGTATAAAGGAACAAAATAACCTAGAGCAACGATTTGACTTAACTTGTGAGACAGAAAGCAGTGCTTATATTCAACCATTTCAATCACAACCTTTAAAGAGTTTTCTTTTCTTTTCTTTGTAGAAGTACGTGTTTGAATTTTCCTACAAATAGTATTAGAAAAGTGGAAGAAAGATGTAGGGAATAAAACTATAAAAGTAAGCACAAAACCCACCAAAAAGTATGAAACTAAGATTGACAAGGAAACTCTCCAGCAAATCATAAAATTGATCTTTAATTTCAAAGGCCTTTAAGATTGACAAGTAATCCCAGTTTAATGTGATGTCGATTTCATTCCTTTGAAACGTGTTGTTCATAGTCAAAACAGAGCTCTACAAATCCAAGAAAATGAACGAAAAGTACAGCCCCCTAACTGAACTGTTACGAGTCTTAAAAGTGATCAATATTTTCTTCTAAGACAAACTCATTAGGGTCAGAGTCAGTACACTTGATTTTAGATACACTGCATTAGCAATAAATATGGAGTTACCTGAAACTCTAAAATTCCTCTCTATACACGCATCTTTAAAATTTAAGATATGATCGATTTATACTCTTTACAATCCAAAAAATCCCAAAATAATAACCCCCGTTTTATGTTTCTCTCTTATTTTTTCATACCTGGAATAATCATCCCTAAAAGCTATAGATTTCTTGATTAAGTTTTGTGGTAGTGTAAATCGATTGTAGGGTAGACTTTATTTTCATAATTAATTAGAGGTAGCCATGGGTCATTTCATTTGACATTCATAATTAATTAGAGGTTGTCATAAATCATTTCATTTGACATATATATTATAATATTTTCTATCCAGCTTCTTCCGGTTGGTTTGGAAAATTATGTTTGTTGGGATGTTATGGTTCCTTTTTCTAAATGTTTACTTGTAAAGTTACAAATGTGAACCCTATTAAGAATAGAGAAAACAAGTGTTATTAAGAATAAAATAATATTCTTACTAGGAGTAAAATCTCTTATATATCAATATCTCATGTACCACCTATAAATATAGGGGTGAAAACTTATTCAATGTTATGAAAGTAGGATGGGTTAACATAGAGTATGTGATGTAAATGGTTTGTTTCTACTCTGTTAATTAGATACTGTGTTTATAATATGTTTACTCTTGTATATCTTACTTAACATTACTCTAATGAATATCTTTCTCATCCGTAGATATAGATGGGTTATGTTAAGTCACATAAATATTATGTCTCTTTGTGGTTTGATTTTGTTAAACAATTCAAAGAAATAATAATAAAAAAGAGAAGGCTAGGGTTTCATTGATACTGCACAATTCAATTGAATACAAAAAGTATAATTTAACCTAAATACAAAGATATATATATACTAAACAAAGGAAATAATGAAAAGACAGATCTACCCTTAATAAACAATAAAACAAAATAACCCATATTTCTTAACAGATTTATATTCTTATTTATCTTGATGACTAAATTTTTTCTTGTGGAATCTCTTAACCACCATCTTCACTAATTGTCTAGAGATGGACAAAGACAATACGTGATGATCGTTTGAACCTCAAGTCCATTGAAAGAGGTAAGGAATATTATATATAACTAGAGATTTTCATTAATTTTGAAAGTAAATAGTATGTTCATGAAATTCCGAGGAAGAATACGACCATAATAAAAAAATGCAGTATTAAGAAAGTAGAAAAAAATGAAGGGAATAAAAGTAGGCACTCAAATTCTCAAACCAAAAGTATGATTTTGACTTGTCTTTTTGGAAAAGTCTACGTTACATCTGATTGTACCACGTCTTTTGACTTGATATTTTATATGCTTATCAATGTAGGATAACCCCTGTTATCATCTTCAGATAAAAGAACACTGAGATCTCTGTTTTGTTCTTTGCTCTGTTCTTAAATGAAGCCATTACAAGGAAAGTGGAATCCTCCTTTTGTCAACTTTTGGTTCATATGAGACAATAATTCTTCTCCGTCCACAGGAAAAAAGGTTTTTTTATAAAGCTGTATGCAGAGAAGGCTGTCTAAGTCAAGAAATTATCCATTGAATTAATGAAGGAACCACACAAATACATTACTGAGTAAAGGAAATATTGTATTGCTCAATCGCTACAAACTCATAATGCACTCTTTTTATGTCAATCTAATAGTTTCAATTGTATCATATTTAAATGTTTTCAAGGGTTGGTAATGTTACAAACCCGGTACAAAACTATACCAGAACAAATAAACAAATATAATCAAAATTGAGTAAAAATAATAAATATGAAGTTACTAGCTAGTGGCCTACTCCAGGACTAGGAACCGACTGAAGAATTCGATCAATTCCGGCGAGATGACCGAGAAAAAGCCTTTCATTACCAGCCATTGCATTTGCATGAACATTTTCACTGGGAACAGAAGGTGGAGGGCCTCTTGACAAAACAGAGTCTTCGAATTCTCCCTTGATCTCTACGCTTGAGAGCTTCCGTGATTCAGAAGTTCCTACATGGCAGCAGACTAGAATGCAGAAAATGAACAAAACAGAAATCAAACGAACCATTTTCAGAATGTTTAGAGAAGGTACTAAAATGGCAAGGCTGATCAAATAATGGTTTACGTCGGTATGAAGTTCTGCAAATTGGAGGAGGATTAATTATATACGAAGCATACAATAACCATATATATAAGACTAAAAATACAAGTAGACTTGGCATATTTTTGTCAGGATTGAAAATGTTCGTGGAAAATGTTGGGTTAGGTACAAATGGGCTAATTTATTAAGCTGCCGGCTTCTCTTTTGTATTAGTCTCGTGCACTGTACTTGCTCACATAATACAACTCCAAATATCTGGTCAATATTCAGCAAAAAGACCAATTTTTTCATGTCTGTTTCTTGTATCATACTGCTATGATCATAATAGACAATTGTTTCATGAATTTGTTATTATCAATCGCACGATTTCCATACATACAAATTCACTGCTTTCATCTATGCATAAGTATTGCTCTGTTTCATATATCACTAAGGATTCGAGCTGTCCATTTTACTTTGACCAAAATTTATCAAAGGTAAAAGACGTCCCACATCTTCAGTTGTCTGTATTGTCATATCCTAATTTCCTTTTTTGCTTTTCTTTCCACTATTATTATTATTATTATTTTTTTTTTTTTTTTTTTTTTTTTTTTTTTTTTTTTTTTGGTTTCCAGAAATCGATATTTGACCACCCAATGCTCTCATTGATTATGATTAGGACAAGCTAATTAAGGCCGGCTTACTTCATAATAGTGTTGAAACTGAGCCAATCGAGCAAGTTAATTAATTTAGGTGAAAGAAACATTCAAGTTACTATATCTAATGTGATTCTCACGTACTTTAGATTAGGATCTTCTCCTTACTTTCTGTGAGCTTTTAAAGATCTTATTTTATTTCAAGTAAAAAGTTAACCGTGAGAGAATTTGCAAATTGCAATGTCCAGAGTTTGTCGGAAGGAATGATGTTGCCCTTCTCTTGCGTCTTGTTCAAGATCAATTGCCTAGCATTCAAAAGGGCATTGAAAAGATGAATACAAGAGCGAAAATGAGAAATGTTGTTCTTAGGCAAGCAATGTTTAATTAATTAATTAATATTGCTTATGTTGCTAATTCTATAAATTGATGTTTCCACTATTTACATCTCTCTATATATATAAGGGTTTTGAGAATCCATAATCGTAAGCGATCTGAAAGAAAAGTGTATATATATATGGGAAGATCTGATATTATAATTAATAAGAGAACACTTTTTTTCTTAGGTAAGTGACGTATCCAGCCCACGTTAGAGTCAGCCTAATCCTATATATATATATATATATATATGGGAAGATTGATATTATACTTAATATCATAATTAATAAGAGAACATTTTTTTTAGGTAATTAAGTTACCTCGGCCCCTAGTTAGTAAATACGGGTACGGTAAAAAAAAGGTACTGGAATTTTACGAGTATAATACGACAAATGGTGAAAAATAACCATAAAATTTGGATTTAGGAAATACGATACAAGTATATACAGGTTTAATACGGCATATTGTAAATAATACGTTTTGAGAAATATGACAATATCAATCTTGGTTTTAACACTTTTCATTATGGACCACCTGATTAAAATCAATGTAACATTTCAAATGCAAAGTATTTAATTAACAAATAACCATTAGACTTAATAATATAACACAAATACACAATATATAATTGAGATTCAAATTATAGTCTCCATAAACACAATATATAGTCAATATTCAATTATAGTTTCAAACCAAACACATAACAAAACCAAAATTCAAAGTCGAATTAGAGCTCCAGACAAATAAAATACACAAATAATACAACCAAGATTCAAATTAAGAATATTAAGTATATGTTTTTAATTTGCCCCAAATGATCTTTTGGTTGGAAAATGGTAATGAACGATCCAGCATTTATTAAGTTGATGTTTTTAATTTGCTCCAAATGATCCATTATTCAGCAATCAAAGGAACCTTTAGAGGCTGTCTTAAATATATCAAGTTTCACTTTGATGATTCTTGAAAATCAGTCCCAAGTATCTTCTACTACTCTAATTGTCTTCATTGTTTCATGTTACACATAATTGGGTAGTGGGTATCCCATATACATAGCCTAACCATTTCTAAAAAGCTAACACTTCAGAGTTTTATAAATTAAAACTTTTATAAACAAAAACTGTTATAACCATTTCATTTTGACCCATACAATACAAAACAACAATACTAAATGCAATATTATGGCACGGATACCAAATAACAAATATAACTCGCACAAGTATTTTATCAAACATATTTAAAGCTAATCCACCAACATAACAAATCTATCAATCCATCAGTCCCTATTACTACTCACACATCAGCACAAACGCAAGCAAATCACTAGCATACGAGATTCAAAGAGAGTTAAAAAGAGAAGAGAAGAAGAGATCAAGAGTCCAGAGTCAAGAGATTGAAGAAAAGACAGTTAAAAAAATGAAGATCTGTTGAAGATTTGAAGAACTGTGGAAGAGAATTGACGAAGAGCCAAAGAGGAGAAGGACAAAAGAAAATCTTTTATAGTCAATACACACCCCAACCCACCACCAAAAAAAATGGCTTTTCACTTTTATTTATTTATTTATTTTTTTTTTTTTTTTGCCTGCAATAATACTCATATAATTCAGGAATTATATGGATTGGGCATATAATAAATGTATTATATAGCAGCCTTGATAAAATACGTAATTCAAGTTTTATACGCGAATTTACTAATTAGGTCTAGGCTCACATTTGGGTCTGCCTATCCTCGAGACCACGGAACACCCTACAAGCCCAACGAACCAAAGTAATTGTACAAATATGGTAGGTACATTTTCTGTAACTTGAACACAAGACCCCTTGGGTATAACTAACCTCAATGGCTAAAGGGTTTACCATCCGACCACAATGGAAGATATTATAAGAGAACACTTTTGGGGCCAGGGGACTTGAATTTTAGGAATCATAGATGGAAGACAATCTGAATTTTCTAAACCCTTTTAATTTTCTCACATATGATTAATTTGAAGAATGTCTTCGAATTCCTTCATGAATTATCACTTGTATAAATGGTTGGGCACTTGTTACGTATAAATTTTCTCAGTTCTTGATTCAATTCAGATTCAAACTTGTGTTAAAATGGTTGTTTTAGTATTCACTATTCACACATATATTATGGTGGTGGTGGAGGCGTAGTCATTCTTTTAAGAATAATATTGTAATTGCAAATTTTTTATGCAAACTTTTTTATTTAAATTATTACTGAATATTATTATATATATGATGACCAAATCATTTATTTTAATGTAAATTAATTTACTTCAATTTTAACAATTCATTACATTCTAATTATATAATTTAATAACATGAGTGAATGAATAAAATTTGAGAACATTATATATAATTTTTCAGGAAAATAATGTAGAAATCAAGAAAATTATATGTTATATTGCTATTAACATAAAAACCATATCATATGTATTTTGTATACCATTTCAGTATAACATCAAGGACATTAAAAAAAAAAAAAATTATATATAATGATAAATTTAATACTCTATAAATGCAGGATACTGCACACCGGATACAATGAAGTGTCTAAACCAAACCCACAATTATATATAGCAATTTGAATATATAATTCAGTATAGATAAGCAGCGACGACTGTAATTGGACTATATAATGAGTCTAATTAATGGCCGGCTCCCGGACTCGGAACAGACTGCAAAATTCGATCAATCTCAGTTAAATGACGAACAAAGAGACGCTCATGCTCATCACTGTCCATTGCATGGCCCTCAGGGAGAGCTCCAAGAACTAGACTGTCCTTCATGGAAGGGACGACCTCTCTCTTCTCCATGTTCAAGAGCTTTCTAGCTTCAATAGACGGTGCAAAAATACAAATTAAAGCAAAGAAAACCGCTAGCAAAACAGGGTTTGAGCGAGCCATTAATGTAGATTATTGAACGAATGTAAAGCTTGAGAATGAATGAATGTTTGAAGTACTGGATCAAATTGGTGGGGTTGTGAGCTATATGTTTATATATTTATAGGTGTGCATAAGGAGAGTCGTGAGGGTAAAGTTATGAGCAGAAAAGTCAGCAAGTTTGAAATTTGTTAAGGTATATTTTGATGGAAGATTAATAAATATGGAAATGCCTCGTGGAAGTTGGGTTAGGTACAAATGAACTAAGCTGCCGGCGACATAGTCCGCTAAAAGTTTCATGCACTGTTCTTTCTTTCTCATGTGCATCAAAAATTTATGCATATTATTCAAAAGGTCAAACTTAATTTATTGTTTTAGCTTTTATTTCATGTGAGAATCTGGGGATCTTCTGATTCAAATTCAATGGAAAAACAGTGGATCTGAAAGCTACACTTTCTGCCAACACGGTGTCGACCCTAATTAATGGTGATTATGTGTAATTTTGTTGCGTGTAAGGCTTTTCAATGGTAGACCAACACAATCACACATCTGTCTCTCGACAAATCAAATATGAAGGAAGATAGAATTTATTAATATGCCGGATTTTAATTGTTACTGGGTTAATTAATATGCCCGATAAGATTAGGTCCAAATTAAAATATATAAAAATAAATAAATAAATTATAAACTTAATGTTCATAAAAGGCAAAATATATTTTGATTTGACATAAGCGTATCTGTTGAGTAATCTAGTTGAAACAAAACTACTTTGTATGCTTATGAGATTCAATGGAAAAATGACAATAAAAAGGGACAAAACGAGAATTCGAGAAGTCAAGACTTATTAGGGAGCTCAAGGCAAATTGTTTAACTACTTAGCATTATTTTACATTATCGTATTGCAAAGTACTTTGCTAATTAAAATATTAAATCAGTTGACATTGATTATATTATACTTCAACTCAAAACTGGAGCAAATATAGCCAGCAAAACATTTCTGGACCCAGAAACTTGGGATATTTGGCTGATTATTGTTACTTAATTCTAACAATATTATTATTTTAAACATTAATAATTTTGTTAAATCAAATATCAAAATGTTTTGTTAATCAAAGTCGTAGAGTTTTATCTTTTAAGTAGTAGAAAAAGATAATTTTTTTACGAAATCCGATCGAATTCTCATAAAGAATTCTCAAATTTTAAATCCGCGCCTAAGAATAATTTCTTTGCATGCTCCCATCTTAGATTCATTTGTTTATACAAGTCAGACCCTAATATAAAACTAGAAGTCAGAATAATGTGTTAAAGGAGCATCGAAACTAAGATTCGCAAAGTATGGTTGAAAAAGGATTAATTTGGACGTACATTGGAAGATGATTTTTTTTCCTTCTCTGAAAACACAAGAAGACTATAAATTAATTAAACCATGGCGGCCATTAATCCCTAGAGAAGGATATTTTAACAACCAAAAAATGTCAAAGCCGGTTTCAATATTATTTTAACAAAGAAAATACTAATGTACTTACTGCTTCTAAACTAGAATTAGCCGGCAATATTATGATAATTTATATAAGCCATCTTAATATTAAGCTTAGACTTGCTAGATTCATGTCACAAACGAATACATTACATCACATAAATGCACTTTTTTTTTTTTTTCCTATTGCATGTTTCTATTGATCACTAATTAATCAAACTAATAAATAAATATAAATAAAAAGTGGTTTGTAAATTAATTTCAAAAGTTATAAAAAATGTATGCCTAGAGTTGATTATGGAATAATTCAATTCATTAATGGTTTCCAAAAGTCGGTTAGGGACGTGCAAGGTGTGGGTGGCTATTAAAAATCAATTTTTTTTTTTATAAATTATAATTTACTTTATATTAAAAATTTAACAAAAATTGAAAAGGTATAATATGTTTATACAGTATATATACCTGCTTCAAAGAGGATTTGACATTTAAAGCAGTTTCAAGTAAAATATAAATTGTCATGCACTTTGCTTCAGGATTTATTGATAAAATTTTAGCGGTGTGGATATTGATTGAGCTATAAACTTACTTCAAAAAACGGACTTGATATATGTCAACTAGCCTCTTGATAAATCACAGTCTAATTTTGTATTAAACATGACAGAGAAAGAAAGATTTACCCAATAATCAATTAAGTAAAAAATAATTTAGAATTTCCAGACTGCCACTCTCCTATGTATAATCAAAAAACTAGAAAATATCTTTGTAAAGATAAATATGAAATTAATTAAAAAAGAATTAGCGATATAACTAGTTAAGCAATTTCCTAATTCACCATCAAGATGCTATATGAAGACACACGTATACAAGTAAAGTAGCTCTCTTTCTTATTTTTGTATTCAACAAATGCTTCACGGTACTAAATTAATCTTGAGAAACCCTAATATTTATAAGATGAAAGTTGGGAATATCAAATCAAAAGGTTAATGTCATGATAAACAAAAGATTCTTGAAATGATCGAAGAGAAAAATTAAAATCATCATCAGAACAACATATATCATACTAATTACCAAATAAACTCTAATATAAAAGAAACTACTGGATGAGTTATTTTCATAACAATTTTTTCTAATATAAAAGAAACTACTGGATGAGTTATTTTCATAACAATTTTTTGCAAAAAAATTCAAGAACTGACACCATGTATTCATTAATTAATGAAACACAAACTAATTAACAAAGATATCAAACTCCTTGAATTATTGCAAAGATTACGCAAAAAAATTATTGAAATTATGAAACTGTCGCAGAAAAAAATTGTAATTGACATAGGAACCCATATAAAACTAAACAAACTCTATTGTATTGAGTGGTGCTAATTCTTCATAATTAATTACATTGTCGATTTAAAGTTCTGGAAGAATTCTTTACATACAATTTTCACCAAGAATTCCAAGAAACAAAAAAAATAAAAATAAAAAATAATTAAGAAATATCAAACTGCTGGTTTAATTATCACAACGATTACAGAAATATCATCGATTTTGCCTCCAACGTGCTTGTATTTCGCTTTCTTTGCAGCTCTTGCAAACGGAGAATCTGTTAATCTATCGAACGAATTATAGAGTGCATGTTTTGCTATGTTCTCCGCTAAACTCTCTGGACATATTTCTCCTTTTGTTCCCTTTAGAATTTCTTCAATCTCAGACGGAAACATATTATCAAGTAACCCATCACTTCCGCAAACTACAATATCTCCACTCTCCACCATTACTTTCAACTCTTCTGCAATATCAGGACGATCGCTCTTCTCGCCATTACCCAATTGATATGGACAATTAAAACAACGTTGTTGCATCGGTGACTGGTATATAAATTTCTTGTTACGAAACTGCATAAATCCACTGTCTCCCACATTCGCAGCATGTAAACAATAATCTTTCAAAGTAACAATGCACGCAGTGGAAGAACCTTGAGCCGTAGTGATCGAATAGGCATCTTTCAAAACTTTCTTTGGATTCACCACGGCTTCCTTGGGTAAACCGGATAATGCAATAAGAGAGTTTGTCATGAGTTCACGTGCATATATACCTGCGTCAATCCCTCTTATATTCCAGGCACCAACGCCATCAGCCACCCCGAAAGTCTGCTGCTCTTGACAAACGAAGTGGGCATCTTGCCCAAGTGGCAGTGATACTTCATCTTTAGGGAGATAGAATGATCCCATTGTTATCTGCAGTAATCTTCTCTTGCATGGCGAAACCTTCGATTTCTTCTTTTTCTGCGACGGCAGAACTTCTGGGTGAAGTCTCTTCCGTTTGATTATCATTGGAAGAACCTGAAATTTGATGATAAAATTACCAAGTAATCAAGCGAAGTAGTAATAAAGTAGAGAGTGAGTTTAATAATGGGTTAATTTCAATTCCACTGGAGATAGGAAACTCTTCAATGTAGGAAACTCTTCGATTTCGGAAACTCTTTTTTTGTTTCCTAGTAGAGATATGAAATAAAAAAGGCTGATTTAATTTATCCATCCTAACTATCTTGAAACAACGATCACGATCAGTTCCCTAAGTTTTGAAAACCATCAATGTTGCACCCAATTTTAAATCTCAAATGTTAAAATTAACAATCAAAGGACATTTATATCTTTCTTTCCATCATATACAATATTAAAAGAAAATAAACCCTAATCTCCCTCAATATTCTCTTAAATTACAAAAATTACCCAAAATCAAGTGTATACAAAAACCTACTAAAAAATATATATATAATAATAATAAATGAATTGTTTATTAATCTAATTTGTGATTATTTAAGTGCCACCATTTATACAAAATCTTGTTTTGTCTTTAAAAAAGAAAAAAAAAATTATAATAGTAATACCACCGTGATACCACATCAGAATATTTTAAATTAGAATTAAATTATTTTTTTGACCTATGTTTAATGCTTCTCACCATGGGATTTAGTAAATGGAATTAGGGGAAGCACTAAATTAATTCATCCCTCCTTTGGCTTTATCTTGTTTAATATTAATAACTCGGGAATAGATAAAGATTGACTTAATAATTATATTAATCATATAGTGTAATTACTACATATTAAAAATTGTGCGATTGACAAAGAAAACCGCCATAAATAATGGTACAAGCGAGCTTCATTAATTATATACCACTTTTAATTAGACAACATTTGAAGAGTACCAATAGTGAAGGGGCATATTCAGAAATCTCTGTTAGGGTTTGCCAAATTAAAAATTAATTACACATTAATTTTTTTGTCCATTAATATTTATGTTAAAACGGATCAAAATTTGGAAATTGTATATATTAATATATTTTTTTTAAAAAAAATTGAGGATGGTCCACTAGAGTAGCATCCGCCACTGCCAATAGATAAAAAAAAATATATTTATGTCTATACAATTGCTAGAAAAAAAAAAAAACCTTCATAATACTAGATCCCAATACATTAGATACTATAGTTATGGCACCAATTTGAGCTAAATTGATTAAATAGAGTAATAGACTATAAATATGAAAGTTTCATATTGTATTAATAGTTTAATATGACACATATATAATACGAATTTATGTTTAATATTTTCAAATTATTAATATAATTAGTCATGTTATGATAATTTCAAATTTATATTTAATCTACAATCATTTTTTTTTTTTTTTCACTAGCCTAGCTACTTATTCTGTCACGAGTTATATTATATGTTAAGAATACACTATTTTTCTCATTTTTTAAATTATTTTTTGATGATATATATAATAGTCTACCCGTAAAACTCAATTTTAAAATAGTCCCTATGACTACTCCACTCTTCACTTGGAGGGTTTCACAAACTATTTCAGCTTTAAGTCATAATGTACAACAGATATTAGTTAACAAACACTATAACTAATGGACCTGAAATCTCCAGCAAGTCAGTTGAGTTTCCCAAAGAAAAAGGTTATATTTAGAAATTTCTAGCGCTATATAAATAATTTGTGAATCATAAACCCTTAATAAAAGTTTTCTACCAACTCCAGATAGTCTATGAACCAGAGATGAAGTTTAGCTTGACAGCTAATCAAAGACATACATAATGAACGTAAGAACTTTGCAACTTCTAGCATTAACCAACTGAAGTATGTAATTTGATGATGAGTTAAATCCTCTCAACAGAAACTTCATAAAAGTTCTAACCTAGATGAAACAGAACACAAAAATTCACCAATCCAGATTATAACTAGAAGCAACCATGGTAAAACATAAAGCACACCAAAACAAACCCCATTATCCCTTTCCCTTCCATCTATAGGCCATTTGAGTATACATCCAAATTTATAATGGTGCTCTAACAGAAAATAATTTATATTTATCTTCTGCAGGATTACCGGATGTAAATTTTTGCTTTACATCTTACAGTGGTTTTAGTTCAAACAATAATCAAGGTATCGACTAGCAAATACATATAAATTAGCACCTTTCTCGCGTCACACCATAGATAATGTCATCCCAGCATCGCCTGTGAATCTGTATCAAATAGCACATTACTTTCTCAGAGCATCAAAGATGTTCTTAACAACTCCAAATTATGCAGTGATCAACAATGTGGCCTGGCCACACACCTTGTGCAGCCCAGAAGTAATTTATGACTCACCTCTTCAGAATGCCTCACTTCTTGCAAGTATGGTGAAAATATACAAATTTTGCGAACAGTAAGACTTAAGCTAGCATATCCTGCACGTGCAGACATCATAACAGAAAATCATGTTTTCAGTTGAATAAAACCCAATTTTCTTATCAGCAATCTTAATTTAGGGAATAATCAAGATTTTGTTAAGCTCTGAGGCATTTGAAAGCTCATTCTCCTTGCATACTGTAGAAACTATCATCCTCCAGGTTTCATAATCAATAACATTTCCTCTAGTCAAAGTACTCAAAACTGTCCATAAACACTCCATATCCCCTACCTGACACAGACCATTGATAAATTTATGTACACTTGCAGTACGAGGCACATGACCCTTGAAAATCATCTCATCCAGAATCGATGCTGCAGCCTTGAACTGCATCCCATCACACAGCCCATCAAAAAGTATCCTATATGATACCACATCAGGAGCACAACCTCGTCTAGGCATGTCTTCAAGCAGATCATTTGCCTCGCTCAATTTTCCCTCCTTACACAACCCGCCAAGTATCACATTATAACTAATAACATCCGCCTTACACCCATTCTCTCCAATCTCATCCAAAACTTTAAAGGCCGCTTCAAAATCCCTTTCATTGCAAAACCCATTAATCATTGCATTATAAGTCACAATATTCATTTTGCACCCATTCTCTCTCATTTCCTCCAATACCCCAAAAGCATCCGCCTTCCTCCCTGCCTTAAAAAGGGCGCTAATGAAAGTAGAATAAACCGCCGTATCCACTTCCATCTCGTTTCTCACCATTTCTTCTTTCAACCTAAAAGCTAAGCTCAACTCACCAACATCACAATATCCTTTTATCAATGATGCATAGACATTCTCATTAGGCCTCACCTTATACACTCTCACCATATCATCCTTCAACTTCGATGCTTGTTTTAACCTCAATTCCAAACAAAGCCCATAAATCAACGTCCCAAAAGTCACCTCATCAGCCTTCAGACCTCTTCTTAGCATTGCACCAAACACACTCCACGCCTCCTTCAATTTCCCATTCACAACACAACCATGAATCAATATATTATAACTACAAGAATCCGCGCTCCCATCTTCCTCCATACGTGCAAAAACTTCCCTCATCTTATCAAACCTCCTGCACTTCAATATCGCACTCAACAATGAGTTAAAAGATTTCACCGTTCTCTGCACCCGAAAACTCGGCATTTCATCGAACACCAGGAGCGCGTGCTCGCACAAACGCGCGCGTCCATAAAAACCTATAACATTGCAGAAGATTATCTCTTCGGGAGAGATGCGAGTGTCTTGCTTGAGTTGATGAAGTATTTGACGCATTTCGTCGAACATCTTCGCGCGACCGAGCTTGGTGATGATGAGGTCATAGTTTAGATGACTGTAACGAAAGGGTTTGACTGGAGGTGTTTGACTGGTGTTTGGGTTAGGGTTTTGAAAGAGTTGAAGGGCGAGTTTGGGGTCTTTTTGGAGGCGGAGGAGGGAGGAGAGTCTGAAGGAAGATATGAGTTTTGGGTTGGTCATGTTTTCTTCTGTTTGAGAGTTCGTTGGGCACCCGCCAAAACATGTTACGCAAATGGCAGTTTAATTAAAGTTCAATTTAATTCTTCTAAATTTATTATTGTAATCCTAATTAATAGAATTTCGATGATTATATAGTTTTGAAGCAGATATTAAAAAACTAATTTAATCAAATTTCAGTTTCTAAGAGAAAGAAATTGATAATATATAAATTTATTTTTTTATTAATTGAGAGAACAAAAAATCTCTTCTAATTCATAACATATTAAAAAATTATATCATAATAAAAATTATTTCTGATTATGATATAAGTTGTTGAGTTAATGACATTTGAAAAGAGAATCATTTTTATTGAGTCCCTGTGTGTTTTGATGTACTAAAACTAAACAAAAAATTGATTAGTATTTAATAAATATGCAAAAGTATCGATAAGAAGTCACAACTAAAAAACCAAAATATAGTTTTCTCAATTGGTATGATCGTGCAGGACAAAGGAGTGGTTGTTCCCAGTTTCATCGAATTGCCCATATGGACGTTCCTCTAAGCACAACCATGTTCCATATGATCATGCGCTCTTCTGCCTCAAATGAAGTCATGTCGGTCGCAACGGCACGACAAAGGCGTTGCACATTCATTCAAATCAAGACAAAAAGTTAAGTACTTAGAATTCAAATGATTTCGCGCCTTTGACAAATCTTGAAAGTCAAGCATTGAAGATCAAGTTAAAATGCATGTATTTCAAGTGGAACATATGTTCCTTGTGGTGACCGTTCCCACTCAAAGATCATTCTTGGCAAAATGTCATTGTTCTAGGAACCCGTGCATGCTTATGAAATTTTATGGGGTTTAAGGAGTTAATGGACCGATCTTTCCCTATGGTGGAATGATCATTCGCGATGGTGGAATGATCGTTCACGATAAACCCTAAAGTTGTACGAAAGTAACCGTTATGTCCAGAATGACTATTCACGATGGCAGAACGCCCGTTCCCCTGGGTTTTGCAGCTTTTCAAAGTTGCATTAAATGCAGTTACGATTTTTTACTTCAAAGGAAAGAGACAGGCGATAAATAAAGCGTTTTATTGTAAAGAAAGACAAAGAGAATATCATGGAAACAAAAGTCTTATAAAAACCATTCTCACATAATCCCTTGAGCTAAAAATCCAAATCAATCATTACTCTTTTGTACTCATTTGAAAACCTTTAAGAGTATTGTTCTTAATGTGTGTTTAAACCTAGTTTAAGAGGCAATCATTCACAAGCTTTTATTCAAACATCTTGCGGGTGAAATCCTGCAAATCTAGAGACGAAATCCTATCAAATTATTGTAAGAGGCAAAATCTTGTCAAGCTAGTGTAAATGACGAAATCCGATTCTAGTGAAACTTCAAGGAGGTTGCCTTAAAGAAATGGATGTAGGAGCCTTATAGATATAATTTCGAACCACTCTAAATATCTCAGCATTTCTTCTCTCTCAACTCATTTATTATTCATTGCATATTTACTTGAACATCATTATCATTTGCAATAAATTCACTACTCATATTTATTACTCTCATCTCATTTATTGCTTAACATTGTTTATCTTCATTGTTCATATTCATGCTCGTTTATTGTTTATCATTGTTATTGTTTTAAGTTCTTAATGTGTGTGGTTGGTGACAATTTTTATTTTGCAATTATTTTTATCGATTTCTATTCACCTCCTCTAGGAATAGTCTACCATATAGGGTTTTACAATTTTAGTTTACTAATATCTGAGAAAGTCATTACTACAATAAGAGAAAATTAATCTGGTTAAGGGTATGGTTGTTGATATAATCAAATGAAACTTATAAAAATGGGTGTGTTTGTTTTAGTATTTTGGATAATATTTTTGAAAAAGTAAGAGTTTAGTGGTAATAACAAGGTAAAATTTAAAAATTAACAAAAATACTCCCTAAGTTTGTTAATTTACTAAACACCCCTATAATAAAAACATTAAAAATTATAAAAACACCCCCACTCACCCACCCATTAGATATCGGCAGCCAGCCACCACCACTGGAAAGTGGTCAAGTCAACGTATCAGCGCACGACCGGCTGGATTTGGCCTATCGTGCACCAAGATGACATTTTCCGTTGGATCTGGCTGGAAAATGTTATATCTACTACTAGATCTGGCCATTGACTGCCAAATCTGGCCGCATTTGGTTGTCAACTACAGTTATATCTTGGTTGTCGTTGACGACTAGCTACAGCCAAAGATCTGGCATTTTCTTGCTAGATCCACGGTGGATCTAGCCGAAAAAGTCTATATCAGCGCACTACCAGCAGTTAGATCTAGCCAGTAGTGCACCGTTATACTAGATTCCGATCACCTTCTGGTGGTGGTGGCCGAAATCTGGCAAATGTGGGTGGGTCGGTGGGTGGGTGGGGGTGTTTTTATCAATTTCTAAACTTTTTTGGGGGTGTTTAATTAAATTAACAAACTCAGGAGATTTAAAAATAATTGAATAAAATATAATAGTATTTTCAAAATAAGGAAACAAATGTGTATTTTGGAAATGATAGGAATATGATAGGGCAAAAATAGGGAAACAATCCCACCCAATTGTAATTTATAAAATCTTAAAAAATTGATGAAGAAAAGAAAAACAGTAAAAGGCTCTAAAATTATAAAATAAATTTAATATGATTTTTTTTTTTTTTTTTTTGCAAGTATGAATTTTTATTTTAAATCTTTATTTTTAGTTGTGAAAAAAATTGTTTATGACTTCTATTAATTTTATTTTATTGTAATTTTATTATGTTAATCTCTAAAGTCTAAACTCCTAATTTTGAAATTTATATTTATTATTCCTAATAAGACAAACGGGGGTATAATAGAAATTTCGATTTCAAAGTATTAGTGAGTCTAACTCTGACTGAGAGACTGAGATTATAATAACTTTTTAAAGATTTTATTAGACTAAAGTAATACTTTCTTCAAACCTCGAGCTGAAAATATTATTAAATATTTACTTAACAATATGTTTTATGGTTAATTAAAGGAGGATTATCTTAATTACAAATTTTTATTTAAAAATCTTATTTTCATTAAAAGATTCTGAATCATAATCATCAATTAATCCAAGCATTACAAAATAATTAATCGCATACAGATTCAAGAAAAAGGAAGAATTAGCCCAAATTTATTCATGGTAGGAAAATTAAGCACATATGTGGATGCATTAAAATGAAGTCAAATGGACCGACCAACTTTGAATTACTGAAAAAAGTAAGAAGGGAATCCAATTCAAGTTATTAAAATACAAAAGGAAGAACAGGTAAGAAAGAAAGTTTTGTTACAAGTGACTTTAGATCTTAAATGAACCGTTGTGCAGTGTCCTTGTATTAGATTCAAAAGCAAATCTGATCATTCTGCTTTGTCTGCTGACGGGTCGTTTTAACCATTCAAAACCACTGCATTTTGCTTTATTCAGAACGTTGACACGCACTTGGTTATGATTCTGGTTTTGATTTTCACCCGTTGTGCCTTAAATCTAAACTTAATAATTACTTATATTTGTATCGTAAGACTGTACGTGTATTTAAGGTTTACCTTTCTTTGATACTTTGAGTGTCACATCAACGTCCAAATTAAGTAGACACATTTTAAGTGAAAGATGCTTGCGTGAAGTTTAAAGGCAAACCCGACTGTGTCCAAAAGTAACAAGTTTAAGGTTTAAGGTTTAAGGATCTTTAATTTAACAATCTATATCAAGGCGATGGAACGAATGTGACGATGACTTTAAAGTAGGTGTATACGTCTTCATTAGAACAGACTCACTACCCAATAAGGCGACTGTGACGACTTCAAAGCACAAGATTTGGCATCAAGATTATTGAATCAATTATCTTAAAATTATATAACATATAATTAATATGTAGTATGAATATAAATTATATATAATAGCTCGTCAATGGCACACATATCTATTCATGCGAATACACATAAAAGTAAAACAAGGGATGTAAAGCTTGGTGTATTATACTAAAAAAATGGTGTACCAGTACATGCAGCAGTAGATGAATACATGCAATTTTTAGTTGTACAAAGCTGGAGTGGCAAGACAAACTTAATTAGGGTTTCTTTTTTGACTTGAACCTTTTTGACCATTTGCTTTAGATGCATGGAACGTGGAGGGTGAAGTTTATGAGACGAAACTAGGCTTTGCGGAAGTTAATTATGGAGGTCGTGGCACCCATAAGCCATGAAAGGAAAGCTTCAAAAGCACCAAAAAGCCTGCAAAACTCAAAAGAAGCAAAAGCAACCAACATCATTTTGGAAGTTGAGTCCGAAACAGGCAAAATATTGTCTTTAAAAAAAGTAGATCAAGAAAAATGCAAATATCAACATCAAGCAAAGGGAAAATGAGAAATTGAGTCGAGAAATGAGAATAACATAAAGCCATTCATTATCATCTTCATAACTTTCTTTTATACATTTTCAGTATTCTCCCCATCGAATTTTATTTAAAAATGAAAAATCTAATTGTTGTTTTCTTTCATTATACATTATTAAAAATGAAAATGAAAAGGAATAAGAAACAAATATGTCATCTGTTCATCTGAAAGAAAAATTAACAAAAATGCAAAACCTGACTCACAATTAGGTTAAAATGAACTCAACTGTAAAAAAAATGGGAGTGTTTGAGTGCGTACATTTATACAGAAAATCCGCCACCTGCAAGCCTTCTTTGCTTTCTTAAGTTTGGAGAACATTTGATCTTCTGAGCATATGTTTCCCGGCGAGTCCAAGTAAACTTTCCGACGTACGGGAGGAGACCACAGCCCGCTCTGCTCATAATCAAAATCATACTGTAACGCGTCGAAGAATTTACCAAGCAGCCTGTCAGATGCAGTTTTCGAAACCATTTGAATACTGGGACTGCTTGCAGAAGAACTCCCAGTCTCCGTACTGCTACTTTCCAATGTCTCTGGTGAAGAAGAAGCTTCAGACATGGCGGCAGCCATTGGAAACAACTAACAAGAAGAGAACGATGATGATGATGATGATAAAGGTTTCAGAAGTTAAAGAAGGTTAATTGGAGTAATCAAGATGGGGAGTTGTGGGTTGTATGATAGAACGTGTTTGTAGCAGAAATTAAGAAAGAAAAGGCGAAGATGTGGTCTCTGAAACTTGAGACAAATTATCTGGCATGGGACCTGGCTAATTAGCTTCAGATTGATGTATGTATATTATATAATATATCTAAGAAGCTTGTATTATTAAGTACCGTTTGGATATATAGGATTGACTTGTCAATTTAAAGGGCTTTTTTTTATCTTTTTTCTGTTGAGAAATCAGAATATTGTTTGAATTTTGAATTGTTTTGTATTTTGTGGACTGAGGTGCATAAGGATCTCTTCAAGCACAAGAGTTACGTTATTTAGTCCATTGTCAATTTGTCATTAGCTGGAGCAATTCTTTGATTTTGAAAATTGATATATTGGTAGCTCCGCAATAATATTATGATATTAACTATTTTTGGGTGGTCGAGTGATTCGATAAGAACTATCAGGTGTATTATTCAAGAGGTCCTAAATTCGAGTTTCTCCTCGATTGCTAATAAGGATAGCCAAACATTGGAGCTCTTACCCGACCGGTAGTTCTAGGGTCTCGGGAGATTAGTTGAGGTGTGTGTAAATTGGTCTGGACACTCTCGGTCAATATAAATAAATAAATAAATAAAAATATATATATTGGGACACAACACTAATTTGACTAACAAATTCTATTGTTAAATACATGGTTCATGATCATTTAATTACGCAGGGATTGATCAACAATTAGTAATTGACCATCTTTGACTTTAAAAGATATATTAGCTTTTAATAAATGAATTTTTGTTAGAAAACAAAAATATATAGCATCATATAAATATATAATACAATGTTATGCTATGTATTTTGCTTCATATTATATATGATATATCGCATGCCAAACATAGTTAAAGAGTACTATAAGTTATTCAATTTGGATGAATAAATGCGGGGTGCTACAAATTTAGACGATACTTTATTCAAGTAACATCAAGATTAAATACATCGCAAACTCAGGCTACTGATTGTTTCCACAAGATATGAGTTAAATTTGAGATTGAAAAGTTTGACTTGGCAATTAAAACTATAATAGTGTTTGGTTTTGTTAAGTGTTAGTAGGTAGGGCGCAAGAAACTGACTGCTAACTGGTAATTTTCAATTTTGTGAGGGCAGCGTCCCATTGGATCTCTTATGACCATATTGGATCTTACCAAGAGTGGTTTTGGTCCGATGATCAACGTCAACATACTAGTTGAAACTTTTGTTCACTTTATAAAAAGTCACGTTACAAAAGTTCACTGATAGACATTATCATTACAACTTTTGATAAGCTTGCAAAATTGTGTGTACCATAATTCTATCTCACTATATCAGCCAATATTTTTCTTTTCTTTTATGTTTATTTTATTTTATTTCCAATTACTAATTTATTCTACACATTTAATGATTGATGATAAAAAAGAAAAAAAAATTAATACTAGAAAATACTTTAAAAACACATTCATTTTCTAAAAATTAGTGTAAATTTGTGCACATAATTCTTTTTATTGTCAAGAAACCTTTTTTGAGAATCATACCCCTAATTTTCTATTTTTTTACTTTATAAATAATATATAACCAATCTCTAAGTGGCCGAGTGGTTTAATAGGGACTTTTTGGTGTATTATTAAAAAAGTTTCGAGTTCGAGTCTTTCCTAGGTTGCTAATAGGGGTGATCACTAAAACTCTTACCAAACTAGTAATTTCAGGGTTTCGAAGATTACTTGAGGTATTGTAAACTGACTCAAACACTCTAGATCATTAAAAAAAAAAAAAGATAGAGATCAGTTGGCAAAACCATGAGAAAGTCTATGATATCACATTGGTATTTTTGACTTGGTATCACAAGACAATTCATGCATAACAAATAATTATTACATTTAACCCAGCTCAACATGTAACATTAAGCTTGATCCAATAGACCAAACTAAAGACCTCCGATTTTTAAGGCCTCTACCCAGTCATATAACTTTGGGCTTGATCTATTATGTTAAATTGGGCTTGATCCAATGGGTGTAATAAAAGCCCTTAGGCTTCATGGAGTTTGACCCAAATTACCTGACATTGCAAACTGAAGCCCTTGGGCTTCTTAGGCTTAGCCCAATAACAAAACTTTGGGGTTGAAAAATTAAAACCTTCGGCTTGTTAGGCTCTAGGCGAATTCAACAAAATCTGCTCCCGCTCATTTCACTTCACGAAAACCCCATCAGAAACCCTCATTTTCCTTCAAGCCTAAAGAAACAACTTTCCCCGGGAAACAAACACACTTAACACTCACAGATCTCCTTTCCCCCGCCCCAAAAATGAGAGAAGAAGAGATCGAGAAGCTTCGCGGAGTGGTCCGTGACTGCGTGAGCAAGCACTTGTACTCGTCAGCTATATTTTTCGCCGATAAAGTTGCGGCGCTGACGAACGACCCCGCCGACGTCTACATGCAGGCTCAAGCTTTGTTCCTCGGCCGCCACTACCGCCGTGCCTTCCATCTCCTCAACGCCTCGAAAATTGTTCTCCGTGACCTCCGATTCCGTTATTTGGCAGCCAAGTGTCTGGTAATAATCATTAATTTTCAAATTTCATTGCTTTTCAATTGCATCTATTCGAGTTTTTGTGCACAATCTGTTGAATTTGAGCGGAAAAATTGTGACTTTTGTGCGTTGAAATTTGATTTATTGATACGACTTTATCATTTTTGTTTCTCGCTTATGAATAAATAGGAGGAACTGAAGGAGTGGGATCAGTGTCTATCAATGCTTGGTGACGCTAAGGTTGATGAAGATGGGCATGTATACGACACAAAAGATAGCAATTTTATGTACTTAGATAAAGATGGGGAAGATAGAGAAATTAATGTAAGTTTTTTCCACATGTTAATTGATCTTTTCATTTATGTTTTACTGTTGCAAGCTGTTATGGAAACTTGTATTTTCTTCACCTACTCTTTTTTTCTCTCTGAAAGATTTCTTCGGCAATATGCTTTTTGAGAGGCAGAGCATATGAAGCTTTGGAAAACCGTGCCCAGGCCCGGCAGTGGTTAGTGTTTCCATTCCATTTTACTAAATAAACAGAGTTTCTTTCTTTTGGCAATCATTTCGCTTATTATGTGATGCTTTATGCTAATTTTTATTAAGTGTTTCAGTCAAAATGGTAATAATCGACTGTCTAATTTTATTTGTTACTACATCATATTATAATCATCAAGGTCTATTAATAAGACGATATCCACAATTATGTTTATCTGATCCCCTTGAAAAAGTGAATTGATTTTCTTTTATTGGATTGGAAAATTCTAGATACGTATGCCATTTATGTAACTTAATGAAAACATATATATATATTTTTTCATTTTCATTTGCTAAGCCGATCTTTTATGAGTATATTAAGGTTTGATAAATATGGTCGTTTGCGAGGTCTTCTTTTAGGACACCACTTGAAGAAACATGCAACATGGCTTGGGTAGACCGGATATTCTGTCTTGGGTAACTCAATGGAAAATTCGATGAGACAATTAAATTTGATTACGTCTTATTTGTTCTTGGACCCAATGGTGGGACAGAAATAATAGTGTTTAGATGGTTCAATTTGAGAAGGGTGCTAGAGCTGGTGTGCTTTCACTTAGAGTCTGGATTGCATAATGGAAGGCCACATTAATTTGTTGCTCTAATTGCTCATAGATTTATATATGCTAAATGATTGGCACTTCCAACCATTATTAGTGTTGTTTCTTTTGCTTCTTTTTCTTTCGGTCCTTGTATGAACCTTCTGGCTGCTATGCAGAAACAAATCAGTGACACCATTTGGTCATATAAGTCAATTTGGTTCTGAAAACAGAGTGACTGATTTGCTGGTTCTTTCATGTTGCTTTATTATTAAGATTTTAGACTAAATTTTTAGGCTTATTGTTTTAGAATTTAAAACTAATAATACTTTAATGCCTTTTGTTACCTACACCTGATATTGATGCTAGAAGTTCATGTTGTGTGACACAGTGTCTTCATTTTTTCCAATCAGAATGAAAGTGGCATTTATTTCTGTTAGATAAGGTCCTTCTTCAAGATACTTTTTGAGTAACTAACGTTGTATCATTTACTGCTTTACTGAGCTCATCTTTGTAATTCCTTTCTTTCAACACGAGTGCTCTGCTATGTTCTTTTCCTCTCTTTTGTTTTCTCTTCTTTTTTTCTCCATTCTCTCAATTTTGTTGAAGAGAAACTCCATATGTTGTTCAAAAGCTCATTAGATCTACTCTTTGATGATGATCTAAGGTACAAAGCCGCAATCAAAGCTGATCCTTTGTGTTATGAGGTATGCAAGACATTTCAATTGTTGTGTCTTCATTCATTTATCTTTTGGGATGGCAGGAGCTGAGAAGCTTCCCTTGCTTCACAAAACCCCAAAAAAAAAAAAAAAAAAAAAAAGAACCCAGCTGCTTTTGAGTTTTGTGCCTTAATAAAGTTGAGACTTGGCTTTCTGAAAAATGTTGGAGTATCCATGTTGCAAGCTTTTGTAAGTTGTTTTGCCTTCTCGAGGATTAATTATGTACTCTAAAATGTTTGTCCTTGACTTTTCTGACTGTGGGGCCTTTTTTGTTCTAATTTTCCCTTCGTACAGCTGCTACTGATTGCTTAGATGTTTTATGGATTTATGATACATGTTCCCAATAGATAGTATAATAATTTCATCATTATGGTTTTCTTCTGTCTGTACCTAAATTGTTTTTCAGGCTTTGGAATGCCTTATTGAAAAGCACATGCTAACGTGTGAGGAAGGTACTTGTTCTTCAAACCAATCTTCTTTGAGGTTTTCCTCCAGTAATATTTCATGTCATTTGAGAGAAGTGAATTATAACTATGTTTTCTAGTTGAAATTCTAGTTCACATGAATGAATATATTTATACTTATATTATAGTATATTTCATATGGAAATTTCATGCTTGTGTATATATGTGTTATACGTGGCAAAACTTTTCTGTGTCTGTCTTGTGCTACCATTTGATATTTCTACATGTTCATTTTATTTTGCCAATGCATTGCTATAGATAATTTTTCTGCAGATGATCCAATATTTAAATTTGTTATATTTACCACTGAATTTCAGAAACAAGTTTACTTTCATCTTTGGAATTTGGTCCTGAAGATGGATGGCTCTCGTCATTTTACTCATGTTTGATAAAAAAGGTGAACAGTACACAACTTGAATATAAGCTAGTCCAGATATAAAACATTTGCATAAATTTATAAATTTTCTATTCATTTTACTGGTATTTAATGATATTTTATTCTTGCTGTGTGCTTGCATGTGCTGAACAATTTTTTTTTCTCTTTTCCTTGGCCCTCTGGTGTTACTCAGTATGACAAGGAGAATGTCGTAGAAGCCAAATTCAGAGAGCTTGAAAAAGAAAGCTGTGATAGTAATCATTTGGGCCCATCCTTCCCATGTACTCTGAAAAACAATACCGATCTTTTGGCCTGCAAAGCTGAATACTACCATCAGTGTGGTGAATACCAAAAATGCTTTGAACTAACCTCCGTGTAAGTGATAAATTTTGAACAAAATATGGCTACGTTATGTTCCTGAGATGCTCTACTAAACTCTCTCTCTCCCCTTCTTGTTTGTTAAAGTCTGCTTGAAAAGGATCCTTTCCATCTAAAATGTACGTTGGTACACTTAGCTGCTGCTATGGAACTTGGACATTCAAATGAACTTTATCTAATGGCGTGCAATTTAGTGAAGGATTATCCTCAAAAGTAAGAATGTGAATTTTAATGTTCATTTATTACATTTATGGTTTTCTTTTTATTTTTTATTTTATAGAAAAAATTAGGAAGAGTGAGGTAAGGATTAATAGAAAAGATAAAAATTGGGAAAAGAAAATATAGGACCTGATGGAATTGCTTTTGAGGTTTGAAGGTTTTGGGTAAATCAAGTGTAATCTGGCTAGAAAGTTTGTATGTAAGGATTTAAGAAAATTGCATCAAAGTGGTTTAAGTCCTAGCGTAGTGGCATTCAAAGAGCAGTGGAAGCTCAGGATCTTTCTTAGATCTCAATAAGGCCCCTAAAAGGAGCAGTATTCTTGTCTGGAGATAGGATTACTAGCTATTTAAAGAGTAAAAAAATAAAGGAGAAATCCGTCCTTACATAAAAAGAAAAATTTAAGGGAATGACAGGATAAAAGTTAAGAACTTCATAAAGGGAACTAGATAATTAGGTGATTGAAACTTTAATAGAAATGTACCCCATTTGATGTTCATGGGCTTAGGGGAAAATGTATGAATCTGGAAATGAATTTGTAATGGAAACCAGTGGCTGCAACCTTTAATGACCAACGAGAGACAGAATAAAGTTGGTTTGAGTGCTCAACCATTTATTTGGTTTAAATATGATGGTGCAGGGCTAGATTAGACGTTGGGCGATCAAATTGTAAATTTCAGAGTGTTTTTGGCACCACCCAAAATCCTTATGATAAGGCTATATGGGACCTTGTGCAATTAAAATGTGAAATTAGGAATGTTTTTACTTTCTAGTTGCACCCAAAAGCAATAGTAGAAAGCTGAGGATGCTTCTTTTTAATCTATTTTATAGTATTTGGCTGAAGTAGAGAAAAGTATATTTGGTTTGTGGGTGGGGAAGAAGTACTAGGATTGCCTCCCACTTACCAGGATTAGGGGATGGGAGTAAAGGGTAAAAGAAGATGGTTTGCCGATTTTTGGTAAATGTAAAAGCAAAAGAAAATGAGAAATTGAAATCTTGTCTCTTTTAGATCTTGGGAATGATTGCTTTTTGATTTGCTTAAACTTCTCTATTCAAGTACTTACAGGGACTTTGAACCTTTTAGGGCTTTATCCTGGTTTGCAGTTGGCTGCTACTACTATTGTATAAAGAAGTATGCCCAATCACGCCGTTTTTTCAAGTAAGCATCACAAATTACTCAGTTGCTCATTGTTATGTATTCTTCCATTGTTAGCTCCATTACTTTCAATGTTGAATTTGTAAGTTCTTCGTCCTTTTTTCTCTAATATGATAAGAGGTAAAGTTTTTATTGTTAGATTCTGGAGATTCTTGTATTATGCAATCATATTATCTTTTTTCACTTTTGAAGACCTCATGATGCTGTTAACTTGTGATGATACTAGAGTTCATATGGGTTTTCTTTGAAACATCGGTGCTCTTGGTTGTGCAATTGCCAAATTTTAGAATACCAAATGAGATCATTTTTCTTGCGTAGTAAATCATCCTGGCATTGGGTTGGTATTGAGTTCTGTAATATGAGTCAGTAGATTATTATGGGTTGTAACTGATCCAACTTGTAAAGCTGTTGATTAGAAATTACCAGATCTTTCAATACTTATTCCACCTGTGTATATTAGATTTGCCTATTTTTTTAAAAACAAAAAGATTGGTCTGATTGCTTGTTGAATTTTGATTTAATGACTCTTAATTGGATTCTTTGGATCCATTTTAGTTTTTCCTTAACATCATATGTTACCTAGCACTAGTATATATTGAATTTACTGTTGTATCCTTATTGCTTCTCTATCTCTCTCTCTCTCTCGGGTACCAAAGATGTGCACAGCTATTTTTGTTTTTACTTTTTAAAATACATTTCTTATTTTATCAAAAGAACTTCATTGCAGTTTAGTTTCAAATTATATGTTATCTAGTCACTGGTTATATGTTACTCTTATTAAAAATTTCCTTTTTTTTTTTCTAATAAGAATTGAGGTTATAAGAATTAGATCTGATTTCTTGTTGTATCTGTTCACTACAGCAAGGCTACAAGTCTTGATGGGACATTCCCGCCCGCTTTGATAGGTTATGGAAATGCCTTTGCTGCTCAAGAAGAGGGTGATCAAGCGATGTTGGCTTATCGCACTGCTGCTCGTTTATTTCCAGGGTAATTTTTAGTATTATTTTGTTGGATTTGTGTTCTCTGTCTAAGGTTGGATTTTTTTGGTTGCATATTTAGCAATGGAGTGAGGAGACTGAATATAATAATATGGCTCTTAGCTTTGTGCATCTTTGATGACAGTTTAGCATTTACGCTTTTTTTTCCCCATTAAAGATATCTTAATTTGTTGATCAATTTGAATGATACTGGTTTTGCAGATCTTACTTCTGTTGATCTTTTTCAATTCTTTATTTATTGAAGTATATTGTGATGTGGGTAATTATGTGGGTAAATTATGTTCTGATCCTTTGAGTTTGAATCATGCCTCAATTAGTTTTCAAGTTCTGTAATTGGTTTATCTGATAGAACATTGATATATAATACTTAATACCATCTGAATATTGATATATAATAATTAACACCATGTGAATATCGTTGTTCAGCTGTTTTTTGCATACACATTTTTTTGCCCACATGGGAATTATATGTTGATGTGTCAAAATCATCTTCCTATGGGTAACAATTATATTGTCATGACCACCCATGACACCACCTTTCTCTTGCCATACTCTTCATGTCTTCCCATGTTCACTTCTTAGTCACATCTTGGGTTGTTAGCTCTTTTATAGGCGGCAGCCTGGCAGGGTTGTTTGGCAATAAGTTGCTGTACAAGTTATAGAACCTTTTTTATCGTCAAAGAAAACCTTCTGATTAAATTTGTTGGGAATCTGGATCTGCATTTTGGGCTTCCACTTATTTTATTTTATTTTTGTATTTGGGTTATGCTCCTATGAAGTCTTGATAAATGGATTTATAATTATATGTTTTTTTTTCCCTTTCAATGATTGGCATTTGAAATCCCTTTATTTGTTTCTTAGCAACATACTCTAGTTCTGATAAAAGTTATTCATCGCATGAAGTCAGGGTATAGTCCTTGTAGTTTTCTTTTTGGAATAAAACAAAATGTCATAAGTAGTTTTTTTGGTCATTAATATCCAGTGTTTCATTAATTATTTGCTTAATGATGCATTGCATTGGATTGCAATGTGGGAGTACTCTTATTATTATGAATTGTTCTTTTACAGGTTGAATGTTGATATTCTCTTATTCCAGGTGCCATTTACCAACTTTATATATCGGGATGGAATACATGCGAACTCACAGCTTTAAGCTTGCCGAGCAGGTGCTCTATCATCCTGTAAACATAGGCAATTATCCATTTTGTTATCTTCATAATTTTGATTACCCTGTCCATTTTCCAGTTTTTTATGCAGGCAAAGACCATATGCCCTTCAGATCCACTTGTATATAATGAACTGGGGGTTGTTGCTTATCAAATGAAGGAGTAAGGAACTTTTGTTTTCTTGAATTAATCTCGTTGCAGATGCTGTTTATCCCCATTATGAACCAGCCCTTGAACAAATTTTCTGTCTATATAAAAATTAGCCCATACTTATCTTTTATTATTATACCCAGACATCCTTTGATCGCCTCTTGCTTTCCTGAGTCTTAAATTGGAGGCTATTTCCAGACACTACAATCTAGATAGTAAAGAAACTTGCAGGATACAATATGCCAAGTAACCTTTTATCAGAACCAAGGCTTTTTATCACTAGGGCCAACATCATTTCCAATTAAACTGTATTTAGAAAAAAATGATTATGAATTATATCCTATTCCTAAGATATAGTATTACTAGAGCCTTTGAAATCTTCAGTGAATTAAACTTTCTGTGCTTAGGCTCTTTTTTTTGAACAAGTATAAGGTCAACAATTTTAACAAGCACTGTTTTTTCATTTGATACTGGTAGGTATAATAAAGCTGTGTGGTGGTTTGAGAAGACTTTGGCGCACATCCCATCCTCTTTAAGTGAAATGTGGGAACCAACCGTGGTCAATCTTGCTCATGCTTACAGGAAGTTGAAGTATGTCGTTAATTAAAATAGCATTCATCTTTCAAAATATCTGGTTTTTTATTATATGCCTATCCTTTAAATAAGGATCCCTTTTTTCATGATATATAACATATCCATTCTAGTGATTGAGTATATAATTGTACTTAACAAAACATATATTTCAGAATGTATCACGAGGCAATTTCCTGTTACGAGAGAGCACTGACATTGTCAAATAGAAGCTTGAGCACCTATGCAGGTCTTGCTTACACTTACCATTTGCAGGTATCATGGTTTTTTTATTTCCGTATTCTTGCTCAAGCAGTTAAGACCTGTTTTGTTATACTAGAAATCTTAAGTTTAGAATTTTAAAATAGCTTTAATGTTCATTATATAATGGTAACTTTGATTTTTATCTCTTGGTTCTATTGCAGGATAATTTTTCTGCTGCCATTACATATTATCATAAGGTAATTTGCAGAGTACTAAAGAACCTTGTTTGTCATATTCATTCATTGTTAAAAAGAAATATGAAACTCTGAATTTCTAATTTTAATTTGCTTATAGTTTTTTCTTTTCCCCTAATTTTCTTTTCTAATTTCCAAATTAGGCTTTATGGCTGAAGCCAGATGATCAGTTTTGCACGGAAATGTTAAGTTTGGCCCTTGTAGATGAAGGGCGCCATGGCATTGACCCCAAAATCGAATTTCGCTGAATCGAGGTTGATATTTAATGATTTTGATAATATTATTTTCCTTCATGTTGTAATGTATATGTAATCTATTACTCTCATGCTACTCTCATGCCTATAACAATGTCTTGGATTTTCGCTAATGATAGAGGCCTGGTGCTTGATTTGTTGAAATCTGAAAGCTGAAGAGTTGCTGTAACTGTTGGCGCTGTATTCCTTTTGCGTCAGTTGCAATATGAAGAATGTGAAAGTGATCACTGATTTGAAAGTTATAGAGCATTCAGAATTTCTCAAAAATATCTTATTAGATTAACAATATTTGGTATGCTGTAGGATAGATTTGTCTTTCGGTGAAGGAGTAAATAGATTTAGAACTTTTTTTTTTAATAGCTTAATGAAAACAAGGAAAAAAAAAAAAAGTGTCGTGTGGGTAATAATTTATAATAGGATTATAGGAGTTATCTTAAATCTTGTGGTGTGTGAGAATTTGAGATTATAATCGTATCTTTCATAGGATATTTGATATGTAAATGATAGATGCGAGGTGGGTGTTTGAATTATGTCCAGAATATAAAGTTATTTTAAGTATCATAATATACAAAGATAAAATGACAAATCTTGAATATTAGAAGAAAGTTTATGTAGATTAAAATTTACAAACATCCGATACAGTAAAGTGAAAACACTCCACACATGAAAGCAAAATCAAGTGTTAACCTTTTAGGATATTTTGGAGGTCAAATTGGAGTCATTAAACCAATTTTTGGAGGTTGGTCGAGTGATTCAACAGAGATTTTTGAATATATCACTCAAAAGATCTTGAATTCGAGTTTTTTTTTGGGTGTTAATTGGAGTGATCATTAAAGTTCTTGTTTAGTCGGTAATTTTTGGGTTTCGGAGAACTACTTGAAAACTTGAGATATGCGAAAATTAGACTGCACACCTTTGGTCATTAAAAGAAAAAAATAGACTGAGTCACTAAAATTTTCCTCAATTATCTTTGCTAAGCGTTCCCCAAGGTGTTAAATCATTTTTCCAACGTTGAATCATTTTTCCAATCTCCCACTATACCTTTTCTGAAAAAGGTATTCATTTTTCATCCCGATGAAATGTTTATCACTGTTATTCACCTCTAAATTTTTCATTTATCAAAAGTCAAAACGAATTCTTTATAAACTTCTTTTATTACTCCTTTAATCTCATCTTTCTCCTTTCACCTAAAAAAGTGGGCCAATTTCTTGATATAAAACTCGATATCCTCTTTCAAATCTTCGGCTTGTTAGATACATGTTTTTGAAAAATGTTATTCTAAAAAAGTATTTTAAGTTGAGTTGAATCAAATCGAATTGGATTTGAATTTGAAAATGTGTTTGGTAAAATATTTGAAAATTATATCTGAGTTGAATAAAATGCTGAATAGTTATTTGATACATTTTTTTAAAAAGGTTTCTAAAAAATAATAGTTGTTTGGTACATTTTCTGAAAATATTTAAATTATTTTAACCCCTTATATTTGTTAATTTAGTTAAACAACTCCACAATAAAAGTTTAAAAATTAACTAAAGCATCCCAGCCACACTTATAATAATAATAATAATAATAATCTGACAATTCTGGTCATTGACAGCCAGATCTCTGACAATCGTTGACAACCAAAATCTGGTTGTTGTCAATGGCCAGATCTCGACTAGAATCTGGACATCAACGGCTAGATCGCCGCACGACTAACTAGATTCAATCGGTCATGCGTTGTTTCGGCCGCGGTGGTTGTTGGTAAGCGATGGTGAATTAATTTTCAGAATGGAAGGAGAGAAAAATGAGAAAGGCAGTCTAGGATTATTGATATTTTGCAGGGTCTGGAAAGAAAAATGGATGAAAAACACAATCAGCTGTCTGAGCAAATTGCAAACCTTCACTCCACTTTGCATGCAAGATTGGATGTTTTGGAAGAACTGGTAAAGAAGACCAAAGTTGACCTGAATTCATCCCCTGATGTTGATCATTCCACTGCTGATCCAGATCAAGAGGAACAACAAGATGCTGCCCAAGAAGTTGCTGATCAACAAGAGGCTGCACAAGCAGCTGCTGTTTTAGCATATATTCAAGAAGCTGATCAAGAAGGTGCAAATCAACGAGAAGAAGTTGCAGCACAACAAATCCCTACAGATATTCAAGCTGATGATGTACTTCCAGAACTTGCTATTTCTGAACCTATTGTGCCTACACATGGGAAGAAAAAAAAGACCTTGGCAATAAAGGAGAAACTTCCCGTCAAAAGATCATCCAGGCGTCAGAAATTATGAACAAGTAAGGGGGGTAGTTTTTGATGTCTTGACATGGGGGGATAGTTGATGTGCTGACACTGCCGAAGAAGATGCTGATGAAGCTTTATTTATTTATTTTTTTGCTTTGATTACATGTTGAACTGATTTTCATTTTCTGGTTTTTACTTTGATTTGCAGAACTATTTCTTATTATTATCTGCTTATGCTTTGTTTTGAACTAATTGCTTATGCAGTTGTTTCCTTTTGTTTTGTGCAGAGAATGTTTGCTGATTTTTTCTGCCAAGTTTTGTTTATGAACTGCATTTGCTAATGTAGTTTTTCTTTCATGTGCAGAGAAATATTCAGTCCTTGTTTGTGTGAACTGAACTAACCCTTTGTTATATTGATTGGTAATCACTTGGAAGTGATTTGGTTTAGTTACTCAGGGGGAGTATACTAATTGAGGGGAGTTATTCAGTTTAGTTTGATTTAACTTAATGCAAAACTGTTTTTTGATTGATGATATTGATTGTGTTTTGCTTAAGTTCTCCTTGATGTTTTTTTGTTTCTAACTTATCTCTATGCCTCAATGATTATGCTTCTTACGAGATATGTTTTTATGTTGTGTTTATCACTTGTCTCTTGTTGATTAATTGAAGTTGTGTTTGAGATAGATGCGTTTATGAAAAGATTATGCTTTATTCATAAATTTGACAAAGGAGGAGATTATAAGTATTTTTGTCAAATTATGAATTCGGTGTGGTAATACTGATTTTTTATGTCGTAACATCACCTTGTTTATGCATAATCATTTTATGTTTTTCTGGTGGAACCACACTCATTGTCCATGTGGTAATACAAGCCTAGCAAGATATTTATATACACATGTTTTGACTCCAATTGATGTTAAGATTTTATTTTTATCTGAGACATGTGTAAGTGATCATAGTACACTTGTAATTAGCTCATTAGGTGGGTCAGAAAATCCGCTTTGCTTTATTGAGGTCCATAGAAAGTTTGGTGAAAACTCTCCCAAAATGGCTAAACACAAAAAAACATGTTGGTTGATTGTCCTCTTTTATTGGTGCACAAGTTTCTTTATATTTATCTTCTCTAATGCATTTTATTTAAAGCTTGAATATACCTCTATAAGTTTTCTGCATATTCTTTGAGATTTCTTTTGTTTTGAATCAGGTTTTATAAGCTTTAGGTAGGTTTACAAATACCTTGTTATGTTATGTTGTTCACGGGTGGGATATGGGTATTCCATAGATGATGCTTGATGGGATTTCAAGCTAACAAAGCTTAATTGCATCTTCGACATTGAACCTTGAGAGGAGCTTAAGGGTAACTAGATGGTCTCGTGGAGTGAAGCTAGCTTGGTAGTTCGAAATTCAACTAAAGGGTGAAGTTGAAACATTGTCATAACGGGGAGTGTTTTGCAATGATGCTTAACTTTGACTTTGTAATTGAATTATAAATGTCTATCATAGTGGATTAACTTCATCTGGACATAGTCATATGGATGTAGACAGATTGTCAAACCATATAAAAATGTGTTGTGTGCGTTACATTTTGTCTTGGATACATTGTTTATATTGATGATTAAAAAGCCAACACAAAACGCATAAATGAACATGTTAACCCATTCCGCTTAGGTTTAATCTACTTGGTGAAGTGATAAAAACTTTCATGGAGAGAAAGAAAAATGTTTTTCAGTTGAATAAAGTTAGATAATCTAAAAGCAAATTCCACCCTCTTTTGATTTTTAGACAAAAACCTTATTTGAGTTGGATTAATTTTTAGATTGGATTAGCCTAATAAGTCATCAAACACATATGCTATTCTTTAATCTGAATAGGATAATAAAATAAATAGTGTAACAAACGTGGGCTTTATATTTCAAGAATAATATTCTTTGGGATTTTGCTCACGGCTGGCCTTCCAGTATCCCAAGATATGTACCCAAGACTCCCATCACTAACGTTGGGTTGACGAAATCGACAAACAATTTCCAACGGGAGGCGAATTGATCCAAAGGGTTTCTACAAATGTAAACAAGACGACAATTAGAACTCAGAATCTATGTAAGGAAGAACACGGAGTATGTGTGATCTTCAAGATTCGGAGAATGGTTTTTCAAGTCAAGATCAAGCTCAAGCTCAAGGAAAGGTATAAGCTCATGAGGAGGAGTGGTGAGCAAGGGAGAATTTTGTAATGCCCAACGACAACGGTTGACAGTGGTGAAAGTGAGAGCCTTTAACCAAGTGGTGCCTAATTTCAGAAAACTGGTTAAAATAATGTCAGTATCTCGAGCTTGGAACTTGTTCTTTAAGTAAACTACTTTTTAGAAGACTGCGTTCATTATTCGTGTATAGATGTAAGGGCATTCTGGTTCTTTATAGATATGGAGGATTATAGAGCCAAAAACTTTTTAAAAGAGGTTATTTTACAACTCACCAATAAAAATTGGGTTATATATATATATATATATTCTGGATCATATCAATATCTGTGGTCCACTGAACTTTCCTTGGAATAACTTCTCCAATCGTTCGGACATTGAAGGTAATGTAACATAATTCTTCCAATCTCCCACTCCGCCTTTACTGAAAAAGAAATATTTTTTAACCTAATAGCATGTTTACCACCCTTGTTCACCTCTTAACTTTTCACAGTATGAAAACCGCAAAACTTTAATATTTCTTCTATCACTCCTTGCCCTCTCTTCATCCTCAGTGAAAGGAAATCCTAAGAAATCGGTCAAATTCTTGACGTTAAATTTTATCTCCTCTTTCTTATTTTCATAATTTAAAAATATAACTTGGAGTAATTCTCTGATATTAATTTTCAGGATCATAAATATATACAATTAGATTTAAATTGTAATATCAATCCAATGGTGATTCAATATAGCATTGATGAAATTAATATCAGAATGTTTGGACTAAAAAATGACCAATAATCTATATAAATCACTTGGTAATTAATATAATTTTTCCAATAATTATTAAAGTAAAACTTGTAATATATAGTAAGTATTTTCCTTTAGAATCAATTACTCAGTATCAATGATAAATATTTCAGTTTGAACGTTATGCTTTTATTTTTAACGCAATTAAAACATCTAAAAACATAATTTCGATTGAAAAAAAAAAAAAACAAGTACAAGAATACGTCAAACCAACTAGTTTACTTACATCAATTTATTCAAATATGATAAAATTAAAGAGAAATCACCCAAACACACGAAAGCTGGCTATGCAACAAATAAATAAAAGTTTTTTGTGCTTCTAGGATTTCATAAAGGATAAACCTGAGCCACTGAACTTTTCTTCAAGTATCTTCTCCATGCGTTCGGCCATTGACGGTTTTAAATAATTTCTCCAATCTCCCATTGTATCTTTCCTGAAGAAGGCTTCATTTTTAAAGCTCCTATAAGTACCATGTTTGTTCACCTCCAAATTTTTCATGTTATCAAAACTACAAAACTTTGATATTTCTTCTATCACTCCTTGAGCCTCCTCGTCTTCAGTGAAGGGACATCCGAAGAAATTGGCCAAACTCTTAACATTAAATTGGATGTCCTCTTTCATATCTTCATATTTCAAGAATAGTACTTTGTGTGGTTGTTCTTGGCTAGCCTTCCAATACCCCAAAATATGTTCCCAAACGGGGCCATAGGTTTGGACTCCATTACAAATCATCTCAAAAGCTTCCTCAACTGAAACCAGATTCATGTTTTGCTGTTGAGATCCAGACAAGAAATTCCAATGGGAGATAAATTGATCCAAAGGATTTCTGGCCACATAAACAATGCGACAATCAGAATTCAAAATGGAATTCGGTAGTGAAGCATACGGGACATGCGTGGCCAAAATCCTTGGATTAGGAAAGTCTTCAAGATTCGGAGACTGACTCTTCGTGTAAAGATCAACCTCCAAGAAAGGAACAAGCAGATGAGGAGGGGTGGTGATCAAGGGACTATTTTCTATAGGATAACGAGAACGGTTGACAATGGTGAAAGCGAGGGCCTTGAGCCAAGTGGTGCCTGATTTTGGAAAGCTGGTTAATATTATGTCACTGTCTTTTGCTTGGAAGTGTCTCTGAAAGGAGATCGTGGAAGAAACGTATTGAGATCGATTCCAACATCCTTGGTATTGATAGAGGGAAGCTCCATCCCAGTTTTTTTCTGTGGGAAGGTTCAACAGTAGTTCTTGAATCTCATTGCTTAGCTCTTCTACTGCATCCGAGGTTTCTATTTTCTCCATGGATACCTTTGATAATGAAGGGAAATGATCGATTAAAAGATGATTCAAGTAAGATATGTATAGCGTTATAGCATTTGCGAGGTGAAGCAAACAATTAATTAATGATTCTTAAAGAAAGGTTACGATTTAAGGTAAATATAAAAGATATGATTTTTGTAGCTACAGCTATAATTCTGGTGAGACATATGAGCGATGTGACCCTCCATTCTTGAAGGGTAGCTGTTAGCCTTGATTCATCTTTCAAAGCAGTGAGAGAAATGTATTAAAATATTTAAATATAAAAGATACATCTATGATTCACTGGTGAGATATGTGAGTATGTGACCAACGATTACAAACCCGGACCAAATTAAATATATTTATAAGGGAGAACGACATTGTCTCACCCAAGGTTTGGCAAAACAACACTTTTCCACCCGTCAAGTTTCAAAATGACATTTTCCAACTCTTCGTCAAGTTCTGTTAGTATTTTTTATTAATATTTGATTGAAAAGATGAAAATACCTTTAAATTGTTTATTATAAATTAAAATTTAGTTAATTTTAAGTCTTTACTTGATTATTTATTAGCTCAAGTGCAACAATATATTTTTTCCTTTGTTTATTTAATTAATTAAAAATATTGATTTTCTATATTAATCAGTAAAAATGAAAAACATTATAAATTTAGTAGATTATTGAATAATAGTGATGAGATATTGATGACATTATAAATAAATAAATATTAAGGTTATTTAACTTTAAGCAATTCCATAGCATTACTCCTTAATTTTTTAGGTGAGGTTAACTATTTTTTCTTTTTTGACTTTTTAATATTTTACTTTTTGGCTAATTAAAAAAATAATAAAAAATTTATAATGTCAAATATTTAAAGGTGTTTTTGTCTTTTCAATAAAATATTAACAGAAAACATAACAAACCTAGTAAATGATGGAAAAGTATCATTTTGAAACTTGAAGGGTAGAAAAGTGTAGTTTTGCCAAACCTTGGGTGGGAACATGTCGTTCTCCCTATTTATAATGATAAAATTTTAAATACAATGGTGTATGACATGCATGATGCATCATCCAAATTAATTGTGCTTAACAGCTATTAAAAGTAATAAATAATTTACGAAATAAATAATTGACCAAACATGGATGGATTATTCTGTATTTCTGTGTACGTCACAATACCACCATAGTATTATAAATTTCCTTTATTATAATATGTTAAAATATACTAAAGATCAAATAATTGACGAAACATGGATGGATTATTAGGTGGTACCAAATCATAATATCACCACAATGTTATGAATTCCCTTATATATTATTGTGCGTGATTTTTCCTTCAAGTTCGGGAATTGCGAGGTTATAGCTTGATCTAGTACTAACTCGATTGAACCAATTATCCGACCTACCATAAGCTCGTCGAGTTGTAGCTCGACCTAACACAAACTAGTCGCGACTAATCCTTACAGTTGTTCAGCTAGTTCACAGATAACTTCAGATCTCGAGTATCTCGAAAAAGATCAGATCGACAACAATCTTTGCGCAATTACAGCGCTCAATCGCGAGAATATCAGAGTTGCATTTCAAACTTAATTATAATCCTTTTATTTTTGCTCTTTCTTTTGTATAAAATTTGTATATAAACCCCCTCCAATGATGAGAAATGGGCTAGCAAATTATTCTAGGATTGTTATTGTAAGTTCTCACAGCAAATACAAAAACAGTGGACATAGGCTCAAGAGTATAACTCGCCGAATCACTTTAAAAACTTTCTTGTCATTTTTTTTATTGCATTTATTGTTTATTTATTGTTGGTTACCTATAATCACGCATATATCAATTCCGATCTTGTCAAAGTCAATTGGATCGCTCTAATTGGTATATTTTTGCATCAATATATATTGTGACAATATGCTACACACATTGTGCTTAACAACTATTAAAAGTAATAAATAATAGACGAAATATGGATGAAATATTCTATGTACCATACCATAATACCACCATAGAACATGTACGGTGGCACATTGTCAATTTTCGTACTTCAAGAATAATATCTTATGCGGTTCCTCTCCGCTTGCTTTCAAAAATCCTAGAACATGCTCCCAATGGGGCCAAAATCTTCTACCCCGTTGCAGAAAATCTGGAAAGCTTCTTCGAGTGGAATTGGCTCCATATCCTGTTCTCGAAGTTCGGCCATGAATTTCCAATGGGAGATAAATTGATCCAATCTAGGGATTCCTATGTATGTAAACAATACGACAATTAGAATCATCCAAAATAGAATTTGGTAGTGAAACAAACGGAATGTGCGTGGCATTTCCCAAGCTAACATTCTTGGATCCCATACATTGCTTGGCTCTTCATGATCGTCTCCAGGTGAAGCGCTGTTTTTTCAATTCAGAGGCTGTTTGTTTCTCCATGGATTTTTTTTGTGATTAATTAAGAGAAATGATAGAAAGAATCCGAGACCTGTGCAATGTATAGCTCATGATGTTGAATCTTTAGATAACATTTTCAAAATGACAACATTTCAGACCATGTGATTCTGAAAGGAGATGTTATGAATGGAGTAAAGGCAATTCCGGATTCCCAAGTTAGCTCGCTTGTCTTGATGAATTAAATATGTATAAAATCATGTATGTAAATCGGTGAATCTTGTCTTTGGATCTGAATAAGATGGTGATCATGTGACTCGTATTTACACATACTGAGCAGTTATATATGAAAAGGAGATCATTTAATTAGCTGGTATAACAATTTTACTGTACCATTGTGATTATATAACTTTTAGTAGTAAGGCATGTGCTCCTCCACTTATCTATATGCATGGTTGTAACAAAATAAAGTCTTGGAATTAAAGCATGCCGTAACGATATTAATCAAAAGTCTTCAGATTATTAAACTTATGTAATAGATATTTATTTGCAACTGATGAAGAAAGAAACAACGGAAGCAGAATATAACATTGTCGATGACAATATAAATAAACTTAAACTATAAGTAAACTGGGAACACAACATATTGCATAAGGTAACCCCAAGGGATTGGTATGATCGTCAAGAAAGTTTGCTCTCTTCATTGATTTCTTGAATTCGAACCTTGGAGTCACCTACCACGTGTAACTCCAAGAGATTGGTCTGATGGTTAAGAAAATTTGCTCCATTAATTGATTTCTTGAATTCGAATCTTGGGGTCACCTACTATATGTAACTTCAAGGGATTAGTCTGGCGGTCAAGAAGATTTGTTCCCTTAATTGGTTTCTTGAATTCAAACATTGGAGTCACTTATCATATCTGTGGTTTACTTTAAAATATTGGGTTTCTCGAGCGTTTAATGGGCGCTGAAAATTGGTCAAGGTGCATGCAAGGTAACTCAAACACCCGGATTATAAAAATAAAATAGAAAAACATATTGCATAGGGCTGAGGAGCATGTAATAAAGAGGCCACATCCACCCACATCTCTTATGCATTTACACAATCATCATCAAAGCTTTTATATATACTTTGTGGGAGAAAGGACAGCCTTGGATTGGTGTTGAACTTTCAGCACTCTTTATCTTCTTTCTTCGATTCAGTCTCAGAGATTGGTGACCGTTTAAATAATCCTCCAAATAACTCTGCTGGGTCATAGTAGAATTCGACATCCTCTACCCTCAGTGATTCATCAACCTGTCAAGTTTATTTCTCACACTTCAATCTCAAAATTATGCTAAAACCTTGATTTGATTTCATCAGTTATATAATATGTTTTGAAATAATTATACAAATCTCGACCAAGAAAAGTAGAAGCCTTTCAGAAAGTTGGATAAAATTAGTTAATAATAAAACATGTTAGCATGAGCATATATATGACCAAAAAGTAAAAAGTTTTTATTCAACTAATAAATATTTTTTCCTTTCATGTACTTAATCTTAAATATTCAAATTTATGAATCTAAAATTACTGACTGAATTATAGATTGCATTAATTTCGGCTGCAGATTCAGCCATGTATTAAAAGCTGGGCCATTCTTCAATTGATAATATCAAAAAGCATGCAGCTCACCTAGACAGATCTGCAAAACCTATTTAACTACAAGGGCAATGTATAATATCACTATTTCATTTAATTAATATCTGTCGATTAAATTATTGAAAATAATTAGAATTACTAAATGAGGAAGATATTCTGTTTTCTTTTTTTTTTTTTCTCTCTCTCTCTCTCTCTAATTTATACTACTTCTGAGATTATATGCGAAAATATTATTAAAACATTAAATTTTTAAATTTTTTTTTTTTTATAAATCGTTGAATATATAACATGTACAAAGTCTTGGACCCTATCATAAACAATCTCAAAGCTTCATCAAGTGAAAGCGGAACCATGTTTTGATCTCTGGAAGTTCGATCGGCCATGCATTTTCATGGGGAGATGAAGTAATCCGAGGGATTACTACATACGTAAAAAATGCTACAACTAGAACTTAAAATTAAATAGAATTCAATTTGGTTGAAGCATAGGGAGAATACGTGGCCGGTGGCCAAAATCCGTGGCGTCGGGATGTCTTCAAGCAAACCAGTAACCAGGATTTAAACTTGATGGCTTTGGTGAATGTTTGAACCCCACTAATTTTATGTGTATTTTTGTTTAAAGATGAAGTTGATGGCTTACGGAGTGGTTGAAATGAAAAGAAAATTGTTCTTTTTCTTTTGGAATTACATATAAGATACCTTCTCATCTCCGATATCTACAGTTATTTATGAATCACACGTACAGATACATCAAATTTGAGCTACTCCTATAAGTCGTGCTACTCCTATTAGTCGTAAAATAATTTATTTTAAATTCAATAAGCACTATTGAAATGCAACCAAACAACCTAATTTTTTTTTAAATAATTCTTATAGTTTTAAATAAGCTCTTTTAGCCAGGTAACAAACCCATCCAAATAGGTTTTATTTTAAATACCATAAGCACTTTTGAAATGTTACCAAAATCCTTTGGCATTGGAAGGTCTTGAAGATAAGGAAAATGATTTTTCATGTAACTATCAAGCTGATGAGGAGTGGTTGAGCAAGGGAAAATTTTCTAATGCATGAGCGGTTGACAAAGGTGTGGTGAAAGTGAGCGCTAGTTTGTTTGATTGAGTAATGAGTTTATATTTTGAAATTTTATAAATTATTTGGTTGCATGTGGATTGTACTTATATGATTTTAAACTAAAGTTATTTTAAGTCTGTTGAAAAATAAATAAATTTATTTTAGCTTATTTAAAGTGTTAAAATTTCAAAAACATCCTTATACTATTTTATAAATTGAACCTTATACTTTTCTTGTATATTAAAATATTTTTTTCGTAATTTAAATTATAACATATTTTTATATTTTTCAAACTAAATAATTAACAAAATTTTCATAAAATCTCTAAGTTGATAAGTTCTACTATATTAATAAATGAGCAAGACTAGTTTTACAAACACACATACAAAGGGGGTATACAAAGACAATCTCCATCCTTGATTTTCATGATTTTTTTCTCTCCCTCTCTCTCTCTTTTTCCGTTTTTCTTTGTTTTTTTCTTCTGGATGATGTCACTTTGTAACCCTCTTTGTATGAGTTTTTGTAAGGATAACATTTTTCTTAATAAATTAACCTAAGGCTGCGTTTGGTTCGAGGTAAAATAAGATTACTCAAATAATATTCGTTTAATTTTCAAGATTCCCATATTTTGTTTACAAGTAATAAAATATTACTATAATCTTTTGTTGCAAATAGTCTTTACTGTTGGTAATATAGAGGGTAATCAGATTACCTTGCCAATTGGTGTTATTAAAAGATTATTAAGGTAATCTAGTTTTCATACCTATTTTGCCCTTAATTAAATATCATTTCAGACACAATTACCCTTAAATATCTACCAAATAACCATTAGCCCTGACCCCTTACATTTGAGATGACAGATCTATGGCCATAAATGGTTTTATCGGCACACAACTAATCAGATCCGACCAGTCCTACGCCATTCTGGCAACTGCCCCCAGTGATGACTAGCTGCCAACAGTGGCTTGGGGTGGGAAGGGGTGATTTTGCTATAAATTAAAACCTTTATATGGCTATGGTGTTTTAGAAAATTTCAAATATAAAGGTTTAAACGAAATGATTCAAAAAATAATAATTAAAATAGCATTTTATTAATATTTTAAAAGGAGAGCAACTTAATATAACATAATCATCATTTTAGAAAATTTCAAATATAAAGGTTTAAACGAAATGATTCAAAAAATAATAATTAAAATAGCATTTTATTAATATTTTAAAAGGAGAGCAACTTAATATAACATAATCATCATTTTAGAAAATTTCAAATATATCAATATATCAATAAACATATCTATAAATTTATTCCAACCTAACCAAAAACATTCTTAAATATTTCCAAAATCTTCAAATTAATTATCTTTCCACCAATATAACATTTTTAATAATACAATATTATACTAAACAACTTCCTAAGCGGTGCTTACTTTTGGAAAATACTGCTTTTACCTTTAACTCATTTAAAACATCTTAATCATAATTCCACAGAAAAAAACAAGTCCAGAAGACTACACCAAAGGAACTAATTTGAGTCAAACTCGCTTGGTTTTGACATATTATTCAAATTTGATGAAATTAAAGAGAAATGACGAGGGTTTTGAGCTTTCTAGGATTCTTTCTTGAAGGACAAACCTGAGCCACTGAACTTTTCTTCAAGCACTTTCTCCATGCGTTCGGCCATGACGGTGTTAAATAATTCTCCAATCTCCCACTGTACCATTCCTAAAAAAGGTATCATTCTAAATCCAGTCTGGTGTTTACCATTCTTGTTCACCTCCAAAGTTTTTAGATTATCAAAACTACACAACTTTGATAGTCTTTCACCACTCCTTGCCTCTCTCATCTTCAGTGAAAGGACATCCTAAGAAATTGGCCAAATTCTTAAGATAAGTTTGATGTCCTCTTCATATCTTCATATTTCAAGAAGAGTACCTTTTTTGGTTGCTCTTGACTAGCCTTCCAATACCCAAGATATGTTCCCAAATGGGGCCGTAGCCTTGGACTCCATTGCAAATCATCTCAAAAGCTTCCTCAACTGAAACCAGATTCATGTTTTGGTCTTGAAATCCAGACAAGAATTTCCAATGGGAGATGAATTGATCCAAAGGATTTCTGGCCATACAATGCGACAATCAGAATCAAAATGGAATTCGGTAGTGAAGCATACGGGACAGCGTGGCCAAAATCCTTGGATTAGGAAGTCTTCAAGATTCGGAGACTGATTTTTCAAGTAAAGATAACCTCCAAGAAAGGAACAAGCTGATGAGGAGGGGTGGTGATCAGGGGCTATTTTTCTAGGGATAACGAGACGGTTGACAATGGTGAAAGCGAGGGCCTTGAGCCAAGTGGTGCTTGATTTGGAAAGCTGGTAATATTATGTCACTGTCTTTTGCTTGGAAGTGTCTCTGAAAGGAGATCGGGGCAAAAACGTATTGGACCGATTCCAATATCCTTGGTGTTCGCCAAAAATATAAGGGTTGACGTCAGGACCCTTTAACCTGCAAAAGTCAGATCATTGGGACAGCCACCGCTGCGTCTGTCAGGGTAGTGGGCGCGCGTCAGGCTAGTCAGGAGGCTGTGGTGCTCCCACATGTCCAATCCCTGCTCTAAATCGCACAAATCACTTGGAAGGTGGGCAATGTGACATAAAGAAGGATTTGACGGATAATCCCACCAACTAAAGATTTAGATCATTGCCTCAGGGCACCCGACTATAAATTAGGAATTCATCTTTCATAAAGGGATTCGGACACTTTTCGCTTGATAGAGATACTCTCATTTCTTATCAATTTATACCTTGTATTATTGTAAAGTCAGTCAGCTAATAGCGACTGACCCCCTAATCAATACAAGCATCAGTGGATGTAGGACTTGCTACTTGCATCGAACCACTTTAAAACATGTCTCCATTGCATTCTATCCTCTACCCATTACTTTCACGGGTGATTTCAGGGCCTCCCACAACATTTCACACGTGCGTTTCGTTGGTGCAAATCCCGATCAACAGTTTGGCGCTAGCAAGAGGGCTTGATTTAGTGTTCATCCTTCATCAGGAGAGTCTCCAACCTACCAGTTCTACAGCAACGAATGACCCGCCAACCAGAACATGAGCAAACCAACCAGGGCATTCAGGGTTCCCCCAAGCTCAGGGGGATACTCTTCTAAAAAACCTTCAGCCCACAAAATGCTGTGGGAGATAGCCGTCAAGCTCACAGCTTGACCCCGCTATGAAGCTATGGAGAGGTTTGACAATACTCCAGACGGTCAACCAAAGGTTGGACCGTTTGGACAAGGCATGCCATCAAGTCAGCTGCGGCGGTACAACCGCCAAAAATGCCTGCAGGTCGCACGAAAGCGCGGTGAGGGAAATAGCCGTGCGCAAGCACTGTAGCGTGAAGGCGAAAGGGTAAGCAAGTGGCAAAAAGCAAGCGATGGGCTCCAAAGGGCCAGCAAACACTGACCGTGTCCCAAGCCGAATACCGGTCTCGTTGAGACTCGATGAAAAGACACAGCTTGAGCTATCCCGTGCACGTCAAGGTACATACCCATAAAAGTGCTGGACGGGTCGTTTATCACCGTCAGCAAGCCAATCCGGTCACCACCGTGCGAAGGGGTCACACACTTTGCAGGGCATCTTACCACGTGAAGGTCGTGAGAATACCCCGACCTCTATCACCATCACACGCCTCTAGTCAGCGTGTGTCGAGAGTGGTTGGAACAGCCAGCCGAGGCGAAGAAGAGCCCGACCTGGGATTCCTCAATCGTAACCGCAAGAACCGAACTCGCGTGGGTGAAAGCAACCCCCAAGCGGCCCGTTCCGAAATTGAAGAGCTGCAGTGAGCCCTGGACGGCTAAGGGCCTAGCAAAATGAGCAGGGACAGGTCGCATCTGCATCCCTTCTCTCCCAAGTATTAGCCGCTCACATCCCGCACGATTCAGGATGCCCGACATGCGGGCGTTTGATGGAAACTCCGATCTGCAAGATCATTGTATGAATTTAACTATCTGATGGAGCTCTACCAAGTCTAGTGACACAACCCGTCCCGAATTTCCTCATCCCGTAGGATCGGGCGCTCCCACAAGACTCAGCTATCCGAGACGTGCCATGTAGAAAAACTGCGAAACTGTTTAAAGACATACTTTTCCTGAATAACATCATAGTATTTCATCTCCAAACATCTCAAAAAGACATGCATCATCTTTTTTACAAAAAAATAGTTAGGGAAACTTTTGGTATCAGGTTTTCCACTAACTACATATTCCAAAATATGAAAACAAAGGAAATACATCATGGAAAACATGAGTTCTTGAAACGAAAGTCCAGATTTACAATGCGACATAAATATAAGACCCACTAAAAGATGTCAAACGCAGCACAACCCTGAGCGGAGGCTCACTGCTCGGCCACGATTCCGGAAGGTCCTGGTGGGGGGGAAAAACATTTAAAAAAAGGGGTGAGCTGAAATACTCAGTGAGTGGGGGAAAAGGGGGAGGTTTATAAAAGTTCTTAAAAAAAAAGATAATGCTAACATACAACAATTTTCAAGCAAATCATGGCAACAATGTAACTTTAGATATGCAATAGAACAACCCCCGTTCTCGCTACAATATATAATATTTCTAATCATCCGCACTCAATAAATCGTACTTGACTTACTTCCTTTAACTGTATCGGATTCTGTATAAAACCTCAACATTTATTATTAAAACTCTCACCACAACTAGTACTGGGGGAAATCTGTCATACCTGGTGGGCGTCCACACGCAGGCAGAGCGAGGGACGTACCTGTCATACCCGGCAAGGTCTATCATCGCGCGGGCAGGCCTCAAAAAATGTCATACGGCGGACCATCAACGCCTAGGCAGAGCCAATAAAATCTGTCATACGCATGGCAGAGCCAAAATCTGAAACTGTCATACCGGCGGAATCCTGCATCACTCGGGCAGAGCCAAAAATCTGTATCTCTCGGGGATGGGTACTTGTAGGGTGGTTTTAGCACCACAACAATCTCCTGCATAATCTCAGAACATGCAAGTCAAGAGTAGATTTCGTATATGCTATAAATCAACATATATGACATAATATTCAAAAGTCACATATAGGGGGGAAACTACATTTCTAAACATGTCAGAAACGACGGTTTAACCCAGATTGAAAATTATTAAACCTCACAAATCTGAGTCTTTTCCTTAACATTTAACAGCCAAAAATCCCTCAACTCCCAGCATTTTAAAACACCATTCAATCAATTATCCAAAGTATTCCAACTAAGAGCATCAATGTATTACCCAGAAAACATTTCAATTAAAACACAATCCAAGCACAATTCCCGCATACTGTCCAGCCCAATACATGTGATAATTTACCCAAAATAAAAAGACAGCCGAGCCACACAACCCATGTTAATCACCATTATTCACTTCAAATTTTATGACACTTTAGGCACAATGCAGCAAGTTCCCATATATATATAAACCATGCAACATGGAAGGTTCCTATTTGACTTAATCTAGTGTTGTCTCACTCAAATATTGTACAGCGGAACATACAATGGCTATATGGATAATCTTAATCAACATGCAGCATGAAACATATTACTTTGGAACAAGATCTAATTCATTATCACCCAAAATTGCTCAGCCGAAACATGCAAGATAAGTTTTAGCAAATAAAACACTAACTCAAGATTTTGCACCCAAAACATTATAATAGAAATAGATAACTTGACATGCAAACCGGAATTAAGTTTTTAAAACACTTTTGGTTAAACACTCATCTTCTATCCTATAATTGGCTGCCTATTACAGTGCTTGGATTTCGATCTCCACCGTTCAGAAGTAGAGCTGTGTTCATGAACAACATATCCGAAAATCAGAACGATCGGACGGCGAATGAGCTCAGATCACGATTTGATGATGCACTGTTCAAGACTTAAAACTAATTACTCTCTTTTCTTTGTCTTCTCTTCTTCTCTCCACTCATCTCGGCCAAACCACTCTTTCTTCTCTTCTCTCCCTTTTTTTTTTTTTTCTTTCTTTCTCCTTTTTTCCTCTTTCTTTCTTTCTCTTCTTCTTTGCTCTCGTTTTCTCTTCTTCTTTGGGCGAACTGCCAGTTCCTCTTAAATAAAAACAGTTTTTCTAAAAAATTTTCTGCCCCCATTTCTCTAATTCCAGTTAAACCCCACCACATAAGCTTTCCCTAGCAAAAATGTCCAAATTTTTCCCTCTTGATACATGCAAACCCATCAGGATTTATTTCTTCGATTTCACCCCCTTAACACAGCTTTAAAAACTGACAGAAATACCCCTATCTTACCACAATACCAAAAATCAAATTAAAAAAAAAAAAGAATTAATTAACTTAAATACAATTCATGATCTAACTAAAATCAGGAATGGGGTTTTACACTCAGACTTGGCGAAATGCTGCTGTCTGGCAGTAACATTGACCTCCCATGTCAAACGATGGTTCAGGTCGCTCCCAGCAGGGTCGATCAGTTTGTGGCCTCAGATGAGCACGACGTTCCTAAGGCATTTTCAAGTGAATCGGAAGTTTTTGATGCCTTTGAGCTACCTTAGCAACATAAGGCAGGAAAGGGATGAATCCCTCCAGTCATACATTGACCGTTTCCACATGGAACTCAATAAGGTGGCTCACACTCCCGAAGAATCTGTTCGGATTCTCATTATAGCCGGGGTTCGCCTACAAACCGACCTGTGGAAGGAATTGCAAGCTGAGGACGATGTCTCCCTCACAGGATTCTACAATCTTGCGGAGAAATACCTCTGAATAGAAAATTTGTTGGCGACGCTACGCCGTCGTGACCACGGCGCATCGAGCAGTATGTCTGGTCGGGGGGAAAGTAGAAGGACTGATTGCAGAGGGGACACTGACGATCAGCAAAAAGGGAAGAAACCCCACTACGAGCACAAGAAATCCTATGCTCTTGTTCCTAATCGCGACCGCGACAGGGTTCAATATACTCCACTGAAGGCGTCTGTATCGGCCACTCTTGATAAATCCGAGGAGGCCAGTCTGTTCGGTGAGCCAGAACCCATGAAAACTCCCGCGATAGCCAGAAATAATAAAAAATACTGTCACTTCCATCGGGACAACGGGCACCATACAGATGAATGCCGAGCTCTAAAGCAAGCAATCGACGAGCTCATTAAGAAAGCGTACTTCAAGGAGTATATTGACGACTCCGCTCCTACAAAGGGGAAGAACCAAGAGGAACAAGGAAGAAAGTGTCGTGACCGCAATGGGTATAGCAGCGTTAACATAATCTTTGGAAGACCGCACCTCGCGAGAAATACGTGAGGCGCGCAAGAAAGGTACGCTCGCGAAGCCCATCATGACCCGATCAGGGTGATGAGCACATCGCCGCGACCGCAAAAGGCTCAAAAGGAGAAGCCGATTGCCTTCTATGAGAAGGAGGCCGCTTGTTTGCATCATCCTCACGATGATGCTCTTGTGATCACGCCCCTGATAGGGTGCCATAATGTCTGCAGAATGCTCGTGGACAACGGAAGCACTGTGAACATCCTGTTCCAGACCGCTTTCAAAAGAATGAACTTGGACAAGGCCGACCTGAAGCCCGCCTCGATCCCTCTTTACGGCTTTACAGGGGACCACTTGATCCCCAAAGGAACAATCCAACTCCCAGTCACGCTCGGCGACTATGACGAGGTGACTAGGGTTACCGAATTCTTGGTCGTGGATTGCCCATCAGCCTTCAATAGAATCTTGGGGCGACCTCTGTTGAGAAGTTTCAACGCTGTCACTTCCATATACCATCTCAAGATGAAGTTCCTAACTCCAACGGGGATAGGGGAAGGGAGCGGATCGCAGAGCGCATCTCGCGACTGCTACATAAGATCAGTACAGAAGGGCATTTTGCGATGTGTGCCTCGCCAGGCTATGACGATCAGCCGGATCGAGCCACAGCCTGGCCCAGCAGAGGATAGTATAGATCCTTGAATCCAGGAAATCCCTCCCAGCGGTCCGGTTGAGGATCTATCTGAGGTTTCGGTTGATCTAAAAGAGCCGAGCCGAGCCGAGTGTTAAGAATTGGAAGCTGTCTCAACCCACAGGTCGCGTCCGAGCTAATAAGCTTCCTGGTTGAAAATATCGATGTGTTTGCCTGGTTGCATGCAGATATGGTCGGGATCAGCCCGGACATCATTTGCCACGCATTAAACATCAACAGTGAAGCCAAACCAGTTCACCAAAAAAGAAGAGAGATGGACCCGGAGCGGTATGCCGCCTTGAAATTAGAAGTGGATAACCTCCTCCGAAATGGGTCCATCCGAGAGGCACTCTACCCGACCTAGGTTGCCAACCCGGTTCTGGTAAGGAAGCCAAATAGCAAGTGGCGAACCTGTGTCGACTTCAGCGACCTCAATAAGGCTTGCCCTAAAGATAGCTTCCCCCTGCCGAGAATTGAACAGCTCGTGGATGCCAACTCGGGGCACGAACTGCTCAGTTTTATGGATGCATACTCGGGGTACAATCAAATTTCGATGTATGGGCCGGACGAAGATCATACATCCTTCATTACAGACCGGGGGCTGTATTGTTACAAAGTTATGCCTTTCGGCCTCAAGAACGCTAGCGTGACCTACCAGCGATTGGTTAACCGAATATTCTCCGACCAGATCAGGAGAACAATGGAGGTCTATGTGGACGACATGCTAGTCAAATCCCAGGTCGCCTCAGACCACATTGCACATCTCGCTGAGATGTTTGACATCCTCCAATTATATGGGATGAAACTGAATCCTCTCAAGTGTTCATTCGGAGTGTCATCAGGAAAGTTCCTGGGGTACATAGTTAACCAGCGAGGGATAGAAATAAACCCCGAGAAGATTCAGGCTCTGCTCGACATGGAGAGCCCGGCCAGTGAAAAGCAGGTTATGTGCCTTAACGGGCGGATAGCGACACTTAGTCGCTTCATATCAAGATTAACAGATCGCTGCTTACCATTCTTCAATGTCCTAAAGGCCAACAAGAAGTTCGAGTGGACACCCGAATGGGAACAGGCGTTCCAAAGCATAAAAGAACACCTCGGGAAACCACCTCTCCTGTCCAAGCCTTTTCCCCAAGAAATCCTACTCCTGTACCTGTCCATTTCTCAGTTCGCAGCCAGTGCAGCTTTGATTCGGGAAGAGGAAAAGGCACAGTGGCCTATGTACTATGCGAGCAAGCACCTGACAGATGCCGAAATATGGTATCCAGAAATGGAGCGATTGGCCTATGCCCTGCTGATCGCCTTCAGAAAGCTGCGACCTTATTTCCATGCCCATACCATCCATGTGATGACTAATTACCCACTCAGACAAGTCCTTCAAAAGCCAGAAGCATCGGGTAAACTACTCAAATGGGCCATGGAATTAAGTTAGTTCGATCTTAAGTATAAGCTGAGATCGACTATAAAAGGGCAGGCAGTTGCTGATTTCATCTCAGAATTTTCCTATCTTCCGAGCGAGCAACAGCGTGGCGAAGCCATTCAGGAAGATATTAAGAACCTGTTGACCTGGAGTCTCTACGCCGACGGGTCATCAAACAGAAAAAGGGTCGATGCCGGTTTTCTTCTTTTAAGCCCCGAAGGGGCTCGTATTCATGGTATTCTTCGGTTCGGATTTAAAGCGACCAACAACGAGGCTGAGTATGAAGCTCTGCTCGCCTGGTTGCGGTTGGCCAAAGAAATGGGCCCAACCACGATCAATGTTTACAGCGATTCCATGCTGGTCGTCAACCAAATTTTGGGGGAATATCAGGCCAAGGAAGAGAACATGGTCCGTTATCTGAAAGAAGCCAAGGCCGCACTCGAGCCGTTCAAACATTTTGAAATTACTCAGATTCCCAAAGACAACAACTCTGTGGTGGACGCCCTGGCAAGGATAGCCTCGTCGTTAGACTCAGAGGCACCAGATAGCATTCCTATTGAGCTCGTCGAAACCCCAAGTATCAGCCCGATCGAACAGGCTATGAATGTGACTCATTTCGATTCCTGGATGACTTCCCTTTTTCTGTATCTCAAGAATGGAATCTTGCCGGATGACAAGGTCAACGCAAGGGTCCTGCGAACAAGATCTGCTCGCTATACCCTCATCGGGGACCAGCTATATAGGAGAGGATTTAGTGCCCCTCTCCTTCGATGTGTAACCAGCAAAGAAGCAGACTACGTTATGAGGGAAATTCATGAAGGGATCTGCGGTAATCACACCGCTGCCTGATCTCTTGCAAACAAGGTTGTTCGTCAAGGGTACTATTGGCCCCAAATTCAAGACGACGCTTACGACTTTGTCAAGAAATGTGATAAGTGTCAACGGTTCGCAAGCATACCGCGAGCTCCCTCCCACGAGCTGATAACTATGACTAGCCCCTAGCCTTTTTCCATGTGGGGAATTGATCTTATTGGCACTTTGCCAATTGGAAAAGGGGGAGTCAAATATGCCGTAGTCGCGATATATTACTTCACTAAATGGGTAGAAGCCGAACCGCTAGCCGCGATCACGACCAGAAAACTGAAGGACTTCGTTTTCAGGAATATTGTGTGCCATTTTGGAATCCTCATACCCTCATTTTAGACAATGGAAAACAATTCGACAATGAGGAATTCAAACAGTTCTGTGACGAGCTGGGTATCTATAAAAAATTCGCCTTTGTGGCAAGACCGCAAGCGAATGGCCAAGTGAAGGCAAAACTTGGCGCAGCTAAGGGGAATTTGGCCGACGACCTCCCCGAAGTCCTATGGGCATACCGAACAACCCCAAGGACCTCCACCTCGGAGACACCATTTTTGCTAGCATATGGGTGCGAATCAATGATTCCCATCAAAGTAGGAACTGGTTCACTTTGGAGAGGCTTGTACAATGAGGCCAATAACGAAGCGCTCATAAAAGCGAGCCTGGACTTTATTGAAGAACATCGCAGCAAGGCTTCGCTGAGGATAGCAGCCTATCAGCAACGCACAAAAAAGTTCTTCGATTCAAAGGTTAGGCGAAGAGACTTCCAAGTCGGTGACTTGGTGTTAAAAGAAGTTCTCCTCGGAACGAGAGAACCAAGTGCGGGAGTTTTAGGGCCGAACTGGGAAGGTCCATACCGCATTGATAAAGTAATCAGACCGGGAACTTATCATCTCAAAAGGCTAAATGGTTCTAAGGTACCTCTAGCCTGGAATGCTGAACACTTTCGGCCATACTATCAGTAATTCCGAACTCAGCTTTCCTTGTAAATTAATTTCTGATTTTTGTAAATCATTTGTTTTTGTAAAGTTTTTATCTTGAGCGTTTGTAAACAACCTCTATGTATAATCCATTTCTTGTAAATAAGTTATGTTATCTCTAACTCAATGAATGTAAACAATCAAGAAAAAGCTTATGTATGATAATGCGAACAGAAAATTGTAAAGGCCAAAATGTGTTTCATTACTATGAAAGTACAGCAGGAAAGAAGAAGCAATTACAAGACCTAAGCCAGCCCCTACGGGGCCGACCTCCTCGTCCTAGGGTTGGTCGGCTGGGGTTTTGTCTGCTACGTGTCCAGAACCTTCTGGTCGGAAGGCCGCCGCTTCATCGTCCTCTTGAGCCATGGACATGAGTGTTTCCTGCCAGTCTATCGGGAGGTTTGACATATCAAGAAAAGGATTCTTTGGACGCAAGGCATAAATGGAGTCAATTGCCCATTCGGCAGCCTTCTCCTCGAGCTCCTCTGTCAAAGAAGCAACTTTCCCTTCACTCTCCTGAAGTACAACTTCAAGAGCCTGCCTTAGCTTCTCAGAGGTCTCTCTCACCTTTTCAACTGGCGTGACCTGTAAGGAGGTCGCATTCACTTCTTGGTCCTTCTCCCCGGCCAGTTTGGAGAATCGGGATACGGTCCTCTGCAGCTCTTTTATCTCCTCTCCCTGCTTCTCAAGCTGCGCTTTCTGGAAATCCACAGTGCGAAGAGCCGCGTTTCTTTCATTCAAATAACTGTTTGCCGATTCGAGAGACAGGTTTCTCTCCGCTTCGGTGGCTTCTAAGTTTCGCTTAAGCACTGCGATCTCTTCCTGTAGGGTAGCACCTCCCTTCGCAGCTCCCAGTTGTGCCTTTTCCATGGACATTCTCATGGAAAGAAGAGCCTGCGAACAGAAGAAGAAAGAGTTAGGTAATCAAAAGAAGTTAAGTCATCGTCAAGGATAGTTCTCTCACCTTGCTTATATGCTGAATCGATGTGGACATTAAGTCCACGTCGTTGGAACTTGCGAAATGCTCGAAAGATTCTGAAAGTCCGCATTCCAGCAGGGCATACACCACTGGCTGCAGGTACTCTGGCAGGTTCCCCAGCGAGTCCAACACCATAGGACCCTTCTTCGCGGTCTCAGCAGCCGACGTGTCGTCCATAGGCGCCTTGCTTGACTTACCCGCGTCAGGTCGCGACCTCTTTGGTTGCTCACCTTCAGATTCAGTTTTTGATTCCTCGGCCTGAATCTGCTTTCTCTTTTTCCGCTGAGCCATGGTTTTCATCCTTGGCCGAGCAGACGACAGCTGGGCGACCTTCGTGGTTCGTGCCGACACATCCTCTGCCGGCTGTGGCTAGGATGTTCTGGAAGGTCGCGTCGGTTGGCTCGGGGTCGCGCCCTCAGCTTGGGAGGCTGTTCGTGCAGCTTCGGTCACTTAGCTTTCTTCGTCTGAGGGAAGTTGATGTTCCTTCGACGAGGTTGCTCTGTTTCCTTTGGTAGCATGGTTGCTGCTGCATACAAGGCAAGGTTAATGGAGATATTCTGTTCCACGACCAAGAAAATAGCCAGTTAGGGAAACTTACATGGTGGAGGTGGTAGAGGCTCTAGCGACACGCTGGCGTTGAAGAAACCATACTTCCGCAAATTCGTGGTTGTCACAAGTGTCATCGCGTCGCGCTTGTCCTCAGGAAGGGAGCCGAACTGAAAAATTCTCCTCCTGTCGTGGAGCAGCCCTATTTCAGTTGTCTTGTTAACTGTAAGGAAATAAAAACCTGGTCGTTAGAGCGAGCGCAATGAGTTTGCCAAAAATAAAACAGAAATGCAAGCAAAGAGAAAGAGGCCTACTCGGATCCTGGAAGCGGCAATGGCCATCATAACGAAAGAAGAAAAACTTCATTTCGTAGGCCCCCGCGTTGCTGGGATAACTGTGTATCCCATCGGCAATGGTAGGTCGCTTGGACAAGTAATACGAATCCTTGTCCTTGCTTTTCTTCAGATAATACGAGCAGCCGAGCTCCAAGGCTGTCAGCTTGCCTAGCCCGTTTTCCTGGCACGTGATGTACATTGCAACAGCAATGACATATGCGTTCAGGGTCAACTGCATCGGTGCAACCCCGAAGTGGTCCAAAACCAACCTGATGAAAAGGTGCAGGGGGATAAGTCTTCCACCCTTGATGATCTCCTCAAAGATCGCATCCAGGCATTTCGATGTGTATCGCGACGAGTGCGTCAGGTCGTGGAATACGTCCACTTCGATACCGAACTGGTTTATTACCCTCTCAAGTTCTTCCTCGGTGAGTACCGAGAAAACCTCAAGAGGGATGCTGGGAGCAACATGCGGGGAAGAGTTGGTTCCCTGCTCAGGCCTGGTATTCGAGGGGTCCATTTTGCCAGTCTGTAACAGCGACAAGCAGAGGGATTATTTGGTCTCCGTACACTATACCGTACGATGACATGGGAGGAAATAAACTCCCTAAACCCTAAATAAATACCCTAGTAACATGGTTTGAGCCGCCATTCACAGCTCCAACCCGGCATAGACGACTAGTCTCCGATGGGTTACCGAAAGACCGACGCCATTAAATCATGGAAAAAATGAGATGACGACAAGAAAACTCTTACCTCTCGAAGTACAGCGACGGTGTCCACTTCAGATGCCGAAAAGATGTAAGTCTGGAAGACAAAAGTTATTGGCCTGCGGAAATCTCTTGTTCTCTGTAAAAAGGGCTTTGGTGACATTGCGTGAGAATGATTTGTGGTTTCTATAGCGCGTGGGTCGGCGTTTGGATTTCTCGGAATTGAAACGACGTTCGAACGGTAAAGGTTTCTTACCGTTGATCTTGGCCACATGTCACTCATCAGCTAGGGAGGGTGAGCGAAACGACTGGATGAGGTCAGACTTTCGCCTTCCCAGTTGAAAAGCTCAAACGACGGCCATATCTCTCTCAGTGCATTAATTGCATCTCAAATCTTCATTTAATGCTCTGGTAAGGTGCACTGTTCCAATGCATATTGCATTTAATGCCCTGATAAAGCGCACTGTTTTAGCATGCAAGGCATTAAATGTGATTGGCTGATATTCTCCACGCAAGAGGTACACCTGTCAACGCAGGGGTGGCCCCATTAAATGCCTTCCTACCACCAGAATGAATGGGCAATGTCAGACGAAAAGGTCGCTCGCCCTTGAGCATGTGAGGTCGCGCTTGTGCATATGCCGCTCCGACCTACTTTCGAACAGATTAAAGTTTCCTGAAATCATCTAACTGTAGCGCGACCTGTAGTTTCCAAGGTTCAATCTTCAAACCTTAAAAACTATGGGGCTTCTGTTACGCCTAAAAATATAAGGGCTGACATCAGGACCCTTTAACCCGCAAAAGTCAGATAATTGGGACAGCCACCGTCTGTGTCTGTCAGGGTAGTGGGCGTGCGTTAGGCTAGTCAGGAGGCTGTGGTGCTCTCACATGTCCAATCCCTGCTCTAAATCGCGCTAATCACTCTAGAAGGTGGGCAATGTGACATAAAGAAGGATTTGCACGGATAATCCCACCAACTTAAAGATTTAGTGATCATTGCCTCAAGGCATCCGACTATAAATTAGGAATTCATCTTTCATTAAAGGGATTCGGACACTTTTCGCTTGATTAGAGATACTCTCATTTCTTATCAATTTATACCTTGTATTATTGTAAAGTCAGTCAGCTAATAGCGACCTGACCCCCATAATCAATACAAGCATCAGTGGACATAGGACTTGCTACCTTAGCATCCAAACCACTTTAAAAATTGTCTCTATTGCATTTACTATCCTCTACCCATTACTTTCACCTGTGATTTCAGGGCCTCCCACAATACTTCACATGTGCGTTTCGTTGGTGCAAAATCCCGCAGCAATACTTGGTATTGATAGAGAGAAGTTTCATCCCAGTTTTTCTCTGTGGGAAGGTTCAACAGTAGTTCTTGAATCTCATTGCTTAGCTCTTCTACTGGAGCCGCGGCTTCTATTTTCCGTTTCTCCATGGATTAAAGGGGAATGATTGATTTAAGCCAGATATGCGAGGTGAAGAAAAGTATTAATTAAATTAAGGTAAATATAAAAGATATATATGATCTTTCTAGCTATAGGCTATAGCTATAATTCACTGGTCAGACATGTGGCCCGCTATTCTTGAAGGGCCTTCACTATTGACGAAGGGTGAGCAACTGAGCACATAAATGCCACCCCTAAAACTCAAGAACCTACACCTAGTCCTCCAAAACTCCAGAAATTGCATTCTACGCCCACTGTCATCTATTTTGGCTGTTAGATTGAATGATGACCGTGTTTGACCTTAAAATGTCGAAATTGCCACTGAAAATATTCAATTGCAAATTTTTTTTTGCGTTGACTATCTTTGACTTTTGATATGTCTTTAATGCCCCTACAACTTTTCTAAATACTTTAGGGTCCGTTTGGTTTATTATTCATCCATATTTTATCCCTATTCCAAATACAAATGCACGTTTGTTTCCTTATTTTCAAAATCTTATCCTGAATAAAAAAACTTTTAAACCCCTTAAGTTTGTTAATTAACAAAACACCCTCAACAAATTTTTTTATAAATTAACAAAAACACCCCCAACCACCCATAGTTGCCAAATTCCGGCAACCACTGTCGGTGGTGGCCAGAATCTGTCACAACGACGTACAAATGACCGGAACTAGTCGGTAATTCACTAATCTGGTCGGAAAAGAAATGGTCGTCGTTGAGGATCAACGACGGCCATATCTTTGGCCATCGTTGACGGCCAGATCTGGTCTTTTGTGACCAACGACGGTCATATTTGGCTGTAGATATAGCTTTTTTTTGCTAGATCCGTGGTGGATCTGATCGGAAAATTTCAGATCAGACCGATCTGTGCAGTGACGCCAAATTCCAACCAGATTTCGACGGTGGTGGCCGGAATCTGATACTGTGGGTGGGTGGAGGTATTTTTGCATTTTACAAAAAATTTATATATTAGGGTGTTCAGTTAAATTAACAAACCTATGAGATTTTTTTGTTAATTTTTAAATTTTACCTCGTAATAATCACCAAACTCTACCTACCAATACTATTTCAAAAATTTTATCCAAAATAATAAATCAAACGAACCCTTAAATCTTTGTAAAAATTTATTTTAAATTATTTTAAATAAATAGAAAAAAACCTTATAAATCTAAAAAAAAATTAAAATAATCTTAATATTGAAAATAAATATGAAATATTAAGAAATAATCTGAAAATTAAATTGGACTTAAAAATATGAAAAAAGTTAAGAACAAAAATAAAAGCAAAATTTTGAAAATAAAAATAAAAATCATGGAAAATAGTCAAAATACATCAAATTTTAAGAAAAATCAGGTGCTAAAACATTTTAAACTATAAAAAATTAATAAATATTTTTAAAAATAAAATAAAATATAAAAATAACACAAAAGAATTTATGAAAAAAATATGGGTGCGATTGGTTCCATATTATTATTATCCATATTCCCAATCCTATTCTCCAAATATTGTTTGGCACATTATTTGAGAAATATTATTGTATTTTTTAATTATTTTTAGACCCATTAAGTTTACTAATTTCATTAAATACCCCCAAAAAAAGTTTAAAAAGTAACAAAAACACCCCCTAAACCCATACTTGCTAGATTCCGGCAACCACCCACTATAGATCTAGCCAGATGTGGTCGTCAGTGATAGCCAAAGGAATGGCCATCGTTGACCAAAAAGACAGCCATATCAGAGTTTTGCGGTCGTCGATGGCCACATCTGGCCGTAGATCTATTATTTTCCGGCCAGATCTGATCCAACTGGTCTGTGTCGTAATGCAATTTTTTGGCCAGATTAGCCAAAATCTGGCACTGCCGGTGGTGGGGGTGTTTTTGTCATTTTACAAAAAATTTATATATTGGGGTGTTTAATAAATTATCAAACCTATGGGGTTTTTATAAATTTTTAAATTTTACCTTGTAATACTCCCCTATTCAACTGCCCAATATTATTTCCAAAATTCTATCCAAAATAATAAACCAAACACACCCATAAATTTTCTCCATTATTTTTGGTTGGTAAAATGGCCGACAACCACAATCTCAACCAGATTGTGGCAAGAAAATTGAGATCGCTATGCAATCTCACAAGATCAACCACGATATGTGCCATCTATTGGTCTTAGATTGTCCCAATCAATGTTTTAAAACCCGGCCCGGCCCGGCCCGGCCCAACCTGTTGAACCGGGACCCAAAAGCTTCAACGGGCCGGGTTTATATTTTTCTTATTCACCCAACACCCTAGGATTTGGGAGGATGATCGGCCAACAATTGATGGCCGGAATGTTGGGGCTTTTGAAGAGAAAGTGCCGATGAATGCAATGGTGGTGACGGAATTGATTTCCGGTGAGTAAATCGACCGAAAATCTAACAAAACTGGCAGCGACAACAATGAGATTTTACTGGCGATTGGTGAGGCTAACGGGGGTGAGGTAGGTGGGTTTTGGTCGAGAGGAAGAGGGGAGTAATTACTGCATGATGGGGAGGGTTGTCAACGCTGGCATCGATGAGATCTGGCTTGGAATCTCGACGCCGACGTCGGTGAGATTTGGCCAAAATTGAACCTATTTCGGCCAGATCTTGGGTATATTTTGATGGAAATGGGCTCAAGGGACGATTGGGATTGCATCTAGGGTGTCGTCGCCACCAATTAGTCACCGGTCAATCTGCATTTGGGGTGTGTTTGATAAATTTTAACCCTATAGGGACGTAACTTAATTTTTATCGGTGTATTTGCTGGATTTTAAAAGTTTTTATCAGCCGGTTTGACCAATGGTCAAACTGGTTAAACTGGTCAACCCGGGACCCGGAAGCTTTGCCGGGCTTCACCTTGGGTTGGATTTTAAAACATTGGTCCCAGTAGATCGAAATCGTCGTATTTGGGTTCAAATATGGTGTTTTTGAATATATATATATTTTTTACTTTTAAAATTTTAATTTTTTATTAAACAAATAGTTTAGCTTTTAAATTTATTAATTTTAATGTATATATTTCATATATAGTGACAATTTTGACCTTATTCCATTAAATTAAACTGCCAAAATAGACGACAGGGGGTGTAGATTGTAATTTCTGGTGTTCTTGGGGACTAGTTTGGTTTGTGAGTTTCAAGGGTGTTTACTAATTTTGGGGCAATTTAATGCATTTCGAAAACTATTGGAGGGAACTTGAGGCTGGATTTTTTAAATTTTTCTTAAAGAAAGAAAAAAGAAAAAAATGGTATATAATAGTTAATTCAAACAAGAGTTTAAATTCGAATGCTAAATCTAAACTTTTCGTTTATTTGTACTTCGTATTTAAGAATGCTGGCATGAAAAACTGAGCGATTAACGTAATAGTTGGATAGATGGGTCATAGCATCCAGCCTTATGGAAATAGGGGTAAAATTAAATCAAATAAATTAAACTCATATTCATATCTTAAAAGTATAAACTCAGATCTGGCTAAACAACTAAAACACTTTAACTTGCCCTATAATTCAGACTTTATATTATCAGAAACCAATATATATATTTAATCATCAAGACTTTCGTATACATCAAAGATCTTTTGCATAGCATAACCCATATGGCTCTCCACTCTTATTACGTTAAATGATGATCCATTATATTTATTTATTTATCTTTAATAAATAATCAGCTATTTACTTCTATGTTAAGTTGATTTAATCATATGAAGATTGTTTTGTTTTGTTTTTTTTTTTTTTTAAGGTTACGTATGAAGATTGAAGATTGCCATTCTTGATGCTGGTGATTTGCTCAAGGCAGTTCATGGAATCTCGATGTATCAGTACATGAGCAAGGATCCAAGTTTCAGCGATGTTTTCAAACAGACAATGGCTGCTCAATAAAAATTATCATGAGGGGAGTTCTAGAGATATACAGAGGTTATGATGGAGTTTCATCACAGTTAATGTTGGCAGTGGAATTGGAAGATGCCTCCATAAAATAACCTCCAAGAATCCTTCTATTAAAGACATTAATTATGATCTACCTCATGTGATACAAAGTGCACCATCTTAGTCAGGTACTTGAGATCTTGGTATCAATGATCTTAATCAAAACTATTGTACAGATTCAACTTCATTTATCAAAATTTATATGCAAAAATTCTATATAGCTATCCAACATATTGGAGGAAATGCGATTATGTTGAATGCATATCTTCAGTTTGGATTGGTCTGTCAACATTCTCCTTCAAACTTGAGGCGATCAAACCAAGTTTGCTACGAAGAGACAAAAACATGGGTCATGAAAGTGGTTCAGTGAAGATGTTAATGACCTGCTGGTTCGTAGGGACATATAGAGTGACAAGAAAGAAGAGACTTCAAGGCAACCTTTTCCTTTATAAAATGATATTCTACTTCAACGTGCTTCCTCCTCCCATGCAAGATCGGATTGGTAGTCATGTGAAGAGCAGAGAGACTATCACAAATTGAGATGTAAACTTGGATTGGGATATTCTGATAAATTATTAGTTAAATAAGAGTTTATTTAGTATAAATTATTTTAATACACATTTAATAGTTATTAAATATGTATCAAAAAAAATTATAATTATAAAAATATTTTAAGAAATAAAATATGCCCTCTTTTGCCATTACACATATAACAAAAATTTGAAAATTAAACTTACCAAGCACATATTTATAGTTTTTAAAAATCAAAGCAACCTTAAAATTTTAATTTACCCAACACAATCCAAATTATTTTTAAAGTTGAGTAAAAAAATTATTAAGTTTTAAGTTGCAACAATCTCAAACTAGTCCTAATATGAGGTAGAAAATGAATTTCAGACATAATAGGAATTATGGATTTTTTTTAGGAATTTTAAAAAGGTATATAAATTAAAAATTATATGAAAAATAAATATAAAAGAAGTTGCATGATATACATTGAGGGGAAATTTTTAGCCTAGTCCAATTTGATGAGGTCCGATGAGGGAGTCCATGATAAATGCGCCTAAAATATATAAATAAAGGTCTAGAGTGGGAGGTGATTTTTAGTCCCTGTCTAATTGGGCAGTATCCTCCGTTGCTAAATACACCTCTTTTATAATTAAAAAAAATCTCCTTAATCCTATTTAATACCCAAAAAAATAGCACTCTAAGCGTAATTAGGTTTATTTTTCCTAATTTTAAACTTAATTAGGTTTTTTGTTTACACCTTTCCCCAATTTTGTAATTTCATATTTGAAACTTTTTTTTATCAAAATCTGATATATCACATGGTGTGATTACTTTTTCCATGGTTTTAGTATTATATTCTCATCAAAAAAGTAAATGTTGAAATAAAAAAAAGGTTTTCAACCAGTATGAAAATTCAGGGTTGAGGTTATGAGAATTTAGTGTTAGGGTTTATGTAAAATCAAAGGTTAAAAAGATTAGGAGTGTAATTAGAAATTATAATTACATTTATAGTGATTTTATTTAAGGTCAAACTTGTCAAAACATAATAATACTTTTAAAAGTGAGGGATACTAGTTAATTAAGTGGAGGCTAAAAATCATTTCTCATCTAAAATAAATTAAGTTTTGAAAATGAGTCGGATTGGAGATTTTGGCCACCTGCGGCCCAAACCCGAAAGTCTGTCCAAAGAAAAGGAGACTCATATATATGTTAATATGAGTGGACAAATGGTATGACACGTGGCAGACAAGGAGGTAAAATCTCCAACGACCCATCACGTATTTGTCTTCCCTTCCAAGTTAACTTTCCACCGCTTATATTTTACGATATTAACTTCACCACTTCTAGACATTTCAGCAAAAATAAAAAACTTCCTATAATTTTGGGGGCAAAGGCTGTATAAATCCCTCAAAATCATATTGCTTGCATAAAATCCTAAGGGCCTATTTGTTAGATTATTTAAAAAATGTAATTATGAAAAAGTGTTTTAAATTGAATTGAGTTTGATTAAATCGAATAAGACCAAATTCCGAAAATGTTTTTAATAAAATATCTAAAAATTATATTAGAGTTTGATAAAATGTTAGAATAGTTGTTTAGTACATTTTAAAAAAAAAAAATTAAGATAGAATAATTGTTCGGCATAATTTCTAAAAATATTTATTATTTTTTAACCAGTGTAACGCTAAGTACACCCTAACCACCCAAGAGGATAGCCAACGTTCGACCACCACCTCCGAACGATAGCCAATAATCGTCGAAATAATGCATGACCAGCTGGATTTGACCGATCATGCACTGATATTACCATTTTTTGGCTTGATCTATGACAAATCTTTGGTCGTCGTCAACGGCTAAAATCTGGCCATTGTTAACTGCTAAATCGATGCACGACCAGCCAGATCTTGCTAGTCATGCATCGGTCTGGCTACGTTGGCCAGTGGCTGCGGTGGTTACTGGCAGGTGGTTGTGGTCTTAGTTGAATTAATTTTCAAATTGGAAGGAGAAGAAAATGAGGAGAGAAAGAAAAAAAAAAAAAATTGAGTTGAATAATGTTAGATAGAAAAATGTTTTGAGTTGAATAATCTGAAAATAAGTCCTCCCTCTTTTCATTTTTAGACAAAAACAATGTTATTTAATTTGGATTAATTTTCATAATAATGATACTAATAAGTAAATAAACACATAAATAGGATAACATAATAATGATTTAGAATAGTATAACATGCAGTAACCTTATTTTTTCAACTGTTTTGGTCTTGGTATCTAACTTAAGTATCGGAAGGGTCACGCCAACAAAACCTATTAACAGCCTTCAACATTAGCGAATCTCTTCTAAACGCTAGTGAATTTTATTTAAGAGTTCAACAAGTAGGCAAACCTCTTACTCGACAAAATCTGTCTAGGTCATTTTTTCGCCCACATGATATTACTATTATCATATGAGAAGTTGCAAAATTTGGCATGAAAACTTAAGTATATAATTTGGGATATGTCTTCTTCTAATAGATATTTCTTCTTGCAGTGGCGATACTGAATAAAAAAGTCTTCAGATTATTAAATATTGATAAAGAAAGAAACGACGGAAACAGAAAAAAAAACATTGTTGATGATAAGATAAACTTAAAAATAAAAATCGATTGGGAAAAGGGCACCGCCATGAGCCATCCACATGTTATGCATTTACCCATCATCATCAAGCATTCATACTTTGTGGGAGAAAGGACAGCCTTGGATCGGTGTTGAACTTTCAGCACTCTTATCTTCTTTCTTCGACACAGTTTCAGAGATTGGTGACCCTTTTAATAATCGTCCAAATAACTCTGCTGGGTCATAGTAGATTTCAACATCCTCTACCCTTAGTGCTCCATCAACCTGTCAAGTTTATTTCTCATTACCAAACCCACTTCAATCTCAAATACAGTCATGTATTTAATTAATGATGGGCCATTCTTCAATTGACAATGTCAAAATGTATGCAGCTCACCTAGACGTCTGCAAAAAACATTAACTCCAGGGAAAAGGGATCCGATGGATGATATCACTATTGTCTATTTCATTTCATTAGTCGATCTATAAAATTAGCACCATATTTTGTTGTTATATGTTATTTAAATGAATACATCTATTTACTTAATAAATAACTGAATTTAGAGAACATACCTTAATAGTTCCCAACCCAATAAATTCAACCTTTTCTCCAGTGGGAGCATGTCCTCTGAAAGGTCCTTCAAAGAAACCCCAATGCCTGAACTTGAAAGCAATCACAGGAGGCCGAGAATAAACACTTAGAATTTCCCATGCAAACCCTCGAGGTAAAGCCGATCGAAATACTTCATGAGATGATTCAAAGCTCTCTTCTTCTGCCTTGTAGTATTTGAACTCCTCTGGCAATGAATTCTTCAACAAAGCGTTGTAGCTTCCAACTTTTAGTGTCTCTTCTGCAGATAATCCTTCTCTTCCTGTCACGTGTAAAATTTATTTACATGTGATTTGATATGAAACACAATGTTTGATTTGTGTTCAATAATTATGAACACATGTTAAGTTTCAAATTAAATCTCAGAAAAGTGAATGAATTAATTCAATTCAATTCGATAATGATAAATAAAAAAAATGGGGCATAACATGATACTTTAGTAGGACCAACAATCCAATTAAACTATTTGCTTAACATGACAGGTGTATTGTATTGTTTAGGTAAAGTGAAAATAAATAAATTTATATTAGTCAAAGATATCATAATATTGCACCAATAATTAATAATATCTGTAAGGTTGGAGAGAAACATCTGGTTTCAACATTTATCATCAATAAAGGAAAAGATTAAGAAAAAAAACTAACCTAAAATCAACAAAAATGATATTTTAATATCAATTTCTTTATAACTACATGAAGTGCTTTTGCTACAAAGTTAAATTTATTCATATGATATTTAATTACTTCATAAATCATAATAGAGCAATAACAGAAGATGATATATATGTAGTACCATTAACAATGAGCTTAAACTTCTCAGGATTAATGGTTTTGAAATCTTGTAAGCGAGTCTTGTGTGAGAGCTCCATCTCCCATGACTTGATGGCATTTTGCACTATTTCTTCCAAGGAACCTTTCGGCCACTCCTGCATAAATAACACGAAAATGTTAAAATCTTACACAGAGATTAGTCATCTCCAAGATTAATATATAATATCTAAGAAGAAAGAGAGATCTATGGGGGGAGGATGAAGGTGTTATGCACCTTAGTTCGGCCTTCTTCAAAGAGCTGATTTACGCTATCATAAGTAGGAGGGCCGCCATGTCTCCATTGAATTTTCTCTCCACCTTCATCGTTCAGGAAGGACCTGTATTTATCTCCTCCTTGTGCAGCTACTGTAACTGGAGCATCTTCACCTGTTGACATGTTCGGGAAATTAAAGTTCCTTGTGCGAGAAAAGTATAAACAGTTGAAGAGGTTTTATGAGAAAAGTATAAACTGCTGATCAGGTTTTGTAGAGAAATACTGGATAAAACACTTTAGGACCACATGTTACTATCTATATAATTAATCTCCAGTATAAACATCTAGAAATTTTAACATGCAGGCGGAAGATGATACTCTCACAACATAAAATAAGAAAAGTAAGTGACCACTTACCTTTAAACCATATGTTAAAACTTCAAGACATCTAACCTGAACATATATCGAGTAATTTTCTAGTCCAGACTTCATGATATAAATTTTGTCAAGATCATAATTATCTACCATTGGATTTATCACATTTGGCTAAAATGATGTTTTACAATCTAAATCCAATGGTATCTGTGCATGATCCTGATAAATTTATATTAGGATATATTCTCAGATGCAATAAGGGATGGATTATATTATTCTTATTCTACTTTAATATTCTATATTCATTTTCGAAATTACCAATGATGTTGATTAGGTGTGAGCAAAATTTTAGGGTAGGACTAGAGGTGGACCAAATAGGCCGAGTTAGGCGGGTCAACCCTAACCCGGCCAGCAATGAAGAGGGTTCAACCTGAACCGTCAATATGACGGGTCGGGTTGAACGCAACCCTCCAGCAACCCTCGGGCGGACCGGGTTGCTATATGGCAACCCGCCAACCCGGCGGGTTGCTATTTGTTTGCAATAGCCAACTTGGCCGAAAAAAAATTAAAAAAAAAAAAAATTAATTATTTTTTTCAAGTTTCTCCCATTTTTTAAATTCTTTTAATTAAACTATTATGATTGAACTCTTACAAATAATTTTACACAATAATATTAAACTATACTTCTAAATCATAAATATTAAAATGTATAAAACTTTGTAATATTTGACACATTATTATTATTATTTTTTATGGTACGTAAAATATATAAAAAATTAAATACTAAAGTCTTATTCTCAAATTTCCATGTCTTGTATAAAATATAATTCATTCTTATGCTAAAGTTTCATCAATTGAATGAATAAATCTAATTTTTCTTATATTACAATTTTATTGTATTAAAATTGAATTAATATTTGAATTGTTAATAAAAAAATTAATTTAATTGAATTATTGATATTTGAAAAGTTAACTAAAAACAATTACATTATTCATTTATAAATCGTTAATTATTTATTTGAAAAGTTAAGTAAATAAAACAAAATCAAAAATTAAATTAAGTAAAAAAAAGGGGTTAACCCGGCCCGACCCGTAGCCTAACCCGGCGGGTTAGGGTTGGCAGGCCGGGCTGGGCCAGCCATTCCCCCAAAAATGACAGGCCTAACCCGGCCTGCCTTTGTTGGCGAGCGGATTAGGACCAACCTGCCAAAAGTAGTAACCCGCCGTGGGCCGGGCGGGTTACTTTTCCAACTCTAGGTAGAATCGGAACCAATGGGTACCTGGGTGTTAGTTTCGGTTCCTACTCGAAACCGGCCATAACAGGGTAGGTTTTGGTTCCAAAAAATTAGAACCGATACTGTGCGGTTCCAGTTCCGGTTCCAAATAAAAGGAACCAGAACCGAAACTGAGACTAAATTGATATAATATTAAAGAATATGAGGTTTCTTGATATTTTGCATATCACGTTAAATAATAGCTTTTAAATATTTATTATCGGTGAAAACAAACAATTAAATACTTATAATCAAGCATGAAATATCAAGTAAATATAAACAAATATATTATTTAATGTTTTGTACTTAATTGTTAGGGGTGTAATTATAATTTTATAAGGGTTTATTTGTCATTTTTTAAAAAATAGGGGGTAATTGATATTTTCTAGGGTACCCAGAACCTATAACACAAGTTCTGGTTCCAAGTTTTTTGGAACCAAAATTGACGGTTCCCGTTCTGGTTCCAAATCAAAGGAATCGGCAGGTTTCGGTTCTGATTCCTTTGATTTTTTACTTGTACCCAGACCCGCCCATCCCTAAATTGTTGATTATATGTGTTGATGCTGGATTTTGACACCAACTATTCGCACGTGCAAAGTGCTAAGCAGACTTAGGAATTACATGTGAACTGGGAATGGAAAAAAATATATAAAGGAAGACAATTTTTAAAATGGTTCGGATGCTCAAAGTGAATCCTACATCCACTGTCTTTTTATAGAAGAAAGGTTACAATCAGGTTGCAAGTAGCGATCTTAAAATAAATACAAAGAGGGAGAAAGAGTGTTTATATTATCAGAAGTCGAATCCGAATGAAGAGATGAGAGCTCTCTCTTTATAGCAAGAGGTTCTTGGGCAATGATTACGAGTCTGTCAATGGGCAAGTACCTTACAGTTCCTACCTTGCTTCCTATTGGCTGGCTATGTGATAGGTATCCTTAAATCGTGTAGGGATCAGGCAAGTGGATGACTCCTAGCTATTTACTAACCATACCCTTACCAGCCAAGTTGATGATAGCCTTACTCCTCTTATCTTTGGATGACATGGCAGCGCCTGGATGACACAATGCCTTCCTGAACTCTAATTAATCCTTGCTGACTTGAGTCTACGTCAGCCCTGATTTTTTAGACATAACAAAAGCCCCCCCAATTCTTAAGGTTCAAGGCTTGAACTTTGAGAACTTCATGATTATGCTATGATTTGACTCGTTCCGAGGATCGCTCGCTCAAACTGTTGATGAAGATTGGCTGAGGTAACGTGAAGCACACAACTTAACTTGACCAACGAACTGAATGGAGGTCGTGATGCAAAGTTTCGCGAGTTGCACAAGTGACCTGATGTGATCGTCCCTTAAAGGTTCAACGGCCTGGGATCGGATCTTGCTCAGTACTATACCAACGTACTTAGAGCTTTGCCCATCGTTCGCGACCTGAAAACACTTAAGAGTATTTTTGCCAAAAATCAGAAGTCACTTCGCTTCGAGCCTAGTACACAAAGAAGAGTGTTTTAATCGAACGATCTCTTCAGATGTGATCCATTACACATGATAATTGGCCTAGTCAATAAAGTAAGATTTATCTAACAGACATGTCTTTGCGCAATAAGTGTCAGCCATGAGCATTAAATACAAGTCATGTTGAAACGACATTCTCTTTTAAGGCATTAAATACGGATGAGGGCACATTTAATATGGTGAAGATAACCATGCCGATGTTTGGTATTTTCAACTTAGGGAATCATCGATTGATCTTTACAAAGCATGCAGGTCACTCTTTGTGAGGATTGACAACACATGGTCGCATCCAATGGTTGGGAACACGCCCCACCCAAACGTCACTTGCGAAGGGAACCAATCGTCGCCTTTTTCCTTATAAAACCCTAAACCTATCTAAGAATTTTCACAAAGTTGGAATCTTCAGAAGAAGAACAAAGTTTTTACACTCAAGAAACAAGTTCATCCATCTTCTAGTTGATGTGCACTTGCCGTTATGATAGAGTGTTCATTCCTAGCAACCAGGAGGTAAGGAAAACTCTTCCCTTTCTTCCTTTCAATCCTGTTAAAAGCTTGGTTATTTCACAGCAATGGCTTGCTTGAATGCTTGGTAAACTTATATGATACACATTTTGGGGCGGTGTTAAAAAAGGAAACACCCTCAAGAACAAAAAACCTAGGGCACAGATCCTTGGGAACTAGTTCTCAAGGACGTTTAGGGTTTTTAGGAGTTAAAGAGGGAAAATTAGGGTTTTTCTTACTCTTTTAAGTTGACGTACGACACACTGTATGAAGACCGAGTCACATTTACGTGTCGCATCTTTTTAGACTTTAAAAGTGATGGATGCTTCAGATATGCAAGCAACCGAAGGAACCAGTTCACAACCCCCAAGCACCTCGACGGGCCCCGCACAAGCGATGCTATCAACAGCCACTACGGATGAGATTCAGAAAGCAATAGACTAGTTTGCAATCAACGTAAACGTCTACCAGCATATATCGCATACCGCTCAGGACCCTCCAAAGGGAATGGCTATGATCTTAGAGGCAATCTTTAAATGCGGAGTGACGATACCTTTTCACCCCTTTAGCAGATCGATCCTCGACCACTTCGAGGTTGCGATATGACACCAAATATTTCTTCTTCGAGTATGATGGTGTCTATAAATTTAAGGAGCCGAGTAGGTTTTTCCCTTTTTAATTCCCATACTGACCATCCCTTCCTTTAACTCCCTTTTAGTAGTCAAGACTAATGATTTTTTTTTTTTTTTCAGTGAACAAGATGACCAGGTTGACGGCTCTAGTAGATTTCAGATGCATTGAAGCGTTTGGTCGCTTGCCTGATTAGAGTCGCGATGCAAAACTACTTGTGACCACTGCCAATCTGCGAAAGTACAAATTTTTGCTCCCCAAGGCATCTTTAGAAGCTCTAACTCGTAAGTATCTTCGTACCTAGAAAACCTTTTAGCCTTGTGCCAGAGATGATTTTTTACTAACACATTTTCATGACATGTAGCGACTATGCCACCAAGGGTTCTGAGGCCACCGACAAGGGTTGGGGGGTTTGTATTCCCACGAGTCAACCCAACTGAGGTGACCCTAGTGTCATCCTTACAAAAGGGATGCAGATCGGCGTCAGAAGGTGACCACCCACTGAGTGATGCGAAGAAGTTCCCTGGCCTGTGACTGCTCATGCCACGAAGCAGAAAACCATAGGCTATAAAACCAAGAAGAGGAAACAACTGGCCGCCGAGGAGGAAACAAAGTCAGAACCGAAGGGCTTTGGGGTGCTGCCGGAGAGAACTCAGCCCTACCCTGTTGCTCGTTTGAGAGTATCCTTGATGGGCCCTCATGTCGCTTCGATGGCCCCTGGGAGCTCATACCAAGGAGTGAGGGCGACCATGGCTGCCCATAGGAGAGCGGGAAAGCAACGGGTTGAGGATGCACCTGCCCTCTCAAGGTCAAGCCCGTCCGTGCTAGATTCCTTAGGGCAACTGCCAAAGCATTTGCAACCAATGATGTACACCCTACTCGAATGCCAACTTGCCAAGGCCTTCGAGGAGTTCATGGCCTCGTGACCAGTCGACCTGGTGACTATCGCGCTCCAACTGCACAGTCAGGTAAAACAACCTGTTCCCTATGGGAACCTTCTTAGCTTTTATGATTTTAAGAAAAGAAAACTGACTTTTGTCTCTTTTCCTATGCAGTCCCTGCTCACCATGACTGTGGCCTAGCAGAAGATCGACGTGGACTCTACCGGCAATCTCCACAAATTAAAGGAGAAGAATGCCAAGCTAAAGCAGGACCTCGCGACCATGGATATGGAGACCAAAACGGTTCACATCCAGGCGGAGCAGTACCTGGGAAAAAGAGATTTTGCACTTCGGTCTACAGACTTTTAGAAGGTTGAGCTTGAGCAGAAGGACAAGGACAACAAGTAGCTTTTAACGGACGATGACAAGACTCACCAAAGAGCTGAGCAAGTTAGAGAAAGAGCTAAGGGTGAGCACTAATCGCGCGAAGGCGATGGAAGAAAGTCAGGCTCAACTGTGGGAGAACTCTGAGAGGCAGAAGAGGGCGATGAAGGCGGACCTCGAGCTGTCTCAGGGGCGAGTTGCTTCACTGACCGAATAGATGAAGCAACAAAACCTCGAGCTCGAGAGGTTGGCTGCTCATTGGGCAATACAAGCCATTTACAGCCTGTGATCGAGGCACCTAGAGATGGACATCTCTAACCTTTTAGACGAATGCCAGTCCATCTTTGTCTCTATGCTTGAGGCTGAAGAGGCCGAGCAGCGGGGATAGTAGGAACCTCCCCCAAAAGATGATCAGCCAAACATCACCAAAGATTGGGTGGATGATCTAAAGGCTGACAATTGTCTAGAGGATCAGGAGGTTGCGCCCGATGAGCCTATAAATGAAGACAACTGATTGTCCTTTTTTGTCTATCATTGTAGTTCTCACAGCTTTTTATCTTTCAGCAACTCTTGACCGTTTTCTTGTACATATTCTTTTCTTTTTATAATACATAAAAGGAACTCTTGGTTACTTGCGATAGCACTTTTATAATTTAAGCACTTCGCAGAACAAATATGACTTCTCCGACTACTGAACTAGCAAAATGTTATAAAGAACAAGATCATTAATAAAAGACTTGAGATAACGACACAAGTTTTCCTTCGAGAAAAAGCAGAACAATCTTATTCATAATACTTACAAGGACAATTTTACAAGTTCAGAGGAAAAAATCAAAGTTGTAAGCGAGTTCGGAATTACTGATAATAGGGACAAAGATGTTTAATATTCCAAGCTTGTGGTACTTCGGAACTATTTAACCTTTTAAGGTGATACATTCCAGGTTATATTACCTTTCCGATGCAGTATGGACCCTCCCAGTTAGGTCTTAATACCCCATGCTTGATTCCCTTGTACCTAAAAGGACTTCCTTTAGAATTAGGTTGCCAACGTGAAAGTCTCTTCTTCTAACCTTGAAGTCGAAGAATTTTTTTGCCGTTGTTGGTAGAAAGATATCCTTAATCGAGCTTTGTTGCAGTGTTCTTCAACCAAGTCCAGAGTAGCACTCAAGAGTGCTTCATTGTCTGCTTCGTTAAAAAATTCTCTCTGAAATGAGCCAGTTTCTACTTCCATTAAAATCATCGCCTCGCAACTGTATGCTAGCAAGAAGGGCATTTCTAAAGTAGAGGTTCTCGGAGTTGTCCTATATGCCCATAAGACTTTTGGGAGGTCATTGGCCCAATTGCCTTTGGCTACGCCAAGCTTGGCCTTCAATGTGTGCTTAATAGTCTTATTGACAGCTTTAACCTAACAATTGGCTTGCAGTCTTGCTACTGAGGCAAACTTTTTATGAATCCCCAATTTATTGCAAAACTGCTTGAATTCCTCATTGTTGAATTGCTTCCTATTATCAGAGATGAGTGTATGAGGAATCCCATAGCGACACACTATGTTCTTGAAGACTAAGTTTTTGAGTTTTTGGTAGTGATTGCGGCCAAAGGCTCAACTTCAACCCACTTAGTGAAAAATCCACTACGACCACTGCATACTTGACGCACCCTTTACCGATTGACATAGGCCCTATGAGATCAATTCCCCATATAGAAAATAGCCAAGGATTGGTCATTGTCGTCAGCTAGTAGGAAGGAGCTTGTAGAATATTCACGAATCTCTGACACTTATCACACTTCTTCACAAAGTTGAAGGCATCCTTGTGAAGTAGGGGCCAATAATATCCCTCACGGATAATCTTATTGGCGAGAGATTGTCCGACAGTGTGTTACAACAAATTCCCTCATGTATCTCTCTCATGATGTAGTCTGCTTCATCATCAGTTACACATAGGAGGAGGGGAGTGCTAAACCCTCGCTTTTATAGTTGGTTCCCGATTAGTGTGTAACAAATAGCTCTAGTTCGCAGGATTCTTGCCTCAGCTTTATCGCTGAGTGGGGTCCCATCTCAGAGATACTAAATAATTGGAGTCATCTAGGAAGTAGATTACGTCGTAGTTACGGCTTGCTCAGGCGAGCTGATGTCGAAAATCTCGATATGCCGAATCGAGATGTTGTTTGGGACGTTGGAGTCTAGTGAGGAGACTATTTTTGTCAAAGCATCCGTGATAGAGTTATTATCTCTCGGGATTTGACTGATCATATAATGCTTGAAAGGCTTGAGTACGGCCTTAGCTTTCCTCAAATAGCTAATCATGTTCTCCTCTTTGGCTTGGTATTCTCCTAGGATCTGATTGACAACTAGCTGGGAGTCGCTATAGATGTCGATTATTTTCGACCCCATTTCTCTTGCTAGTCATAGACCAGCAAGTAGCACTTCATATTTGGCCTCGTTATTTGTAGTTCTGAATCTAAACATGAGAATCTTGTGAATCCGAGTCCCTTCGGGACTAAAGAGTAGAAGCCTAGCTCTGGCTCATCTTCTATTCGAGGACCCATCAACATAAAGGCTCCAAGTCGATAAGTTTCAAACAGTTTTCTAGATGTCTTCGCTAGTTGGCTATTCAGGGTTCCCGATCTAGCTGATAAGAGAATTGCAAAATAAAATCAGCAACAGCCTGCCCTTTGACTACTATCTTTAATCTGTAATGCAGATCAAATTGGCTTAGTCCCATAACCCATTTAAGCAACTGACCCGAAGCTTCCGACTTCTAAAAAACTTGCTTGAGTGGGTAGTTGGTCAGAACATGGATGGTATGGGTATGGAAATAAGGTCGCAGTCTCTTAAAAGCATTTAGTAAGGCATAGGTTAATCGTTCCATTTTTGGATACCATGTTTCGGCATCCAGTAGTCGCTTGCTCGTGTAATACACTGGCATTTGAACTCTGCCTTCCTCCCAAATGAGGGTTACGCTAACCGCATACTAAGAGACGGACAGGTAGATGAATAAGATTTCTCTAGGAAGAGGCTTGGATAGGAGATGTGGCTTTCCGAAATATTCTTTTATGCTTTGGAAAGCCTGCTCACATTCTGGAGTCCATTCAAACCTCTTGTTGGCCTTTAGTGTATTAAAGAACGGTAAACAATGATCTGTTGCTCTCGATATGAAGCGATTGAGGGTCAATATCCTTCCATTTAAGCTCTGAACTTGCTTCCTATTTATGGGACTTTTCATATCCAAGAGAACTCGGATCTTTTCGGGGTTGATCTCGATCCCCCGGTGGTTAACCATATACCCTAGGAATTTCCCTGAGGATACCCTGAATGAACACTTTAGAGGATTAAACTTTATTATGTACCTTCAAAGTATGTCGAACATCTCGGTGAGATGTGCTATATGATCTGAAACGACATACGACTTAACCAGTATGTCATCACATAGACTTCCATGGATTTCCTAATCTGCTTAGAAAATATACGGTTAACCAGACGTTGGTAGGTTGCCCCAATATTCTTCAGACCGAAGGGCATGGCCTTATAATAGTATAGTCCCCGATCTGTGATGAACAAGGAATGCTCCTCGTCAGGCTCATACATCGGGATTTGGTTATACCCTGAGTAGGCATCCATGAAGCTTAACAGCTCATGCCCAGAGGTGGCGTGATGAGTTGATTGATCCTAGGCAAAGGAAAACTATCTTTCGGACAGGATTTGTTGAGATCAAAGAAATCAACACAAGTTCGCCACTTGCCGTTGGGTTTTTTCACCAACACCGGATTAGCAACCCAACTCAAGTAATGGGCTTCTCGAACAAACCCATTTAAGAAGAGTTTATCCACCTCAACTTTAAGAGCAACATAGCACTCCAGGTTCATGGTTCTTCTCTTCTGGTGAACTGGCTTGATTGCATTGTCGATGTTGAGTACATGAGATATTATGTTCGAGCTGATCCTAACCATATCAGCCTGAGTCTATGCAAAATCATTAGTATTCTACCAGAGGAAACTCGTTAAACCTGTAGCAAGTTGAGGGCTAAGATTACTCTCAATCCTCAACACTTGCGTCAGCTCATTCTAGTCGACAGATACCTTCGACAAAGACTCAACTGGTCCACTGTGAGAATACTCCTCCTGGACACAAGGATCCATGCGATCTTCTATTAGACCTGGCTATGGTTCAGTCTTGCTGATCGTCATTGCCTACTTGAGAATGCCCACCGGCTTTCTATTCCCTTTGCACGCCATCTGCACTGCCCTTACATAGCAGTCGCAAGATTCGCTATGAGGCCTTTTCATTTCTCTGCACCCCATTGGTGTGAGAAACTTCATCTTTAGATGATAGATAGAGGTGTCGACCTTGAAGGTTCATAGTAGAGGTCATCCCAGAATGCCGTTAAAGGCGGATAGACAATCTACTACCAAGAACTCCATCATATTGGTCACTTCGTTGGTCTCACCCAAAGTGATAGGAAGTGCGATCGTTCCCCTAGGAATCAGATGATCCTAGTAAAATTGTACAAAAGGATAAAGGCAGGCTTCAGATCTGCCTTATCTAATTGCATTTTTCGAAAGCTTGCTGAAATAGGATGTTCATAGCGCTACCATTGTCCACCAGCATTTTGTGGACTTTGCACTGACCTATTTCAAGCGCGATGACGAGTGCATCCTTATAGGAATGATGCAATCACATCGCATCTTTCTCTGAGAAGGTAATCTCTTCTTCTCTGTGAACCTTAGCGGGTTGCGGCGCCATGATCATCATACTCATGGGGTTATGACGAGCTTCTCGATCGTGCCTTTCTTGAGCATCTCGAGAATTCCCCGCGAGGTGTGGTCCTCCAAAGATGATCCCCACACACTAGAGATCCTTACGATCATGGCACTTTTTCCCTTGTTCTTCTTGATCTCTCTCCCGAACGGGAGTCAGACCATCAATATACTCCTTGAAGTGCCACTGCTTGATGAGGTCTTCAATTGCTTGCTTGAGAGCCCAACACTTATCGGTGTGGTGCCTATTATCTCGATGATAGTGGCAATATTTCTTACAGTTTCTCACTCAAGCGGGATTGCTCATGGGCATCGGCTCTCCGAGTAAGCTGGCTTCTTCTGACTTATCTAGAATAGCCGATACTGATGTGTTCAAAAAAGTATACTGATTATTGTCGCGATTGCGATGAAGAACTTGGGCAAAGGATTTCTTAAGCTCAAATCGTTGCTTCTTTCCTCTCCACTGATCGTCATTAGCCTATATGTGATTAGCTCTTCTACTATTATCCCCCTGGTCAAGAGCACTGGTCGAAGGACCAGGGTCATTGCGATTGAGAGCGGTCACAAAATTATCGATTTAGAGGTACTTCTCCGTAAGATCATAGAAGCGGGTGAGGAAAATGTCGTCCTCGGATTACAGCTTTTTCCACAGGTCAGTCTGCGGGGAACTCTTGTAATAATGAGAGTCCGAACAGATATTAGCCACCTTGTGCAGCTCCCTGTGGAACCTATCAATGTAGGACTGGAGGGATTCATTCTTCTCTTGCCGTATATTACTCAGATAGCTCAGCAGCATTGAAAACTTCCTATCTACTCGGAAGTGTCTCAAGAATAACGAGCTCATCTGCTACCACGAGTTAATAGATCCTAGCGGAAGCGATCTAAACTAGTGCTTGGTATGGGCAGTCAGGGTCACTACCGAACAGCGACACTAAGTTGGAAACTTGGTGAAGCTTTACAAGGTTGTTAAACTCATAGACGTGATTCTGCAGATCAGAATTCCCACCAAATGCTAGCATATCGGGCCTTCTAAATCTTAATAGGAGAAGAGCAGCTAACACTGTTGAGAAGAAGGGAGATGCCTCAGCGACGTGCCTACGCTCATTTTGTTGAGCTCTAAGTTGATCCAAAGCTCGCTGTAACTCCTCAATCTGAGGTAGCGCAGCTATCTGGGATCACTTTCTGTAACATAGGTTCGACCCTCACGATTACGATTGAGGAAAAACCACAGATCAGACTCTTTCTCGCCTCGGCTAGAGGCTCCGACATATCTTGACACATGTTGACTAGAGCCATGTGAAGGCAATGAAAGGTTCGGCGAGTTAGCCCGACCTCTACGATGGTCAAAACCAACCCGCATTTGTTGGGGGTTTCCCTCCCTTGCACTCTTGTGGGGGTGCCTATGCGATATGGCTTGGGATGGTTCATGATGCGACAAATCGTCAAGCCATAGGTATTTTACTTGTTTCACGATCGGTATTTGCTGGTCCCTTGGAGCCCTTCGACCCACTATTTGCCACCTGCTTTCCCTTGCCTTTCCGCACTATAATGCACGCAGCATGGGCATTTGCCCGTTTTTGCACTTTAGCGCAATCTACAAGTGTTTTTGGCGATATCATCGCCTTGTCAGACTTAGATGGTATGACCTGGTCCAAACTGTCTAACCTTTGGTTAATCGTTTGGAGATTATTGTTGAACCTCTCCAGGTAATCCATTACAGCTGAGTCGAGCTCTAAGCTCGATGGAATGTCCGCCGCAACACTATGCTGAATCAGGGGCACTTCGAGAGAAGTGTCATCCTATACCCAGGGGATCTCCTCGTTGCTAGGGCTAGCAAACTCGGCTTCGAAACCGCGAGCCATTTGCTATCGAACAGAATTGATTGATAAGAGATTTTTGATGAAGAGCGGATACTAAATCAGGCCCTTCTTCTAGAACCAAATGGTTGATGCTGGATTTTGACACCAACTATTCGCACATGCAAAGTGCTAAGTAGACTCAGGAATTACACATGAACTGTGAATGAAAATAAATAAATAAAGGAAGACGGTTTTTAAAGTGATTCGAATACTCAAAGCAAATCATACATCCACTGTCTTTTTATAGAAGGAAGGTTACAATCAGGTCGCAAGTAGCAATCAAAAAAGAAATACAGAAAGGGAGAGAGAGTTTATATTATCAGAACCCAAATCCAGATGAAGAGAGGGGAGCTCCCTATTTATAGCAAGAGATTTCTGGGCAATGATTGCGGGTCTGTCAATGGGCAGGTACCGTACAGTTCCTACCTTGCTTCCTATTGGCTGGCTATGCAGTAGGTATCCTTAAATTGTGTAGGGATCGGGCAAGTGGATGACTCCCAGCCATTCACTAGCCATACCCTTACCTGTCAAGTTGATGACAACCTTACTCCTCCTGTTCTTGGACGACATGACAGTGCCTGGACGATACAATATCTTCCTGAACTCTGATTAATCCTTGCTCATGTGAGTCTACATCAGTCCTGATTTTTTAGGTATAATAATTTGTTATACTTGATATTATTTTATGACATGAATTTATTACATGGGCATATAAGTGACTTAAAAAGTGGGTGGACAAATAATAGGCATTTCCTTTGGAGACAGGGAAATCTTTTGTAGACTTTGATACAATTAATATTAATATAAGTAGTTAAGTAAAATTAATGGGCAATTAATGGTCCAGAAAACACATAGCTGGCTTGGTTCCTTCAAATCAACTGAATTTGCGTAAGTATTAATTTTCTTCATCAGAAAAAGATATTGTGTTTTGTTATAAACATGCTTTGATTCTAGCGGTCAACTTCTCCACCATGTGATTGATTACATGGATTAAAACTCACCATTTAGTTTATATATATTTAATATTACTAATTATCAATAAATTGTAAAATCTTATCACTAATTTTTTTGCAAATAATTTATTAATGTTACTGTTTTATGTGTACAAATGGGGTGCAAATTTTGAGGTTTGGTTTACCAAAATTGCGTGGGCCATTTTTGTGGCAACCCACATGCCACAATCAAACAAACTAGGTGGTTGATAAGATGACAATTGCAACATGTTAGCTGCAGCTTAAAAGCAAATAGTCGGAGGATTAAATAAATCTTAAAGAAGACAAAATTTCAGAAATTTTTTATGCCGTTTGTTGCGCATATCTTTTGGACGATTAGATTCGTGCCATTTGTCCTTGTACTACGCTAAGATTTAATGGCTAAAATCACCCCATGTGTCGCCCTCACGGTAGCTGATTTTACCAATAAGTCTATCAATATTAAGTATGAGTGTTCAGACCTAAACATGAGAGGGGCTGACTCAGATTCGGATTACTAGGGATTATGCGTGTAATCCACCATGCAACAATAACTCCCAACCATTGTTAGATAGTGTATAAAAGAGAGATTCCACCTCTATTTTGGGGGTTCGATCATTCACACATAGAATAAGAAACCCACTTAGAGAGGTTGAACCTCGCTTTTGTGTGTTTCTCTTGAAATCACGCTGTGTGTAAAACAAATACAAAGCAATAATATAGCAATGAACATAGGCTTGATTTATACTAGCTGAACCACTTTAAAAACCTCATTTGTTATCCCATTATGGATTTTCTAATTCATTTCAAGTTGTTATTCTTAATCACTCATACATCATGTCCAATCCCATCGTGATCGATTGGGCATCTCTGGCTGTTGTGTTTTTGCGTAACAACACTGTTATTGTTTAACAAAAAAAATAAAAATAAAAAATAACCCCATTTCTTTTATTATGCCATTGTTGTTTAACACAAAAATAATCCCATTTCTTTTATTACGTTCATGTCGGATTGGTTTATGACGAAATTTGTCTATATCAAAATATATGTAGTCGAAAAACACAAAATATCTTGCGGTGTCATTTTTACAAGTATAGGGGTTACAACAATCTTAACAATTACTTATATTATTGTTTGGTAATTTCATGAAGGAATGTAAAGTATATAATAATCCATTTAATATATAAATATATGAAAATTCTCAAGTACCGATAAGAATAAGTGTCTAGTTGCTGACTTTGATTTTTAGGGTTAGTGAAATTAGCGATTTTTAGGGTAAGATATCTAGGGGTTCCTCTAATCTCTACCCGCCTTCGACACTCTGATTGTAGGCCTCTGTTGGAGCGAATTCTCTCTCGGTTTAGGCTATGGACGTCAACATCTTTGACCTATGCAGGCCGACTACAGTTGATAAAGTCGGTACTTTTCTCCATACAGGTTTATTGGTCCTCCATGTTTCTTTTGCCGGCAGCTACAGTTAGACGGATTGAGAGTATTTTGGCCTCATTTCTTTGGAAGGGTACTTCTCTGTCCCATTCTAGTGCTAAGGTTGCATGGTCTTCTGTTTGCTATCCATTGACGGAGGGTGGCNAAGACTTCGTGATATAACTTTTGTCAAGATCATAATTATCTACCATTGGATTTATCACATTTGGCTAAAACGATGTTTTACAATCCAAATCCAACGTATCTGTGCATGATCCTAATAAAATTGTATTAGGATATGATGCCCTGACTAAAGAACTATCGTATATAAATAATTTTTTAGTCAAAATCATGCATATACATCATTGGATCCGAATTGTAAAATATTATTAATATATATTAATTTAATAAATTTTATCGTATAGATTGTGTTTTAAAATATAGCGATTATGACAATAATTAGTTAAATAGAAAAAAATGTCGGAGAGAATATTCTTAGTTGCGCTAAAGGATGGATTATATTATTCTTATTTTACTTTAATATTCTATATTCATTTTCAAAATTACCAATGATGTTGGTTAGGTGCGAGCAAAATTTTAGGGTAGAACCGGAACCGATAGGTACTCGGGTGTTGGTTCCGGTTCCTATCTGGAACCTGTCGTAACAAGATAGGTTCGAGTTCCAAAAAATTTGAACCAATAGTGTGCAATTTCGGTTCCGATTCCAAATCCAAGGAACCGAAACCGGAACTAGGAATCGGGACTAAATTGATATAATATTAAAGAATAGGGGGTTTTTGATATTTTGCATATAGCACTGAGCAGGATCCGACCCCAGGTCGCTGAACCTTTAGGGGACAATCATCTTAGGTCGCTTGTGAAGTTCGCCAAGCTCACATCGCAACCTCCACTCGCTGGTCAAGTAAAATCGTGAATTTCGTGCTATTTTAGCCGTTCTCCACTTGCAACTCGAGTAAGCGATCCTTGGGATGAGTCAAATAATGGCATAATCATGAAGTTCTTAAAGTTTAAGCCTTAAACCTTAAGAACTGGAGGGCTTCTGTTATGCCTAAAAAATTAGGACTGACGCAGACTTACGTCAAAGAGGACCAATCAAAGTTCAAGAAGGCATTGTGTCGTCTATATGTTGTCATGTCGTCCAAGAACATAAGGAGTAAGGCTAAGAGTCACCCACCTATCCAAGCTCTGCGCGATGTAGGGATATCTTCTGTGCAACTGGCCAATGGGAAGTAGGGTAGGAACTGTACGGCACCTGCTCGCTGGTAGACCCGCAATCATTACCCAGAAACCTCTTACTATAAATTGAGAGTTCCCCTCTCATTTTTCAGGATCTTGACTTTGATAACACAAACACTCACTCTCCCTCTCTGTATTTCTATTTCTCTGATCGCTATTTGTGACCTAATTGTAATCTTTCATTTATAAAAAGATAATGGACGTAGGATTTGCTTTGAGCATCCGAATCACTTTAAAAATCGTCTCCCTTCTATTTATTTTATTTCCAGTTCACGTGTAATTTTTAAGACTACTTAGCACTTTGCATGTGTCAATAGTTAGTGTCAAAATCAAGCATCAATACTTGGTTTGAACAAATGAGCTTTCTTGTAGAGGATAAGAAGAAAAGCTAGATATAAATTAGATCAAGAAACAGTATTAATAAACAATTGACAATGAATTAAAAAAATAATTATCAATCAATTAAAATGTAAAAATTTTAATATTCAAACGAGATTGATTGCTGAAGAATCTTTCATTGCTATTTTTTATTAGCCTTAATTAAAAAGCTCAGCTCACCTAATAAATCAATCTCAATTACTAGCTTTCAAACATTCAATGGCTGTCCTTGTCTCTTGATTTTCTAAAGAAACCCGTGAAACTGACTTTGATCATATATATATATATATATATATGGCCTCTCTGCGCTGGCATTTCAATCCTTTTGAAAGTTGGTACCTTCCACAACTATTTAATTTAAACCAGATTTAGATATATTTGTATTCTAATGGCATATGTTGGGTTCTCGTTCACCACACTCATTTCTTGAATGCTTCCAAATTCATGCTTTAATTTATACGTAGCCAATAGTGTAGGTGTAGGATATAATTGGAGTATTTATATATGGATAATGGATCCCATATGGCAAGGTGGTCTCGCCCTAAAAGGAGAAAAAAAAAAATAAGAATATAATCACATGCGCGTGATAGAAAGAAGACACAATGCTCGAGGATATATATTCTTAATTTTGGCAAGGCTCTAAGACTATTTTATTTGAAACTGCCTTTTCCTCTAGTTATATTTACCATGTGGAGCCCCATCTTTATCAGTAAACACCCTTCTTTTTTATTTGAAAATGTTAACTCTCTTTTCCTTTAATTATATTTACCTGATGCCCCTTGGTTAAGATTTGTTTTTGTTCATTTTTCAGGTACAGATACCCAATCCATGGAAGAAGAGCAACACATCAGCCCACAACTTATCCTTAAGGCCCAACCAATTGCGTTACAGCCCAAGTACAATTTGATTGAAGCTCCCAAAAACTGACATCACCATAAGGAATATGTAGTTACGATTTTTCACAGCGCAAGAACAACATAAATATTTAGTTTGAAAATTATGTGAAGTTCTTACTTCTAGGATATTTGTCCAAGCCTATAAGCTGGTCAAACTTATTTACAAGCTCTAAAATTAAGCTAATCTGTTTGTTTATAATTTTTTTGAGCTTATAAGAAAAAAAAAAATAAGTTGGAGAGGAGGTACTTTTTTTTTTGGCTTATAAGCACTCTGCTTATAAGCTAGTTTGACCAAGTATATTACCACATTATCCTTGTTTAATTTTAAAATTTCATAGTATATCCTTGTTTAATGTAGTACCCTTTTTAGTCATTTTATAATAAAATGTACTTATAAGTCACATTTTACCAAACACGTCAACTACTTATCAGTCACTTATAAGTACTTTAACCAAACACGTAATTGCTTAAAATTTCAAATGCTTATAAGCTAAAATTAGCTTATAAGTACTTGTTGCTTATAAGCTAATTTTCATAAGCTCAGACAAACATCCCCTTAGTACCAGAATTTCTGGCCGCCCTGTCCCTCTAATTCTCTTACCCCCTTATAAACCAGTTTGAAACATGTTTGATAAAATACTTGTGAGAGTTATATTTGCTATTTGGTATCCCTTTTAGCATAATATTTCATTTAATTTTGTTGTTTTATATTGTATGGGTAAAAATGAAATGATTATAATAGTTTTTTTTATACAAGTTTTAATTTATAAAACTTAAAGTGTTAGCTTTTTAGAAATGGTTAGGCTATGTATACGGTATACCCACTGCCTAATAACTAAAAATTTTAATGGTTATTGGTTAATTGAACACTTTACATTTGAAATGTTATATTGATTTAAATCAGGTAGTTCATAAAAAATTTTAAAAATAGGATTGATATAGTCATATTTTTCAAAACGTATTATTGACAATAGTCGTAATAAACTTGTACTCTATTTTTTTCATATCCGAATTTTATAATTAAATTTTTATAAACATATTTTTTATCATTTACTGTATCATACTTATAAAATTTTCATACTCGTATTTACAACTAGGTACACATTTAGGTAAGAGTCTGGCTATTGTAAGATATAATCTATCCCCTTTCATGAAAACTCATTAAATTATTCTCCCAAAACACTTAATCTTAAATATGTACACGTATTTCTTATTTAACAAGAAGGAAGTGACACTACAACACCTACACATATTTATATTATAATAAGTTGTGATTTTATGTCCATCAATTTTCCTGAGCATTACAAGTGAGGTTTGTCCATTGGTTGCGGTTTGCGACAATAATTTCTTATATTTTAGAATATGAGTTGTTAGCAACACTAGCATACTTTTTAAAAAGTGCAATTATTATGTCTTCTTTAAAATGTTAATTAATTCGATTGACCTTGACTTTGCCACCCCCTTTTTTCTGTTGTCTTACCGTCTTGCTGATCAGCCGGTCTTCTGTAGATTCAATTAATCTTCCCCAATCTTCAGGAGGAGTCAACATGGTATTGTGTTTCCAAGATGGAGGCTGCTCTGGAAGCGAGAGATACAAACACCTTGTATGAACTAATTCAAAGAGATCCATCTATTTTGCAGAGGATTGATGAGATACCTTTTGTTACTACGCCTTTACATGTTGCTGCATCTAACGGGGATATTGAATTTGCCATTGAGGTCATGATGTTAAAGCCATCATTTGGTAGAAAGCTAAACCAAGAAGGGTTCAGCCCCTTGCACCTTGCTTTACAAAATGGGCAAACCGAAACAGTTTTTCACCTACTTGCTGTTGATGCTGATCTTGTTCGTGTTAAAGGAAGAGAAGGTTTAACACCTCTGCATTTTGCAGCCGAGAAAGGAGACGTTCATCTCTTGGCCGGTGTCTTATCAGTTTGCCCAAAATCTTTCGAAGACGTGACTGTAAGAAGTGAGACTGCTCTGCATATAGCGTTGAAAAACAATGAGTTTGAAGCTTTTGAAGTTCAGGTCAAATCGCTTGAGGGGATTAAACATGAAGATAATCGTTTCTGGAATAAAAGAATCCTAAATTGGAAGGAGAAGTATGGAAACACTGTATTACATCTAGCAATATACCAAAATCAACCTCAGGTAAGCTAGCGCATAAATATGCTTTAAAAAATTTCTATAAATGATTATTTTGACATTAATCAAAATAAAAAAATTCATAGTGGATGGATCAATTATTCGTTTATCCATTAAGCAGGCTGTACGGTGTTTATTAAAGGGCGAAGTAGATGTTAATGCCAAAAATTCGGATGGCTTAACAGCTTTAGATATCTTCCTTGCTCAAACTCCTCCAGGAAACGCTGAGTTGGAGGAAATGCTACGCAGTGCTGGAGCATCCGAAGCTTATTTTCTTCCTAGTATTGATCCCTTTGCACGTACCGCAAGGTAAAACGTTTCATTTTATGCATTTTCTGTTGTTGTTTGGAGTGCTTCGACATCTTATCTCCGAAATGATTTGATTTAGCTACTTAATAATTATTCCTCAGTAAGGATCAGAGGTTGAAGAAGGCTACTGAACAGGGAGATTTGGATGCCCTATATGCATTAATATCGGAGGATGTATATCTTCTGGAGCATATAGATGAGGTACCATTTGTTGATACTCCTCTGCACATGGCAGCATCTGCAGGTCATATTCAGTTTGCCTTAGAGATTATGAGGTTAAAGCCATCATTCGCTAGAAAGCTAAACAAACATGGATTTACCCCTATGCATCTTGCTTTGCAATATGAACAAACCCAGATGGTGCTTCGACTACTAGATGTTGATAGAAATTTGCTCGTGTCCAAGGAAGGGAAGGTAAAACCCCTTTGCATTATGTGGCTGAGAAAGGAATGGTGGAAATTCTGTTTGAATTTCTTGCAGATTGCCCAGAGTCTATTCGAGATGTGACAATTCGAAGAGAAAATGCTCTGCATCTTGCTGTAAAAAAATGACAAACTGGAAGCCCCTGAAATCCTGCTACGATGGCTTCACTGCATGGGCAGTGACGAAATACTGGGATGGACCAACGACAAAGGTGAAAATTTATTGCATATTGCAATTTCTAGAGGTCATCTCCAGGCAAGTTTCTGATCTCTTCGGTTCTAATTTGTATATTTAATTGAATCTCATATATATATATATAATGATTTGGCTAACAAGTTAATAACCACAAGATAGTTTTAAGCCATTTTGAATGTCTATTGGGAATAACTAGTGTTAAAGGGTTAGAGTTTTACACCTAAATGGCTAACACATTAGGTGGAGAGACTCCTCTTCTAAGCCCAATACGTCTCCAATGCTCTTCTGATGTGATGTGGGATCCGTGACATTCTTTTTTAAAACTTAAGACCTTCCCAATGCGTGATGTAGAATCCGTGATATTCTCCCACACCCAATCTTGTTACGCCCATCAAAAGATGGATCGGGTTTACTTTGATACTACTATCACGAGCTGGAAATTTCACACTCAAAAGGCTAACTCATTAGGTGGAGGAAACTCTCTCTCTCTCTCTCTCTCTCTCTCTTTTTAACTCTCTCTCTCTCTCTCTCTCTCTTTTTAAGCGCAAAACCTCTTCAATGTGTTTCTGATGTGGGATCCGTGACACTAGGCAAAACCTCGTGGGATGGCACTCACTTGGGATGGCCTTGGTCGTGGATGAGATGACCTATCAAATCTTGCCAACTAGGTAGATCAAGCTGACAAGGATGTCTATTGGGCATATCTAGACAAATCTCGTGGGATTAATACCCGCTTGGGACATTCCTTGTCATAAATGGGGCCAAGTATGGATCAAGCCCCTTTGAGGCTCAACCTACCCTCGGATTTAAAAAAAAAAAAAAATTTATTAATATATAAACCCACAAAAAAATGTTATTAATATATATACTCAAGCCCACCCTCATATTTAAAATAAATAAGAACTATTATATCAATATCTAAGTCCACAAAAAAAACTTGTTATTAATATATATATTCCAAGCTTACATCATCTTTCTCCACTCTTTTTCTCCACGTTTTCATCTGCTTTTTATGATTTTATTCCTAAAATTCTTTACTCTCTCATTCTCTCTTTGTCTTTCTCATGTTATTTGCTCTTAAAACTTTTGAAGACTAAAATTGTTGAAGCTTTCATTACTCAAGGTGCCACAATTAGCTTCGTTTTTTGTTTTATCAGTTTTAGATATGTGTATTGCTCATTTCAATTTATTTTATTTTAGGGTTGAATTATGCTTTTTTTTTTTTTTTAGGTTTTTTATCCTAATTTGAGAGAAAAAGACATGAATATTATAAGTTTATTTTGTGTTTTGTGTCTAAGAATGAACTTATTTTCCCAAATTAAAACTTTAACTATATTTTAAAGGACATTATTCTTCGCCCACCATTACCATTTTCTTACATTTTAAACATCACGGTTTAGCTGTTCAAAATTATTAAAGAAATTTGAGTTACTATCTATGTTTGTACCAAGAAAATTCTCTATTTTTTTGTTAATTCATATTAAAAATCAACGTAATATTGACTTAATTTAAATTGTAGTTGACTTTAGCTTAGACTATGTCTGATCAAGGTCATGAAAATTTATATTATAATATTTGAAAACCAAAAATTAAAAAAATTAAATTAAAAGAAGATTTTGCTCAAAATTTACTCAATACATTTACTTAAAATTTTGCTTCTCATATATTTATTTAAGTAAAAAAGTATTATGTTATTACATTCTTTTCTTCTAGGTTTTTAAAAAAAAAAAAAAAATTTTAAATTTAGTAATTTTTTAAAGTTTTTATTAATTGTTTGACAAACAAGGCCGAACTGACAGTAAAAATCCTGATCTGCCACCGAATGGGACGACCTATGAAATCCTTCCAACTGGGTCTATTAAGCCGCCATAGATGTCTATTGGGTATGTCTAGAAAAACCTTGTAGACAAACCTTGTAGGATGGACACGGGACAGTTCTCGTTGTGCATAGGGTTGCCAGTAGAATATATCGAGCGGCCATGGATGTCTGTAATGTTTTATAAGCTGATTCTGGTTTTACTTGAAGTAAAAATTTTATTGTTTTATATGCAGATTGTGAAGCTTCTAATCAATAGAGTTCAAATAATAGATGTCAAGAATTCAGCGGGTTTGACGGCCTTCGACATGTTAAAGTATAAAATTCAAAGCCATCCTGAACTTGAAGAAGTGTTGCATAAATGTAGCTCTCTGGAAGTGTCATCATTTTCTAGAAAGAAAATTGTGGATTACCTGAGGGATACCATCAAGGAACCAAGACCACCTGGGTGCACGTCATGGTTCTATTGTCGCAGATTTTTTCATGAGTTGGCACGGTTCTATTATCGCAGGAAAAAGAGTACGACAAATGAAATTCGCAATATAGTACTTGTGGTAGCTGTTCTCATTGCAACAGCAACCTACCAAGTTGCGCTTGCTCCTCCTGAAGATACGGACACAAAACCTAAAGAATTGACCGTCGCCAATGCCACGGCCACCAATGGAACCACAACGGACGGAAACCCATTCTTACCCGACTTTTTCTTGTTCCCAGAGATTCTCAAGTCTTCGGCTGCCCAAATTTTCATGTATTGCAATGGTCTAGCCTTCTATACATCAATGCTAACCATTCATTTTCACCTCCCACGACACAATTTAAAACTGGTATATGTGATCTGCTTTCTGCTATTAATAGCAGCCCGATCGGACATTTCGCTTTTGATTTTGTTTGGAGTGCTGTTTCCGGCTTTGAGTTTCTCTCATCTTCCCTTGAACATCCTCCTTCGTTGTAAAAGGAAAAATTTGTCAGTGCAAGCTATGCGCTCCATTTTCAAACACTACAGAAGCTTTTACAATGAGATGCAATGCCACAGCACGGTTGAAAGAGAGTAAAAGAAGTGTGTTTTGCTGCAGTATAATGATACATCAAAGTTAAGTCTATGAGCTTATAACGTAAAACTTGTAAGCTGTTTTACATTTGACATTTTGTTGTGTGATGAATCTTCAAACAACTTCCAAAAAAGAAACACTGTCAATGATATAGTGCGTTCTGTAGCCAGATTTTCAAAAATTATCTGTAAAAAAGCCTATGCCTATAATTTAATGACTATCATTGTATCATACATGTTAATCATTCTCAGTCTTCCTTACTCCCAACAATATCAATGATGAATCGGTTCAGACGCTGGCCAAAAGTCTTTGTAGAAAAATTCTCTGTGACATGCCTCCGGGCCTCTTCACCCATTGTCTTGGCCAATTGTGGATCCTTGATGAGTGAACCCATTGCCAAAGCAAATGCTTGGGGAGTAGGGTTGCAAAGGAATCCAGTAACCCCATTCTTAATCGTCTCCACAGGGCCCCCACTGTTGCATGCAATTACAGGTTTGTGAGATGCCATTGCCTCCAATGGAACAATGCCAAAGTGTTCATCCTACAATCATTAAACATTTGATTTAAAATTCCCTTCCCCATTTAATCTAATATTAATGAATTGCAAACATAATGCTGGACAAAACTACACCTGAGGTGTATAAAGGACACACAGGCATTCGGAGAGAAGAGCATTTCTTTCAGCTGTCAAGCAAGATGTAACAAAGTTAACCCGATCTGCCACTTTATTGTTTACTGCAAAGCGTTTAAGCTCCTCCAAGTACTCAACATTCTCCCTCAAGCGTTCATCATACCCACCTGCAAAAGAGAGAGAGAGGTCAATTACTCTGTAAATCCAGAAGCCATGCCAGTTTTTTGCTCTCACATCAGCAATAATGTTGCCTTCATGTATATGTAGCACATAGCTTAGCACGCTATTTTGCTTTCCCGGCTGCAAATAATTGAGTTCCTCCAATTCCATGTTAAAGGCCACCAAGAGTTTCATAAAGGAATTCCATTTCACTATTTCACCATGCAGCTATAAACTTTACCAAGCCATTGTTCGTAAAGACTATTCCAGTTATAGATGATATTATGCCTCATTTTCTCCCCTTTTTTTTAACTATGAACAGAAAAGTGAGTTATTTGCATACAACAAACCATAACCAAAATCCCCTTCCACTTATCACCGACTTCGGCCACCAAGATCACTTTTTACTCTGACATGCAGCATTACAGCCAACTCCAAGTTATTCAGGATAAAATTCTGAGCAAGGAGTCCAGTTTCCAGAAGAGACCCATGCTGCCATATATTTATAAACGTTTAACATGCAGTCAAAATTAATAGGGAAATATTTCTAAGAGAGTAAGCTAAGACACAAAGTCTGTCCGATGTTAACTAAATGAAATATTCCAAGTGCAAAACAATGATGGATCAAAAACACGTCATAGAAACTTCATTCCCGGACAAACTTTCCGCACATGTTTCTGACAGGTCACCAAGACAATGGTCAGATTAAAAGTTATCACCACTCTAGCACAAATATCTGAGTTACATGGACATACACTACCCAAGTGAAATATCTCAGCACACTGACATGGCCAATAGTCAGTATGAGATATCTGCCAAATCATAAAAGAGAAAGACTTGCCTGCAATGGTCAATGTAACATCAGGTATTTTATGATCCCCTTCAAGGTTTTGAAGCATGACAAAAGCTGAAAGTGCTAAATCAATATTCTTTTTTCTTTCAAATCGGTTAACAGAGAGAAAATTCAACCTACACCAAAGGGAGCAAATAAGAGGTTAGAGTCCAAACAGTGGCAAGCAAAGAATACATAATCAATAACATGTTGACACAGTCTTCTAAGAATAAAAAAATGATAGGAGACACAAAGTGATATACGAATATGTCTTTTACTTATTGGAACGGGGCTCATCAAACTGATCCACATTGACTGCTGGATATAGGACAGCTGGAAAAATTTCTCGTGCACAAAGACGCTTGAAAGTATTTGCAAAGGTAGTAGAAGTAAATTTACTATTAACAAGTATCAAATCTGCCATTCCTGCATTTCAGAAAAGCAAGTAAAATAGATGTATAGATAGATATTGCAAAAGAAAAATAAAATATGAATGCAAAACATATTTCACATGAGCAGCAGAAAACAAGAATCTGGAATCAAACCAGTTGTTATTTCTTCAACAAAGTCTATAGGTTTCCTATATATCCTCCTCAGAAGAGTTGAATGTTGAGCCAGTAACAAATCCGGGAAGTGACAATAGAATAAAACCTGGCAAAGAAGTGTAATACATGAAACAACTATAGTGTAAGGAATGGCATATAAGAGTTGATTTTAAATAATAAATACCTTTGTTGACCCTTTAAGTTTCAAAATTGGGACGACAACAGAAACTTGGTCTGCTATTATAACATCAAATGATGACCAATTGAGAAGCAAACAAAGTGCAACAAAAATACATCGCACATATGCACATAATGCATGAAGACGGTAGAAAATATGGCGAGGTAGGAAATCCCCATACACTGTAACTGGAAAGGTACCTGGAGAGCCAAATAAAATAAACATGGTATATCACATGATTTGGTTTATAACAGAGGAAAACAGGCAAAAGCAAAGAGAGCATTTGGAAAGCAGAATAAAAGCATCAAGATGTGGAAGAAATAAACTTCAAAAGGATGTCCATGACCCAGTAGTAATTCCTGTTACCGTCTCTCTAGATGTGTAAAGAATATATTATTCATCCAAAACAAAAGAGAAAAATATATATGCCAATAGGACTGCCATGTACACATATTTGAGACATAACAAGAGCCATGACATACCTTCACAACTATCCAACACAACGAATTCCTGAAATAGAATTAAAGCAATCCAGATTGAGCTCAAAATGGGACAAAATCTATTATTAACAGAGAGGAATTACTACTTACAGTATCTGCTTAATCAACTAGGAATTAAGTGTAATGGGCACAGTACTTTTAAAAGTTCCAAAAACTAGCAAATACTATCCTACAATTCAGAGTATTAGTTCAAATGAATTAGCAAGATACTGAAATCAATTTTGTTCCCAGCCAATCCTATCATTTTACTCTTAGATGACTCGTGTGAATTAGCTTATACCACACTAATTTACTAACATTAAACTCAGGTTCAGTGCCTTTTCAAACACATTTTTAGTCAAAGCGCCAGACATATTTTCCTTATCCTGTATAAAGAATTCAACAGTAGAGTCACATACAACTAATAAAAGGAACTAATGCATCTAACTATCCACTTTGAACTTGCAAAAGCATATATACATAGCACATAAGACACAAAACGAGCAAAAAACAGGATTCAATGATCACATCAAAAATTAACAAAAGTATATTCAGCTTCTTCAAAACAACAAACTAATAATAACCCATTTTCATTAATCCTCTGCCCACTAATTTACTCAACCATAAACCCTACGACATCAAGATTATTAACCCACAAATATTGCATACGAGAGATACTTTAGAGAAGATAACGGATAATAATCCCAGCTCTAATTTAACTCAAGTTCAGTTTCTTATTTGCATTTCCAGATCAATCACATAAAAGTTAAAATAATGGAAAGTTACTGACCACCAAGAGTTTCCTCAAAACACCGAGTCCTATCATGGTGAGCTGTAAAAACATGAACATTGTGCCCATGGGAAACAAGTTCAACAGCCGCATCAACAATTAATCTTTCAGCTCCACCTATCAATTATTGAAACACATCCAGAAAATAAGATCAAAATTCACGGTTCTAAAATATTATTAATGAGCTACTTCAGTCTTTAAAGAAAAATTGCAAAACTAAGAGGGTCAAAATCCAATTAACTGAACATGGGTATTTCCATTAATCTAATTTTATTCCCAGCAGAAACACTAAAACAAATAATTAAACGAATAGAAAGATAATCAATGGAGGTTTAGAAACAAAATTACCGATTCCCAGATCGGGGTGTATGATGGCGATGTTAAGCTTTTTGCTTGATTTCTTCTTCTCCATTGCTTTTGCCGCTGGGTTTTGACTTGCAATTAATCGTTGTTTAGGTGGACTCGGAAGCTAGATGGGTTCGAATACAGCACAGAAAACTCATCGGAAATGAGTTGACATGATCTCTACTGAAGCGTAAAGGTTATGCAATTTGAAATTTGTACGAAACGATTTCAAAGTTAATGCTTGGTTAAATAAGTTATAATATACTTAAAAAAAAATTAAAAAAAAAAAAAAAACACCCAAACGCCCATACTATGGTAGTTTAATTTAAAATTGGAATATTTAAATAATTTTTTTTATTTCAAAAAGAAAAAAGAAACCGAGCTATTTGAGGGGTATTATGGTAGTTTCGTAAACTTCTCATTTTCCGCCTACATATTTTTCTCGACTCCCAAAGACCCGCCACGAAAATTACGCTGTGATACATTTTGACTAAATAGCGAGAGTAAACTTCACTTCACAGGGACGAAGATGACCGGAGAAGAGATATCGGGCCCTGCTGGTCCAAAGGTTCTCCGTCTCCTCTATTTCGTGGGCGCCGGATGTAAGTTACATGTGATTATTTGATACACAAAGACATATATTTATATTCTCTATAGCTTTGAATAATTTCAGTTAAATTATAATAAACTCTGATTAAATAAACAATCTTATAGTTATCTGCACTGCGGCAATCAACAAGTGGCGAGAACTGGAGCGGAAGTCTCTGCAGAAGAAACAGCAAGAGAGCAATATATTGACGGAGAGCTCGGCCAATGCGGTACAAAAAGCAGTCAAATGATAAATCTTGTTATAAAATTTCGAATTTTTATGGTAATAATGTTGAATTTGATTCATTTTCACATTTTAATTGTGTATTTTGAGTGATTTTTATAGTGTATACCTTTTAGAGATGTTAGGGTTTATGGAGCTTTCAATTTAGTCATCATGCTTTGTTGTAATTTTAATCAATAAGTTTCTGGTTACGATTTCCCCAAATTTTATTCTTGATAAGCTCCTTAAATCCGTCTAAATTACTATAATACTTCACTGGTTAAATTTGATACCACAAAATTCTTTGCTTTTTTTCTTATTTGGTATACAAATGCTTAAATTTGGAATTGAATTTGAACTTGGTAGACCATCACATATTGATTTGTTTGGATATCATATTTGACTTAAGATTTGGAATCGAATTGTTATCCCAGGAAGTTATTTACTTGATTATTCATTGAAGACTTGCCATGCACCACTGTCAACATATAGAATCAGGGAAACTGTGACTACTTCTGGAAACTTGGATTTCTAATTGGTGAAAAGAAAAGAGTTTTCTAGAAAAATTCATTTGTCACAACTTAACCAATAATAAACACACTTTAGATTTGCAATTGAATTGTTTGTTCAAGGAGTTAGTTACTTGATTATTCATTGAAGACTTGTTATGCACCACTGGCAACATAGACGTCAGAATAGATTTTGTCTTCAATTTTTTGGTAATGAAGTATTAAATTTTACTGTGATTATCACAAACTTGAGTTTGCTTAAAATATTTGGGATGCTTTCATTGGCACCAGAAAGAATCATAGTTTCCTTTCTTAACCAAACATCCTTTGTTTGGTGGTCATGTGTAAGAAAGCATTGTGTCCACCTATAAAAGGATGACACTTATGGACTGATTTATTTTTCAGTGAGTCAATCGATCATTTCCTTAATGAACTAGGAGGGCTTTTCCTATACAAAGAATGGACCTACCACTATATCTTGTCTAGCTCAGTGCTTACTTTGCTTTTGCTTTTGGTTTACTCACTGGAGGCCATGGTAAGGTAAAAACCTGGTGGCAGTGCAGAGCAAAGATGGAAGCGGGATGATTGTAGTGGAGCAGAGGAGGAATTGTCTGTTGACATCAAGTAATACCAGAATAATTGAATGATTTGGCATTATACATTATGCACTGTTATTCCCTAAGATGTGGGCAATTCTTGGTAGCCCGTTATTCCATGTATTAGATTCTTAATTTTATTTTACTTAATATTCTATAGTAGTTGGACTATTACTTTTATGTACGAAATATGATAGAAAAAAAAATAAAGTTTTATCATTTTGTTGTGTTTGACCTCATTTCCTAGGTATGCAAGTATCTTCAAGGATCGCTTTGTTTATGCAATTATTTATGGTCATGTATATTCCGTTTCATTCTTTCCAAGTTCACATTTAGGAATTCATAAAGACCATAAATATCAATGTGCTATCTTACTTTATTCAATTTTGTTATGTAAATGTAATAATGTGAAATTTTAAGTTTGGATATTTAATCCCTTTGTACAAACCGCAATAAAAGTTTTAACATCAGCGTTTTTCTTCATGATACCGATTATAAATTGAATGAAACCATTGTCATGCATATCAGTCATGTTTGGATGTTTTGCTTCTGTTTTGATGAAATTCTATATGTTTAATGTAAAGTCAGCTTCACATTTACTGCTGATTATTGAATCTTTGGTATGGTTATTGAATGTTTGGTATGGACTTAAAAACATATAATTTGCATAAAGAAAGAGTATTGGTAGCTATTTCTCAGAGTAAAGATATCTGCCGTGACAAATTGTTGTCTTTATAGAAACTGCATTTTGTAAGGAAATCCTAGAATGGTCTTTCTGTATATATAAACACTGCCCAAATTTGTCTAAAATCTTCATGAAATTCATCAAGAACTGAAATATTTCTATCAAACTTTGTAGAAACTTTCAATTCAAGTAGGTTTGCAACAGATTTCAAAACTATGGATATGTGTGTGTTGAAACAAAGTAATGGGAGATCTATGATATTATCTTAAACAAAACCCTTAAAAAAAGAGAAAGAGCAAAATAGTGTAACTAGTTGGAATTTTCAGCATTGTTTTTATTGGATCAAATAACATTTCACTTTCATCTTTCTGGAGAAAAAGAACAATGAGGAGAATCCACATCGACTGATGTCTATACCCATATAGCTAGAAAATTTGTCAGATGCACTTAAGACCATGAAATTCACATGCCTTATCCTTTTCATTCCATCATTAATGGCAATACCGCAATAGTAATCATCAAAGACAAATGTCATGAGGAATAATTCAGCTTTTTTTTTTCCACTTTTTTTGTTAGCACTGATAAAATATCTCTATGTTACATCATAAAAGAGAGGTAATGTTCATTTGTTTCTTGTAGAGGGGATAGAACCTCGAGAACCACTCATGAATACTCAAAATAGAAGTCAAGAAACAATAATGTCATTTAGGCATCTTTATTTCTTTGTCATATGATAAAAGGAAAGTTAGAAGCCTATGGAAAATTCTACTCATTGATATTCCTGTGGTGACGGTTTGCTTTGCATTTCTGAAAATTCTGGCTTCCTTACGCTGTTATGGCCACGGTGGAGGTGGAGGCGATGGTGGCCAAACTGGAGGTGTGTGTGGTGGTGATGGTGGCGGTCATGGAGGAGGTCATGGGGTGGTCATGGTGGAGGTCATGGTGGAGGCGATGGTGGTGGTGTTGGTGGATGTGGGGGTGGTGGATGTGGAGGAGGTGGCAGTTGACATGGAGGTATGCTCATCATTTGTATTTTTGAGCTTGGTGGAAGATTGTAATGTTCTCGTGTCTCCATAAAATTATGACAGTTAAATAATAAACTAATGCTAGATATTCCAGCAAATTTCCCTTCTCAAATGATATTACATCCTTTTTTATTAATTACCAAATCACTTACCGTGTCGACCAAAATTTTGAAGTGTTACTTGAAAATTGAAACGTCCTTTAATATTTGTCATTTTATATGTCATGTAGTTCTATTGATAAGCAGATAAGACTAAGGGAAGTTTGTTTTACGTTTTTATCTTCATAAGAAGAGGTAAAAATTTGGGCATATTAGTTAATTAGTTTGTATCATTGTTTTAAAAACCGGACCGGACTGGACTGGTCGATCCAACTGGTTGGATCGGGAACCGGTCACGTGTCCGGTTCGAGTCAACCCTGAAACCGTTATAATGCAATGGATTGCGTTAAACCGTTTAAAAACCAGATATTTTCAACGAACCATTGGTCCAACCAGACCGATTGATAAACCGGTCCAATTAAAAATCCCTAAACTTAATACACACAGCCTTCTCATTGCGTTCAGTTCATCTCTTTCAGTGTTTCTCAGTTTCTTACAAAAATTTTCTCAGTTTCTTAAGCAAATTTCTTAGCTTCTTCTCTTCTCTGCAAAAATTTATTAGCTTCGTCTCTGTTGTCTGTTCTCTGCAAAGATTTCTCTCTGAAATCCCACCCAAATCGCATCTGAACTCTATGAAATCGACGATGACGTCTTCCTCCCTCGCCGGAAATCGACGACGATAGCTCCGTTCCTCGCTGGAAATCGACGGCGACAACTTCATTCGTTGACGACAGCTCCATTCTTCGATTCAGATAATAAACACGCCATTCTTCGATCTAGCTTCAATAATCAATAATTTCAATTTCATTTTTGTAACAATGTCATCTCTACAAATATTCAGGAGGTCCTATATAGGATCTGTGAACAAACGAGCAGTCTATGGACCGTGTACTTCATCCTTTTGATTTTTATGCATCATATATGCCTCTGATGATTAATACATAATGTGGTATCAAATGAGTGTAGCATTATTTGTCAACTGATATCTGGAATATTTTTTTTAACACATTCAAGTGGCATTTGCGTTATATGTGTAGGAATGTTTTAAGCTCATGTTGAATTTTTTACCCTGCTATTTATCATATGCATTATCACAGTGACGACTGTCTTGATTATAGCTCATGTTGAATTTTTTACCCTNTCCATATAGCTAGAAAATTTGTCAGATGCACTTAAGACCATGAAATTCACATGCCTTATCCTTTTCATTCCATCATTAATGGCAATAGTAATCATCAAAGACGAATGTCATGAGGAATAATTCAGCTTTTTTTTTTCCACTTTTTTTGTTAGCACTGATAAAATATCTCTATGTTACATCATAAAAGAGAGGTAATGTTCATTTGTTTCTTGTAGTGGGGATAGAACCTCGAGAACCACTCATGAATACTCAAAATAGAAGTCAAGAAACAATAATGTCATTTAGGCATCTTTATTTCTTTGTCATATGATAAAAGGAAAGTTAGAAGCCCATGGAAAATTGTACTCATTGATATTCCTGTGGTGACGGTTTGCTTTGCATTTCTGAAAATTCTGGCTTCCTTACGCTGTTGTGGCCACGGTGGAGGTGGAGGCGATGGTGGCCAAACTGGAGGTGCGTGTGGTGGTGATGGTGGCGGTCATGGAGGAGGTCATGGGGTGGTCATGGGGGTGGTCATGGTGGAGGCGATGGTGGTGGTGTTGGTGGTTGTGGGGGTGGTGGATGTGGAGGAGGTGGCAGTTGACATGGAGGTATGCTCATCATTTGTATTTTTGAGCTTGGTGGAAGATTGTAATGTTCTTGTGTCTCTATAAAATTATGACAGTTAAATAATAAACTAATGCTAGATATTCCAGCAAATTTCCCTTCTCAAATGATATTACATCCCTTTTTATTAATTACCAAATCACTTACCGTGTCGACCAAAATTTTGAAGTGTTACTTGAAAATTGAAATGTCCTTTAATATTTGTCATTTTATATTTTATGTAGTTCTATTGATAAGCAGATAAGACTAAGGGAAGTTTGATTACGTTTTTATCTTCATAAGAAGAGGTAAAAATTTGGGCATATTAATTAATTAGTTTGTATCATTGTTTTAAAAGCCGGACCGGACTAGTCGATCCAACTGGTTGGACTGGGAATCGGTCACGTGTTTGGTTTAAGTCAACCCTGAAACCGTTATAATGAATAGACTGCATTAAATCGTTTAAAAACCGGATATTTTCAGCGAATTGTCGGTCCAACCAGATCAACTGATAAACCGGTCCAATTAAAAATCCCTAAACCTAATACACGCAGCCTTCTCATCGCATTTAGTTCATCTCTTTCAGTGTTTCTCAGTTTCTTACAAAAAATGTCTCAGTTTCTTACGCAAATTTCTTAGCTTCTTCTCTCTTCTCTGCAAAAATTTATCAGCTTCGTCTCTATTGTCTGTTCTCTGCGAAGATTTCTCTCTGAAATCCTACCCAAATCGCATCTGAACTCTCTGAAATCGATGACAACGTCTTCCTCCCTTGTCGAAAATCGACGACGTCTTCCTCCCTCGCCGCAAATCGACGATGACAGCTCCGTTCCTCGCTGGAAATCGACGGCGACAACTCCATTTGTTGACGACAGCTCCATTCTTCGATCCAGATAATAAACACGACATTCTTCGATCCAGCTTCAATAATCAATAATTTCAATTTCATTTTTGTAGCAATGTCATCCTACAAATATTCAGGAGTCCTATATAGGATCTGTGAACAAACGAGCAGTCTATGGACCGTGTACTTCATCCTTTTGATTTTTATGCATCATATATGCCTCTGATTATTAATACATAATGTGGTATCAAATGAGTGTAGCATTATTTGTCAACTGATATCTGGAATATTTATTTTAACATATTCAAGTGGCATTTTGCGTTATATGTGTAGGGATGTTTTAAGCTCATGTTGAATTTTTTACCCTGCTATTTATCATATGCATTATCACAGTGACGATTGTCTTGATTATAGCTCATGTTGAATTTTTTACCCTGCTATTTATCATATGTATTATCACATGGCATCGGGTTCCTCTCTTTTTTGGGATAAAAACATTAAGAAGTGGTTTCTTTTGATGTTTCCTTGATATCAGGTTAATTGAGTGACTTTCTGCTCCTGGTGTGCTGTTGGTCTTCAAGGAGATAACCAGTTTTGCGGACTGAAGTAATCTGCAGAAAATTCTATCAATTTTTTTTTAATTTTTTTATCTTGTTCTCTGTTCTTCATTTGTAGTTTTCATTAATTACTTATTTGTGTATCTTACTAGTTAGAGTTAATATAGTAATGCAATATGTTACTTTCAAGCACTACCAGTTATCAACTGTAGCTGCAAATTTTTACATGTATGTTACTTTATGGCTATCAGTAGCTTAGTTGAACATCTGGTCCTATCTAAGATTGTGAAGAATAGCTTATAATCCCTATACATTTAAGTTAAATTACAAGTTTTAAATTATGATTTTTATTTTTTACTAAAATTTGTGTAGATGGTGGTAATGGTTATGATGATGATGATGGTGATGAATTTTGATGCTAGTGTGTGAAGCTCAATCAACATGGAGACGGATCAAAGAAAAAACACTTGCATCAAATGTTTTATTATTAATTAGTATGTATTTTGACATTTAATATGTAAATACAACATCATGTTTGGATTTGGACTTTGAATTTTTGTTAAATACTTAAATTATGTTAGGATTGTTGTTGAATTTGAACTTTGAATCATGTTGGATTGGACAAAAATTGATTTTGTATTATTAAAAAATAGAAATCTAAAAAAAAAAAAAAAATTTAAAAAATGTGCTGACGTCATCATGATGTGTGATGACATCATCGGTTGAACCGTGACTCTGCCATCAGAGCGGGTTGCCCGTCGGTCCGGTTTTTAAAACAATGGTTTGTATACCAATTACTGATCGCATAGTTTATAGCTTAATGTATTTTCTGTTTATTTTTCAATATGAAATAATATATAAGAGTAAATGAAGTCAAATTTATAATATAAGATAGGGGTTTTTATTTTTAAATTTAACACTTTAAATAAGCTCAAAAGAGCTTATGAGAGAAATTTATCATAAGCACTTATCTTAAATTTCATAAGCACTTTTGAAATAAAACTAAATAATCTAAAAAAAAATTCAACAATTGTTTATAGCTCTAAATAAGTTTTTTGGGCAAATAAATAACGCAACCAAAAGACTTATATAAACCATTCCACCACAACTTGTGACTTACCAAGAAAATAATAGTCATATACAAGTCGATATACACATAACACTTAACATAAATTTGTACTATCATTAGGGTGTGTTTAGTTCAGAGAATATTATATTACTAGAAATATTATACTAATAAGAAGATATATTATTTTAAAGATTACTGAGAATATCTACGGAAATGTGTTTGGTTAGGTTGGAATAAATTAGTGGGTATATTATATTTATATGTTTAGTTGGGAAGAATAAATTGGTGAATATGTTATATAAATTATTCAATTGTCCCTCTATTTTACTATTATTATTATTATTTTAGATTATTTTTTAACCTTTACATTTGTTAATTTAGCCACTTCCACAATAAAAGTTTAAAAATTAACTAAAGCACCCTAGCCACCCAAGAGGACAACCAGCGGTCGGCCACCATCGTCGAACGGCAGTCGCCGAAACAGCACACGATTGGTTGGATCTGGCCGGTCATGCACCAATATGGATGTTTCCAACCAAATCTACAACCAAAGATCTAGCCGTTGACAGCCCAATTGTGGTCGTTATTAACAACCAGATTGGTGCATGACCGATCGGTCATGCGCCGTTCTGGCCACGTCAGTTAACGGTGGCTATCACCAGCAGTAGCGGTGGCTGACAATGGTTGCTGGCAGGCAGTGCTGATCTTGGGTGGCCTACAATTTGTTTTAAGTACAAGGGTATTACTATCCAAAAACTTAATTAATTAGGGGTAAGCTTGTAATGACAAGTTTATGTGAATTAATTCAAAATAAGGGTTTTTTTGTCCAAAAAAAATTATTAATAAGGGTAAAATTATAACAAAATTAACATTATCAAATAATCTTAAAAATACCTAAGAAAATAGAAGTAATCAGATTACCACCTATATAACCAACAATAATTATTATTGGTTTTGGAAGATTACCAAAATATTATATTACTTAACTAAACATAGTAATCTAAGTAATATAAGATGATATTACCTCAATAAGGGAGGATAACTACCAACCAAACGCTCCTTTAATAATATGATACTTGATCAAATCCTGTCTTTATATTTTAAGAGTAACATCCGTTTTGTTCCCTGTGGTATGGCCTAACAAAACAAGGTCCATTAGAATCTAATAGTAACATTTAGGTCCTTATCAACAAGAATTAGTTTTTTGAAATTTTATTTGCAAAGTCTAAAATACCCTTAATTTGTTAACTTTTCTTTTCTTTTAATTAATGAAGTTGTTCTAGGATTTTACTAGAATTGTCAGTTAGCATCCGTTTATGTTTTTTTAATGGCTCTATTAAATTTTTAATGTCATTTACATAAGAAAAGATTAGGGGTATTTTAGACTTCTACAAAAAAAATAAAAAAGTGGCACCTTATAATTCATCAGTTTACATGGGTCCTGTCTGTCCAATAATAGATTCCACCTAATCAAGCAAATCACAAACTCTCACGTGGGATTAGTGAGACGAGTTAGTGAGAGGGGTTAGTGAGGTTAGTATTATTGATTATCATAAGGATGAGAGTTTGACCCGCCCCATTCGGGATGGAGTTTACCAAGAAAAGTTGGTTGCGGGCACGGGGTGGGTGTGGGGATGACCTTGAACCCACCCCCGCGCCTGATTTATTACATGTTTCTCTAACCATGAATGTTTTACACAACTTTGAGAAAACAAAAAATTCAAATATACTCTAGCATCTATATTTATTACTAGGAATAATTCATATGAAGCTCTGCTAATCTGGAAAATCCAATTGGAATGCTTGATAAAATCCATATTCTTAGTGTGTGTTTAGTTAGAGAAAAACTAATTAAACTTAAAGTTACAACAATTTCAAACTAATCCTTACCATCATTAGAAATTTTAGGATAAAACTTAAAATTCACTTTTTATTTTCGTCCATTTTGCGTTACATACTAATTATATAATGCGAATTTTATTTTTTTCAGTTTGATTGATTACATATATATATGGATAGTTGTATTTATTCATCTTATTATGCCATAATTTAATAAATCGAGATATTTGCTTTACACGTTTATAAATATAGGTAAGCATAAAATTCATTCACCATATCTTTTTAACTTGAAGTGGAGTTGGCAACTATCTGATTCATTTTCAACAAATAAATATTCAATTAAACTTACATGTAAAATCAAAATAATTATAAATGATGAATCAATAACATATCGTACCAACTCAAACTCAAAACAAAAAACTATGTCTTCTTGTAAAAGGAAAAATATTAAATATAAATATGGATATCATAATAATGTAACTTATTGTTGGTAAGAAATAATATATTGTAGGCTCCATTGCTTGCACCAATATTTACATTTTTAAAAGAATAGATCTTCTATCATAATTATCTCTATCACACATGCTTGCACCAATATTTACAACACCTTCTCCCTGCATATTATAAATTGAAATATTTTATAATATGATAAGATATACAATAAACTTGGAATTATTTTTAGAAAATTACTTAATTACCTTTGCAATGTTTCTAAAGAATGTGATAGAGCTTTAATGAGATCTGCTAAAACCAATTGAGATTGGGCCACAGCTCCGTCATACCGGGTTGGGGGTGGGGGCATCCCCCATTAAAACCATCTCTGGATGCAGGGGTGGGTGTAGGGGGCAGGTTCGAGTTCGGTGGCTGGGGTCCCCGACCCGCCTTGTGCCCATCCCTATATTATAAGGACGAAAATGTTACTATTAAATTCTACTGGACCTACGTACTTAGGTCATGCCTGAGGACCAAAATGGAGTTAACATAAAATAAAAATAAAAATGAATAGTGTACGTAGAGTTACTATTGGCTAGCCTTGTATAAACAAAAAGTTCTGCCACCTTTCACAAGCAGCAACCTCAACTAGCGACACGTGCACTTGAGCTGACACGTGTCAAGCATGCTGCTTTTGCATGCATGCAAAACTTCAAACTTCATTTAATAATATGTTTGTCCTCTTTCTCTAACTTTCATTATCATCTTATTTAATTGAATTACCTTAATATATATATATATATATATTTGGGATACTACATTACTGTATGTATATTTTTCCATTTTTAAAAGAATAGATCTTCTTTAAAATAAACTTAATATACCATCACCATATGAATAAATGTCTTAATGTTAATAACTTTCATATTATTTTTAGGATTTTAGGTGAGTGATACTGATGATACATATTTAATAAAACAAAAATTATGATCTCATTAAACAAAAATATCCACATAAATAATACCAAATTTTGCTTACCAATAATATCTACTTTACATCTCACCTATTATTATATTTCTAATAAAATCATATTCATATATTTATCAAATACCCAAAGAAATATAATTTAATTTTTATTTCTTTCAAATTATTTGAAACTAGAAATGGGTAAATAAGAAAAAGTAAAAGGATTCTTACTGTAAAGTGCAAACCAACAGTTTACGACGATACAAAGATCCATACAAATAGTTATTAGTTGACTGTTCAAAATGTCAAAATCATGTGAACTAATTAATCTAATTATCAAATCTCTTTAATATATATTATTTTCAAAACCATTTATCAAGATATTCATTTAATGAAAAATAAAAATTAAACATATGTCATATATATATACACACATATGTCAAAATTAAACATATGTATAAATACATATATCGAGACTTTATTAGACCCATTAAGACTTTCATTTACTAATTAAACACTAAAACCTAACCCTAATACGTTGAAAAGGCAGCATTTTGATCAAATTGAGGGATTAATTGCCACGTTGACGGTCCTGCTCCAGCCCCCACCGCCGGACTCCGAACTGCAACTCGGCGGCAACGATCAAGAACTCCACAGCCTGCTGTGTGGTGAGCAATTCCACGACTCTTCTCACAGTTCTGAGGCGGAGATCGTCGGCCTTCTGGACTACGCTCACCAGCTGCCCGATCTTCTCGTCCAGGTTCGCCCGCTCTCCCATTAAGTCAGTCGCTCCGTCTTGCCACTCCGATAACTCGTCCGTTATCGCATTCTCTTCCTTCACGGTCTCGCATTGTAACTCACTCACCCGCCTGTATTTTCCAAAATCATTTCTCTTCAACTTTCTTCAACTAGCTAAAATGCCGTTTTCTTATAAATTTCTAATATTTTTTAACCAAATTTCAATATATTTAGCCCTTTTTTTCCTTAAATTTCTAATATTTTTTGAAATTTTTTAATAAATTATATACTATTGTAAATCACTTCTTTTAGAGAAATTATTTATTGTTGCTTATGTAATGTTATTGGAATAAATAGGGCTTTCTTATTGTTGTTTTTCTCTATATATAGTAAATAAATAATAATATAATTTATGATTCACAATTACAATATAAGAAAAAGGAACAAAATAAATAATTAATTAATTTTACATGTTACCACTGAAATTTAAAAATTAATTTCAATTTTAATGCTAAAATTCATCAATTGTAGAAAACAAAACCATTTTCGAACTAAAAATATATACATAAAACAATGAAAACAAGAAAAACAAAAACATGAAATTCTATGCGTTAACTCACCTGAATTGGCTGGGAGAGAGGTCACCGAGGTCACCGGTTCTCTGACCACGAAGAATATCAACAATATGAGACTCAAAGAGAATGCTAGACTCAGTGTAAATCAAATGGAACACCGTGGTGGGTCGCCACCCGGCAATCCAATGGAGGGAGCGCTCGAGGGAGGAAGCCCAAGGGGCGGCGAAGATGTTGAAGATGTCGCGTTCGGCGGCGGCGGACTTGGCCCTGTAGTACTCTGCGTAGTGGGTCATGGTCTTGGCGACCAAGTGCTCCAAGTCCCAGTGCTGGTCGGGAGTGGTGGGAGCCCTCGGAGCCGTGGCCAGCTGGCGCACCAGCTGGCTCAAGTGGTCGCACCAGGTGTTGTAGAAGGTGTTGAAGCTGGTCATTCGGTAGATTTGGGTGTGAATTTGAGTGGGTTTTTCAGAGAGAAAGAGGAGAGAACAAGTGGTTGGGGTTTTGGGTGTGGGTTTTATATATGAGTACTGTGAGGAGGAGGAAATGAATAGGGTTGAGTTGAGTTGGGTGACAAACGAGTAGAAGGCGCGTGCTGAGTACGTGGAGGAAGATGATGAAATATGGACGGCGAATTTGTTTAATCTTTTATGTCCTTTATTTAGTTTCTTCTCTCTTTTCTCTCTGTTGTTGGGTATCGTTACCTCTGGATCAAGCATTTGATACTGCCAATGACTGTTGGATGAGTTGGAGGGTCTATCCCGGTAATTAGTCGTCTTAATAAGTAAAAGCAATGTATGCATATGAGAAAAAAGAGTATCGGAAAAAAAAAAAAAAAAAAAAAAAGTAGTGATACGTGTATAAATTATGTTTACAAATTATTGTATAGAAACAGATGTAAATGTAACACAACTATTTTATTGCAACATCATTTACCTATATAAATTAACATTAATTGAGTTGGTTTTGTATATAAGTTCATTTATTCATTTTGTGTAACATCAGTTTATATAAAAAAGTTTATAAACCTAATATTTTTCGACAAAAATTGAGATAAAAAAAATAGGAAAAAATATAATTTCATCCTTAACTTTTGGTGGAAGTTAGAGGTAAAAAAAATGGGCTGGGTTAGGCAAGTCAGCCCTAACCTGGCCGGCCTCGACCTAGGCTCTACCCAGCCTGACTTAAGGGCGTACCAGGTTTAGCCCGACCCAAGTATCCCTGTCGGGCTGGTTGGGCCTTCATAGGCCAACTCGACGACGTAACAGGTCATTTTTTTAAAAAAAAAAAAAAAAACCATCCAACCCGTCAAGTTGGCGGTTGGAAACCTGACAGGTTGGCTGTTGGGTGGGTTGCTTAGCAAAAACCTATTTTATCTTTCAAATATAACCGTTTTATAGTAGTTGGAGGGGTTTTTTTGGTCATTTTTTTTTCCCATTTTTCTCTATAAATAGGGCATAAACTTCTCATATTTCCTCACATCTCAAATTCTCTCATTTTCTTTTGCTCTTGCTTTAAAAATTTCTCAAATCTCTTTGATGTCAATTTGATCTCATTTTAATTTTTATTAGTTTTTACAATTTTCAGTTCATATTTCCAAATTTCATTCTTCTTCTTTAATTCCTTTATATCCATTTTTTTTTTTTTTTATCTAGAATTGATAGATATTTCCATCCCACCATCAATTTTGATGATGAAAAAAATTATCCTAGCTCAAAAATTTCATTTTTTGGTTGAAAGTGATTGGCATATAACTAGAAAATTTCATTCTTTTCTTTAAACCTTTTATCTTGCCACTTTAAAACTTTCTATTATGTATTATCCTACTAATCCATTGATAATACATTCAATTTAAAAAAAATTATCTGCTCGAAACAGAAACAATTAAATTTTAGTAGGACCAATAGAAGCAATGGAATTTAAATTTAAAAAATATTGGAAATCCATTCATTTTCTTTATTGTTTAGCTATCATATTTGATCCTAGCTTAAATTAGCAGGTTTAGAAAAATATTTTAGACATGTTAAGTGAAAATTTACAAGAAGAAACGTATGCTAATCAACTAGGACAGATAAGAGAGTGTTTTTGAGAGGTATATTTGCAATATGAAAGTAAGTATGGGAACTAGCAAATAGGCATAATACCTGAGGAAGAACTAGAGAAGACACAAATGAAGACTTCAACTCCTAGAGAGAAATTAATAGGCAGAAAAAAACCTGAACTCGAAGCATAACCTCCTTTTCAGAAGCATCAACAACGAATATAATGTCCTCCATGCAGCTGCAGAGTAATGAGCTTCACCAATATTTAGGAACTCCTAACTTGCTACCAGCAGATCTACAACAAAGAGTCAACTTTGATGTCTTAGAATATTGGAAAACCAGAAAATATACTTTTCGGTACTATCAAGACTTGCCCTGGATGTTTTCTCTGTTCCTATCTCTACCGTCTCATCCGAACAAACATTTAGTGCAAGTGAAAATTTTTAAATGAAATGAGGACTAAACTTTTATCGAAATTGATTGAAGTCCTCACATGTCTTTGAGATTAGGAATGGTCGCGCCATCAGGATCAATACGAGATTGTCAACGATACTTTAATAGAATTATTTCAATTTTGTAATTTAGATGAGACATATGAGGGGGTCCTAGTCAACCTTCAAATTAGTTGTTTTGTAATTTGTAAATTAACTGTCAATTATTACACTTTTTTTTCCTTACTAAGTTTTTATCTCAATTGAGTTTTTCTTGATAAGGTTTTTAACAAGGCAATAACTGTTGTAATTTCTTATTTCTTATTTTATTTTTTGATAAATGAATAAATATAATTTTTCTTATATTACAATTTAATTGTATTAAAATTGAATTAATATTTGAAATGTTAATTAAAAAAAATTATTTTAATTGAATTGATATTTGGAAAGCTAACTAAAAAAAATGATACAAGAGAAAAAAATTAAAAAATTAAAAAATATTTTTTTGCCAGGCCGGACCGCACAAAAATCCATTGGGTTAGGGTTGGTGGGCCAGGTCTGGCTGACCCTTTGGAACAAAGAGGTGGGCCTAACCTGAAGATGAAATCCATTTCCAAGAAACTAAAGTGAGCGTAACTTCATTACTACTACCATAAAGGAAACTATTAGGTGAAAAGATTAAAGTGCAGTAACACATGCTTCTAACAAGATTAAATGCATTTAACTTCAACAAATTCCATATAACATCCCCTTTATACGGGTGTTACTGCCCTTTTAAAAACACAACGAAAAGAAGCAAACTTTGAACAACAAAATGCGTTTCTTTGGTAAGAGATAAGAGAGGATGAAGGACACCAGTGGTGGAGTCGCCCACGAGTACGACAGGAGATTTAGGATTTGGATTCGATTTGGATCTTCTTTAGAGTGAAGAAGAAGATTGAAAATGCAGTTTGGAGATTGAAGGATGTAGGGAGCAAAGAAGCCCGATTGAAGATGCATAATTGCAATATGTGATATTTTTTTTTATTTTTAAGGATTTAAGTTTTAAATGACTTTACCATTGCTATTCCCTTGCCATCGTGAGTGAGGGGTTGAAAGCAGTTTTTCAATTCTAAAAGAGAATGTGTTATGAATTTGTCAAAGTAGTCCTTCAAGTGGGTTCTTAGAATTCAGTCTTTAGGCATTTTAGTAGTGTTTGCAGATCATGAGTTAGTGGTCAAAGTTGTTGCTATTTTTTAGTCCATTTTTCGTTGATGTATTGCCTATTAAAAGGGCTATTAGTTAATTGAATAAGAGACACGAGAAAAAGTCTTTTCTCCAACTTACTCTGTTTTTGACCTTTATTAAAAGTGCCTTTGTCTTTGTGCCTTTTTTTTTTTAGTCTTCAATTTGTGACAGTGGTATCAGAGCCACCGAGAGTGAAAGTGCAGCAGCAACAACTCCATTTATTGCAGTAGCAGTTTATTCATGGCCTCTGAAAAACTTTGTGCAACCGACTATTCCACGCTTTGATGGTCATTATGACCATTGGAGCATGATAATGGAAAATTTCATGCGCTTTAAAGAGTATTGGCAGGTGATTGTTGCTGGGGTAGCAGAACTAGCAGCCGGTACAATGTTGACGGATGCGTAGAGGACAGAGTTAGAAGCACTGAAGTTGAAGAATTTGAAGGCGAAGAACTACTTTTTCCAACCAATTGATCGTTCCATATTGGAGACAATCATTTGCAAAGACACCTCCAAGCAAATTTGGGACTCTATGAAGATAAAATATCAAGGATCAGCAAGGGCAAAGAGGCAGAAGCTTCAAACTTTTCGGTTTGAGTTCGAAATGCTTTTGAATGAAATCATGAGAGTTTGTTGCAGATTAATTTTCTTGGACAATGGCAATTGTCAACAAGATGCGGATCCACAGAGACAAGACGGAGGATGTTACCATCATTGAGAAGATTCTTCGATCCATGACACCAAAATTCAATTTTTTGTTTGTACTATAGAGGAATATAATGATATTGATGAACTTTCAATTGAAGAATTACAAGGCTTGTTACTGGTTCATGAGCAGAAAATTAACCAGCAGGAGAAAGATAAGCAAGCATTGAAGGCCTCAACTAACAACCATTCTTCTACACCAAATAAAGAAAGAGGTAGAGGCAGGGTAAACAAGGATCACAAAAGCCCGTACTAGACCTCCGAAGATAATCAATTCCATGATTCTCAAGGGAGAGCAAGAGGTCGAGGAGGCATCATTCAACTGTCATCAGGCCAAAGTCGAAAGACAAATCCAATGTTGAGTGCTTCAAATGTCATAGGTATGGCCATTATCGTTCTGAGTGTCGTACGAATTTAAATTGTGGAGAAAAATCCAACTTTGCAGAGAAGGAAGAAGAAGTGTCTTTATTGATGGTTTGTCATGCCAAGGAGGAAACCCACAACAATTTGTGGTACTTAGACACAGGATGCAGCAATCACATGTGTGGAGACAAATCTACAATCTCTTATTTGGATGAATCCTTTCGTGATAGTATGAAGTTTGGTGACAATTCTAAAGTCTGTTATGGGCAAAGAGAAGGTAACAATCCAAACCAAGGGAAACTATGTTCAGACTATCTCTAATGTTCTTTTTGTTCCAGATTTGAGAACAAATTTACTTAGCGTTGGTCAGCGTCAAGAAAAGGGGTATGAAATCTCTATCAAAGACGGAGTCTGTAGAATTGAAGATGCAAAATTGGGCCTATTTGCTCAAGTCAACATGACATCCAATCGAATGTTTCTGATGTATCTCCACAACACTACACATTCATGCTTCTCTGCGAAATTGAAGGAGGAAGCTTGGTTATGGCATTTTCGCTAAGGACATCTAAATTTTGGTGGCTTAAAGACGTTGCAACAGAAAAATATGGTGACTGGCCTTCCCAAATTCTCAAGTCCTTCTCAAGTTTGTGAAAAATGTGTTGTTAGCAAACATCTGCTACTGTATATCATAAGAACCAATTGTGTCGTCGGTTCAAAGACATTATGTTTTGTATACATATGTTAATATATATATTTTGTATATATAGTTTATCTTATCTATTGAAGATAGTGTTCTTATTTCACATGTGGTTTATTACTTCATTTATATATATTTATTACTTGTGAAATATCCCGATGATACAAATCTTTAGAAGATCAAAATCATCAAAGTATTCCCTGCATAAGTAATATTAATTAGACAATAATATTACATAGTAAACATGTTGAATGTCTTTGTAGAATATCATGTGATGGTATTAGTGTGGGTGATTATAAAAGTTATATCACTAGGGCATTAGCATGGATAAGCGGTTAGTGAACTGTTTATCGAATATGGTCATTTATGATGAATCACATGGACATTTAAAATGTAGTCAATAATTTATCATAAGATCATACTAGTGTATTATTAATCCTTAGACCTGAGATATTACGGTTGGATTCTGCATAAACGCATATGGTTCATATGGTGTATAAACACAAGGCTAATCATGTCATGTGTTAATAAGCCGATTTGACTATGTGTTATTTATGTGTGGAGACAAGTGATAGTCAAGATGAGATTCGTTGATTTGGTATAGATTGATATCAAGTTCCTAGACAAATGTCAAGATACATTGGAAAAGGGAAATCTCCGATCGGGGTATATAAAATATTACTTGAAAGGTGTTTCATGGTGACACGTTCCATATGTATTGATTGTTAATTTGATACTCCCTCCATTTCAATATAAATGACTTTTTAAGTTTGTACACAACTTTTAATGAAAAAATTTCATCTCTCTCTCACCTGACTTTTTTCTCTGATTTTGCAAGGTGGGAAAAGCTTTGCTCTGATTTTGCAGGTGGGAAAAACTTTCCCGCTGCACACATTGAATTATTTAAATAATTTAATATATATATTGTCATTTTCTCTCTCCTATTATCACAGACAAGACAAGCGACATTTAATTTGAAAAAAAATTACACTCTCAAAATGACATTTAAAAAAAAAACAGAGGGAGTATAAAATTAAGATAAGGATTTTGATATATCATGAATCCATTCTTAATTCGGATTAGATAACGGAAGGATTTGATTATACAATGCGTATGATTATAAAATGGTTTGTTAGAGTATATCTTCATTGTGACTTAGGGTTATAGAGCATTGTTAGATGTCTACCATAATCTGTGAGAGTTTTGTTCATAAAGATTTATGACAAAACATATCGAAATAGACTATCATATTGGGCCCACGGCTAGACCATAGTGAACTTAAGAGGTCACACATAAAAACTAAGGAGAATGGAGAATGGAGAAATAACCAAATAGAGTTGATTATCTAAGGTTGGCTAGCACCTACCAAAGGTAATAAAGTTATTTATATTATTATATTTGAATTAGATTCAATAGAGGGTTATATTAGTTATTATGAACAATTTAAGAGTTAAATTGCTAATTGGAATTAAATAAAATTCGAATTCATAATTAATCATTTTCTTTATATTAAATTGGATTTAATAATGGGTTGTAATTGTAAACATATGAACAATTTAAGGGTTAAATTGTTATGTAAATAATTTAAGAGTTAAATTGTTAATTGTGATTAAATGTTAATCCAATGTTATTATTTAAAGAAGTTTAACAACTTCATAATAATTATGGAATTATTTACAACTCCAAAAACAATTATAGAATTGTTTAAGGAAGTCCAAAACAATTATTGAATTGTTTACAAGGCTACATATATAAAGAAAATAATATATCAATTTTAGAGAGAGATCAAAATTTCTAAGAACCCTAAATGTCTCTCTTGGCCTAATTCTTCTTTCACCTTAGTGTGGATACTCTTTTATTTAATTTCTCTTGAAATTAAAAGTCTCCAAGGTTGCTAAGGACTTAAAGTTACAAGTTATACTTTACTTGTTTTCAATTTGATTGAATTTTTAATTTTTTTTGTAAAATATGAATATACATGTTATAGTATCACATGCATCATTCTCCATGTATTCCATCTTTCAACATTGCGATCCTTTTTCGAAAGGGAAATCATGGAGAGCAAAGAAAGCATTGGAGCTGGTGCATTCCAACCTTTGCAGGCCAATTAATCCATCTTCTAATAGAGGTAAAAGATATATAATTACCTTCATTAATGATTATAGTTGGAAAATTTGGATATATTTTTTGCAAGAAAAAACTGAAGCTTTTGTGGCCTTTAAAAACTTTAAAGAGCTTGTTGAGAAAGAGGATGGAAGCCCAATAAAAGTTCTTCGCACTAATCGTGGTGGAGAATACAACTCACATGAATTTGCAAATTTTTGTGAGTTCCATGGAATCAAAAGGCAACTTACAGTAGCGTACACGCCTTGACAAAATGGAGTTTGTGAGAGAAAAAATCGCACTATTTTAAATATGGTGCAAAGTCTTTTAACAAGGAGTGGCATTCCGATTTTTTTTGGTCTGAAGCAGTTAATTGGAGCATTTATATATTGAACAGAAGTCCCACTCTTGCAGTTCAAAATATGACATCGGAGGAAGCATGGAGTGGAAGAAGACCGGCGGTAGATTATTTTATAATTTTTGGGTGTACTACTTAGACTCACATTCCAGATGCAAAGAGAAAAAAATTGGATGACGAAGGAGAAAAATGCATCTTTCTTAGTGTTAGTGATCAATCAAAAGCGTACAAATTGTACAATCCTATCACCAAGAAAATTGTCATTAGCCGTGATGTTGTATTTGATGAAGATAGAACCTGGTCTTGGAGCAACAATGGTGTTGAACAGACAATACCAGCAGATATTGATGGTGAAAATGAAGAAGAAGCACAACAACCTCATCAACAACAAGCTCCAACAGTTTCTACTCTTGAAGATCCTCAAAATGAAGGTTCTATAGCATTTGAAACTTCACCAGTAGTAACAACATATGATGAGTAGGTTGATGTTATAGAAGGTTCACATCCTCAACGTGTTAGAAGAAGGCTAGCATGGATGCAAGACTATGAGGTAACAGGAATTGATTATTCTGAGGATCCACTTACCCATTTTGCCTTGTTTTCAAACTGTTATCCAGTAACTTTCAAAGAGGTTGTCGAAGAATTAAAGTGGTGGAAGGCTATGAAAGCTAAAATTGAAGCCATCGAAAGAAACAACACTTGGGAATTGATGGAGCTTCCAAAAGGGCAAAAGACCATTGGTGTGAAGTGGGTTTATAAAACAAAGTTGAAGGAGAACGGTGAAGTTGACAAGTACAAGGCGCGTTTGGTGGCCAAGGGCTATAAGCAAGAATTTGGTGTTAATTACAAAGAAGTCTTCGCTCCAGTTGTGAGGTATGACACAATTAGATTGGTGATCACATCGGTAGCTCAAAACTCGTGGCTTATCTTCCAGTTGGATGTGAAATCAACATTTCTACATGGAGACCTACATGAGCAAGTATTGTTGATCAACATCCTAGTTATGTGAAGCTAGGTAATGAGCATAAGGTGTATAAGTTGAAAAAGGCTCTATATGGGCTGAAACAAGCTCCAAGAGTTTGGTACAGCCATATAGATGCTTATTTTTTGAAGGAAGGTTTTAGAAGATGTCCATATGAGCATATACTTTTTATTAAAATCGAAGATGGAGAAAAGATGATCTTTGTATGCTTATATGTAGATGAATTAATTTACACTGGAAATGATATGGCCATGTTTGAAAATTTTAAAAAGTCCATGATGAGTGAATTTGATATGTCTGATCTTGCAATGTTGCATTATTTTCTTGGCATTGAGGTGGTTCAATATGCTATTGGAATTTTATTTCTCAAAAAAAAAAAAAAAAAAAATCATATGTGCGAGAAATTTTAGACAGGTTTCAGATAAAGAATTGCAATTCTGTGAGTACACCAATTAAGTTTGGTTTGATGCTAAATAAAGCTCATAATGGAAAGAAGTTTAATGGCACTCTTTACAAGCAGATTATAGGAAGTCTAATGTATTTAACAACACAGAGACATATATAGTGTATTCAGTGAGTCTCATCAGCAGATACATGGAGAATCCAATAGAGATGCATCTGCTAGCTGCCAAGAGAATACTTCGGTACTTGCAAGGTACAATGGAATTTGGGTTGTTCTAGAAGAAGGGAGAAAAGTCAGACTTGATTGGCTTTACTAACAACGATTATGCTAAGGATCAAGATGATAGAAAAAGCACTTCAGGCTATGCTTTTATCCTTGGCTCAAGGGCTGTTTCACGATCATCAAAGAAATAGTCAATTGTCACTTTATCAACCATTGAAGCTGAATTTGTTGTTGCAACTTCATGTGCATGTCAAGCCATATGGTTGAAGAAAATTCTTGAAGAGCTTTATTTCAAGAGACAGGGCCTATTGCAATCTTTTGTGACAACAATTCAACAATCAAACTCTCTAAAAATCTTGTTCTACATGGGAAAAGTAAGCACATAGATGTGAAATTTCATTTCTTAAGAGACCTCACAAAGAATGGAACAATTGAACTCATCTATTGTAGAACTGAAGATCAGGTTGCAGACATATTCACAAAGCCCCTCAAATTGCATTCGTTTATGAAGTTAAGAGAATTGCTGGGTGTTTGTTAGCTGGATATTTAAGGGATTTCGGAGTTTTTTTCATTGTATTAAACTGAATGTTTGAAGACATCAGTTTAAGGGAGGGTTTGTTATGAATTTGTCAAAGTAGTCCTTCACATGGGTTCTCATAATTCAGTTGTGTAGCCTAGTCTTTATGCATTTTAGTAGTGTTTGTAGATCATGAGTTAGTGGTCAAAGTTGCCATCTTTTCGTCCCTTTTTCGTTGATGTATTGCCTATTTAAAAGGCTATTAGTTAATTGAATAAGAGACACAGTAAAAAGTATTTTCTCCAGTTTACTCTATTTTTGATCTTTATTAAAAGTGTCTTGTCTTTGTGCCTTTTTGTTTTTAGTCTTCAATTTGTAACGGAATGAAGAGTGAAGAAAAGAAGAGTAGTGTTTTGAAACTCGGACCGGACTAATCGGTTTTACAGAGTTTTGGGACCAACTCCGGTCCAAAAGCAACATAAACCCAATTTTATGTAATGGACCGTTTTAGACAGCTATTGGACATATGTAATAGTGACAAACCGTCTGGCCAAAGGGATTGGTGGATAAACGGGTTCAAATTAAACAAAATCCCTAAAATCCCAATTCCATTTCCGCTTACAATTTTTCAAATAAAACCCCAATTCGATCAACGTACTCACTGTTGAGGCCCTCTTGCTCTTTAGGGTGCTTTTCTTTTCAGTTTTAAGGTGACTAATGAATCTTTTGTTTCAAATGTTAAAGAGAAGTTGTAGAAATTGAATAAATAGAATGGTGTTTTTATGGAAATTGGTGAAAATGGAGCAAGGAAAGTGTTTAGACGGCGTCTGGATGGTTGGGAAAAGCAAGGGTTGTTGAAAATGATCAGAAAAACGACTGGGAAAAGACTAGGGTGGATTGCAGTTGCAGCAACTAAGGTTTCCTGGAGTTTTAATTACAGGGGTGTGTTTGCTAGATTTTAAACCTGTAGAGATTGATGGTAATTTCTCAGGGGTTATGTCATACGGTGATTCATGTATAAAAAGACCTATTTGCCCTTGCTGAATGAAGAAGTAAAAAAATGATTTAATGGTCAAACACTCTCTCTCATCATTAAGTCTGGAATTCAAATTCTATAGAGATATTTTTAAAATCTTGGATTTGTTGTAAAATATTGGATTTGTAACCAAGAAGATTTAAATGTTCTATTTGTAATTCAATACACATCAAATTTATTTAACATTATGTGACTTACTATATATGTATGACATGTATATAATATTGACTTACTATATATGTATATAATAGGTCATATATACATAAAATGTACCATACATATATATGTCATATATATACACACACGCGTGCACACACACACACATACACATTTATTTACATGCATATATATGACATAAATATGTGATAAATGCATTGAAAGTATTGACATATTATATATAGAATAAAACTATGTGCACTAACCAATTTGTACTAATCCAAGTACTAACATTGAAAATTTGAAATCCTCTCCCAAAAAAAATTCAAATTTTCAATGTTAGTAGTTGGATTAGTACAAATTGGTTAGTGCACATAGCATTACTCTTATATATATTTACATGCCTTATATATATATGTGATAAATATGACATATAGTATTAATTTACTATGTAATTTTTTTATATAGTATACCATATATATACATATTTATCTAGTGTACCATATGTAGTGTGTGTGTGTATATATATATATATATATATATATAACATGTAATTTGGTAAATGATATGATTTACCAAATAACACCATACATATATATTATTGAAATAACATGTTATCATAAAAAATTTTAAATAGAATATCTACATGTCGTTTTAAAGAATTGTCTTACTTGCATTAATAGTATAACATTATATGGGTTACATAATATTCTAATATGGGATTAGAGTTGGCATTATCTACTAGGGACAAATATTGATGCCATCCATCGTCGCAAATGTAGCAACTGTGGAAATGATAAAATCTCAAGGAAAAAGTTTACATGTTTTCTTTTCTAAAGAAATTTAACTATTACAATAAATTAATTCCAACTTTTCAACTTCTATTTTTGGAAATATTGAAGTAATCATTACTTCTCTCTCATCCTTCCATAATGTCAATGGAAGGAATTGTTTTTCCTCCAAGAGGCAGGGTTTAAGAGCCAAAAATAAATTTATTTTACTGAAGGATAAATTCCCAAAAAAGTTTTTGATGCGGATCAACTTATCCAAATAGCATTGTCCTTATTTTAGTTAGTATAAAATTGAGATATATTGTTATCAAATATATATATATAAATTTGTTGAAAAGATTACTAATTAAACTCTAGATTTTTATTTTCTATCTTGTGTTATAATCACAATTAGTTTAAATTAAATAGAGTAAACGACATTATCCTACCCAGGGTTTGGCGAAAAGGCAAGTTTCCATCCCTGGTTTTAGTTAGTATAAAATTGAGATATATATATATTTGTTGAAAAGATTACTAATTAAACTCTAGATTTTTATTTTTCTATCTTGTGTTATAATCACAACTAGTTTAAATTAAACAGAGTAAACGACATTTTCCCGGCCCAAGGTTTGGCGAAAAGGCAAGTTTCCATTCCCGGTTTTATAAATTACAGATTGCCACTTTTAAATTAACACTGTTAGTTTTCTCTCAAAATAACCCACACATCTCAAATTTCTGTCAAATAACCCCCACATCTTAATGGTAAGGCTGGTGGTGGCCCGCGACGGGGTGGAATGGCCTGAAAGAAAGCTACAATCAATAAAAAGCAAAAAACACTTTAAAACCAATCATTCTCCTTCCAAAACAAACTCCAAATCAACCTCCAATCAACCCAAATACAACAATTTCGCAAAATCCTAAAGGGGAAGGCAGACGACGATTAGCGGACAACTAGAGATGGGCATTTGCCCCGGCCCCACGGGGATCCGACTTGCCCCAGCCTGAATGGGGTGGGGAATCCCAGAAAAATTTGGGGATGGTCCTCAGAAAAATCCCCGCACCCGGGGAAGGGCCGGGGGAGGGAATAGTGCAATCCCCACCCCGCCCCGCCCCGCTTTNGAATCCATGCTTTCATGCTTTCATTCTCCATCTCCACCACTCTTCATGCATGCTGATTCTTTCAGAAAAGACCGGGCCCAGTCCGATAGAGGCCCAAGCCAAATCAGTCCCATTTGATACGAGATACGGCTGACCCAAACCTTCTGGGCACGGGCCTCCCGGTTCGAGTTCACTTCATGGGCCTGTAGGCAAGTTCCGAGTCCACGGCGCACTGATCATATTCCTGTTCCTGATCAATCTCCTACTCGAAGTTACTTTCCTGATCAGAATCACTTTCCTATCCGGACACTGGTAAGACAGCTTACCACGACCCTAATTCTTCTAGGGTTGGCATCAGAGTCACATTAAGACTCCTACTCCCACCAGGATTGGGAGACCAGATAGTCACTATATAAGCAGAGGCCAGCCCTCTCACAATGGACACGACATTACACCTTCACACCCGAAGCTCCCACTTGAGAGTTTCACTTCACCGCTGTAGTCACAGTCCCCGACTAAACTTCCGGTAATCTCTTACTCCCTAGCCCTCACTATATTAGCCTTTCAGCCTTGCTGACTTGAGCGTCGAAGTGCCTACGGCAAACTTCCGGTGTTTCCCGTTCACTTCACGCGTGTATTTTTCTACATGTACAGGTACAACAGATCGCTAGTGGGCTCATCCTCATGGGATCAGACCCCCCTTTTGTATAAGTAGATTTTTACGTCTACAGTTTGGCGCCCACCGTGGGGCCTCTAGCAATCAATCGGCTCGATGAACCTTGCTACGTGGAAGAACATTCCATGGCTGATAACTCCGATAACGCTAATCCCGGCCTCGAGGCCAAACTGGAAGCTCTAACCGCTCTCATGCAATAGAACTTGGACAAGGTGGCTGCATTGGAAGCTGAGAACAATATGATCCGGACGGAAAACGCGTCCATCAGGTCAGAAAACCATTCCCTCAAGGAGAAGGTGAGTCAATTCCATGACCTAGAGTTCCTTCCCGGCCAAGTACCCCCTAATTGGTTCCGCGCCCCTATCCCATCCATGCAACCACTCTCCACACCAAAGCATCAGCCCTCGGCCTCCGGTAAAAGGTCACGTCCGTTAAGAGCACTGGTGTTTGACGACTCCGTTTTGACTAATGGAGACAAAGATATGCCAACAGAACACTATCCGGCTGACCCATCCCAGCCTCGTGACCAAGATAATCCAATAACAGAGAGCCCACATCCACAAGACCAGCCCATCCTCACCGTCCCGCTCCACCTCCAGTTTACAACCCATACACAAACCCCATTCGGCTCGGCTTACCCTCGCGGGTTGAATGGTCAAACCAAACCAACTCTAGCACTCGAGCTCATCCATCCTGACAGACCGAGCGACTACCAATCGACTCCACTGACCATTCATGTAAGGTGGAACAATAGAACAGTGACAATGGGAGTCACCCAACCGAAAGGGATGAACGAAGATCCATGCTACCAAGGAATGCACGACAAAATGATCAATCAGACTACCCCCCGAGGGATGACCCAACGGAATGCGCTGAGAAAGAATGCAGTAGCAGACCTAGTAAGACAGGATGACCCGGTAGTATCCCCTTTTCCTATAGAACAAGTACTGGCCAAGAGACTGGCCGACGTCGAGGTAGTGATGAGACGCATTCCAGGAATGCCGGTCCCAACCAAGAAGAGCAGGCCCCATTGTTACGCAGATTCACCCATCGTGGACGAGATCGCCCTAGCAGACTTGCCACAGAAGTTCACTATCCCCAACATGAAAATGTACGATGGCACAACCGATCCGGACGATCACATAGCCTCGTACAAGCAACGGATGTTCATCGTCTCGATACCCCGACCGCTTAGGGAAGCCTGCATGTGCAAAAGTTTCGGTTCGAGCTTATCCGGCCCAGCACTATAATGGTACACGAACCTCCCGAATGGATCCATCGATTCGTTCACTCAACTCACCGACATGTTTGTGGAACAGTTCGCCAGTAGCAAGAAACTTGAGAAACTGTCAGCCGACTTGTACAAGGTATACCAGAAAAGGGGCGAGCCATTGAGAGAATATGTCAGCAGGTTTAACAGAGAGAAGATTTCCATCCTAGCATGCAACCCTGAGACAGTCGTAGATGTCTTCAGGAAGGGTCTCCTCTCGGATGGAGAGCTATACAAAGAACTTACAAAGCTATGATGCACAACAATGGAAGACGGCCTAGCCCGGGCAGTGATCCAAATAAGGTGGGAGGAGAACGAGATAAACTGAACGATTCACTCCAAATATGAACCAAGGCGGAGCGACAGGAAGCCAGAGCCTGGACCGGTAGAGCACCGCTACCACCCTCCAGCACGCAATATGGGTAGAGTCAGGAAGCCTTATGATCGCCAACCCTCGAGAAATGATAACAGGCAGTTCGGATCGAACCGACCTAGGATACCAGAGTACAACCTCAGCGTCAAACCAACCCAGGTCGTAGCAATAATGAAAGGATTGGGATCCACCGTCAAGTGGCCTGACAAGCTCCATCCCGAGGCAAGGAGAGACACAACCAAGTGGTGCGAGTTCCACAATGACCATGGGCACAACACCGCAGACTGTATTGCCTTACGACTCGAGGTTGTCGCACTTCTGAAAAGGGGACATCTCCGTGATCTGCTTACTGACGAGGGGAAGAACACTATTAGCCAGAAAAGCTCCAAAGAACCGTCACCCCCTCCGCGGGAACCCACACCGAAAGGTTTCTGTTCGCTCATCTCCGGGGGATCAGAGATTAGTAGGGTAAGTTACTCATCGACCAAGCGGTATGCTAGAGCCAACCACCACCATGAAATCCAGTCCATCCATCCGGTCTCGCGGTCACACTCTCATCAGGTAATTCAGTTTGAAGATGACGAACAGGCCACCATGGCTGCTCCTCATCACGATGCTTTAGTCGTATTCCTACAGATTGCCAACATCCTAGTGAAAAGGGTGTTCGTAGATGGAGGTTCATCAGCAAACATCCTGTTCCTCGAAGCAGTAAAAGTAATGGGACTAGAAGAAGTAAACATTAACAGGCGGCCGATGCTGCTGGTTGGGTTCAGCTCGGAGTAGAAATACACTATTGGAGAGAGAGTCCTTCCTATCTACGCCGGCGGAGTAAACAAACAGACCGTCTTCCTGGTGATTGACTGCCCATCTCCCTACAATGTCATTTTGGGCCGGCCTTGGATCCACGACATGCAGGCAGTCCCATCTACCTTCCACCAGACGATCAGGTTTCCAACCAAGTGGGGGGTGTGAGAGATCAAGGGCGACCTCAAAGCTTCCAGAGACTGCTACAAGAACGCCCTCAAGAGCAAAGGAAACTCCTCATAGCAATTACAGTCTCATCCAACCCCTCGGACCGAGCCTGACCAACTGACCATTAAGGAGTTGGATGAAGTGCAGATACATCCAGACGACCCCGAGAGAAAGACACACATAGGTTCTCGCCTCGAACACGAGACAAGAGAGAAGCTGATAGAATTTCTCAAACAGAACAAAGACTGCTTCACCTGGTCCCATGCCGACATGACCGGAATCAGTCCAGACGCAATGGTCCACCAGCTCAAGGCAGATCCGGATCACCCACCAGTGAAGCAGAGGAGGAGGAAATTCGCACCTGAGTGAAACCGGATCATCAATGAAGAGATTGAAAAGCTCTTGAGCAACGGCATGATCAGAGAGGTCCACTACCCCGAATGGCTAGCAAACGTCGTGGTCGTAAAGAAAAAGAACGGAAAGTGGAGAGTCTGCATCGACTTCACTGACTTGAACAAAGCCTGCCCCAAGGATTCTTTCCCACTCCCACATATCGACATGATGGTAGATGCGACCGCAGGGCACGAACTCCTCAGTTTCATGGACGCCTTCTCGGAATATAACCAGATCCTTATGCATCCGGACGATCAAGAGAAGATAGCCTTCATCATAGAGAGGGGAACCTACTGCTACAAAGTAATGCCGTTTGGACTGAAGAACGCCGGGGCCACCTACCAACGGCTAGTCAACAAGATGTTCTCCAACTACTTAGGAGAAACTATGGAGGTTTACATCGATGCCATGCTCGTCAAGTCCCTAATTGCCGAACAACACCTTGACCACCTTAGCCAGGCATTCGCCGTCCTCCGGAAGTACAATATGAAGCTGAATCCAGCCAAGTGCTCATTCGGCGTCTTATTAGGTAAATTCTTGGGCTATATGGTTACCCAGAGGGGGATAGAAGCGAACCCCGACTAGATCAGAGCGATCCTCAACATACCATCCCCGACTTGCATCAGAGATGTCCAGCGCCTTACAGGACGAGTGACCGCCCTGAGCCGCTTCATCTCCAGATCAGCTGATAAGTGCCACCTATTCTTCCATGCCCTCAAAAAGTCTAAGAAGTTCGACTGGAACCCCTCATGCGAAAAAGCCTTACAATAGCTGAAGAGGTATCTGACCACACCCCCGCTTCTTTCCAAACCTTTGGACGGGGAGTCGCTCTACTCTTACCTAGCGGTCTCAGGGACAGCCATCTCAGTAGTGCTGGTTCGGGAAGAAGAATCAAAGCAGTTACCAGTCTACTATGTGAGCAAGTCGCTCCTCGACGCAGAAACTCGGTACAGCCAACTGGAGAAATTGGCCCTCGCCCTCACCCTCACCCTCATCCATACATCCAGGAAGCTCAGGCCGTACTTTCAATGCCACTCCATTGTTGTAATCACCTCCTTCCCACTCAAGAAGATCCTGCACAAACCAGAACTATCAGGCCAACTCACGTAATGGACAGTAGAGCTCAGTGAATTTGACATATCCTACCAATCTCGCACCGTCGTCAAGTCCCAGGAACTAGTAGACTTTATTGTCGACTTCACACCAAGCGCCACCACCCAGGCCGAAAGAGAGTTACTATGCATGAACGGCGCACTGCCCTCAAAGTGGACTCTCCTAGTAGATGGATCGAGTAATGTCAATGGAAGCGGACTCGGAATAGTACTGATCGCACCAGAGGGAGACATCGTCCAACGAGAAATCCGATGTGGATTCAAGTGCAAGAATAACGAGGCCAAATATGAAGCCCTCCTAGCCGGACTTTCCTTGGCCAGAGAAATTGGAGCCAAGAGACTGGAAGTGAAGTTCGATTCCCAACTCGTAGTCAATCAACTACAAGGCACGTATCAAGCACGCGACTCAAAGATGACATCCTATTTGAGCATGGTCAAAGAACTGCAGGCCCAATTCGAAGAGTTCTCCATCATGCAGATCCCTAGAGCTGAGAACTACCATGCCGACGCCCTCGCCAATCTTGGCTCGGCACTCCCATGTTCCTCCCAGTCATCCACCTCTCTTATTCATGCAGTGGCCAGCCAATTGGAAGGAACAACTACCGAACAAGCCTCCCGCAGAAGCCATGGGCATTGAACAAGCCGACTGCTGGATGACTCCGGTAGTAAGGTACCTGGAAAATGATGAACTCCCGACTGACAAGAATGAAGTACGCCGACTGAAAGCAAGAGCCGCCAGATTCACCATACATGAGAGCCAACTCTTCAGAAAGTCATTCTCAGGCCCTTATCTCAAATGCGTAAGCCCAAAAGAAGCCCAAAGCGTTCTAGCCGAACTCCATGAAGGCGAATATGGGAACCACGCAAGGGGCCGCAGTCTTGCACATCGGGTGATCACCGCTGGATATTACTGGCCGAACATATGCACTGATTCAACCGCTTATGTAAAGACAGCTGTCAGAGGTTTGCCCATGTCTCACACCTCCCACCAGAGCGACTACACTTCATCCTCACACCTTGGCCATTCATGAAGTGGGGAATGGACATCGTGGGAAAGCTACCTACTGCACCCGGGCAACGAGTCTTCATGTTGGCTGTAACAGACTACTTTACCAAGTGGATCGAAGCCGAAGCCTTCGCACAAGTAAGAGATCGAGAGGTAAAGTCCTTCATCTGGAAGAATGTCATCTGTAGGTTCGGAATACCAAAAGAGATCGTCACCGATAATGGGTCCCAGTTCATTAGCTCAAGCTTCAGGGATTATTGTGACAAGTGGGGAATCAAACTGAGTTTCTCAACTCCCCGCAACCCCCAGTCTAACAGCCAGGCCGAGTCATCGAACAAGACCATCATTCAGACATTGAAAAAGCGACTGCATAAAGCCAAAGGCGTATGGGCAGATGAGCTACCCGGAGTCCTCTAGTCGTACCGAACCATGGCTCGATCATTAACGGGCGAAACCCCGTTCTCCCTCACATACGGTTCTGAAGCAGTCATCCCATCAGAAGTATCAGTTCTGTCCACCAGGCTCCAATGGGCGGACGAGGAATCAAACAATCATAATCTCTGCCAGAACCTAGACACCATGGACGAGCTACGGGAATGGGCTAGCATCCGCAATGCAGTTTACCAGCAACAGGCCGCCTGACATTATAACCGCAACGTGAGGATCTGTACTTTCAAGATAGGCGACTGGGTCCTCCGCAGGGTATTCCAAAACACCAAGGAGATCAACTCTAGCAAACTCAGCCCCACCTGGGAAGGCCCCTACAAGATAATCAAAACAACAGGGAAGGGCGCCTACAAACTCCAGACCCCGAAGGCAAAGGCATCAACAATAGTTGGAATGCCATTCACCTCAAACGCTACTACTACTAGGTGAACTTTGTTTTTCTTTATTTTTCATTTTAAAAAGGATGAGTGGGCCTATCCACCTCCTCTTAGACAGTCGGCCTCATGGCCAAAAATTCATTGAAGTATTATTCAGAAACTTTTGTCTTTCAAGCCGACCCTGGTCGATGAATTACTGACACCTTCAGATCGGCCATGCCGATAAATGTACTAACGCCTTTAAATCGGCCATGCCCGATAAACATACGTACACCTTCGAATCGACCCTGCTCAATTTACAAGGACACCTTCAGATCGGCCATGCCGACAAACGTACTAACGCCTTCAAATCGGCTCTGCCCGATAAAAGTACGTATACCTTCGAATCGACCCTGCTCGATTCACGAGGACACCTTCAGATCGACCATGCCGATAAATGTACTAACGCCTTCAAATCGGCTCTGCCTGATAAACGTACGTACACCTTCGAATCAACCATGCTCGATTCACGAGGACATCTTCAGTTCGGCCATGCCAATAAACGTACTAACACCTTTAAATCGGCCTTGCCCGATAAACGTACGTACACCTTCGAATCGACCATGCTCGATTCATGAGGACACCGTCAGATCGGCCCTGTCGATAAACGTACTAATGCCTTCAAATCGGCCCTGCCCGATAAAAGTACGTACACCTTCGAATCGACCCTGCTCGATTCACGAGGATACATTTAGATCGGCCATGCCGATAAACGTACTAACGCCTTCAAATCGGCTCTGCTCGATAAACGTACGTACACCTTCGAATCGACCATGCTCGATTCACGAGGACACCTTCAGTTCGGCCATGCTGATAAACGTACTAACGCCTTCAAATCGGCCCTGCCCGATAAACGTACGTACACCTTCGAATCGACCATGCTCGATTCACAAGGACACCGTCAGATCGGCCCTGCCGATAAACGTAATAACGCCTTCAAATCGGCGCTACCCGATAAACGTACGTACACCTTCGAATCGACCCTGCTCGATTAACGATGACACCTTCGGATCGGCCTTGCCAATAAACGTATTAAATATCGGCCTTACTTGATTCGCAAGTTGCACGTAGTATTGGCCCCACTCGGTCTACGAAACTCAACATGACTTATGATTCATACCACCCAATCGGCCCGATCTGACCCAAGAACTGAACTAAAGTTTAACTTCGTTCATCCAAGGGAATCTGCACTCGGTCGACCAGACCGAATGAATGGTCCTTACACCATTGACAAGCAAAGCACTAACCCAGCCCAACATAAGGCCTACATGCCCTAGCCATTGGGCTACTCTAAAGTAACATACACGACGTAGTGCACCTACAAGTAAAGAAACAACAGTTCATTCATCCAAGGAGACAGTATCAAAAGTCAAAATGGTCAAATGTTATATATATAACATCAAACAGAATACAAAAAAATGGCACACACGCCAGACGAAAGGGCATCACAGGCCCCAAAATACATAAATAAAGAAAAAAGCTAAGTATCCTCAGCACGAGCTTCATCCTCCATCACTGAATCGGTCACCATGTCCGCCCTGCCAACGCTCGGCCCAGCAGCCTAGTCGCCCGCATCATCAACACTCGATGGCCTCGGCTGGTTGAGGTCAGGCATCTGCTCATCGTCCTGCCCCCCCGGATGACTACCCCTTTCTTCCAGTAACTCCTGCATGAGCAAGATGTCTTCATCCGGATCCCAATGGGAGGTCCGTCCTTCCTTGAACTCCAGCATGAGCTCACCTCGGGCCTTAATGATAGCATCATCAGCAATGGAGATGCACTGCTCCCTGAGAGACTCAATCTCTACGGTTCTCTCAGCCAACTCATGCCTCAGTCTCTCGACCTCATGCTCACTATCCCTCAGACGATGCTGAAACTCTTGCTCGGCCTTCCGGGCCGCCATCTCCTTCTGGCGCAGGCTGGTGTTGGCCTCGGACACATCCTGTATACGTTTCTCCTACGCCATGATAGACTTCCTCAAGTGAAGACTGCTAGTGAGTACCTGTACAACAAAACATTGCAATCAGAACGAGATCCAGAAACAAAAATCATCAAACACTACTGTAATACCTGAACGGCGCAGGCTACCCCCCAATCAGCTGTAGCAACTGCACCCATCTAGTTAAGCCGTGCCTCGTTCGCTGGGAACAAAAATGAGTCAGCCAACTTACTCATGGTAGCCGCATCAGAGTAAGTCGACGCATTAGCCGGAACCGTGATGGTAATAGTTCCGGCCTCTTCATCCACAACCGCAGACTGGGACGACCTGGCTCCAACTGCAGGCTGCTGACTTGATAGTTGCTGACTTGGTGGCGTCGCTAGCGCATTTTCTGCTCCTCTGTCTTCCCTGGCTAAAGACTCTTCCTCCTCTTCTCGCGGCGTCAGGCAATAGATTTACTCGCGCTCGAGACGGTCAACTTCTTCATCAGTGACTCTGCAAGTGCAAACTCTCCAACGGTTAGTGGGTTCAGCTCGGACTCACCAAAAATGATATGGTTGCAGTATCGACTCAGAAGCACATCCCAAGTCTGCTTCAGCGAGGGGAAGGGAGTACCTCTCTGTATCGCCTCTACCCCGGCCCAAAGAATGCTGGTCCTAAGGTTGGACTCTGCTAGTACTACTCACCAATCCCTCTGCTCTAATGGGATGGCTAACACTCTCTAGGTTGCTACGTCCAAGCCATCTCCGCTCTGCCCAACCCAATTGAACTCAAGCTCTGCAAACAAAAAACACAATCAAGATTTAGTAATCAAAAGTATGAAAGAAACAACTAAGTTCTCACTAGTAGCTCGCCAGCCGATCAAGATCTCGCCCTGTCCTCTCTCCCCAAATACAGCTTGACCCCTGAGGTAGAAATATCTGTCCTTCCACTTCTTATCACTGGACCGTAGGTCGGTCACCAAGTGAGACCGATCATGCCTCAAGTTCAACAAGTAACGACCCTTTTCTTTATCGTTCTCCTTCAAGAAGTACGAGTACAGCAGCTCGTGTAGCCCGAACCTCACTTGGTTCCGAACACAGAGGTCTTCCAAAGCCATTAGCAGTCTCCAAGCATTCGGCATAAGCTGAGACGGGGCAATCATGAAGTGGTTCAGCACCTCCCAGACGAGGCGGGGCACAGGCAACCTCAACCCGTCATGAAACCACTTCTCATAAGCACTAACCCAGTCCTTTGCCTCCCAGTCAACCTACTCGTACGACCGCGGCATCTGGATATCAACCGAACTTGGAATGTGATACAAGGTCCAGATGCGCCACACATCACTATCTTTCAGCACGGGCGGATGATCTCTAGTCAAGATCCCGCTGCCTTGTTGGCTCGGCTCTTCCTTAGAGCCACTTCCAGAAGAAGATGGACTACCAACTCTTTCGGAGTCTTCCCCACTTCTCCCATGCCTGCCTGAGCCACTCGGCCCAGCCTCACTCGACCTTGGAGCGGCTATACTAACTCCAATCGGCACGCCCACTGGAACATCCCCCTCAGGCATCATCACTATAGTCGGGGCACGCTCATACTCATCCCCTAGGTCTGCCACAATCCCGCTTCAACTAGCCGATTCAGAATCCGACATGTTGGCTTGATCGCCTAACCCGACAGATCAACCCAAGGCTCGCTCCTAACTGCCAAAAATGCTAAGTGTCAACCACACGACCCGAGACACCGACCAATCAAGATCAGAAACAGAGTTGTCACTCGCCCCTCAATACCGGTCTACCTACCCGGAAACAGTTTAACCTAAACCTTGATCGACCCACCCGGTCGACCGACTCAGCTCTTGATTCTAGCCTTCCTTGGCTCGCCCTAGGTGACCGACCCAGCCAATCCCTGATCAAAATTATCCCCTCGCTCGCCCTGGGCGACCGACTGGTCCTCAAGGTCAACTTAAATTCTAATCGCCCTTGCTCACCGATCTAGCAACTCAAAATCACTCGCTCGGTCTGGACGACCAACTGCCTCTTCACTCCACTCCGCATGCCCCTCTCCACTCGGTTGAATGGACCCGACGACCTAACTCCCCCCAACTCCACCAAGATGGCACCCTGTTCGGTCAGGCAGACCGACCGAACGAACTCACACTAAACTCGACTTCGCCTTCCCAGACTCTATCCAAAACACCCAGAAAAACACCAGAAAAACCAACCAGCTTATCGGAAAACCATCAGGAATACCAAAATTCATGCCTATTCCAAAAATCTATATTCTGAACTCCCCAAAACCCATCGAAACTACTCGAAAACTCAAGAACTTCAATCTATCTTCCAAAAACACAGCAAAATCTACCAAAGTAGACAAAGAAAAGCAGAAACATCATGAAAATGAAATATTTACCGTGAAAGGAGCCAAAGTCTGTCGTGAGAAACTGTCGTTGTTGAAAAGAAACTGAAAATGCAGAAAGAAAAAAAAAATTTGTTGTTCTGCAGAAAAACAGAGAAAAAAAAGAAGCAAATGGGAGACGAACGGCCTACTAGTTCGTTTTTCAAGGGACATATGCCAGATGAGGACACATGGCGCCTCGCAATTGGCAGGTAGTCAGCAACTTTTCGTTTTCCCTCCTCGAAAACAATGGGTCGATCCCCACCGAACACGTGGCGAGCATCTATGCCGTACGAGAGTCGTACTCGATCGCCTTGTCATGCCGACCGATCCAGCACACTACTCAAGCCTGGTCGACCAGCCGGAACGACCCTGTCCGAACTCCCTACATTCAAAAGGTAGGAGGCCTTGTCCTGTCACCCTTCCATAGCGGAAGAACGGACAGCCAGTGGTCAACTTGCATACCTGTCTATTCGATCGCTCGGCCCTCCAGACCAACTTAGCCTTGACCCCCGAAGGCACTCAAAATGCCCCACGCTTTTCTAGCCCGGAAGGCCCGACCGACCGATCAGTCAGTATGGAACAGCCCGGTTCGAGCCCTCAGAATAAGACAGGAGACTTCGCCCATTCATCCTTCCGTAGCGGACGAATGGACAACCTATGGTCAAGATGCCACCCAGTCGATCGCTCCAGCATCCCGATCGAGTGAAGCTTTTTGGCATGTTTATTAACTCACCAGACCCGGAAAGACGAGTGAATACCCCGTCTTAACTCACCTTGCTTGTCTAAAGGATATACCGAACGACTGCGTGAGCACTGATCTATTTCTGTCCCTTCGGCTTGTCACACCGATCAGGCTCACCGCAACGATGGCATACTCTGGGTCAGGAGTGGATGCCGAACGATGTCCAAACCAAAGATCACCTACAACGATCAGATCATCCACGCCGATGATCGTTCTTCCACGAAGGAAGACCAAGCTCGTCTCGAGCGCTACCTACTCTCTGACTTTAAGTACTCTCAACTCAGAGAGTGGGGGACAAACTGTTAGGGCCAAAAATCGTCCTTGGCCCAAATAAGAAAACATGACCACTAGTGAAGAAAAGACCGAGCCCAGTCCTATAGAGGCCTAAGCCAGATCAGTCCCATTTGATACGAGATACGGCCAACCTAAACCCTCTGGGCACGGGCCTCCCGGTTCGAGTTCACTTCATGGGCCTGTAGGCAAGTTCCAAGTCCACGGCGCACTGATCATATTCCTGTTCCTGATCAATCTCCTACTCAAAGTTACTTTCCTGATCAGAATCACTTTCCTGATCAGAATCACTTTCCTATCTGGACACTGGTAAGACAGCTTACCACGACCATAATTCTTCTAGGGTTGGCATCAGAGTCACATTAGGATTCCTACTCCCACCAGGATTGGGAGACCAGATAGTCACTATATAAGTAGAGGCCAGCCCTCTCACAATGGACACGACATTACACTTTCACACCCGAAGCTCTCACTTGAGAGCTTCACTTCACCGCCGTAGTCACAGTCCTCGACTAGACTTCCGGTAATCTCTTACTCCCAAGCCCTCACTATATTAGCTTTTCAGCCTTGCTGACTTGAGCATCGGAGTGCCTACGGCAAACACCACCCTAGTGTTTCCCGTTCGCTTCACGCGTGTATTTTTCTACGTGTGTAGGTATAGCAGATCGCTAGTGGCCTCATCCTCATGGAATCAGACCCCCTTTTCGTACAGGTAGATTTTTACGTCTACATAAACATAATTGATATATGAATTTTGCTGAATCAAAATTAAATTTCAAAGCAAACCCACATCAAATTTTTCCATCAAAATTAAGCACAAACAATCGATACCAATTTACAAAGTAAACCCACATCAGAACATGCAGAATTTCGATCATAATTCTGAAAAATTAAAACAAACCCAGATCAAAATTCGTCTAAAAAACCACAAAAAAAATCATCAAAACAAAATGCCAAACAATTGACCCAGACCCATCTAAGAATCAACCAAAATAAAGAAATGAAACAAGTCAAAATTACGAAAAGCTTACCAATTTGGCATTGAAGTTTTTGTTTTCGGTGGTGGCCATGAGGACGAGATCAAAATCAGAGCAAAAGGAATAAAGAAAGAAAATGGGGAAAATTGAGAGGGTTGATGCGGAAACAGAAAGGTTAGCGGGGAAATGGGAAGGTTCCTCAACACCAACCCTTCTTCTCTTCCTCTCTCTCTTAAGGAATTCTAAAGGTACACGAAAGCTTGCCTTTATTTTATTTTATTTTATGTTTTAAGTTTTTAATTAAAAATGAAAATGTTTATTTACAGTAATAATTACTATTAATTTTTAATTTTTTAATTTTTATTCACTTAAAAAAAAACAATTTAAAGGTTATTTTGATTTTTTTTTTTTAAATAATTGGTGACAAATAAAATTAAGGATGTTCTAGGATGTCCTTAATAATTTTTTTGAAAAATATGTATAATTTGGGAAATTATTGCAAAATAAATTATTCTAGTACATTTTTTTGCTTGCAATAAGATAATTTATGCACGTTTAGATAATAAAATAATTTTGAAATAAAAATTAAATTCTTCACAATTCATATACCCAATGATATAATTATTGAATGTGTCTAATGTGACGAACATCATTAAATACAATGTCTGTGACTGCTAGAGATGAAATATTGAAATTCTCTTATGTTTTTAAACTTCTATAGGTTTGTTAATTTAACTACATACCTTTAATAAAAAAAAAATTATAAATTGACCAAAAAAACCCTCACCCACCAACATTTGTTAGATTCTGACCATTACCATTGTTGAAAAGTTGTCGAAATCTGACAAATATGGGTGGGTGAGAGTGTTTTTGTTAATTTATAAAATTTTTATTGTTGGGGGTATGGTCAGAATCTAACAAATGTGAATGGATGAGGGTATTTTTGCTAATTTATAAACTTTTTATTGTTAGAGTGTTGAATAAATTAACAAATTAACAAATTTAGGAGGTTTTTTTATTAATTAATAAATCATACCTCACCTCGTAATAACAACTCAATTTTATTTTTTTTATAAATACTATTCTAAATAATAAAATAAACACGCTAAAAAATCTAGTATGTAAAAAAAGAAGAACAGCCGAAAGCCCAAGGGAACCAAGCAAAGCAACAGTGGGCCTAACCCAAACAGCCATTCAAAATTGAACGACTCCACGGCCCATAATGCGTGTTCAGTAATTTCCCTCTCTCTCGCCGACTCTCCCTGCGCCGCTAGGTCAATTGGCAGCGCTTAAACAAACTACGAAAAACACACATACAAATTACTGACACAACGAAAACCAAACACCATGATCTAAAACACAAAACAAGAATCAATGATAGAAAAATGCTGTCAAGAACTACCAATATTATTCAGCACAAGCGCACGTTAGCCTCTTCCAGTTATCGTGTCACAGGATCGCCATGTTCAGGTCTGTCGGCCTTACTACTCTCTCCTATCGTTTAGGGTTTTCTATTTTCTAGTTGACTCAATTATCTGATTCTGACGTTAATCGTGAATTATGACTGCGGTTTTATTCTTGCTTTGCACTTTTTTTTTTTTTTTTGGGTTATTTTATCTTTAATTATTGATTTTTTTCACCTTAAGCTGCTAGTAGTTAGTAGTTTATTTTATGAGATTTAAAATAATAATTTGAAGCTAAGAGACGCGAAGGTAATTTAACTTAATTGAATTTGGCCTTGTTTTGCAAACTATATTTGAGTTGTGTGACTGTTGGGATGTAGGATTTTGACATTCCGAAATCTTCGGAGAGCTGCCCAGTGTATTGTTTCGAAGCAGAGGAGTTTCCATTCAGAAATAAGGAATTATGGAGCTGTAGTTACGGTTGGGTTACGTGCGTCCCAGTACAGATTTTATGGGTTTCGTAGGGGAGGGCACTCCGTGTATAATACCGAAGAGCTTTTTTGTAGGAGTTGCATTGCCAGGAATTTATCAGTTGCCTCTGCAAGTAGTACTGTGACCCATCGAGCACTAACTGCTTGGAGAAAGCTTTTACATGAAGGTTCTGGTGAACAGATTTTTCCCTGTATAAGTAGGATCGTCCAAGCAGTCAGCTTGGCTTTGACACGTTCACCCCTTGTTGTACCTGGTATATTTGCCTTCACATCTGGTCAGCTAGCATGGGCACAGAGAGTGTCTCCGGAGACCGAGCATTACCCTTCGGAAAATGCTTTGTACATGCGTGCACAAGATGGGCATGCATTTGTCACCTCATTTCTATATTCAGCCGTAGAAGGTGTTATTCTGCTTGTGAGGACCTTCTATCTTATGATATTATTCTCACCCAGCATAATGATGGCACCTTTCGCTGATTGTTTGGGACCCCAGTTTAGGCAATGGTGGCTTCATGTTGTTCTTAAAACCCTGGAAAAAGCAGGTCCAGCATTCATTAAATGGGGTCAATGGGCAGCTACACGGCCAGATCTCTTTCCTAGAGATTTATGCAACAAGCTTTCAGAGCTTCATACAAAAGCTCCTGAGCATAGCTTTGCGTATTCTAAAAAGACTATTGAAAAAGCATTTGGTCGAAAGCTTTCTGAAATTTTTGATAGTTTTGAAGAGGCACCTGTAGCATCTGGTAGTATAGCTCAAGTCCATCGGGCTTCTTTGAGATTTCGGTACCCTGGTCAAAAGGTGAAGCCTATAGTAGTTGCTGTAAAGGTTAGACATCCTGGTGTTGGTGAATCAATTAGGAGAGATTTTGTAATAATTAACTTGGCAGCCAAGATATCCACATTCATTCCTGCTGTGAAGTGGCTAAGGTTGGATGAGAGTGTTCAGCAATTTGCAGTTTTCATGATGTCTCAAGTTGACCTTGCCAGGGAAGCTGCCCATTTGAGCCGCTTTATTTATAATTTCCGAAGATGGAAGGATGTTTCTTTTCCTAGGCCAGTGTATCCCCTTGTGCATCCTGCTGTTCTGGTGGAAAGCTATGAGCAAGGGGAAAGTGTCTCACACTATGTTGATGAACTTGAGGGACATACTAGGATTAAAACTGCGCTTGCTCACATCGGGACTCATGCACTTTTGAAGATGCTCCTGGTACCATTTCTTGAATAAGTTATTTATATTTACATTATGATGTGATTATGACTTTTCAGTTGCTAATTTTCTTTTTGGTCTACTTTATGCTTGATTATATGTCTATTTATGTTGTTAACTTTTCAATTGAGTTAATATTGTAGATGAATTGAATTTACAATATGTTCAAGTTGAAAATATAGTATTCTGAGTGAGCTAGGCCTCTAGTTATACCCAAGTAATTGTTGCTCTGCTGAATTTCATTCAGCACCCTAATAGAAATCAATCTTTCACCTCACTGAAAAAGTTGTTAACACAGCTATTGGTCTTTCTATCAAATCACTGAACCTGCTTGGAAGTATTTTTCCTTTCTATGTTAAAAAAGAACTTGATATGTGCATTCTACATGGTTTCTCACAATGATATCTGGATGAATATCAGGGTTGTATTTTTCTTCAATCCATTGTGAGCTTTCTCTTTTTTCTTTGTCACAATAACACTGATTTAATTGATTACATGATTTCTTTTCCTGTGCTTGGCGTTTTTGTTATTAATTATAAGTTAGACATTTAGTGTTATATCTGTATTTCAAGACATTGTAATGTTGTGTTTCAGGTGGACAATTTTATTCATGCTGACATGCATCCTGGAAATATTCTTGTACGGGTGGCTCAAAGCAACTCTTCTAAGAAACGGCTCTTTAGATCAAAGCCTCATCTCATTTTCCTTGATGTAGGCATGACTGCTGAACTTTCTAAGAGTGATCGAGTAAATTTATTGGAATTTTTTAAGGCTGTTGCACGCCGAGATGGCCGCACTGCTGCAGAGCGCACGCTCAAATTGTCAAAGCAACAGAACTGCCCAGATCCAAAAGCTTTTATTGAGGTTATTATCAGGATCATGACTTATTTACTTTGATGTGAATAATTCTGATTAGGATTATCTGTTGGTTGTGCGCAATGGTTTCAAATTTGCAAGATTTTTCTATCTTAATTTATATCAATGCACCAAAAATTTTACAAAATGTTCCTGTTTGTTACTGTTCATAACTCATTAGGTGTATTTGTTTTTACCTAAATTATATGTTTCTCATGGTTGCCTATGATGATTGCTGTACAAGAAATAGAGAGCACTATATCATATTCAGGCATTTGACTCTTTTAAAAATCTAAACTTTGTTAAAAGTTGTTCTGTTGGATGCATGCCATTGATGTTTTAATTGTATTTGATCTCCATTCCATTTTATTTGTATAGCTTTTGACATACTGTGTTGACAGGAAGTGGAAGAGGCTTTTGCTTTCTGGGGTACTCCAGAAGGTGATTTAGTCCACCCTGCTGAGTGCATGCAACAATTACTCGAAAAAGTTCGGCGCCATAGAGTGAATATTGATGGAAATGTGTGCACTGTGATGGTCACAACTTTGGTTCTTGAGGTAATTGTGCTCTTACATTTTTGCCTTTATCAATTAGGTGTTGAACAGTCAAGAAAGAAAAGGTCATTGGAGGACCTTGACCTCCTATGCGTTTTAAACATTTGAATTACTGGATTGGGAACCTTAACCTTTGTCTTTCTATCGCCCTCTCACCATTTATGTTTTCATTCTATATAATTTCCTTTATCCTCGTGTGTATTCATTACAAATGTCATGTATTCTCTTTTTGAGGAAAATATAATTATGAAAATGTCAAGTGTGGATCGAATGATATTAGAAATAGCCTAAGAGGTGAATATATAATTATATATACTTGAGTAGCTGAATTGGCGTAGACATGTTTAAGATCAATGTCATATAGTGAATTTAATTTTGTATGCTTTGTTGCTTGTTTTATTTTTTCAGGGTTGGCAGCGGAAGCTTGATCCTGGGTATAATGTAATGGACACATTACAAACTTTGCTACTGAAAGCTGATTGGGCAAAGTCTCTTTCTTACACAATCGATGGACTGATGGCCCCATAAGATCGTTTTTGTCTGTTGCTTGTCCACTGAAACAATTTTGATAGTGCTAAGACATTATAGTATACCAGTCCCAGGAAATGAGACAAGTGTCTTAGTATTTTTTTTTTTTTTTTTTTTTCTTTGGGGGGGGGGGGGCGGGGCGGTGTTCCCTTCAAAATTGAGCCTTTTTTCAAATATGAAAAATTTTGTTCTTCTGTATTTATTCCATTTTTCCCACAAACCATTGTTGTTATATCTTAGCCTCACGATTCTCAGGCGAAACAGTGGGGGTGGACAACAAAAGAGACAAATAAATTGTTTGACATTCTATTCTTTCAAGTTTTTTGTGTACAGTATGCACTTTCTTGCTCACAAAGCTCAATAGAGCCCCAAAAATTATGAAAGTATAAGGGGCTTGTTTTTATGTTCCCTTCAACTATATATTCAAAGTTTTACGTGTCCATGATAAATGTTTGGTGATCAGACAAATTGTTTGAGTTGAATTGAATATCAAGAAGTCTATGGACAACTCATCAGTTTAATGATTTGAAAGAGAATGTTTCCATGAANGGTTCCCTTCAAAATTGAGCCTTTTTTCAAATATGAAAAATTTTGTTCTTCTGTATTTATTCCATTTTTCCCACAAACCATTGTTGTTATATCTTAGCCTCACGATTCTCAGGCGAAACAGTGGGGGTGGACAACAAAAGAGACAAATAAATTGTTTGACATTCTATTCTTTCAAGTTTTTTGTGTACAGTATGCACTTTCTTGCTCTCAAAGCTCGATAGAGCCCCAAAAATTATGAAAGTATAAGGGGCTTGTTTTTATGTTCCCTTCAACTATATATTGAAAGTTATATGTGTCCATGATAAATGTTTGGTGATCAGACAAATTGTTTGAGTTGAATTGAATATGAAGAAGTCTATGGACAACTCATCAGTTTAATGATTTGAAAGAGAATGTTTCCATGAAATACATTGACTTGGTTTGTCGAGGATAGTTTTATGTTAAGAGCGAGAATTCATATAATTGTAAGTCATCCTAAGGCATACTAACGAGTGGCAGAAGTGATGCAATTCTGCTTGTGGGTTGATTCAAATATATAAGAGAGATTGTGCTATGCACATTTTTTTATTATTATGATTTGACCACTTTTTTCCAATCAAATAATGGCTTAATGATATTTTTTTACCCCTAAATTTTTAAAATATCACTTTATTACTTAAAATTTATATTTCGACGACAAACAGAAAACAAACTCGATCTAGATTATTGAGACTTTTGAAGAAAGGAGGTCGGTAAGTCTTTTTATGGTAAAAGGTTAGATCTTAGTGGTTAGGATTGATCAAAATTTGACTTGAGAGAGACGGTTCTGTAAAATCTAATCGTTCTATTGTCGACGATTAATAGAATCGACAGGAATAGGGTTTGAAGAGTTTTGTTAAGTGATGATCGGAGAAGAGAATGGTAATGGTTTATGGTCACAACAATGCCGAAATCGAAAACAGAATATAAATTTAGATAATAAAATGGTATTTTAAAAGTTTGTACGTAAAAAAAAATGTTAATAAACCATTGTTTGAGTGGATAAAAATTGTTTACTCTTGACGATTTGAGGCAGTGGAATATCATATAAAGAAGAACTGCGCGCTTGTGGATATGACAGTAGAAAGATTACTCTTTTTTTTTTTCTTTTGGAAATTCTTAATTGATACATGCTTATATTCAAGGAACAATCGTGGATAACGAAGACCTAATCTTTGCAAATAGAATAAACAAATGCTTTACATTGGATGGATTCACAAATCACAAGAGCACTAGCCCGCATATACGTTGTATTCATCTCTTTTTTGTTCAGCATCGCCATGTATAATCTTATATTTAAAAGTCAAACCTACAGCAAGTAAAGCAGCTCGAGTTTATAATCTTTTCAGGATGAAACTAGAAAATAAGACGGTAACCATATCTAGTTATCGCAGCAACTGTACTTAATTACACATGCTTTGATGTGACCAAATTGACTTATTATAGGCATTGTTTTAAGAGTAATAAAACAGCAACAGAAGGTTGTGCACCGAATCTATGCACCGAATGACGTGACAAAATCCTGATCGTTGATTAATATTAACTGATAATAAATCAACGATCAGGATTTTGTCACGTTATTCGGTGCACAGATTCGGTGTACAACCTTCGGTGGTTCTATCATTTTCGTTGTTTTATAACCTGACCTGTTAAGGGACCTAGTAAAGTCACCGGGTCTAAAGTTGACCAGTTTGACCTATAAAACCGACAGTCTTATGGTGATCCAAAAAGTATAAAATCTTACAAACACACCGCTGAAAAATACGAATTAGTCCCTACAGATTCGAAATCTAGCAAATACAACTTTGCTATCTGTTTGGGTTTTGACTTTTCCAACCAAATTTCGACTGATTCCGATGGCCAAAATTCAATCCAACACTACCACCTAAATCACTGTCCTCCACTCTACAAAACAGATCTAACCTTGAAACTTGGTAGCCCCCCGTTCGCCGATCGTGACTCATGTATACCGCCACGATTGGATTGATTTTTCCAACCAAATTATGATTGATTCCGACGTCCAAAATTCAATCAAACACCACCACCTAAACCACCAGCCTCCACTCCACAAAACCCCTCTAACCCCGACACTTAGTAACCCCCCGTTTGCCGATCGTAACTCGCATATTAGGTTGAATTTTCTGACCAAATTCCGACTTATTTCGATGTCCAAAATTCAATCTTACACCATCCTTTGAACCACCAGCCTCTACTCTACAAAAGCCCTCTAAACCCCACACTTGATAACCCCTCGCTCGCCAATAATCAAATTAGAGATTTTGTGAATAGTGAAAAATGATAACCCAGACCAGAGAGGCTATTGGGTCCTAATTGGACCAGTCCGACCAACCAGTCCAGTCCAGGTTTTGAAATAGAGATTATAGGATCCCCAAGTGACAACAATAATTGCTCCAGAAAAATAAAATCTTTCAGTATTTCACAACAAAAACGCCCAAGGTCGATAAAGTGATCTGTGTTATTTACAATAGCAGATCAATCGTTACAGATTTTTTGCATGCAAAATGCTGTTTTATGTAATGCAGGTTATCCGGCTGAAAAACAAAATGATCATTTATGTCACTAAATGAACTCAGCAATGCAGCATTGATCCCGCTCATTGTACCCTTCTTGCTGATATTACCATATATTATTTCAACAACTATGTGCTGCAAGGATATAATTGTTAGGAATCAAGTATTTAGCCAAAACAGAACATGATCATCATGGTTGAATTCACACTGTTTACATATTTTACGGGATCATAATAAACTCAAATATACTACAAAAATTACCCGTGCCGTTCTGAACAATGAAACTAGTTTAACTGTCCAGATTTACAGTAACTAAAATAAAGTAGAAGTATGAAGCAAATTCTATACAAGCTGGGTTTGAGTGGCAAGAAAACTTGGAGCGATATGAATCAACAGTTAAATCACAGTTGTAGTTATAGGTTGATATTCAATCACTGAGATTTAAAATGATATCAATGCAAAAGCTAAGCAATAATGAAACAAGAGGAACCATAAATTGTCAAGGATCTAGTATTATAACATTGCAACCATAAACACGGGCCACATTTGTTCTAGTAAGGCGTTGAGTGTTGTCTAATTGCTAAATGAAGCAAAGATTTAAGGTTATACTCCACTTAAAGGCAGATAACTTCTTTTTAAGGTAAACCTCCACTCCACAGGCACCACATTGCTGCTGCTCTGACGAAATTCTAAATGAGCTACCTTTCAGGTCGTTATCAGGCTTAAATGCTCAGATTCTTATTAGGCTATACTTGAAATCCAGACAACTTCCTAATATTCCAAATAATGATGCACATCAGAATCTCTCACTTTGTTAACTGCTCTAAGATGCTCCAGTGCAGATATACTGGTATTCTTCCAAGTTCTCATACCAACTTGTGAGTCATGACTGAGAAGTAGAAATACTGTGTCTATTAGACACCATGGTACTTTTACCATAAAGCATCATGCATAACTAGTAACTTAGTTGCACAAAATTAATATTCATGAATCCAACACTCGTTTTGAGAATTTTCTTAAACTGGTAGAATTCAATGATCTAATTAAAAGAGTACTTTTCAATATGTTAGCCCTCCAAAAGCCATAACCATCATACATAAACATAAATGATCCTATTCACAGTAAAATTTTCACCTTCTTGACAGTATTTCCAATTATGTACTTGAGTATGAATGGAGTTACCCAAACCATAGAATGGAACTTACAGTTCTGGGGTAGGCAACTCAAGTCAAAGTAATGTGGCAATTACAACCCAGAACTAGATGCTGTTTACTTTGACATGCTTCAGGGAATGAGCTAAACAAGTAGACAGGAAGTTAAAAAATTTACATCCTATAGGCACTTACACTTACTCTGCATGTGTTAGCTCACGGATTTCCTTAATTGCTGTACTAATACCATAAAGTGCCATTGTCTTAACCTGCTTTGTGAAAAAGGTAAAACCATTTTCATTTTGTCAGCCAATTTGCCTGAGCAAAAACATGGAAAATAAAAGACACTTGCACTTAGTTCATTGGAAGTTTACCTCAAGTTTGTTTGGTTTGGCTTTATGGCCATATGGAAGCAGTCGAAGTTCACCAATCAACTGGATGCAGTCACTAACACTTTCCGGTGACACAAAGTCCAAAACCACATTAACGCAGGACTGCAGGTCATCACGTATTAGATCAAAAAATAATAAAGCATAACTGCTGATAAATTCCCTATTGAGCTTGAAACTGAAATCATACAGCATTCTCACAATCAATTACGAGAAGTACATGCTAAAATTAAGAGTCCATTGAATGAAATTTTTGTGTGCTTCTTTAGTCCCTTCCCCTGCTAACAGACAATTTTTTATTTTACCGACAAGAGATCTTGAGGTTATTTAGAGCTCACATTTACTCGTAATCCTTTGCACATGACTTGTAAAGAAAGACAAAGGGGAAAGTAACAAACAAATATGAAATACTGGAATTCACCTATTCATCAATTGTAGACGTCATAACAACCATTTAATTTTGTGAAAGTCAATTATTATGATATCTAAAATGGTGGATTTAAATAGTGTTACACTTTTTACCTTAAGATTCTTAATCTGGTAGGGACATCCAGCAGGAATGATGACAGCTTCTCCAACATGCTGCTCAAAAGTCCATGGTTCAATTTCTGGAAACAGAGAAAGTTTAGAAAATTTTAGTAAGTTACTTTCGGTTGTAGTAAGAAACAAATTGAGGGTTATAATCACCAAACTCCTCCTTTAGCCTCATCTTATGAGTTGAGTCAAGAAAGAAATGCTGATCAAGAATTGGATGAACAACCTGCAGTAGAGGCGCAGAAAAAAAAAAAAATCAGTAACAATTCCTTCCAGATGATAAAACGAGGCATCCTGCTCTTCACTTACGTGCTTGTGAAAGCCATTTCCATGAGTGAACTCATTTGAGTGCCTGTGGAGGTATTCTATAAGCTTTGGAACATCCTGTCTGCGAAACACATCCCACTGTGCACCACAGGTCTCCGCCATTCTATCCTGTGTAAGGTATTTGGAATCAGAAACCTCTCTTTTCTCTGATGGTTTTGAGCTCCGAATAGTCCCACAGCACGGTATTGAGGAATCAGAATCAGTATCATATTCTCCATCCTCGGACATATTTTTATCTTTGAGATTTAAATCATTGGCTTCACGTCTGGTTAAATCATCTCTGACGATATCACAGAGTCCTACTTCCATGTCTTCTCCATTTAATGATGATTTATGTTCAGGAGCAACATCTGCAAAGTCCATTTGATCTTGACCCTTGTGCCTTTTCATCAACTCTCTTATCTTGTTAAGCTGCTTCGTGGATACAGGGACATCAGTAGTATGTGCCAGAATATTAACCTGGAATAAGAAGAAAAAAGGATGAAGGGATCAATTACTTGAATCTTCCTTCAAACTATGCATGTCCTCCATAAGCTTGTTGGTTAATGTCTCACAAGTCACACGATGGTCACTCAATGCATGTTTGGAGTATGTACATCAGCATGAACTTCATTTTTTTTTTTTTTTTTTAATCATCAAGGGTGTCCGGATCAGGTTGTGTGCACCTCAACTACTTCCCCAGGGCCCTAAAACTGCTGGCCGGGTAAGAACCCCAATGGCCACCCCTATTAGTGTCTAAGGAGACTCGAACTTAGAAGCTCATGAAACTCTTTTGGTTTTTTTACCATCAGGCTACCCAGTGGTGGTTAACTTCATGATTTTACATTTAAGAGTATAATTGACTTATTGACAACAAAAAATAAAAATGACACGTACCACATCACATAAGTCATAACATAATTTTGTCACAGAATCAGCCTGAACAAGTTCCTCACCGCTGCCATATGAAATATAAACACATGGACCCAGGTCAGGCTTTGGCAATTTCTGTGGCAACTTTGAAGCAATATTTAAAACACCTGATTCTGGATCCATGTATTCTGGAAAAGGTAGGGCGTGAATGATTTTGGCGTAATGATCTGGAAATTGCTCTTGAAATAAACGAGAAGAAAGCCAACCCTTCAATTTTAGTTTCTCATCACACATATTAGCACGCTTTTGTCCCCAAACGGATCCCAAGAATAACTGGCTAATACCAATTTCTACCTGCCATACGAAAGAGAAATCTAATTTGCATAAGAACTAAATACTTTAGATTCTAACAGCAAACCTAAAATACACCTTCAATTCGATAGTCCATATGTGAGAAACATCCCCCACCCAGAAAAAAAAATAAAGAGAGAGAGAGAGAGAGAGAGAGAGAGAGAGAGAGAGAGATTGAAGATTACAATTGTGTACACACAGCCATATAAACAGTGTATAGACGGGTGCTCTGATACCAAAAAAATATATTGAAATGACTCACTAAATAATCTCAACATTAATTTTCTAATAGATGAAACCAATAAATGACCTGAAAGAAAACAATACATGTTCACTGCTGGAATCTTAAAACAAAGTTGCCAAGTGGATAGACACTTGAGCCACTTTATTATGATTACATATCACACACTGCCAAGCAGCTTACATTGTGACATCATGGATTATGTTTTCTAGAGTTCTCTAAGCTCCTTGAAGGCCAGTAGCAGTCACATTCTCAAAGAACAGAGACAATGAACATGAGGGACGTCTGAACCACTATTATTGAAAATATTTAGACACTAATGCAATAACAATTTTCTCAGTAAGAGCCTCTTAAAATCCAAAATTAAATTAAAGCTCACATGTTATAATAACTAACATTTTTCCCACAAGATGTCTGTACAGTGTACAAACCAGGTAGAAGGGGGAAAGAGAGAGAATAAATGTTTGAAAAAATATTTTAAAAAAAAAAAAAGTTCACACTAACCTCAAACCAGTCCAAGCAATCAGAATCATTAGTTGCTCCCTCATCGTTCCCAGGTTTGGGACCACTACTCTTAAGATAAGAGCAGAACATGACTATTGGATCCCAACTCAACTCTGATGTACCCTGAAGTACATTTCGAACTACTACAGGATGACCTTTACCCCAGTGTTTCTGAAAGTGTTCAATCTTATCACCTTGAATATCCATAACAGTCGGGTGATACAAAAAGTTATCATGTGAATTCTCTCTTGTAGCTGCTTTTTGCAGCTGCCTGATTCCATTAGCTTCATCATCTATCTCTGAACACAATGAGCAACGTGATGACATATCTATAGTTTCTGGCAACTCATAGCAGCCAACTATTTGTTCTGCACTAAATTCCAGCTCTTTGATCCAACTAAAAGGGAAAACACGTCTCAAATCAAGGAGGCTATCACCACAACCACCGAACTCCATCGGTGGGCATGATATACCAACACCACCCTCAGGAAATTTCCGACTCAGCAATGATGCACATGAATCAAAAGTTCTGCTTCCATAACTTTGCTTATAGGTGCTAACAGACTTCTTTTCTGAAAGTTGTGCTCCAGATGTACAGGCTTTTTTTATATTTGGGCATTTGCAAATGAGAGATCTATTGCTTCCAGATACACTCTCCTGAAGAATATCTCGACAACAGCTTAAGCACAGCATATAGGAACAATTTGTGCATCTTCTATGGAAATCCGTTATAGAAGTCTGACAGTTATTGCTGCTCCAGAAGTCAGACAATGCACCAAAAAACCAACACAAATAAATTGCATAAATTTTACTAAATATGTCATAACAAATCAGCAGCAGGGATCATACCAACAAAATTGCTTATTGCGGTTAAGTTCAGCCTGTTTAATCTGAACTTAAGTAGGTTTTTGGCCTGTCACATGTCGAAAGACATTAGAAAAAACCCACAGCATGTAAATTCCTTGACTAAACGATGAATTCGGAAGTTTATTTGCAGGGACCATTATTATCATACCTTTTATTTTTTCCTCTATCTCTAGCTCAATGCTCTGGTCTTGATTTATATGTTTCAAAACAGGAAGAAGCATACAGATAAAATAATGAAAATGCAGAACTTTGTCAACTTCATTTTTGCCCCTCAACAAGTCCTGAAACATAAGTTGTGGTAAATTGAAGCATTAGAACTCAGCCTGAAATTACGCATACAATAGTTTCCAATCTAGCCATATCAAGAGTCTAACCTTATATTCCAAATCTCTACATTGACTTGATGAGCAGGCCTTACAGCCACAAGTTCCACGACAGACTGGACATGCCTTCTTAACCTCTTCTTGTGTATCAAAATACCTAAAATCATATATAAATTTGACACAACTACTTTTAAACAACTATAAGAGATTCAAAGGCAAAAGCTAGGATGAAATCATGAAGCAAAATTGAAAATAAATTTCGTCAATCATTTAACGCATTGTTCATAGAGGCAATTGTCTGATTACATGACTTGCCTTTATGAACATTGTCTTCAAACACATTTGTTAAAGCTAGATTGAGAAAATGATTGCCAGTTTGGCCTAATGGAAGAATAGATCCTTAAAAGCATCGTTTTCAAAACTCAGTAGATCTGGATAAGAAATTTGATCAATACTTTCTTCAATTGGTGAAATGCGGCTTCTTTTTTCATCTGGGTTGGTGGTCACGATTTCGATTTTAATCAATTGAAGTTCATAGTGAAACACATTATACACTCAAGTTCTCAGTGTGATACAGTGATAGTTTTATTTTATAAGCTAAAACTTCATATCATGTGTAATAGTGAATATGTTGTGGATGCTTGATTTAATACAGTCGATATATGATCACATTTTTTAGTTCTTGACCCAATGTTAGCAACTAATTTTGCTACAACTAAAACATTTCAAAGTCAACTGCAATGCAAGAACAAATATGCATAGATAACATGCCCAAAGGTCAAACTAAAATGAAACAAAAAGCTCATACCGTTCTTTTACACAATCGAGGCAGAAAAACAGTTTTCGACAATTTGAACACTTTATCAAACTCGAATTCCTCCTCTTACACCAATGGCACTTCCTCCTCCTTCTCAAACCCACAACATCCCTTTTATATGGCACAACCTATAGACAAATTTTCATTACACAAACACATCCAAAATAATAACTAAACATTGTAATTATAATATAATCATATTACAACCTGCAATGTGCCAACTGGCACTGGTTCAATGTTCTTGGACCGAAAACACCGTCTGCTAACGGTTGCTGGCTCGGCACCAATTTTCACAGCACAAGAAGTACCTGCATTGTCAGAATTTGTACTAGAATAAATTGTAGAAACCGCCATTAATCCATTGGGTAACGCTCTAGTGAACTCCGTGTCACTGTCGCTATCACTATTATCAGAATTCTCTCCATCTCCATCTTCAAACTCTTTTCGCTTCTTTCGCTTCTCTACTTCTTTTTTTAACACCATTCTTATCAATTCCAACTGTAAATCCCCTCGCTTTAGTTTCATTTTCTTCACGGCTTCATCCAACGCCTCAGATTCACCGATCACTCGCTTCTTTTTCTTCAATTTCTTAAATTTTTGTGCCCTAATTAACGGATTGCGTTGAACCTTGAAGATTTTCTTGCCTTTCCTCTGGAGTTTCAGCGACTCCGGCACTTTCTGCCGGTGCTGACGGTGGCGACCTTGGAGATGATGAACTTCACAGAGTTTTTTATCGTCCATTACTCGTCGATTGCACCTCCATTGCCTGCCATCAGTTCTCTTACACCGTAGATGGTCCGGCAGAGCTCCCGCCTCTTCTTCTTCTGGCATTTTGAAAATTTGCCGGGAAAGTAGTGGAATTTTCCCGGAAAGTAAAATTTTCTCGAGAAAGTTAGGTCGGTGATGAGGAAGTTTGGGTTTTTATTGAGAGGGGCGGGGAGGCGTTTGGGAAGTATTTATTTTTTGGACAGAACTGAAAGGAGTTGGTGTACTTGAGTAGAATGAAGCGAAGCGATAGTGGCATACTCCGTAATTATTGACAGAGATTGAGTCCAATTTGGTCTCGAATTGTTCAATGTGGTGGCAAATGAAGATCCAGCAATCGCCACGATTTCGAGGACTGTTTGGTTGTAGGCCTTCTGGAAATAAGATGCGTTTTACTATGTTTCTGTTTCTGATATATTTATATCAGACAACTTTTTGCAGCAACATAATTATTTTATTTTTATCTTAATCTTTTTGAATTCCTATATGCCAAAATTGGAATATGAGATTTTGATACAACGAAATTTGGTTAAATGTTTTAGTTATATTTGGCAGGAGATAATCAGTCCCTTGAAATCTGGCATTAATTTTTTTGATAGGATTAAATATTTGGCATATTGTTTCTCTCTGGTGTGCATATTTAATTTGTTGGATTATTAGAGATGAGAATCATTTACAGGGTTCAAGATTCATTACATTTTGCTAAATACATAAGCTTTTTGATCCTGGGATATATATGATTTATCTGCAGTTTTATTTTTTGCACTAAAATCTGGACTATGCCAGATATGCATAATCGAAAACTCTTGAAATATTATTTTCAAGTAACCATTTACATATGTAAGAGATAAGAATGTGAACCCAGTGTAAACAATGGAGAATCACGTGGTGCATAAATCTTCTAGTCATTTAAATTTGACACAAGGGACAATTGTTTTAATGTTGTGAAAGGATCTTAAATCTTCTTGATGCAAAAAGTGGTGCCAGATTTTTTAAGCCTCTGCCTATCTCCTTTTTCTCGAGAACCTAAATCAAACTGTGCAGAAAAGCCTTCGCAGCATTCCAGGGCCCATTCATCTCTGCTTCCAATTCTGTATTATACATGGATACACTATAGTGGCCCAGTTTGGCAGTGACTATCCAAGGGCAAAGCTGCAAAGGCCAGTGGTGAATGGTGATAGACTGTCTGGGATCATAATGACTTGTCTGAAAGAATTAAATAAACACAAATGGTTACACGTATCATAGATGTTAGACAAAATGCTGCAATTTTATTTTGTGTTCCCTATGCCATGGAAATGAACTGAAATTTTCCCCCACTTTAAAAATCTCCAAAGCTGCTTTCATCAGGGTCTGGAAAAAGAAAATCAACATAATAAAATAAATATTTGGACTGTTCTGTCATGAGCAAGGGAAAGAGAATGAAAGTTTCTAAAGAGGAAATAAAAAGAATAAGAGAGCAAACCTGTGATGTTAATTTGTTGGAACAGTCCCAAAAGAGCGAAAAACATGATTGAGTGCAGCGCCGCTGAAATTATCCAACAACAACAGCAGGAAGCCCCCAACTGTAGGGATTAATTCATCAACGCTGCACTCAATGATGTTTTTCAATCTGGGAAATAGGAATTAATCTAAAATGCTTATATCAATTGCATTAGATCCAGAAATCTTAGTGCATCTGCTGAAAATATATTAAACGAGGTGATGAAATGTAGTACAGAGATGATTGTACTACCACATCTCTTCACCAATTCAACGCTATGTTGGAAGAGCTTTCCTCCTCTTGAATGTTGGTTATTTTTTAATTAAATTGGCATGAGACCTGTACTGGTTAATTGTACTATAAGCCTTTGTACTGCATAGGTTTTTCACATTTCTTATTTTATAGTCTACCAAAATTGTCAGTCCTTTTTATATATGAGATTGTCAATATCATATTACAACAACTTTTTGGTTATTTTATCTTTAATTATTGATTTTTTCACCTTAAGCTGCTAGTAGTTAGTATTTTTATTTAGAGTTTAAATAATAATTGAAAGCTAAGAGGACGCGAAGTAATTTAACTTAATTGAATTTGGCCTTTTTTTGTAAACTATAATTGAGTTGTGCGACTGTTGGGATTAGATTTTGACATTCCGAATATTCGGAGAGCTGCCCATTGTATTGTTTCGAAGCAAGGAGTTTCCATCAGATAAGGAATTATGGAGCTGTATTTCGGTTTGGTTACGTGCGTCTCGCAGTACAGATTTTATGGTTTTCGTAGGGGAGGCACCCGTGTATAAATCCGAAGAGCTTTTTGTAGGAGTTGCTTGCCAGGAATTTATCAGTTGCCTCTGCAAGTAGTACTGTGACCCTCGAGCACTAACTGCTTGGAGAAGCTTTTACATGAAGGTTCTGGTGAACAGATTTTTCCCTGTATAATAGTGATCGTCCAGCAGTCAGCTTGGCTTTGACACGTTCACTCCCTTGTTGTACCTGTATATTTGCCTTCACATCTGGTCAGCTAGCATGGGCACAGAGAGTGTCCTCCGGAGACCGAGCATTACCCTTCGGAAAATGCTTTGTACATGCGTGCACAGATGGGCATGCATTTGTCACTTCATTTCTATATTCAGCCGTAGAGGTGTTATTCTGCTTGTGAGGACCTTCTATCTTGATATTATTATTCTCACCAGCATAATGATGGCACCTTTCGCTGATTGTTTGTGGACCCCATTTAGGCAATGGTGGCTTCAATGTTGTTCTTAAAACCCTGGAAAAAGCAGGTCCAGCATTCATTAAATGGGTCATGGGCAGCTACACGGCCAGATCTCTTTCCTAGAGATTTTATGCACCAGCTTTCAGAGCTTCATACAAAAGCTCCTGAGCATAGCTTTGCGTATTCTAAAAGACTATTGAAAAGCATTTGGTCGAAAGCTTTCTGAAATTTTTGATAGTTTTTGAAGAGGCACTGTAGCATCTGGTAGTTATGCTCAAGTCCATCGGGCTTCTTTGAGATTTCGTGTACCCTGGTCAAAAGGTGAAGCCTATAGTAGTTGCTGTAAGGTTAGACATCCGGTGTTGGTGAATCATTAGGAGATTTTGTAATAATTAACTTGGCAGCCAAGATATCCACATTCATTCCTGCTGTGAAGTGGCTAAGGTTGGATGAGAGTGTTCAGCAATTTGCAGTTTTCATGATGTCTCAAGTTGACCTTGCCAGGAAGCTGCCCATTTGAGCCGCTTTATTTATAATTTCCGAAGATGGAAGGATGTTTCTTTTCCTAGGCCAGTTATCCCCTTGTGCATCCTGCTGTTCTGGTGGAAAGCTATGAGCAAGGGGAAAGTGTCCACACTATGTTGAGTGAACTTTGAGGGACATACTCGGATTAAAACTGCGCTTGCTCACATCGGGACTCATGCACTTTTGAAGATGCTCCTGGTACCATTTCTTGATATAGTTATTATATTTACATTTGATGTGATTATGACTTTTCAGTTGCTAATTTTCTTTTGGTCTACTTTATGCTTGATTATTGTCTATTATGTTGTTAACTTTCAATTGAGTTAATATTGTAGATGAATTGAATTTACAATATGTTCAAGTTGAAAATATAGTATTCTAGTGAGCTAGGCCTCTATGTTATACCCAATGTAATTGTTGCTCTGCTGAATTTCATTCAGCACCCTAATAGAAATCAATTTTCACCTCACTGAAAAAGTTGTTAACACAGCTTTGGTCTTTCTATCAATCACTGAACCTGCTTGGAAGTATTTTTCCTTTCTATGTTAAAAAAGAACTTGATATGTGCATTCTACATGGTTTCTCACAATGATTCTGGATGAATATCAGGGTTGTATTTTTTTCTTCAATCCATTGTGAGCTTTCTCTTTTTCTTTGTCACAATAACACTGATTTATTGATTACATGATTTCTTTTCCTGTGCTTGGCGTTTTGTTTATTAATTATAAGTTAGACATTTAGTGTTATTCTGTATTTCAAGACATTGTAATTGTTGTGTTTCAGGTGGACAATTTTATTATCATGCTGACATGCATCCTGGAAATATTCTTGTACGGGTGGCTCAAAGCAACTCTTCTAAAAACGGCTCTTTAGATCAAAGCCTCATTCTTTTTCCTTGATGTAGGCATGACTGCTGAACTTTCTAAGAGTGATCGAGTAATTTTATTGGAATTTTTTAAGGCTGTTGCACTCCGAGATTGGCCGCACTGCTGCAGAGCGCACGCTCAAATTGTCAAAGCAACAGAACTGCCCAGATCCAAAGCTTTTATTGAGGTTATTATCGGATCATGACTTATTTACTTTGATGTGAATAATTCTGATTAGGATTTCTGTTGGTTGTGTCGAATGGTTTCAAATTTGCAAGATTTTCTATCTTATTGTATATCAAAGCACCAAAATTTTACAAAATGTTCCTGTTTGTTACTGTTCATAACTCTTAGGTGTATTTGTTTTTACCTAATTATATTTTCTCATGGTTGCCTATGATGATTACTGTACAAGAAATAGAGAGCACTAATCATATTCAGGCATTTGACTCTTTAAGAAATCTAAACTTTGTTAAAGTTGTTCTGTTGATGCATGCCATTGATGTTTTAATTGTATTTGATCTCCATTCCATTTTATTTGTATAGCTTTTGACATCCTGTGTTGACAGGAAGTGGAAGAGGCTTTTGCTTTCTGGGGTACTCCAGAAGGTGATTTAGTCCACCCTGCTGAGTGCATGCAACAATTACTCAAAAAGTTCGCGCCATAGAGTGAATATTGATGGAAATGTGTGCACTGTGATGGTCACAACTTGGTTCTTGAGGTAATTGTGCTCTTACATTTTTGCCTTTATCAATTAGGTGTTGAACAGTCAGAAAGAAAAGGTCATTGGAGGACCTTGACCTCCTATGCGTTTTAAACATTTGAATTACTGGATTGGGAACCTTAACCTTTGTCTTTCTATCGCCCTCTCACCATTTATGTTTTCATTCTATATAATTTCCTTTATCCTCGTGTGTATTCATTACAAATGTCATGTATTCCTCTTTTGAGGAAATATAATTATGAAAATGTCAGTTGTGTCGAATGTATTAGAAATAGCCTAAGAGGTGATATATAATTAATATACTTGAGTAGCTGAATTGGCGTAGACATGTTTAAGATCAATGTCATATAGTGAATTTAATTTTGTTTGCTTTGTTGCTTGTTTTTATTTTTTCAGGGTTGGCAGCGGAAGCTTGATCCTGGGTATAATGTCATGGACACATTACAACTTTGCTACTGAAAGCTGATTGGGCAAGTCTCTTTCTTACACAATCGATGGACTGATGGCCCCATAAGATCGTTTTTGTCTGTTGCTTGTTCCACTGAAACATTTTGATAGTGCTAGACATTATAGTAACCAGTCCCAGGAAATGAGACAAGTGTCTTAGTATTTTTTTTTTTTTTTTTTTTTGGGGGGGGGGGGGGTGGGTGTTCCCTTCAAAATTGAGCCTTTTTCAAATATGAAAAATTTTGTTCTTCTGTATTTATTCCATTTTTCCCACAAACCATTGTTTTATATCTTAGCCTCACGATTCTCAGGCGAAACAGTGGGGGTGGACAACAAAAGACAAATAAATTGTTTGACATTCTATTCTTTCAAGTTTTTTTGTGTACAGTATGCACTTTCTTGCTCTCAAGCTCGATAGAGCCCCAAAATTATGAAAGTATAAGGGCTTGTTTTTATGTTCCCTTCAACTATATATGAAAGTTTATTGTGTCCATGATAAATGTTTGGTGATCAGACAATTGTTTGAGTTGAATTGAATATAAGAAGTCTATGGGACAACTCATCAGTTTAATGATTTGAAAGAGAATGTTTCCATGTAGAGTTGGGCAAGGGATCGGTCCCTGCTGGCCTAGGCGTGGGCCTGTTTGGACTGGTTCCTTGGGACTGGTCCAATGGACCAGTCACTCATGGGCCTGGATCGGTCTCAGGTCCATGAGAAAAATCAGGACTCGGACTAGGCCTTAGGCTTGGTCGGTCTAGTCCCATGGCTAGGACCAGTCCCATGGCAGACCATCCCTGGGTTTTGATAATTTTATTTTCTCCCCCTCAATTTTTTTAATTTTGGGGGCAAAACGAAATTTTATAGGGGTTTTAGTATTTTTAGAGGTTGATTAGTAAGTTTCTAAAAATTTAATTAATTTTAAAAATAATAAATAATAGTTAATTTTAATTTTTACATAATATAATATTCACATTTCACACATCACATTTCCAACTAACAATTAATAATTTTTTTATTAATTATTCATCTTCAATTTCATCGTCATACTAGTTACATTATCAATCTGTATTCCTAAAGAGTTTGAGTAGTTCAGGATCTCAGGGTGCTGTTGTAGTCTTCTTTCTGCATGAGTCAAATCCCGTAAACACGTTATCACTTCAATCATCTCATCGGTTAAGAACATCTCTGTCTTCAACAATCGCGACCACTCGTTGAAATGTTAACTCTGATGCAATTGTAGAAATCGGCACAGATAAATGTCACGTGTCATTTGGGATATAATGGGGAATTGACTTTCTTGTTGGTTCCAATTGAAGAATATCCATGTCAAGTTGCTCCTTCATCGTCATAAAGGTCAAGTCCACCTGTAGGTAGCGAGTCATCTCATTTGGTCTATGTAGTACGAGCTGGAGCTACAGCTGAGCTTCTGCACGTCCCACATACGCCCACTGCTCGATCCTTGAGGGGGGGCTACATCAGGGCCTGATCGCCTCTCCTAGACGTTCCACTTTCACTTCCACTTATACTTCCATTGTATTGTTCTAATATAAAGAAAAAAGTCTATCCAATTTGTGTTTAAGTCAGTCAAATAAGACGTATAATCATGTCCTAAATATGGTCCTCAGTAATTACACCGTTAACTACGGATAATTTAAACCTATGATCTAGAAAAGGCTTAATACTATAAGAATGGAATATCTAACCATATCTCTTATATTTTTCTTCATACTTGAAACAATTTCACTAAAATTGTCATCATATCTAATTGATCAAAGTTTTAACAATTTGAACTAAATATCTAACACTAAATTAGTTGGATAATAAATACCACTTAATGTTATTAGTACACATCATAAAAATTTTAAGAATGAATAAAAAAGTTCACAAACCGCCCATCATCATATTGACACTTCCTCTGGATAGTTTCTTCGGTTGACGAAATCTGCAATTTGTTTCGCGGTTGGCAAAGCTTTTTCCAACATCAAGTAGGTAGGTTCCAACGGATAGGCATGTCTGTACATAACTAAAGTCGAATCGGTGGGTCATCTGCTTACAATTTTGACTACTCCTACCATCTTTTATTGCTACCGCCGACGATAAATCCGATAGCTCTACGCACCCTCTCCATCTTTGATGTATAGCATCTAAACCTGCTTTAACTATCAAATTGATGATGTGACAAGCACTCTTGGTGATAAAATTTGCCTTCACCAAGCGATCCAATTTCTTTTCAAATAAAGATATTGCCGCGGTGTTAGCAGCAGCTGCATTATCAAGCGTTAGCGCTACAACTCTATCAGTTAATAAATATTCTTGCAAAACTTCAAGAATTGTAAATAAAAGTTTCAGCACTATGTTTTCATAAATGGTTTAAAACCCTATCAATTTTTGTTGTAAACCCCATTATAATCTAAGAATGTACTATAACATGTATAAAAATCGGTTTTGATCTACAACCCATATGTTGAGTAAGTGCAATAGATATATTCCTAAATTTGAAATTCGTTTTTAAGTTTATTATTTATTTTGTTATAAAGTTTTAGTATATCTTTTCTACTTGTAGTTCTACTAACAGGGGTATATGCTAGACAAAATACAGTTTTAACCATTAACAAAAAAAGTATTTTCAGATAAATAATGGAGAGTCAGTAGCAACTATATCTTGCTATTTCCTCTCATGCAACATGTATATTGTATTGCCATTTGAGAGAGTTAGGATTGTGGATTAAAATTAATTGAGTTTGAATTTGTCTACCTGATCCGCTTGAAGATGCATTTATTGGGGATGCTTCTTCTCTACGTGTCGTCGCATCGTCGAAGTCTCTTTCTCAGCCAATAATGGTTTCCACATAAATTACATATCTCACACGATTCTTCCCCCTCTCCATTTGTCTTTGGCCGTTTTGATTTGGTGAAGTATCGCCAGACATCGGACACGACCCTCTTTGACGGTCGGGGGGGTTGGCTAGTCCGTGCCCGTTGAATCGCAGCTCACATGTGTTTGGCTACACCTCGTCCCGACCGAATGTGGTTGCGGAATTACAGCTGCACACTCTGGAGGAATGGTGAAAATGGATTGAAGGCTTCAATTTCTTCGGTGGATGGAACGTAAAACCTTTGGGAGACATTATAAATTTAGATAAAATAATAATAATTAAATGAAAAGAAATTAAATAATAATATGAAATTATGATGATATTGAAAAAATAGAAAAAAATTGAATAATATAAATAAATTATAAATATAAATTGAATGAGAAATGTATGGAGATTTGGAGTAGAGAGATTGAGAGAATGAAAGAATGAGAGATTGATTGGTGTGAAAAAATTAAAGGTTTTAGGGTTATTTATAGTGTAGTTGTGGGGGTGAAAATGAAAAAAAAACTTATAATTATATAAAATACCGTTGGTGTCAGTTGACCGTTGGAGCCAACGGTTAAATTTTTTTTTTTTTAATAAATTTTATAAATTTTGTTTTAGTCCTTATAATTTATACTTTTTAGGGGGTTTATATAATTTACAAAGCTAAATGATAAAAGGTAAAAAAATTTGGGCCCAAGCCCGGGCCCCCTCCTTAGGCCTAGTCCCATTTTGGGACTAGCCTCCTAGGACCGGTCCTCCGAATGACCGTTATTGGAGTTGCTTTTGGGCCCGATCCAAATGCCCACTCTAAGTCCACTGTAGGTACGAGTCATCTCATTTGGTCTATTATGTACGAGCTGGAGCTGGAGCTTCCACCACGTCCACATATGCCACTTGCTCGACCATTGAGGGGGGCTACATCAAGTCCTGATCACCTCTCCTAGATGTTCCACTTCTACTTCCATTGTATCTGTTCTCATATAAAGAAAAAGGCCTATCCAATTTGTGTTTAAAGTCAGTCAAATAGACGTATAATCATGTCCTAAATAATAGCCTAACTCAGTAATTACACCGTTAACTACGGATAATTTAAACCTAGGATCTAGAAAAAGACCTAATCCATATAAGAATGGAATATCTAACCAATATCTCTTATATTTTTCTTCCATACTTGAAACAATTTCACTAAAATGTTATCATATCTATATTGATCAAAAGTTTTAGCAATTTGAACTAAATATCTAACACTAAATTAGAGTTGATAATAAAACCACTTAATGTATTAGTAGCATCATAAAAAATTTTAAGAATATAAAAAAATTCACAAACCGCCCAATCATCATAGTTGACAACTTCTTCTGGATAGTTCTTCCGGTGACGAAATCTTAATTTGTTTCGCGGTTGGCAAAGCTTTTCAAACATCAGTAGGTAGAGTTCCAACGGATAGGCATGTCTGTACATAACTTAAAGGTCGAACCGATGGGTCCTCTTGCTTACATATTTGACGTACTCCTGCCATCTTTTTATTGCTACCGCCGCGCGATAAATCCGATAGCTCTACGCACCCTCTCCATCTTTAATATAGCATCTAAACCTGCTTTAACTATCAAATTGATGAGTAACAAGCACATCTCTGGTGATAAATTCGCCTCACCAAGCAGATCTAATTTCTTTTCAAAAAAAGAGATTGCAGCTGTTAGCAGCTGCATTATCAAGCGTTAGCACTACAACTCTATCAGTTAATAAATATTCTTGCAAAACTTCAAGAATTGTAAAATAAATAGTTTCACACTATGTTTTTCATATAATGGTTTAAAACCTATCAATTTTTGTTGTAAACCCCAATTTGATCTAAGAAATGTACTGTGACAATTAAAAAATCGGTTTTGATCTACAACCCATAGTCTGATGTAAGTTGCAATAGATATATTCCTAAAATTTTGAAATTCGTTTTTAAGTTTATTATTTATTTTGTTATAAAGTTTTAGTATATCTCTTCTACTTGTACTTCTACTAACAGGGTTATGCTGGACAAAATGCAGTTTTACCATGTTACAAAAAAAGGATTTTCAGATGAACAAATGGGAGAGTCCGTAGCAACTATATTCTTGTTATTTTCTCTCGTGCAACATGTTATTGTATTGCCATGTTGAGAGAGTTGAGGATTGTGGATTAAAATTAGTGTGAGTTTGAATTTGTCTACCTGATCCGCTTGAAGATTCATTTATTTGGAGATTCTCTTCTCTACGTGTTCGAAGTCCCTCTCAGCCCCAATAATGGTTCCACATAAATTACATATCCCACACGATTCTTCCCCTTCCCCATTGTCTTTGGCCGTTTTGATTTGGGTGAATATCACCAGACATCGGACACGACCTTTTTGACGGTCGGGGGGGGGGGGTTGGAATTACAGCTGCATCCTTTGGAGGAAATGGTGAAAATGATTGAAGGCTTCATTTCTTCGGTGGATGGAACATAAAACTCATTTGAGGAAGACATTATAAATTTATGATAAAATAATAAATAATTAAAACGAAAAGAAATTAAAATAATATGAAATTATGTATGATATTGAAAAATAGAAAAAATTTTGAATAATATAATAAATTATAAATAAATTGAATGAGAAATTGATTGGAGATTTGGAGTAGAGAGATTGAGAGATGAGAATGAGAGATTGATTGGTGTGAAAAAAATTAAAGATTTTAGGGTTATTTTAGTGTAGTTTTGGGGGGGAAAATGAAAAAAAAAAACTTATAATATAGTTTATACCGTTGGTGTGAGTTGATCGTTGGCTGCCAACGGTCATAAAAATTTATAACCGTTGGCAGCCAACGGTTAAATTTTTTTTTTTTTAATAAATTTAGTAAAAATTTTTTAGTCTTTATATTTATACTTATTTTAGGGGGTTAATGTAATTTTACAAAGACTAAAATGATAGAGCAAAAAAAATTTGGGCCCAGGCCCGGCCTTGGAGGAGGGCCCAGTGGAGGGCCCGGCCCTCCTCCTTAGGCCTGGTCCCGTTTTGAGACCAGCCCTCCTAGGACCGGTCCTAAGATCAGTTTTGGACTTGGGCTTTTGGGCCCATCCCAAATGCCCAACTCTATTATTCCATGAAATACATTGCTTGGTTGTCGAGATAGTTTTATGTTAAGAGCGAGAATTCATATAATTGTAAGTCATCCTAAGGCATACTAACGAGTGGCAGAAGTGATGCAATTCTGCTTGTGGGTTGATTCAAATATATAGAGAGATTGTGCTATGCACGTTTTTTTTATTATGATTTGACCACTTTTTTTCAACCATAATGCTTAATGATATTTTTCCACCCATAAATTTTAAAATGTCACTTTATTACTTAAATTTATATTTCGACGACAAACAGAAAACAAACTCGATCTAGATTTATGAGACTTTTGAAGAAAGGAGGTCGGTAAGTCTTTTATGGTAAAAGGTTAGATCTTAGTGGTTAGGATGATCAAATTTGACTTGAGAGAGACGGTTCTGTAAAATCTAATCACTCTATTGTCGACGATTGGCAGGATCAACAGGAATAAGGTTTTAAGAGTTTTGTTAAGTGATGATTGGAGAAGAGAATTGATAGGGTTTAGGATCGCAATAATGTCGAAATCGAAAATAGAATATAATTTAGGTAATAAAATGATATTTAAAAGTTTGTACGTGAAAAAATATCAGTAAACCATTATTTGAGTGGATAAAAGTTGTTTACTCTTGACGATTTGAAGCAATGGATATATACAAAGAAGAACTGCGCGCTTGTGGATAGATGTAGAAAGAATACTCTTTTTTTTTTTTTTTTTTTTCCTTTTGAAATTCTTAATTGATACATGCTTATGTTCAAGGAACAATCGTAGATAACGAAGAACCTAATCTTTGCAAATAGAATAACAAATGCTTTACATTGGATGGATTCACAAATCACAAGAGCACTAGCCCGCATATACGTTTATTCATCTCTTTTTTGTTCAGCATCGCCATGATAATCTTATATAAAAGTCAAACCTACAGCAATGTAAGCAGCTCGAGTTAATAATCTTTCAGGATGAAACTAGAAAATAAGACGGTAACCATATCTATTATCGCAGCAACTGTACTTAATTACACATGCTTTGATGTGACCAAATCGACTTATTATAGGCATTGTTTTAAACCCGACCTGTTAAGGGACCTAGTAAATCACCGAGTCTGAAGTTGACCTCCACCATAAAACCGACAACTTATGGTGATCCAAAAAGTATAAAATCTTACAAACACACCGCTGAAAAATACGAATTAGTCCCTACAGATTCGAATCTAGCAAATACACATTTGCTATCTGCTTGGGTTTGACTTTCCCCACCAATTCGACTGATTCCAATAGCCAAATTCAATCCAACACCACCACCTAAACCACGTCCTCCAGTCTAACAAACAGATCTAACCTTAACTTGGTAGCCCCCCGTCTCGCGATCGTGACTCATGTATACCGCCATGATTGGATTGATTTTTCTGGCCAAATTATGATTATTCGACGTCCAAAATTCAATGAAACACACCACCTAAACCACGGCCTCCACTCCAAAAAAAACCTCTAACCCCGACACTTGGTAACCCCCGTTTGCTGATCGTAACTCGCTATTAGGTTGAATTTTCTGACCAAATTCCAACTTATTCCGATGTCCAAAATTCAATCTACACCATCTTTTGAACCACCAGCCTCTACTCTACAAAAGCCTCTAAACCTCACACTTGATAACCCCTCGCTCGCCAATAATCAATTAGAGATTTTGTGATAGTGAAAATGGTAACCAGACCAAGAGGCATTGGGTCCTGATTGGACAGTCCTACCAACCAGTCCAGTCCAGGTTTTGAAATAGAGATTATAGGATCCCAAGTGACAACAAATTGCTCCAGAAAAATAAATCTTTCAGTATTTCACAACAAAAACGCCCAAGGTCGATAAAGTGATTGATGGAACTCCCTGCAAAACAAGTCACCAGCAACGACACACAGCACACAACCAAAGGATATGCACAAGAGAAGGAAATGGAAGTTTATATTATATGTGAATTAAGATAGAGCAACCAGCAAAATAACAGAAATAGAAATAACAAGCAGATTCCCAGCAATTCGAGGAGCTGGGGACCTCCCAAACCAGCCTATGAATAATATTTCCAGATATCCCTCTCCCTTACTTTCTCTTCTTAATAGTCAATTCTTAACTAACTGACAGCTAGGTGTCCATTCCCATAACAAACTTCCCCTGCACGTGTCCCTTTTCACAACAGATTTCCCATGCACTAATCACCCTCCTTGCACATCTCATCATCCTCTACCAGACTCACACCTATTGTACCCTTGCCCCTCTTCCTTCCCTGCCCTTGACTCATAGACCTCGTATGGGAGGTCTAACAGTGATCTGTGTTATTTACAATAGCAGATCAATGTTACAGATTTTTTGCATGCAAAATGCTGTTTTATGTAATGCAGGTTATCCGGCTGAAAAACAAATGATCATTTATGTCACTAAATGAACTCAGCAATGCAGCATTGATCCCGCTCATTGTACCTTCTTGCTGATATTACCATATATTATTTAACAACTATGTGCTGCAAGGATATAATTGTTAGGAATCAAGTATTTAGCCAAAACAGAACATGATCATCATGGTTGAATCACACTGTTTACATATTTACGGGATCATAATAAACTCAAATATACTACAAAAATTACCCGTGCCGTTCTGAACAATGAAACTAGTTTAACTGTCCAGATTTACAGTAACTAAATAAAGTAGAAGTATGAAGCAAATTCTATACAAGCTGGGTTTGAGTGGCAAGAAAACTTGGAGCGATATGATCAACAGTTAAATCACAGTTGTAGTTATAGGTTGATATTCAATCACTGAGATTTAAAATGATATCAATGCAAAAGCTAAGCAATAATGAAACAAGAGGAACCATAAATTGTCAAAGGATCTAGTATTATAACATTGCAACCATAACACGGGCCACATTTGTTCTAGTAAGGCGTTGAGTGTTGTCTAATTGCTAAATGAGCAAAGATTTAAGGTTATACTCCACTTAAAGGCAGATGACTTCTTTTTAGGTAAACCTCCACTCCACAACACCACATGCTGCTCCTCTGACGAAATTCTAAATGAGCTACCTTTCAGGTCGTTATCAGGCTTACATACTCAGATTCTTATTAGGCTATACTTGAAATCCGACAACTTCCTAATATTCCAAATAATGATGCACATCAGAATCTCTCACTTTGTTAACTGCTCTAAGATGCTCCAGTGCAGATATACTGGTATTCTTCCAAGTTCTCATACCAACTTGTGAGTCATGACTGAGAAGTAGAAAATCGGTGTCTATTAGACACCATGGTACTTTACCATAAAGCATCATGCATACTAGTAACTTAGTTGCACAAAATTAATATTCATGAATCCAACACTCGTTTGAGAATTTTCTTAAACTGGTAGAATTCAATGATCTAATTAAAAGAGTACTTTTCAATTGTTAGCCCTCCAAAAGCCATAACCATCATACATAAACATAAATGATCCTATTCACAGTAAAATTTTCACCTTCTTGACAGTATTTCCAATATGTACTTGAGTATGAATGGAGTTACCCAACCATAGAATGGAACTTACGTTCTGGGGTAGGCAACTCAAGTCAAAGTAATGTGGCAATTACAACCCGAACTAGATGCTGTTTACTTTGACATGCTTCAGGGAATGAGCTAAAAAGTAGACAGGAAGTAAAAAATTTACATCCTATAGGCACTTACACTTACTCTGCATGTGTTAGCTCACGGATTTCCTTAATTGCTGTACTATACCATAAAGTGCCATTGTCTTAACCTGCTTTGTGAAAAAGGTAAAACCATTTTCATTTTGTCAGCCAATTTGCCTAGCAAAAACATGGAAAAAAAAGACACTTGCACTTAGTTCATTGGAAGTTTACCTCAAGTTTGTTTGGTTTGGCTTTATGGCCATATGGAAGCAGTCGAAGTTCACCATCAACTGGATGCAGTCACTAACACTTTCCGGTGACACAAAGTCCAAAACCACATTAACGCAGGACTGCAGGTCATCACGTATTAGATCAAAAAAATAAAGCATAACTGCTGATAATTCCCTATTGAGCTTGAAACTGAAATCATACAGCATTCTCACAATCAATTACGAGAAGTACATGCTAAAATTAAGAGTCCATTGAATGAAATTTTTGGTGCTTCTTTAGTCCCTTCCCCTGCTAACAGACAATTTTTTATTTTACCGACAAGAGATCTTGAGGTTATTTAGAGCTCACATTTACTCGTATCCTTTGCACATACTTGTAAAGAAAGACAAAGGGGAAAGTAACAAACAATATGAAATACTGGAATTCACTATTCATCAATTGTAGACGTCATAACAACCATTTAATTTTGTGAAAGTCAATTATTATGATATCTAAAATGGTGGATTTAAATAGTTTACACTTTTTACCTTAAGATTCTTAATCTGGTAGGGACATCCAGCAGGAATGATGACAGCTTCTCCAACATGCTGCTCAAAAGTCCATGGTTCAATTTCTGGAAACAGCGAAAGTTTAGAAAATTTTAGTAAGTTACTTTCGGTTGTAGTAAGAAACAATTGAGGGTTATAATCACCAAACTCCTCCTTTAGCCTCATCTTATGAGTTGAGTCAAGAAAGAAATGCTGATCAAGAATTGGATGAACAACCTGCAGTAGAGGCGCAGAAAAAAAAAAAAAAATCAGCAACAATTCCTTCCAGATGATAAAACGAGGCATCCTGCTCTTCACTTACGTGCTTGTGAAAGCCATTCCATGAGTGAACTCATTTGAGTGCCTTGGAGGTATTCTATAAGCTTTGGAACATCCTGTCTGCGAAACACATCCCACTGTTGCACCACAGGTCTCCGCCATTCTATCCGTGTAAGGTATTTGGAATCAGAAACCTCTCTTTTCTCTGACTGGTTTGAGCTCGAATAGTCCCACAGCACGGTATTGAGGAATCAGAATCAGTATCATATTCTCTATCCTCGGACATATTTTTATCTTTGAGATTTAATCATTGGCTTTCAGTCTGGTTAAATCACTCTGACGATATCACAGAGTCCTACTTCCATGTCTTCTCCATTTAATGATGATTTATGTTCAGGAGCAACATCTGCAAAGTCCATTTGATCTTGACCCTTGTGCCTTTTCATCAACTCTCTTATCTTGTTAAGCTCTTCGTGGATACAGGGACATCAGTAGTATGTGCCAGAATATAACCTGGATAAGAAGAAAAAGGATGAAGGGATCAATTCTTGAATCTTCCTTCAAACTATGCATGTCCTCCATAAGCTGTTTATGTCTCACAATCACAGGATGGTCACTCAATGCATGTTTGGGTATGTACATCAGCATGAACTTCATTTTTTTTTTTTTTTTTTTTATCATCAAGGGTGTCCGGATCATTTGGTGCACCCACTACTACTCCCCAGGGCCCTAACTGCTGGCCGTAAGAACCCCAATGGCCACCCCATAGTGCTAGGGAGACTCGAACTCAAGTCCATAAAACTCTTTGGTTTTTTTACCACAGCTACCCATGGTGGTTAACTTCATGATTTTACATTTAAGAGTATAATTGACTTATTGACACAAAAAATAAAATGACACGTACCACATCACATAAGTCATAACATAATTTTGTCAACGAATCAGCCTGAACAGTTCCTCACCGCTGCCATAGAAATATAAACACATGGACCCAGGTCAGGCTTTGGCAATTTCTGTGGCAACTTTGAAGCAATATTTAAAACACCTGATTCTGGATCCATGTATTCTGAAAAGGTAGGGCGTGAATGATTTTGGCGTAATGATCTGGAAATTGCTCTTGAAATAAACGAGAAGAAAGCCAACCCTTCAATTTTAGTTTCTCATCACACATATTAGCACGCTTTTGTCCCCAACGATCCCAAGAATAACTGGCTAATACCAATTTCTACCTGCCATACGAAAAGAAATCTAATTTGCATAAGAACTATACTTTAGATTCTAACAGCAAACCTAAAATACACCTTCAATTCGATAGTCCATTTAAGAAACATCCCCCACCCGAAAAAAAAAACAGAGAGAGAGAGAGAGAGAGATTGAAGATTACAATTGTGTACACAGCCATATAAACAGTTGTATACAGGTGCTCTGATACCAAAAAAAATATATTGAAATGACTCACTAAATAATCTCAACATTATTTTCTAATAGATGAAACCAATAAATGACCTGAAAGAAAACAATACATGTTCACGCTGGAAGTTGATAGACACTTGAGCCACTTTATTTGATATACATTCACCACTGCCAAGCAGCTTACATGTGACATCATGGATTATGTTTTCTAGAGTTCTCTAGCTCCTTGAAGGCCAGTAGCAGTCACATTCTCAAAGAACAGAGACAATGAACAGAGGGACGTCTGAACCACTATTGAAAATATTTAGACACTAATGCAATAACAATTTCTCAGTAAGAGCCTCTTAAAATCCAAAATTATTAAAGCTCACATGTTATAATAACTAACATTTTTCCCACAAGATGTCTGTACGTGTACAAACCAGGTAGAAGGGGAAAGAGAGAGAATAAATGTTTGAAAAAATATTTTAAAAAAAAAAAAGTTCACACTACCTCAAACCAGTCCAAGCAATCAGAATCATAGTTCCCTCAGTTCCCAGGTTTGGGACCACTATTCTTAAGATAAGAGCAGAACATGACTATTGGATCCAACTCAATTCTGATGTACCCTGAAGACATTTCGAACTACTACAGGATACTTACCCCAGTGTTTCTGAAAGTGTTCAATCTTATCACCTTGAATATCCATAACAGTCGGTGTACAAAAGTTATCATGTGAATTCTCTCTTGAGCTGCTTTTTGCAGCTGCCTGATTCCATTAGCTTCATCTCTATCTCTGAACACAATGCAACGTGATGACATATCATAGTTTCTGGCAACTCATAGCAGCCAACTATTGTTCTGCACTAAATCCAGCTCTTTGATCCAACTAAAAGAAAACACGTCTCAAATCAAGGAGGCTATCACCACAACCACCGAACTCCATCGGTGGGCATGTATACCACACCACCCTCAGGAAATTTCCGACTCAGCAATGATGCACATGAATCAAAAGTTCTGCTTCCATAACTTTGCTTATAGGTGCTAACAGACTTCTTTTCTGAAAGTTGTGCTCCAGATGTACAGGCTTTTTTATATTTGGGCATTTGCAAATGAGAGATCTATGCTTCCAGATACACTCTCTGAAGAATATCTCGACAACAGCTTAAGCACAGCATATAGGAACAATTTGTGCATCTTCTATGGAAATCCGTTATAGAAGTCTGACAGTTATTGCTGCTCCAGAAGTCAGACAATGCACCAAAAACCAACACAAATAAATTGCATAAATTTTACTAAATATGTCATAACAAATCAGCACAGGGATCATACCAACAAAATTGCTTATTGCGGTTAAGTTCAGCCTGTTTAATCTGAACTTAGTAGGTTTTTGGCCTGTCACATGTCGAAAGACATTAGAAAAAACCCACGCATGTAAATTCCTTGACTAAACGATGAATCCGAAGTTTATTTGCAGGGACCATTATATCATACCTTTTATTTTTTCCTCTATCTCTAGCTCAATGCTCTGGTCTTGATTATATGTTTCAAAACAGGAAGAAGCATACAGATAAAATAATGAAAAGGCAAAACTTTGTCAACTTCATTTTTGCCCCTCAACAAGTCCTGAAACATAAGTTGTGGTAAATGAAGCTTAGAATCAGCCTGAAATTAGCATACAATAGTTTCCAATCTGCCATATCAAGAGTCTAACCTTATATTCCAAATCTCTACATTGACTTGATGAGCAGGCCTTCAGCCACAAGTTCCACGACAGACTGGACATGCCTTCTTAACCTCTTCTTGTGTATCAAAATACCTAAAATCATATATAAATTTGACACAACTACTTTTAAACAACTATAAGAGTTCAAAGCAAAAGCTAGGATGAAATCATGAAGCAAAATTGAAATAAATTTCGTCAATCATTTAAGCATTGTTCATAGAGGCAATTGTCTGATTACATGACTTGCCTTTATGAACATTGTCTTCAAACACATTTGTTAAAGCTAGATTGAGAATTGATTGCCAGTTTGGCCTAATGGAAGAATAGATCCTTAAAAGCATCGTTTTCAAAACTCGTAGATCTGGATAAGAAATTTGATCAATACTTTCTTCAATTGGTGAAATGCGGCTTCTTTTTTCATCTGGGTTGGTGGTCACGATTTCGATTTTAATCAATTGAAGTCATAGTGAAACACATTATACACTCAAGTTCTCAGTGTGATACAGTGATAGTTTTATTTTATAAGCTAAAACTTCATATCATGTGTAATAGTGAATATGTTGTGGATGCTTGATTTATACAGTCGATATATGATCACATTTTTTGTTCTTGACCCAATGTTAGCACTAATTTTGCTACAACTAAAACATTTCAAAGTCAACTGCAATGCAAGAACAAATATCATACATAACACCCCAAGGTCAAACTAAAATGAAACAAAAGCTCATACCGTTCTTTTACACAATCGAGGCAGAAAAACAGTTTTCGACAATTTGAACACTTTTAACAACTCGAATTCCTCCTCTTACACCAATGGCATTCCTCCTCCTTCTCAAACCCACAACATCTTTTATATGGCACAACCTATAGACAAATTTTCATTACACAAACACATCCAAATAATAACTAAACTTGTAATTATAATATAATCATATTCACGACTGCACTATTTGGCATTGAAGTTTTTGTTTTCGGTGGTGGCCATGAGGACGAGATCAAAATCAGAGCAAAAGGAATAAAGAAAGAAAATGGGGAAAATTGAGAGGGTTGACGCGGAAACAGAAAGGTTAGCGGGGAAATGGGAGGGTTCCTCAACACCAACCCTTCTTCTCTTCCTCTCTCTCTTAAGGAATTCTAAAGGTACATGAAAGCGATTGCCTTTATTTTATTTTATGTTTTAAGTTTTTAATTAAAAATGAAAATGTTTATTTACAGTAATAATTAGTAATTACTATTAATTTTTAATTTTTTAATTTTTATTCACTTTAAAAAAAAACAATTTAAAGGTTATTTTGATTTTTTTAAATAATTGGTGACAAATAAAATTATGGATGTTCTAGGATGTCCTTAATAATTTTTTTGAAAAATATGTATAATTTGGGAAATTATTGAAAACTAAATTATTCTAGTAAATGTTTTTCTTGCAATAAGATAATTTATACACATTTAGATAATAAAATAATTTTGAAATAAAAATTAAATTCTTCACAATTCATATACTCAATGATATAATTATTGAATGTATCTAATGTGACGAACATCATTAAACACAATGTCTGTGACTGCTAGAGATGAAATATTGAAATTCTCTGATGTTTTTAAACTCTTATAGGTTTGTTAATTTAACTAAACACCTTTAACAAAAAAAAAAAGAATTATAAATTGACTAAAAAAAACCCCATCCACCAACATTTGCTAGATTCTGACCACTACCATTGTCGAAAAGTTGTCGAAATCTGACAAATGTGGATGGATGGGAATGTTTTTGTTAATTTATAAACTTTTTATTATTGGGGGTGTGGCCGAAATCTAGCAAATGTTGATAACTAAAGGTATTTTTGTTAATTTATAAACTTTTTCATTATTGGGGGTGTTGAATAAATTAACAAATTTAGGAAGATTTTTTATTAATTAATAAATTATATCTCCTATATTTTTTTATAAATACTATACTAAATAATAAAACAAACACAGTAAAAAATTAGTATGGAGAAAAAGAAGAACAGCCGAAAGCCCAAGAGAACCAAGCAAAGCAACAGTGGGCCTAACCCAAACAGCCATTCAAAATTGAACGACTCCACGGCCCATAATGCGTGTTCAGTAATTTCCCTTTCTCTCTCGCCGACTGTCCCTGCGCCGCTAGGTCAATTAGCAGCGATTAAACAAACTACGAAAACACACATACAAATTACTGACACAACGAAAACCGAACACCATGATCTAAAACACAAAACAAGAATCAATGATAGAAAAATGCTGTCAAGAACTACCAATATTATTCAGCACAAGCGCACGTTAGCCTCTTCCAGTTATCGTGTCACAGGATCGCCATGTTCAGGTCTGTCGGCCTTACTACTCTCTCCTATCGTTTAGGGTTTTCTATTTTCTAGTTGACTCAATTATCTGATTCTGACGTTAATCGTGAATTATGACTGCGGTTTTATTCTTGCTTTGCACTTTTTTTTTTTTTTTTTGGGTTATTTTATCTTAATTATTGATTTTTTTTCACCTTAAGCTGCTAGTAGTTAGTAGTTTATTTTATGAGATTTAAAAAGAATTTGAAGCTAAGAGACGCGAAGGTAATTTAACTTAATTGAATTTGGCCTTGTTTTGTAAACTATAATTGAGTTGTGCGACTGTTGGGATGTAGAATTTTGACACATTCCGAAATTCGGAGAGCTGCCCAGTGTATTGTTTCGAAGCAGAGGAGTTTCCATTCAGAAATAAGGAATTATGGAGCTGTAGTTACGGTTGGGGGTACGTGCGTCGCAGTACAGATTTATGGGTTTGTAGGGAGGGCACCCGTGTATAATACCGAAGAGCTTTTTGTAGGAGTTGCATTGCCAGGAATACAGTTGCCTCTGCAAGTAGTACTGTGGACCCGTCGAGCACTAACTGCTTGGAGAAAGCTTTTACATGAAGGTTCTGGTGAACAGATTTTCCCTGTAAAGTAGGATCGTCCAAGCAGTCAGTTGGCTTTGACACGTTCACCCCTTGTTGTACCTGGTATATTTGCTTCACATCTGGTCAGCTAGCATGGGCAAGAGAGTGTTCCGGAGACCGAGCATTACCCTTCGGAAAATGCTTTGTACATGCGTGCACAAGATGGGCATGCATGTCACCTCATTTCTATATCAGCGTAGAAGGGGTTATTCTGCTTGTGAGGACCTTCTATCTTATGAATTATTCTCACCAGCATAATGATGGCACCTTTCGCTGATTGTTTGGGACCCCAGTTTAGGCAATGGTGGCTCATGTGTTCTTAAAACCCTGGAAAAAGCGGTCCAGCATTCATTAAATGGGGTCAATGGGCAGCTACACGGCCAGATCTCTTTCCTAGAGATTTATGCAACAAGCTTTCAGAGCTTCATACAAAAGCTCCTGAGCATAGCTTTGCGTATTCTAAAAGACTATTGAAAAGCATTTGGTCGAAAGCTTTCTGAAATTTGATAGTTTTGAAGAGGACCCGTAGCATCTGGTAGTATAGCTCAAGTCCATCGGGCTTCTTTGAGATTCGGTACCCTGGTCAAAAGGTGAAGCCTATAGTAGTTGCTGTAAAGGTTAGACATCCTGGTGTTGGTGAATCAATTAGGAGAGATTTTGTAATAATTAACTTGGCAGCCAAGATATCCACATTCATTCCTGCTGTGAAGTGGCTAAGGTTGGATGAGAGTGTTCAGCAATTTGCAGTTTTCATGATGTCTCAAGTTGACCTTGCCAGGGAAGCTGCCCATTTGAGCCGTTATTTATAATTTCCGAAGATGGAAGGAGTTCTTTTCCTAGGCCAGTGTATCCCCTTGTGCATCCTGCTGTTCTGGTGGAAAGCTATGAGCAAGGGGAAGAGTGCTCACACTATGTTGATGAACTTGGGACATACTCGGATTAAAACTGCGCTTGCTCACATCGGGACTCATGCACTTTTGAAGTGTCCTGGTACCATTCTTGAATAAGTTATTATATTTACATTTTGATGTGATTATGACTTTTCAGTTGCTAATTTCTTTTTGGTCTTCTTAGTTGATATATGTCTATTCATGTTGTTAACTTTTCAATTGAGTTAATATTGTAGATGAATTGAATTTACAATATGTTCAATTGAAAATATAGGATTCTGAGTGAGTAGGCCTAGTTATACCCAAGTAATGTTGGCTCTGCTGAATTCATTCAGCACCCTAAAGAAATCAATATTTCACCTCACTGAAAAAGTTGTTAACACAGCTATTGGTCTTTCTATCAAATCACTGAACCTGCTTGGAAGTATTTTTCCTTTCTATGTTAAAAAAGAACTTGATTGTGCATTCACATGGTTTCTCACAATGATATTGGATGAATATCAGGGTTGTATTTTTCTTCAATCCATTGTGAGCTTTCTCTTTTTCTTTGTCACAATAACACTGATTTAATTGATTACATGATTTCTTTTCCTGTGCTTGGCGTTTTGTTATTAATTATAAGTTAGACATTTAGTGTTATATCTGTATTCAAGACATTGTAATGTTGTGTTTCAGGTGGACAATTTTATTCATGCTGACATGCATCCTGGAAATATTCTTGTACGGGTGGCTCAAAGCAACTCTTCTAAGAAGGCCTTTAGATCAAAGCCTCATCTCATTTTCCTTGATGTAGGCATGACTGCTGAACTTTCTAAGAGTGATCGAGTAAATTTATTGGAATTTTTAAGGCTGTTGCACGCCGAGATGGCCGCACTGCTGCAGAGCGCACGCTCAAATTGTCAAAGCAACAGAACTGCCCAGATCCAAAAGCTTTTATTGAGGTTATTATCAGGATCATGACTTATTTACTTGATGTGAATAATCTGATTAGGATTATCTGTTGGTTGTGCGCAATGGTTTCAAATTTGCAAGATTTTCTATCTTAATGTATATCAAAGCACCAAAAATTTTACAAAATGTTCCTGTTTGTTACGTTCATAACTCATTAGGTGTATTTGTTTTACCTAAATATATGTTTTCTCATGGGTGCCTATGATGTTACTGTACAAGAAATAGAGAGCACTATATCATATTCAGGCATTTGACTCTTTTAGAAATCTAAACTTTGTAAAAGTTGTTCTGTTGGATGCATGCCATTGTGTTTTAATTGTATTTGCTCTCATTCCATTTTATTTGTATAGCTTTTGACATACTGTGTTGACAGGAGTGGAAGAGGCTTTTGTTCTGGGGTACTCCAGAAGGGGATTTAGTCACCCTGCTGAGTGCATGCAACAATTATCGAAAGTTCGGCGCCATAGAGTGAATATTGATGGAAATGTGTGCACTGTGATGGTCACAACTTGGTTCTTGAGGTAATTGTGCTCTTACATTTTTGCCTTTATCAATTAGGTGTTGAACAGTCAAGAAAGAAAAGGTCATTGGGGACCTTGACCTCTATGCGTTTTAAACATTTGAATTACTGGATTGGGAACCTTAACCTTTGTCTTCTATCGCCCTCTCACCATTTATGTTTCATTTATATAATTTCCTTTATCCCGTGTGTATTCATTACAAATGTCATGTATCTCTTTTTGAGGAAAAATAATTATGAAAATGTCAAGTGTGGATCGAATGATATTAGAAATAGCCTAAGAGGTGAATATATAATTATATATACTTGAGTAGCTGAATTGGCGTAGACTGTTTAAGATCAATGTCATATAGTGAATTTAATTTGTTTGCTTTGTTGCTTGTTTATTTTTCAGGGTTGGCAGCGGAAGCTTGATCCTGGGTATAATGTCATGGACACATTACAAACTTTGCTACTGAAAGCGATTGGGCAAGTCTCTTTTACACAATCGATGGACTGATGGCCCCATAAGATGTTTTGTCTGTTGCTTGTCACTGAAACAATTTTGATAGTGCTAAGACATTATAGTATACCAGTCCCAGGAAATGAGACAAGTGTCTTAGTATTTTTTTTTTTTTTTTTTTTTGGGGGGGGAGGGGGGTTCCCTTCAAAATTGCCTTTTTTCAAATATGAAAATTTGTTCCTCTGTATTTATTCCATTTTTCCCACAAACCATTGTTGTTATATCTTAGCCTCACGATTCTCAGGCGAAACAGTGGGGTGGACAACAAAAGAGACAAATAAAAATGTTTGGCATCATTCTTTCAAGTTTTTGTGTAAGTATGCACTTTCTTGCTCTCAAAGCTCGATAGAGCCCCAAAAATTATGAAAGTATAAGGGGCTTGTTTTATGTTCCCTTCAACTATATATGAAAGTATATTGTGTCCATGATAATGTTTGGTGATCAGACAATGTTTGAGTTGAATTGAATATGAGAAGTTATGGACAACTCATCAGTTTAATGATTTGAAAGAGAATGTTTCCATGAAATACATTGACTTGGTTTGTCGAGGATAGTTTTATGTTAAGAGCGAGAATTATATAATTGTAAGTCATCTAAGGCACATCAACGAGTGGCAGAAGTGATGCAATTCTGCTTGTGGGTTGATTCAAAATATATAAGAGAGATTGTGCTATGCACATTTTTTTATTATTATGATTTGACCACTTTTTTCCAATCAAAATGGCTTAATGATATTTTTTTACCCCTAAATTTTAAAATATCACTTTATTACTTAAAATTTATATTCAACGACAAATAGAGAACAAACTCGGTCTAAATATTGAGACTTTTGAAAAAAGGTCGGTTGAGTCTTTTTATGGTAGAATGTTGGATTTTAGTGGTTAGGATTGATCAAAATTGACTTGGAGAGAGACGGTTCTGTAAAATCTAATCGTTCTATTGTCGACGATTAATAGAATCGACAGGAATAGGGTTTGAAGAGTTTTGTTAAGTGATGATCGGAGAAGAGATGGTAATGGTTTATGGTCACAACAATGCCGAAATCGAAAACAGAATATAAATTTAGATAATAAAATGGTATTTTAAAGTTTGTACGTAAAAAAAAATGTTAATAACCATTGTTTGGTGGATAAAAATTGTTACTCTTGACGATTTGAGGCAGTGGAATATCATATAAAGAAGAACTGCGCGCTTGGGGATATGACAGTAGAAAGTTACTCTTTTTTTTTTCTTTTGGAAATTCTTATTGATACCGCTTATATTCAAGGAACAATCGTGGATAACGAAGACCTAATCTTTGCAAATAGAATAAACAAATGCTACATTGGATGGATTCACAAATCACAAGAGCACTAGCCCGCATATACGTTGTACATCTCTTTTTTTGTAGCATCGTCATGTATATAATCTTATATTTAAAAGTCAGAACCTACAGCAAGTAAAGCAGCTCGAGTTTATAATCTTTTCAGAGATGAAACTAGAAAATAAGACGGTAACCATATCTAGTTATCGCAGCAACTGTACTTATCACATGCTTTGATGTGACCAAATTGACTTATTATAGGCATTGTTTTAAGAGTAATAAAACAGCAACAGAAGGTTGTGCACCCGAATCTATGCACCGAATGACGTGACAAAATCCTGATCGTTGATTAATATTAACTGATAATAAATCAACGATCAGGATTTGTCACGTTATTCGGTGCACAGATTCGGTGTACAACCTTCGGTGGTTCTATCATTTTTCTGTGTTTATAACCTGACCTGTTAAGGGAACTAGTAAAGTCACCGGGTTAAAGTTGACCAGTTTGACCTATAAAACCGACAGTCTTATGGTGATCCAAAAAGTATAAAATCTTACAAACACACCGCTGAAAAATACGAATTAGTCCCTACAGATCGAAATCTAGCAAATACAACTTTGCTATCTGTTTGGGTTTTGACTTTTCCAACCAAATTTCGACTGATTCCGATGGCCAAAATTCAATCCAACACTACCACCTAAATACTGGCCTCCACTCTACAAAACAGATCTAACCTTGAAACTTGGTAGCCCCCGTTCGCGATCGGGACTCATGTATACCGCCACGATTGGATTGATTTTTCCAACCAATATGATTGATTCCGACGTCCAAAATTCAATCAAACACCACCACCAACCACCAGCCTCCACTCACAAAACCCCTCTAACCCGACATAGTAACCCCCCGTTTGCCGATCGTAACTCGCATATTAGGTTGAATTTTCTGACCAAATTCCGACTTATTTCGATGTCCAAAATTCAATTACACCATCCTTTGAACCACCAGCCTCTAATCTACAAAAGCCCTCTAAACCCCACACTTGATAACCCCTCGCGCCAATAATCAAATTAGAGATTTTGTGAATAGGTGAAAATGAAACCCAGACCAGAGAGGCTATTGGGTCTAATTGGACCAGTCCGACCAACCAGTCCAGTCCAGGTTTTGAAATAGAGATTATAGGATCCCCAAGTGACAACAATAATGCTCCAGAAAAATAAAATCTTTCAGTATTTCACAACAAAAACGCCCAAGGGCGATAAAGTGATCTGTGTTATTTACAATAGCAGATCAATCGTTACAGATTTTTTGCATGCAAAATGCTGTTTTATGTTAGAGTTATCCGGCTGAAAAACAAAATGATCATTTATGTCACTAAATGAACTCAGCAATGCAGCATTGATCCCGCTCATTGTACCCTTCTTGCTGATATTACCATATATTATTTCAACAACTATGTGCTGCAAGGATATAATGTTAGGAATCAAGTATTTAGCCAAAACAGAACATGTCATCATGGTTGAATTCACACTGTTTACATATTTTACGGGATCATAATAAACTCAAATATACTACAAAAATTACCCGTGCCGTTCTGAACAATGAAATAGTTTAACTGTCCAGATTTACAGTAACTAAAAAAGTAGGAAGTATGAAGCAAATTCTATACAATGGGTTTGGTGGCAAGAAAACTTGGAGCGATATGAGTCAACAGTTAAATCACAGTGTAGTTATAGGTTGATATTCATCACTGAGATTTAAAATGTATCAAGCAAAAGCTAAGCAATAATGAACAAGAGGAAACAAAATTGTCAAGGATTAGGATTATAACATTGCACCATAAACACGGGCCACATTTGTTTAGTAAGGCGTTGAGTGTTGTCTAATTGCTAATGAAGCAAAGATTTAAGGTATTAATCCACTTAAGGCAGATACTTCTTTAAGGTAAACCTCCACTCCACAGGCCACATTGCTGCTGCTCTGACGAAATTCTAAATGAGCTACCTTTCAGGTCGTTATCAGGCTTAAATGCTCAGATTCTTATTAGGCTATACTTGAAATCCAGACAACTTCCTAATATTCCAAATAATGATGCACATCAGAATCTCTCACTTTGTTAAATGCTCTAAGATGCTCCAGTGCAGATATACTGGTCTTCTCAAGTTCTCATACCAACTGTGAGTCATGACTGAGAAGTAGAAATACTGTGTTATTAGACACCATGGTACTTTACCATAAAGCATCATGCATAACTAGTAACTTAGTTGCACAAAATTAATATTCATGAATCCAACACTCGTTTGAGAATTTTCTTAAGTAGAATTCAATGATCTAATTAAAAGAGTACTTTTCAATATGTTAGCCCCAAAAGCCATAACCATCATACATAAACATAAATGATCCTATCACAGTAAAATTTTCACCTTCTTGACAGTATTTCCAATTATGTACTTGAGTATGAATGGAGTTACCCAAACCATAGAATGGAACTTACGGTTCTGGGGTAGGCAACTCAAGTCAAAGTAAGTGGCAATTACAACCCAGAACTAGATGCTGTTTACTTTGACATGCTTCAGGGAATGAGCTAAAAAAGTAGACAGGAAGTAAAAAAATTTACATCCTATAGGCACTTACACTTACTCTGCATGTGTTAGCTCACGGATTTCCTTAATTGCTGTACTAATACCATAAAGTGCCATTGTCTAACCTGCTTGTGAAAAAGGTAAAACCATTTTCATTTTGTCAGCCAATTTGCCTGAGCAAAAACATGGAAAATAAAAGACACTTGACTTAGTTCATGGAAGTTACCTCAAGTTTGTTTGGTTTGGCTTTATGGCCATATGGAAGCAGTCGAAGTTCACCAATCAACTGGATGCAGTCACTAACACTTTCCGGTGACACAAAGTCCAAAACCACATAACGCAGGACTGCAGGTCATCACGTATTAGATCAAAAAAAAATAAAGCATAACTGCTGATAAATTCCCTATTGAGCTTGAAACTGAAATCATACAGCATTCTCACAATCAATTATGAGAATACATGCTAAAATTAAGAGTCATTGAATGAAATTTTGCGTGCTTTTTTACCCTTCCCCTGCTAACAGACAATTTTTTATTACCGACAAGAGATCTTGAGGTTATTTGAGCTCACATTTACTCGTAATCCTTTGCACATAACTTGTAAAGAAAGACAAAGGGGAAAGTAACAAACAAATATGAAATGACTGGAATTAACTATCATCAATTGTAGACGTCATAACAACCATTAATTTTGTGAAAGTCAATTATGGCATCTAAAAAGTGGATTTAAATAGTTTTACACTTTTACCTTAAGATTCTTAATCTGGTAGGGGCATCCAGCAGGAATGATGACCGCTTCTCCAACATGCTGCTCAAAAGTATGGTTCAATTTCTGGAAACCGAGAAAGTTTAGAAAATTTTAGTAAGTTACTTTGGTTGTAGTAAGAAACAAATTGAGGGTTATAATCACCAAACTCCTCCTAGCCTCATCTTATGAGTTGAGTCAAGAAAGAAATGCTGATCAAGAATTGGATGAACAAACTGCAGTAGAGGCGCAGAAAAAAAAAAAAAAAACAGTAACAATTCCTTCCAGATGATAAAACGAGGCATCTGCTCTTCACTTAGTGCTTGTGAAAGCCATTTCCATGAGTGAACTCATTGAGTGCTGTGGAGGTATTCTATAAGCTTTGGACACTCTGTTGCGAAACACATCCCACTGTGCACCACAGGTCTCGCCATCTATCCTGTGTAAGGTATTTGGAATCAGAAACCTCTCTTTTCTGACGGTTTTGAGCTCTGAATAGTCCCACAGCACGGTATTGAGGAATAGAATCAGTATCATATTCTCCATCCTCGGACATATTTTTATCTTTGAGATTTAAATCATTGGTTTCATGTCTGGTTAAATCATCTCTGACGATATCACAGAGCCTACTTCCATGTCTTCTCCATTTAATGATGATTTATGTTCAGGAACAACATCTGCAAGTCATTGATCTTGACCCCTGTGCCTTTTCATCAACTCTCTTATCTGTTAAGCTGCTTCGTGGATACAGGGACATCAGTAGTATGTGCCAGAATATTAACCTGGAATAGAAGAAAAAAGGAGAAGGGATCAATTACTTGACTTCCTTCAAACTATGCATGTCCTCCATGCTTGTTGGTTAATGTCTCACAAGTCACCGATGGTCACTCAATGCATGTTTGGAGTATGTACCTCAGCATGAACTCATTTTTTTTTTTTTTTTTAATCATCAAGGGTGTCCGGATCAGGTTGTGTGCACCTCAACTACTTCCCCAGGGCCCTAAAAATGCTGGCCGGGTAAGAACCCCAATGGCCACCCCTATTAGTGTCTAAGGAGACCGAACTTAGAAGCTCATGAAAATCTTTTGGTTTTTTTACCATCAGGCTACCCAGTGGTGGTTAACTTCAGATTTTACATTTAAGAGTATAATTGACTTATTGACAACAAAAAATAAAAATGACACGTACCACATCACATAAGTCATAACATAATTTGGCACAGAATCAGCCTGAAACAGTTCCTCACCGCTGCCATATGAAATATAAACACATGGACCCAGGTCAGGCTTTGGCAATTCTGTGGCAATTGAAGCAATATTAAAACACCTGATTCTGGATCCATGTATTCTGGAAAAGGTGGGCGTGAATGATTTGGCGTAATGATCTGGAAATTGCTCTTGAAATAAACGAGAAGAAAGCCAACCCTTCAATTTTAGTTTCTCACACATATTAGCACGCTTTTGTCCCCAAACGGATCCCAAGAATAACTGGCTAATAACAATTTCTACCTGCCATACGAAATAGAAATCTAATTTGCATAAGAACTAAATACTTTAGATTCTACAGCAAACCTAAAATACACCTTCAATTCGATAGTCCATATGGAGAAACATCCCCCACCCAGAAAAAAAAATAAGAGAGAGAGAGGAGAGAGAGAGAGAGAGAGAGAGAGAGAGATTGAAGATTACAATTGTGTACACACAGCCATAAAACAGTGTATAGACGGGTGCTCTGATACCAAAAAAATATATTGAAATGACCACTAAATAATCTCAACATTAATTTTCTAATAGATGAAACCAATAAATGACCTGAAAGAAAACAATACATGTTCACTGCTGGAATCTAAAACAAAGTGCCAAGTGGATAGACACTTGAGCCACTTATTATGATTACATATCACACACTGCCAAGCAGCTACATTGTGACATCATGGATTATGTTTTCTAGAGTTCTCTAGGCTCCTTGAAGGCCAGTAGCAGTCACATTCTCAAAGAAAGAGACAATGAACATGAGGGACGTTGAACCACTTATATTGAAAAATTTAGACACTAATGCAATAACAATTTTCTCAGTTAGAGCCTCTTAAAATCCAAATTAAATTAAGCTACATGTTATAATAACTAACATTTTTCCACAGATGTCTGTACAGTGTACAAACCAGGTAGAAGGGGGAAGAGAGAGAATAAATGTTTGAAAAAATATTTTTAAAAAAAAAAAGTTCACACTAACCTCAAACCAGTCCAAGCATCAGAATCATTGTTGTCCCTCATCGTTCAGAGTTTGGGACCACTACTCTTAAGATAAGAGCAGAACATGACTATTGGATCCAACTCAACTCTGATGTACCCTGAAGTACATTTCGAACTACTACAGGATGACTTACCCAGTGTTTCTGAAAGTGTTCAATCTTATCACCTTGAATATCCATAACAGTCGGGTGATACAAAAAGTTATCATGTGAATTCTCTCTTGTAGCTGCTTTTGCAGCTGCCTGATTCCATAGCTTCAATCTATCTCTGAACACAATGAGCAACGTGATGACATATCTATAGTTTCTGGCAACTCATAGCAGCCAAATATTGTTCTGCACTAAATTCCAGCTCTTTGAACAACTAAAGGGAAACACGTCTCAAATCAAGGAGGCTATCACCACAACCACCGAACTCCATCGGTGGGCATGATATACCAACACCACCCTCAGGAAATTTCCGACTCAGCAATGATGCACATGAATCAAAAGTTCTGCTTCCATAACGTTTCATAGGTGCTAACAGACTTCTTTCTGAAAGTGTGCTCCAGATGTACAGGCTTTTTTATATGGGCATTTGCAAATGAGAGACTATTGCTTCCAGATACACTCTCCTGAAGAATATCTCGACAACAGCTTAAGCACAGGTATAGGAACAATGTGGCATTTCTATGGAAATCCGTTATAGAAGTCTGACAGTTATTGTGCTCCAGAAGTCAGACAATGCACCAAAAACCAACACAAATAAATGCATAAATTTTACTAAATATGTCATAACAAATCAGCAGCAGGGATCATACCAACAAAATTGCTTATTGCGGTTAAGTTCAGCCTGTTTAATCTGAACTTCAGTAGGTTTTTGGCCTGTCACATGTCGAAAGACATTAGAAAAAACCCACAGCATGTAAATTCCTTGAATAAACGATGAATTCGGAAGTTTATTTGCAGGGACCATTATTATCATACCTTTTATTTTTCCTCTATCTCTAGCTCAATGCTCTGGTCTTGATTTATATGTTTCAAAACAGGAAGAAGCATACAGATAAAATAATGAAAATGCAGAACTTTGTCAACTTCATTTTGCCCCTCAAAGTCCTGAAACATAAGTTGTGGTAAATTGAAGCATTAGAACTCAGCCTGAAATTACGCATACAATAGTTTCCAATCTAGCCATATCAAGAGTCTAACCTTATATTCCAAATCTCTACATTGACTTGATGAGCAGGCTTACAGCCACAAGTTCCACGACAGACTGGACATGCCTTCTTAACCTCTTCTTGTGTATCAAAATACCTAAAATCATATATAAATTTGAACAAACTACTTTTAAACAACTATAAGAGATTCAAAGGCAAAAGCTAGGATGAAATCATGAAGCAAAATTGAAAATAAATTTGTCCATCATTTAATGCATGTTATAGAGGCAATTGTCTGATTACATGACTTGCCTTTATGAACATTGTCTTCAAAAACATTTGTTTAAGCTAGATTGAGAAAATGATTGCCAGTTTGGCTAATGGAAGAATGATCCTTAAAAGCATCGTTTTCAAAATCAGTAGATCTGGATAAGAAATTTGATCAATACTTTCTTCAATTGGTGAAATGCGGCTTCTTTTTCATCTGGGTTGGTGGTCACGATTTCGATTTTAATACATTGAAGTCACTAGTGAAACACATTATACACTCAAGTTCTCAGTGTGATACAGTGATAGTTATTTTATAAGCTAAAACTTCATACATGTGTAATAGTGAATATGTTGTGGATGCTTGATTTAATACAGTCGATATATGCTCACATTTTTAGTTCTTGACCCAATGTTAGCAACTAATTTTGCTACAACTAAAACATTTCAAAGTCAACTGCAATGCAAGAACAATATGATAGATAACATGCCCAAAGGTCAAACTAAAATGAAACAAAGCTCATACCGTTCTTTATACACTCGAGGCAGAAAAACAGTTTTCGACAATTTGAACACTTTATCAAACTCGAATTCCTCCTCTTACACCAATGGCATTTCCTCCTCTTCTCAAACCCACAACATCCCTTTTATATGGACACAACCTATAGACAAATTTTCAACACAAACACATCCAAAATAATAACTAAACATTGTAATAATAATATAATCATATTACAACCTGCAATGTGCCAACTGGCACTGGTTCAATGTTCTTGGACCGAAAACACCGTCTGCTAACGGTTGCTGGCTCGGCACCAATTTTCAAGCACAAGAAGTACCTGATTGCAGAATTTGTACTAGAATAAATTGTAGAAACCGCCATTAATCCATTGGGAACGCTCTAGTGAACTCCGTGTCACTGTCGCTATCACTATATCAGAATTCTCTCCATCTCCATCTTCAAACTCTTTTCGCTTCTTCGCTTCTCTACTTCTTTTTAAAACCATTTTATCAATTCCAACTGTAAATCCCCTCGCTTTAGTTTCATTCTTTCACGGCTTCATCCAAACGCCTCAGATTCACCGATCACTCGCTTCTTTTTCTTCAATTTCTTAAATTTTTGTGCCCTAATTAACGGATTGCGTTGAACCTTGAAGATTTCTTGCCTTTCCTTGGGTTTCAGGACTCCGGCATTCTGCCGGTGTGACGGTGGGACCTTGGAGATGATGAACTTCACAGAGTTTTTTATCGTCCATTACTCGTCGATGCACCTCCATTGCCTGCCATCAGTTTCTTACACCGTAGATGGTCCGGCAGAGCTCCCGCCTCCTTCTTCTGGCATTTTGAAAATTTGCCGGGAAAGTAGTGGAATTCCCGGAAAGTAAAATTTTCTCGAGAAAGTTAGGTCGGTGATGAGGAGTTTGGGTTTTTATTGAGAGGTTCGGGGGGGCGTTTGGAAGTATTTATTTTTTGGACAGAACTGAAAGGAGTTGGTGTACTTGAGTAGAATGAAGCGAAGCGATAGTGGATACTCCGTAATTATTGACAGAGATGAGTCCAATTGGTCACGAATTGTTCAATGTGGTGGCAAATGAGATCCAGCAATCGCCACGATTTGAGGACTGTTTGGTTGTAGGCCTTCTGGAAAAAGATGCGTTTTACTATGTTTATGTTTCTGATATATTTATATCAGACACTTTTTGCAGAACATAATTATTTTATTTTTATCTTAATCTTTTTGAATTCATATGCCAAAATTGGAATATGAGATTTTGATACAACGAAATTTGGTTAAATGTTTTAGTTATTTTTGGCAGGAGATAATCAGTCCCTTGAAATCTGGCATTAATTTTTTTGATAGGATTAAATATTTGGCATATTGTTTCTCTCTGGTGTGCATATTTAAGTGTGGCTTATTAGAGATGAGAATCATACAGGGTTCAAGTTCATTACATTTTGCTAACTACATAAGCTTTTGTGTCCTGGGATATATAGATTTATCTGCGGTTTTTATTTTTGCACTAAAATCTGGACTATGCCAGATATGCATAATCGAAAACTCTTGAAATATTATTTTCTTGAATTTTCTAGTTAACCATTACATATGTAAGAGATAAGAATGTGAGTCCAGTGTAAACAATGGAGAATCACGTGGTGCATAAATCTTCTAGTCATTTAAATTGACACAAGGGACGGTTGTTTAATGTTGTGAAAGGATCTTAAATCTTGATGATGCAAAAGTGGTGCCAGATTTTTGAACCTCTGCCTATTCCCTTTTTCTCGAGAACCTAAATCAAACTGTGCAGAAAAGCCTTCGCAGCATTCCAGGGCCCATTCATCTGTGCTTCAATTTTGTATATACATGGATACACTATAGTGGCAGTTTGGCAGTGACTATCCAAGGGCAAAGCTGCAAAGGCCACTGGTGAATGGTGATAGACTGTCTGGGATCATATGACTGTCTGAAAGAATTAAATAAACACAAATGGTTACACGTATCATAGATGTAGTCAAAATGCTGCAATTTTATTTTGTGTTCCCTATGCCATGGAAATGAACGAAATTTTCCCCCACTTTAAAAATCTCCAAAGCTTTCATCAGGGTCTGGAAAAAGAAAATCAACATAATAAAAAAATATTTGGACTGTTCTGTCAGAGCAAGGGAAAGAGAATGAAAGTTTCTAAAGAGGAAATAAAAAGAAAAGAGCAAACCTGTGATGTTAATTGTGGAGTAGTCCAAAAGAGTGAAAAACATGATTGAGGTGCAGCGCCGCTGAAATTATTCAACAACAACAGCAGGAAGCCCCCAACTGTAGGGATTAATTCTCAACGCTGCACTCAATGATGTTTTCAATCTGGGAGATAGGAATTAATCTAAAATGCTTATTCAATTGCATTCGATCCAGAAATCTTAGTGCATCTGCTGAAATATATTAACGAGGTGATGAAATGTAGTACAGAGATGATTGTACTACCACGTCTCTTCACCAGTTCAACGCTATGTTGGAAGAGTTTCCTCCTCTTGAATGTTGGTTATTTTATTAAATTGAAGAGACCGTACTGGTTAATTGTACTATAAGTTTGTACTGCATAGGTTTTTCACATTTCTTTTTTTATAGTCTACCAAAATTGTCCGTCTTTTATATATGAGATTGTCAAATCATATTACAACAATGATAAACCGGCAGTGCATCAAAGTGTACACCCTTAAGGGGCGTAATAGACATTAAGTAGGTTGTTAAGGGGTAGGGTCCACAAATCACAGGTGTCATGGGTAGAGTCTGTTAGGGAATATGATTTGTGGAGTAAGGGCAATGTGGAAAGGGGATAGTATATAAACAAGTGGAGTCGTAGGCAGAGTTTTCAGCTTAATTTTCATGATAAACAGTGGAGGTTCCTGGATCCTCGAAACGCCAGGGTTTATGGTTACAGTTTCCTTTCATTCCAATATCATCTGAATTCATTTGTTTTCTGTTATCTGTGAATACAATAAAGTATTGTTGAGATTACAGAGTGTGTTTCTTGCGTGTTGGTTGTTGTGGATTGGTTGTGTGTTGATTTCTTGCGTGAGTATTATTGCTGGTTGGTTGTGGATTGAGTTTGATTGCAGGTGATCGTATCAATTGGTATCAGAGCCAGAGTGGGGAATGGTAAAATCCAAAATGGAGAATAGGATGGATAGCGTAGAGAAGGAGATGAATACAGTAAAGGAAGACATAGGAACCTTAAAGATTGACATGGGTTGTGTGAAGGAATATTTGACAAAAATGAGGGAATTAATGCGCAAGACAGAAGAAAGAGAAGGAAGAAGAGACCAAGAAAGAGAGAAATCCTCTTCATCGGTAGAGAACCAGAACACCAGTAGAGATAAGGAACCAGATCGAGAAGATAGTGGGAAAGAGGAGAAAAAGAACACACGCAAGTTGGAGTTGCCTATCTTTAATGGCGAGAATCCGTTTGGATGGTCCTTCAGAGCAGATAGTTACTTGACCATCAACCGTTATCAGGAGACAGAAAGGGTGGAAGCAGCAGCAGTTTGCATGGAGGGGAGAGCTCTGAGCTGGTATCAATGGGTCGAATCCAGAGCACCATTTCAGTCGTGGGAAGCATTCAAAACCGCATTGATTGATCGTTTTCGACCATCATTTTAGGGATCTGCATATGAGGCTTTAGTAGCCTTGAAGCAAGACGGGACAGTCACAGAGTATAGGGAATAGTTTGAAGCCAACGTTGCGCCATTGAAGGATCTGGGTGAAGATCTGTTAAAGGGAATCTTTGCAAATGGGTTAAAGGAAGAAATAAAAGCAAAGTTGCGTTTATCTCAGCCAACTACATTGTTTGGGCTGATGGACCAAGCCCACAGGGTTGAGGAAAGGAATTAGGTGCTTGAAAAACAAAGGCCTAGGTCGTTCAAAAATCAAATGGGTAGAGGCGAGCCCTATTCACGGGTCAGCCCAAACCTGGAAGCCACGCACACTAACTGGTGGAACACCAGCGCGAAGCCCCCAGATCCCCTTTCGTTTTCGTCAAACTCCAACAAAGGACCTGAGCAAAGAGAGAAGTCGACTGAGTTTGTGGGGTCCATCAACTGGAACGACAACTTTCGACGACTCTCCGATGCCGAAATACAGTACAAATGAGAGCGTGGGCTGTGTTACCACTGTGACGAGAAATTTGGGCCAAACCATAGGTGTAAAAATAGATCTCTACAAGTGTTGCTACTCCTGGATGATGAAGATACAAACCCACTAGAAGTTGAGACAGAAAATGATGAGGAAGCCAATGGTGAATGTAAATCCTTAGCTCTTTCGATGAACTCCATTGTGGGTATTTCGTCGGGAAAAACTCTGAAGTTAAAAGGGCAGATTGGGAATGAGAGTGTGGTGGTGTTGGTGGATAGTGGGGCTTCCCACAATTTTGTTTCCCATGAGATTGTATAGAAGCTAGGGCTGAAGGTGGAAAAGGGAGGCCTTTTAGAGTAATGGTTGGGGATGGATGTACCATTCGAGGAGAAGGAATTTGTAAGGCGGTAAGGCTGAAACTCCAGGGGCTTGAGATCTAGCAGGAGTTTTTTCCGTTTGAATTAGGAGGTGCAGACGTTGTGTTGGGAATTACATGGTTGAGTAGTTTGGGGGATGTGAGTGCCAATTGGAAGAGACAAACGATGGAATTTGACTGGGAAGGAAAGAGGGTAAAACTGCGAGGGGATCCTCTACTGGTAAAGACTGAGGTCTCACTGGAAACTATGGTCAAGTCTTTGCATGCTGCGGGAACTGGCTACGTAGTGGAGTTTGGAGCCATAGGGCTAAAAGAAGAGCCAATGCAGGAGGAAACTGACCCTGGAATATTAGAGGTGATAGATAGTTACCCCCATCTGTTTGACCAGAATCTTAAACTTCCCCCCAATAGGGTCCATGACCATGCCATAGAAGTCCAACGAGGTTCCAAACCACCCAATATCCAGCCCTACAAATACCCGTACTTTCAGAAGAATGAAATCGAGAGGCTGGTTGGGGAAATGTTGACCGCCAGGATTATCTAGCCTAGTGTTAGCCCGTACGCTAGCCCTGTCCTATTAGTCAAAAAGAAATATGGGAGTTGGCGATTTTGTGTGGATTACCGGGCATTAAACGACATTACAATACCTGATAAATTCCCAATACCGACCATTAAAGAGTTACTTGATGAATTGGCCAGGGCAACGATCTTCACAAAATTGGATTTAAAGTCAGGATACCATCAAATTAGGGTGCGAGAGGTTGATGTTCCCAAGACAGCCTTTCGCACTCATGAGGGGCATTACGAGTTCTTTGTGATGCCTTTCGGACTCACTAATGCGCCCTCAACATTTCAAGCTTTAATGAACTTAGTGTTTAGGCCTGTCCTCCGTAAATTCATCTTGGTCTTCTTTAATGACATCCTTGTGTATAGCCCCAGCATCTCCACACACATCCAGCATTTACAACTAACATTTCAGATCTTGCAGGAACATCGGCTGGTTGTTAATAAGAAAAAATGCTCGTTTGGCCAATCTAAGCTGGAGTATTTGGGTCACCTGGTTTCGGAAAGTGGAGTAGAGGCAGATCCGAAAAAGATTGAGGCCATGGTGTCCTGGCCGTGACCTGTGAATGTGAAGGGATTGAGAGGATTTCTAAGGCTGACAGGTTATTACCGGAGATTCATAAAAGGGTATGGTTCAATCGCACAACCCCTCACTCAGCTACTGAAAAAAGACTCCTTCACTTGGGATGATTCGGCACAAGTGGCTTTTGATAGGCTCAAGGAAGCCATGACTACTGTTCCAGTTTTAGTAGTTCTAGATTTCACACTTCCGTTTGAAATTCAGACACACGCATCTGGAAGAGGTCTTGGGCTGTTTTGGTACAGCAGTCTCGACCTATAGCCTTCCTCAATAAGGCATTCTCCTCTACAGCCAAGCTAAAATCAGTTTACGAGCGAGAATGGATGGCCATTGTCTTTGCGGTCAAGAAATGGAGTCACTATTTGCTTGGTAGAAAATTCATAATTAAGACTGATCAGTGCAGCCTCCAGTTTTTAACAGACCAAAGATAAAAAACCCTAGAGCAACACAAATGGATGTCGAAGCTGATGGGTTTTACCTTTGAAATTCAGTACTATCCAGGGGCTTCCAACCGAGTAGTAGACGCTCTTTCAAGAAGGGAAGACGGGACTGAATTGGCCAACCTTACGGCCTTATCTGCGGTACAGTTTTTGGAGTATGAGGACATGGCATCGGAGGCACAAACAGATCTGAAACTCAGGGAAATCATACAGGACCTTCTCCTTGATTCTTCTAGTCGACCTAACTACCATCTCTACAGGGGCTGCCTGTTCTATAAGGACAAGCTGGTTATTCCAAAAGGGTCCAGATTTGTCTCCACATTACTGGCTGAGTTTCATTAGAGTCCTAGTGGAGGTCACTCGGGTTTCTTCAGAACATACAAGAGAGTCTCTTCGGTAGTTTATTGGGAGGGTATTCGGGGAGATATACAACGCTTTATTAAGGCCTGCACTACCTGTCAACTAAATAAACAATCATCATTAAAACCAGCCGGACTCCTCCAGCCCCTGCCCATTCCAAATCAGGTTTTTGAGGATCTCTCTATGGACTTTATCGGGGGACTGCCACGTTCAAAAGGAGTGGATACCATTTTTGTAGTCGTTGACTGCCTCTCCAAGTACAACCATTTTTTTAGTCTCGGTCACCCCTACAATGCAAAGGATGTGGCTGCCATATTTGTTAAAGAAGTAGTCAGGCTCCAGGGTTTCCCTAACTCCATTGTTTCTGACAGAGACAAACTTTTTATGAGTCAATTTTGGCAGGAATTGTTCAAGGCTGCCGGCATTGTTCTGAAATTTAGTTTGGCTTACCATCCACAGACAGATGGGCAAACGGAGGCGGTCAATAGGTGCCTCGAGGTATATCTCCGCTGTTTCTGCAGTTCTCAGCCACGACAGTGGCCTAAGTGGCTTACTTGGACAGAATACTGGTATAACACAACCTATCACAGCTCCATCCGAATGACTCCATTTAAGGCCCTCTATGGATGAGACCACCCCACCCTTTTAAAATTCACAGACTGCCCTTCAGCCGTGGAAGATATCAATGTCCAAATGATTGAAAGAAATTCCATGTTAAAGGAGCTTAAGGATAATTTAGCTATGGCTCAAGCTCACATGAAGCACAATGCTGACCTTCATCGGCGAGACGAGTGCTTCTAGCCTAGTGATTCAGTTTTTTTGAAGCTACAGCCCTACAGGTTTAAGTCCCTTGCCCGGAAATTGAATGAAAAACTCAGTCCCCGTTTCTATGGTCCCTACACTGTTTTGGAACGAATTGGACCAGTGGCTTTAAATTGGATCTGCCTCCCATAGCCCGTATTCATCCTGTCTTCCATATTTCTCAGCTCAAGAAGAGTTTACATCAATCGGTGCCCATCCAACCCCTTCCGGAATCACTCTCTGAAGACCTGGATTTATTGGTCCAGCCAGACGCTATTCTCTCTGTGCGTACTCTATTAGATGGGTCTAAGGAGGTTCTCATCAAATGACATAATTTACCTGAGTTTGAAGCCACCTGGGAACCATTTGAAGTGATTAAAATGCAGTTTCCTCAGTTTCACCCTGAGGACAAGGTGACTCTTCAAGGGGGGTGGTAGGTATTGATAAACCGGCAGTGCATAAAGTGTACACCCTTAAGGGGCGTAATAGACATTAAGGAGGTTGTTAAAGGGTAGGGTCCACAAATCACAGGTGTCATGGGTAGGAGTCTGTTAGGAGAATATGATTTGTGTGAGTAAGGGCAATTGTGGAAAGGGGATAGTATATAAACAAGTAGAGAAGTAGCAGTAGTTTTCAGCTTAATTTTCATGATAAACAGTGGAGGTTCCTGGATCCTCGAAACGCAAGGGTTTATGGTTACAGTTTCCTTTCATTCCAATATCATCTGAATTCATTTGTTTTTCTGTTATCTGATTAATACAAGTATTGCTGAGACTACAGAGTGTGTTTCTTGTGTGTTGGTTGTTGTCGATTGGTTGTGTGTTGATTTCCTGCGTGAGTATTATTGCTGGTTGGTTGTGGATTGAGTTTGATTGCAGGTGATTGTATCAAACAACTTCCTGGTAGGATCATTTGATTAGTAGGTCCAACAGTACAACTTAGTTGCCAAATATTCAATTAATATTGAAGATATAACTCCATTGCTTTAGGATCAATTATGCATATAGAATATATATGGGAAAGAATGACATAGTGCAAATTCCTCTCGAAATCCATATGGCATTACAAAAATGCCCAGGTGAGAATGCTGCTATATCTCCAACTTGTATTTATTTCGAATCTGTTGAATTTTTGAAATTTGGCCATGCCTAGAACTAGAATTTTGTGCAGAACAATTTAATCTCCAAGGAGAATTGAATATGGATTATCTGATAATTGAAAGGTTTTAAAGCTTTTATTTTATTTTATTTTTTTGTTTTTGCTTTCCCTTATGGGTTGCCTAAAATTTAATTCATCTTGTATATAATTTTTTCAAGAAAAAGTGAGCTGCATCTGTCAGCTACATGCATTATTTATCTTGCATATACACGGACAAGCCGCACATTTATATTCAATTTGGTCACTATACAATTGAATATACTACATACTCCAGAAGAGGAGATGGATGCCATGAAAAATATATACATAAATACATATATGCATAAACAATTATAATACCCTGAATCTTTTTTATCACCTTCGAAGAAAAATCTTACCCTCTGCATCATCATCCATGATTTGCAAAACTTCATGAGGAGGATGCAGCCAAACTTGCGGCTTCTTGAACTGGTGTCCCATTTGAGCCAACCTATCAGCAGCTCTATTGCCTTCCCTATATATATGAGTGACTAAGCAATTTTTAATCTCTGGTATGATTGATTTTATTTGACTAATATGCCTCTGCACTTCTGCACATTTAACCTGTCTTCTTTGCACAATAATATCAACTAATGTTTTTGCATCACCTTCGAGCCAAACATCGTTCCAACCATTTTCGAGTACCAATTCTAGGCCTCTTCTTAGTGCAGCCAATTCGGCAATGGTGCTTGTGGTTCTTCCTATGGATTCTGAATAACCAAGTAAAAATTCAGCCTTATGATTTCTGAAGACTCCTCCAATGCTGCCTTTGCCTGTTCCTCCTTTGCATGATCCATCAAAGTTTAATTTAGTCCACCCAAATTCAGGTTTCTTCCATGCAACTGGAATAGGTTCCTTGTGCCAATTCCTGATAAGTAATATATGAACTTGGTTTTGTACAAGTCTTTGGCATTTTGGGAAGTTAGTGGATAACATCATCTTTAGAAAATTATATGGAAACATATATTGCCAAAGATACAAAAACAAAAAATCTGTCTTTACAATGGAGAGACAGCAAAATTTTGGGAAGCAACCAGGAAGAGAAAACCTTCAAGGGAAATTTGAAAATATATTGTCAAAGGATGAACTGAAACCAGTGTTGTTAAGAACAACTTAAGATTATGAGAAATTATTTTCATCACGTTAATATATTATGAATAGAGATGGCTGGAGTCAAGAGAAAGCAAGGTAGTTAAATATAGAATATTGCAGCAACAAGGCAACCTTTTGATACCCAGATAATGAGAATTGCCAGAGAGCTTCCTTCAAGAACTCTAACAAGTTTTCTGATTAACAAGTTTTATACGGAAAGCTTGAGTGCATGAGTAAGTGTTTTAAAGAAAAAGTTGTATGAAAAGAAAGAGTGGAAAATTTTATAAGAATCGTTGACCTTTGAACACAAACTGTTAAAATAACCCATATATCGTTATCCACAGGAGAAAAAAGTATATTGGTAGTTTATCCTAAAACGTTGGAGGTTCATTAATTTTGAAATTGAGAAGAATGCGACATGGCCAAAACGGACTCATGACACACAAACATCTACTCATCTTTGATCCAACAAAGACCAAAGAAGATTGGTTTCACTACTACTGCAAAAATGATTTTGCCAAAAGTGATTTTACACCTACATATTTTACCTCTTTAAGACCTCAAAATATAATAGGCACCACTCTGTAAATTATTGGAATAAACATGGCTCCTTCAATAGACATGATTATCACACATTGATTGTAAAAATTGACTGATTGCATGGTTTGTCAAAGGGGCTCCGTTTTGACATGCGCAAATGAAATTCAATTGCGGATACACGGCAGTGCCGTAGAGCTACTGTCACAAATAAATTTACGTCCTTTAAAGCAAGTGAAAGAAAACAAAGAAAGAAGCAGATCAATTGCTTCGTAAAGATCTAAATTACTTTCAGAGGGTAATTGGTTGCTAGGAGTACAAGATGGGTAAAGATTTATCTACAACATATTCTTTGGCGATTGAGATGTGGCATGGCAACTTTTTTGTTGACCTTCTACATAGTGCTACTCTGCCTGACACTATGACAAATGCATAACTACAATGTCATGTTCCCCTAAATCTGTAACTTGTATCAACTTCTTGACAGTAACAAGATAGACTCTGCTTATTAAAAGCCTTGTTTTTTGCCGATGAGCCACAGCCAGTCCAGAGCAACCCCAGCAAATATGCCACCTAATAGACATAACACAAGAATATTTCCCAAGGCATTTTGCTCAGGTCCCTACGAAAACAACATCCCAATTACATTTTATTAGGAGCCAATGCGAAATTTTAGCTTCATTGCACAATTATGACAGAGCATGAAGTAAACTAACCTTGTAACCTTTGGGTGCTACTGTAAGGACACACACAGTTAGATAACCATTTGTGAGTCCCAAGAAGGAAGTGAGCATGATCATCCATCCCTGATCTGCATATTTTGCAGTGAAGTAGAACGCAGGAACTAGTAAGAAACGAGTGAGAATTGCAATCATAAGGCCCTTTCTTGATTCCAATTTCAGGCATTCCACAAGGGGAATGTATCTTGATATTAGATCCCACACATTGTATGAAGCGATTAGAACAAGTGGGTACCTGAAAGATCACCAGCTATGGCTTTTAGTCCTTTTTCAGTTCTTAATCAAATCAAGAATACAGCACAACAAAAATATATGCTGATGTGGTTAACAATTGCAGTTTCAATGAAAATGGAAACTGCTTCTGCAGTTAACATTGCTGCTTGGATAGAGACAATTCAACATTTTATGACAAAAAAAATTTAGATATTGAGGCAACTTCATCACATTGCTGCATTTATAAGCATAGAAGAGCAAGTATTAAACATAATGATAAACCTCAAATATAATATGATTGTGGATAATTGACTGTAGTGAAATTTTGTAACTCTTGTAAGGCATTAGGTAAAAGTTTGATAAGGGATTTGAGGTAGGCATGCAATCAAAAGACATGAAGAGACAGAAAGAAAACTTTTTTTCGATGCTTACTTCATTTAAAATCTACAAAAATAAAGTATACTCATCCAACAATTATTTGAAACTAAATAATTACTGTCAAGTAAACAAAAAGAGGTTGTTTTGCCATAGAAGACCACTTACCAAGTGTCGCCTAACTGATGATGTCCAGTATTTTCATATAAGAAACCAGGAAAAATGGACAATGTCAGCACATATATCAGAAACAGGTCAAGTGCATAATCTATATTCTGGAAGAATAGTTGCTTAACGCTCAATCGTTGCTGTTGCAAACCTTCATCTTCAGCCTGCAGGTATTCCAAAAGCTATTGTAGTGGCTTTCTATAAAATTCCTTATCATTCTGTATATAAGATAACAAGAAAGTTCACAAGAAGTGCAAACAACCTGGCCTACTTTTGTTTGGATTCCAGCAGCTGCAAGGTCAGATGAAACTGTTTTCGATCCTTCTAAGGCAGCCTTGGAGCGGAAGTACTTCACTATTGGCAGTTTAGGGAAGAGAAATGCATATAGCAGAATGCATAGAAACTCAAAGAAGGTGCATATTGCTAGAAATAACACTGCAAAAATGACAAAAAGATATTTATATAGCATCTGGAAAATTTATAATGACTCTAAATTTTATTTAGTAGAATGTAGTATCAAATTGGACCTCTCTTATATGGAAACTTATGTGCGGTAGTTTTGCTTGAACTTGCTTGCTAGTAAATTTAACACACAGAGTTTAAAGCATATGATGAACATTTCAGTTGTTCAAAAGCTAATTTTTATGGACTGCTAAAAGCAAAATGCAAAACTAATCATTGAATAATGAAAAATGAGTACAAACCGAAAATCACATACTAACTCCATTTCGAAGACCATTTTGATATTTTTCAAAGGCTGCCACTGTTATTAGCCTCAAAGCTGAGGTTAGAGCTCCTGATGCGGCCAAACCAGCTAGAAAAGACTGCAGAATAGAAAATCAAAGTGTACTATGATGGAAATTTCTCTTGAAAATGTATTTAGGACCGGTTTGAAAAAGAACATTCAAAAAACTGAGACAAGAATATCAACCTGCATGAATTCAGGACACATGAAGGATAAGTCACCAACCATTCCACCCTGAACATGGGCATCTGCAACTCCAAAACAAGCAACAATTGCACATATACCAAGAAAAGGTCCAACCCCTCCTTTACCTGACGTGGCTAAATCCAACTGCCTCAAAGCAATATCAGAAATCATTGGTGGGAACAGAAAAACTGTGAGATACAAATGGAATAGACTGGAAAAAGTAAAGAAAGAAGCCTCAGTAGAACTTACAAGAAGGAGAGCCAAAGTACTTGAAAAGAAAATAGTGTAACCAGCCAAGTTCCTCAGTCTAGTATCAATCCTGGATTCATTGTATGCTAGAATCGCGATTGTACCAAGCGCAAATGGTTGATAAACAAGGGTAAGTGCCCTTGTAGGATGGTATTTCTTCAAAGAGAGTCATCAAACCAGGAATCAGGCACCTAGGACTAAACAATACATTTTTCTAAATTTGAAAGAAGTCCAAGTTCGAAAAAGAAGAAGCAACAATTATTCAATTCTTAACCAAATAAATTCATAGAAGTCTTGATGTACTACCTACCTCAAACAAGTTGCCATAGTAATCTCCTATTGTTAGCATACTGTTCCATGAGACAAGGGACCCTAGCCCAAGAATCCAACAAACTGCCATTGCTTTATACTTTCCCTGGTTAATGCAGAAATAGAATGAACATCATATTTAACTTCACTAAATGAAAGTAATTTCACATTTTTTATCATCAAAAAATCAAACACAATTTCACCACAAACCTCAAGCCTTGCTGGCGTCTCAGTTTCAATAGCAATAGTCATGGTTACTCCCTATAATATCATTCATCCAAGGTTAGTAATGTAACCATATAGACTCTAATAATAAGTATCCAAGTTCTGACTCCTTACACTGGAGTTGACTTAATCTTATCGAATGCTCTATCAAAAACATATTACAGACATGCAAAAGCAAAACTATCATAACTTATCACAGCATGATTACATTGAAAATGATACACTACAACTGAGAAATATGCAAAACTAACACACAAGGAACCAAAATGCTCACTTGCTCTGGATTGGTGACTAAAAGCGGCTTCGAAGAACAACAATATCAAACACTGATACAACTAGTTTGAGAACAGAGTAGATTAGTTTATATAATACTATTGAGAACACCACACTAACATGGGAACACGGAAAAACATTAAAAACAGAAAGAGAAGGGATGATTATGATGACTTACCTTTATTCTTCAAAGGATGGGTGGAACTACAAGTGTGAATGCAGAAATGAGCGCAGATACTAATAGTTTAAAGGAAAAGGTTAAAGATTCCTGAAAATTGGTTGGTTGATGTAACGATTGATAGTTAAGACCGAACAAGAAAGGAGGAAAAATGAAAAAAGGGAAAGAGTATCAAAAGAATCTTGGAGGAAGACTATGACTTTCAACGCTTACATATACAAATATACTAGTCAAGTAATGCTGCCTGGTTAAATTTTATCTGAATCTAAGGCCAAGAACATTGTTTCTGGGTAAGAAATTTTTTGGCAGTTAGTGATATAATTGTTAAGAGTAAGGGTGATCTAATTAGTTAGGTTAATAATGTGGGAAAAGATGTCCAATCCAATCCATTATCCATGATTCCATGGCATAAAAATAGAGGGAAAGGCCAATTGGAACAAACAAACAAAGTTGTCAGTCGGTCTGATAGCTGTATTTACTATTTTCAACACAATTTTAGAAATTTGCATTAATGATCAAATCTGGCAATAAGCAAAATTAGAGATGGTGATTTCAATTTTCAGGTCTGATTCCGAACTGAGCTGGATAGAATTCTTATCCTGTATCTGTATGAACTATGAATGCAAATCCAAATCTTATTTTAAGTTTTTAATTTTTGAGCCACATAAAAAATTATGAACCTTGGAATGCGTATAATAAAGTATATACATGGATAATAATGAAGTCCAGATTTCGTACCAAAAGGAAAGGGTACTCCAATATTGCTGCTAAAAAATCCAACCCATTGAGGGGTGGACCTATGTTTTAAAACCGGATCGAACTAGTCGATTTAACCGGTTCGATCGAGACCCAGTTGTGTGTCCAATCCAGGTTTATATAAAACTCGTTTATACTTAAAAAGCCGCTTTAACTCGCCAATAGATCGGGTGAACAGTGTAAACCATCCGATCCAATCGGACTACCTGATAAACCGATTCACTATTTCACAAGTAAAAAAAGCCCTAAATTTAATCATTTTTCAGTTTCTCCATGCAACCACTCTCTGAAATTCGTAGCCACTCTTTTAAATCACCCCTCAATCTCAATCAACTCCGCTCTCTGAAGTATGAAATCGCAACCATTGTCTTAATCATAACTCCACTCTCTAAAATTGACGACACCTCCCTCCCTCGTTGAAAATCAACGACAACACTTCCCTCCTTTCTCGACGACGATGACGACACCTCCCTCCTTGCTCGACCTCGATGACGATGCCTCCCTCCTTGCTCGACAACGACGATGACGCCTCCTTCCTTGCTCGACGACAACAACGCCTCCCTCCCTCACTGGAAATCGACGACGACGACAATTGAAGGTACATCTGGTTTATTTGATTCTCTTTTTCTGGATTCAGAAGTATTGTTTTGATTATTTGATTGGAAGTTTTGTTTTGATTATAATGCTTGGTTTATTTGATTGGAAGTTGATTTTTTCTTTTTTTGGCAGAATCCTCCAGATTTTGAAGTTTTGTTTTGATTATTTGATTGGAAGTTGCAGAATTATTTTACTCGAATCTGGAAGATAATTTGAAGGTACTCAGATTATTTGTGTTTTCTCTCTTTGGTTGAATAACTCAGATGTGCCCAATCCTGAGAATAAAGAGATATAGTGCTTAAATTAAAAGTTAAGGTGCCTTTTGTAATAGCATTCTGTTTCCGCATTTCAGGCATGTTGTAATCTACAAAAAAATTTGTCAAGTATAAATTTTTGGTGGAGCTATAACATATTAAATTGTATGTTGGGATTGTTGGTAAATCATGTTTGGATTATTATTGAATTTGAATCATGTTGGTGCAGTAATTAAGTAGTTATTGAAAATTTGAAACTTGTTCAAAAATGAAAAATCTGGATTTTTTTGGAAGTGTTGACGTCAACAAAATGACATCATCGGTCCAACCGATCGATCCAATCGGTTGGACCGATCGACCCGTGACCCGGGCAGTAGAACGAGTTGCCCTTCGGTCTGAGTTTAAAAACAATGGGGCGGACTCGTAGTGTGGTGTGTAATCACGTGTATAATGTTTTTTATATTATTAAAATGGATATGATTGGTGGAGGGTTGAGTGTAAAGTTGAGTTGGAAGTTTACAAAAGACTGCAATCTTAGCTGGGAAGTGTGGTATGGTATGGCTTGCTGTCCGGGAATTTTTTTTATTAATATATTACAAATGAAAAATACTATCCTTACAAAGATCCATACAAAGAGGGTTACAAAGTGACATCATCCAGAAAAAAAAAATAAAGAAAAAACGAAAAAAAAGAGAGAGACAGAGAGAGAAAGAGAGGGTGTGGATTGTCTTTATATGCCTCATTTATATGTGTCTTGTAAAACTAGCATTACTTATTACAAATATATCTCAATCTCACTTAATATTTTCTTATACAAAATAAAAACAAAGAACCCCTTGTCAAATATTAGCAACGTTATATATCTCAAATATAAGGTGGGAGAGGACAAAACTTAAAATAACTTTGAAACAAATAAATGAATTCAATCCCAAAGGATTGATTGGCCGCTGGTCAAGAAGGTTTTGATTTTTTCGTTGATTTTTTTAGTTCAAATTACCTTGAAGTCACCTATTACATATTTATAATTTATTTTAAAATATTAAATTTGTAAGATGTTTAATAGATCTTGAAGATTAGTTAAGATATTTTTTTAGTTCAAATCATTTTGAAGTCACCTATTACATATTTATAATTTATTTTTTAAAATATTAATTTATAAAATGTTTAATAGATTTTAAAGATTAGTTAAGGTATGACAAACGGATCTGAATATTTTGATCATTAAATAATAAATAAATTCATAATGACAAAAATTGATATATGAAATTATTTTAAGTACTTTCGTCTCGGGCTGAGAGGAGTTACAAAGACGCAATGATGAATGTCCTTTCTTAACTTGCCTGAATAGCAAACACAATTTAATATTAAATGCAAAAGCTTCAACATCAAGTTCATTATTTTATAATTTTCTAAATTAAAGTTTACACAAGACGTTAAAGATTCATGGAAGATCACAACTTGATGCTGGAGACCCTTTTTTAAGATAAGGTTCTTTCTTTAAAGCTAAATTTTATTTTATTTTTTCAACGGTTGATACTTGTCTAAATATTTATATGATGATAATAATAAGGTCAACCATCTTTGTCGTGACCATTATTTAATCAAAAGAAAAAAAAAATATTAAAACATATTTGATCATTTGCGTGAAGATACTTATATGATATTATGTTATTGATGAGAATCAAATCTTCATAATAATGACTTATATGATGATAATAATAAGGTCAACCATCTTTGTCGTGACCCATTATTTAATCAAAAGATAAAAAAATATTAAAAACATATTTGATCACTTACGTGAAGATACTTATATGATATTATGTTATTGATGAGAATCAAATCTTCATAATAATGACTTATATGATGATAATAATAAGGTCAACCATCTTTGTCGTGACCTATTATTTAATCAAAAGATAAAAAATATTAAAAACATATTTGATCACTTGCGTGAAGAGCTTATATGATATTATGTTATTGATGAGAATCAAATCTCATAATAAGACAATGGAATTAATTTGTTGAAATTGTGCACATGCCACATTGGAATTATTATTTGTACTAATAAATTAACTGTTCATAATAATTGATTACTATTCTAATCAAACTGTCTTTACCTACCATATGTCTCGATAACTTAAAATAAGGTCCAACTTGAAAGCAGCCTGCTTACGTGGAGCCACTATACGGACAGTGCAGTTACAGCCAATGAGATATTCAGGTCAATTCATGTGCCATTCAATTTAAACAATTATAATAAAACTAAAACAAAAATAAATATCTAATTACATTCAGAGGATCATAGTTACAAGAATCCAACAAGGTTGAGGATTGTTTTGATCTGTGACTGTATCAATTCTTACAGTATTAAAAGCTTTGTTTACCAATGAGCCACAGCCAGTCAAGAGCAACTCCAGCAAATATGCCACCTAATAGACAGAACACGAGTATATTCCCCAATGCATTTTGCTCAGGTCCTACAAACCAGATTCCAATTACATTTTATTTGGAGGAATTGGAAATTTTAGATTCATTGCACATTTAGGATGGAGTGTGAAGTAAACTAACCTTGTAACCTTTGGGTGCTATTGTAAGGACACACACAGTTAGATAACCATTTGTGGCCTAAGAAGGAAGTGAGTGTGACATCCATCCCTGATCTGCATATTTTGCAGTGAAGTAGAATGCAGGAACAAGTAAGAAAACGAGCCAGAATTGCAATCATAAGGCCCTTTCTGGACTCCAACTTCAGACTTCTACTAGAGGGATGTATCTTGATATCAGATCACACACATTGTATGATGCGACAAGGACAAGCGGGTACCTAAAGGACCACCAGCCATGTGAAAATATCTCTGTAAAATTGTTTAAAATATTCCATAATTCCAACAAGAGGATAATGGATTCTACATTTGCTTCTAGTCCTTCCAATTCTTGAACAAAATTAGAATACATCACCAGCAAAGTTAAGCCGATTGATTTATAAAATTTTGGAAGTTTCAAATCGAATGAAGACGCTATAGAAGAACACTTACCAGGTGTCGCCTAATTGGTGATGTCCAGTATCTTCATATAAGAAGCCAGGAAAAAATGGACAATGTCAGCACATATATCAGAAACAAGTCAAGTGCGTAATATATTTTGGAAGAATAGTTGCTTATTGCTCAACCGTTCCTTTGCATAGCTTCACCTACGTCCTACAAGAATTCCAAAAGCTATTATTGCTTTGTATCTGAAAACTTCTTCAAACATTGAGTACATAAAATTATAATAAACTTCATGAAAATTGGAAAAATACTTGATCTGGTTTTGTTTGGATTCCGCAGCTGCGAGATCAGCTGAAACTGTTTTTGATCTTCTGAGGCAGCTTTGGCACGGAAATACTTCACAATTGGCAGTTTAGGGAAGGAATATGCATATAGCAGAATGCATAGAAACTCAAAGAACGTGCATATTCCTAGAAATAACACTGCAAAAACGATGAATAAGAAATTAATGGGATCTCTTAGATACACAAATACAGAAGGGCTTGTCTAAACTTGTTTACTAGTAAAATTAGTACACATAGCGTAACGTGTAAGTTACCCATCTAAATCCACATTCACTTCGCACTATATATATCAACAGATGACTAGTATAGAATGTGAAGAAACTGAGTTTTGGGTACTGGTAACCCGAAAAAAAAAAAAAGCTACATACTAACTCCATTGCGAAGACCATTGTGATGATTTTCAAATGCTGCCACTGTTACTAGCCTCAAAGCAGAGGTTAAAGCTCCTGATGCAGCCATGCCAGCTAAATAGGACTGTAAAACAGAAAATCTCTTGAGAAGCTATTTAAAAACAATGTGTCAAAGAACAATTCAAAAAATTCAAGAAGTATATCAACCTGCATGAATTCAGGGCACATGAAGGATAAATCACCAACCATTCCACCTTCAACATGGGCATCTGCAACTCCAAAAATAACAACAATGGCACATATACCAAGAAAAGGTCCAAGTCCTCCCTTCCTGATGTGGCTAAATCCAACTGCCACAGAGTGACGGTGACTTAAGATCATTCATATTGAAAAACATTAATAGGAGTAGAAGAAGAAGAGATAAAATAAGACAAGCAGAAAATTATAGAAAGAAACATCAGAGATACTTACAAGAATGAGTGCCAAAGTACTTGCAAAGAAAAGAGCATAACCAGCTAAGTTCCTCCGTCAGTTTAATCCTCGACTCATTGTATGCTAGTATCGCCATTGTCCCAAGCGCAAATGATTCAAAACAAGGGTAAGTGCCCTTGTAGGATGGTATTTTCAAGGGAATGAAAAGCATCAGCATACTCGAATGAATTCATAAACCAAATCAATTCATATGTCTTAATGAATTCGCACTTTTTCCCACATAAAAGTCATCCAACAATGAATTCAGCATCTTTCAGAAGGCTATAACAAAAAGGAACATTTAGGTCATCGGTGGCTGCAAAAAGGTGTGATTATTACCATGAGATACCTACCTTGAACAATTTGCCGTAGTAATCTCCTATTGTGAGCATACTGTTCCATGAGACAAGGCACCTAGCCCAAGAATCCAACAAATTGCCTGCTTATACTTTCCTGGTTAGTGCAGAAATTAAATTAATTAACACCACACTTAACATCTTCTAAATGGAGGCAATTTCACCATTTTCTGCATCAACAAATCAACTACAGATCGAACACAAACCTCAAGCCTTTGGAGTATTACTCCAATGTCATAGTCATGGCCTCCCTTCAATATTTGTTAATCAAAAGTTAGTACTTCAATATTTAGTCTACAAGAGTTTTGACTCCTGAAATGTATCAAAACTCTATCCAATGAAAGAAAATCTTCAGGAAATATGAAAAGTGAAGATCTAAGTTTATGTATTAGAGAACACCAGAAATAATGAAGCAAAAAAAACATGGTAACATGAATTTATAGACTGGAAATGAGAAAAAGCTAAAAGTCATTTTAAACATTTAGAGGAGAAGGATGAACTTACTTTTGTTTCTTCAATGAAGGGGTTTGGAGTGTGAACTGCAGAGTATGGACCAAAACTGGAGTATGTTAATGAAAAGGAAAGGAAAAGGAAGTAATTGGGTTTGACGATAGCGAAGACAGAGAAATGATGGAGCAAAATATGGCAAGAGTACAAAAAAAATCTCGGTGGAATACGATGAGTTTGAAACTTACATATATTTATATACAGTTGCATTAGTCCAAGGCAACTAGGCAAGAAACATTGGCTTTGTTTGGTTCAAAATTTGGGGGTTTTGGGAAAAGTTTTTTGAAAAAAGTTAAAAAAAAAGTTGAATTGGGTGGGTATTACGAGGTAGGATTGATAAATTAATAAAATACCCCATATATTTGTTTTTTTACAAAAATACTCCTATAATAAAACATTAAAAGTTAACAAAAAACACCCCTAACCTACCCTCAAATACCCCAGCCGGCCACCTTACGAGGTAGAATTGATAAATTAATAAAATAACCCCTATGTTGTTTTTTACAAAATACTCCTATAATAAAACATTAAAAGTTAACAAAAACCCCTAACCATACCCTGAAATACCCCCAGCCGGCCACCACCACCGGAGGTGGCCGGAGTCGTCTTATCGGCGCATGACCGGCTGGATCTTGCCGGTCATGCGTCGCTATGGCCTTTTCCGGCTAGATCTACTGCCAGATCTGGCCGTATTTGCTCTCAACGGCGCACTACCAGCCAGATTCAGCCGATAGTGTGCCATCCTACCAGATTCCGGCCATTTTTTGGTGGTAGTGGCCGGAATCTGGTAAATGTGGATTGTTGGGGTGTTTTTGTAATTTTAAAAAAATATTTAGGGGTATTTAATTAAATTAACAAATTTAGAGGGTTTAAAAAAAATTGAATAATATTAAAAGTAGTATTCCCAAAAATGAGAGTTTTTAGGTATTTTACTGTTTAACTTTTTAGGAAATACTAAGAGTAGTATTCCCAATTTTGAACCAAACGAAGCCATTGTTTTTGCAAAGAATCCTCTTGGTACAAACTATTTCTTATATATAATATATGTCACGACGATTTTTTAAGTGTAACCGCTAATATCTCCATAGAAGCAAATTTTACTGCGGGAGAACGACATTTTCCCACCCAAGGTTTGGCGAAACAACACTTTCCCACGCATCAAGTTTCAAAATGACACTTGCTCACCCTTCTTTAGGTTCTATTATGTTTTCCGTTAATATTTTATTGAAAAGACAAAAATACCCTTAAATGTTTTACTTTATAAATTTTTTATTATTTTTTAATTAGCCAAAAAGTCAAATATTAAAAAGTCAAAAAAGAAAAAATAGTTAATCCCACCTAAAAAGTTATGAGTAATGCTATAAAATTGTTTAAAGTTAAATAATCTTAATATTTATTTATAATGTCATCAAAATTTCATCACTATTATTTATAATATTTTTCATTTTTATTATTTAACATAAAAAATCAAAATTCCTAATTAATTAAATAAATAAAGAAAAAAATGTATCTTTATACTTGGACTAATAAATAATCGAATAAAAACTTTGACTTTAACTTAACTAAATTTTAATTTATAATAAACTATTTAAAGGTATTTTCATTTTTTCAGTCAAATATTAACAGAAAACACTAACAGAACTAGGGGTGTTCGGTTCTGGGTACCCTGCACTTTTTGAAGGAACCAGAACCGGAACCGGAACCGACGGTTCCTTGAAATTTGGAACCAGAACCGGAACCGACGGTTCCGGTTCCTAGGTACCCAGAACCAGAACCTGTAACAATGGTTCCGATTATGGTTCTGGGTACCCTGTAAAATTACATGACCCCCCAAAAGTTTTTAAAATGGTAAAAAAACTCTTAAAAACTTACAAATACACCCCCCACTTGGCACTTGTTAACAAAAATAAAATTGCAATTTATAAATTTAAAATTTAAATTACAAACTCCATTACTTTGTAGAGGTAGATTCTCAAAAGTCAAACCAACTTACTTTAAATGTTATGAAATATAAATATAAATGTATTCACATTACTTTTTTTACAAAAGTTTTTATTAATCCCCCTAATCTTTAATTTTATTTTATATTAGTCTCGGTTCTTGGTTCCTGGTTCTGGTTCCGGTTCCTAACTACAGGAACCGAAACTGAAACCGCACAGTAACGGTTCCAAAAATTTGGAATCGGAACCTACCCATTAACGACTGGTTCTGGGTAGGAATCGGAATCAAACCTAGGGTACTTGCCAGTTCTGGTTCCAATCGGTTCTTTTGAACACCCCTAAACAGAATATAATAATTGATGGAAAAGTGTCATTTTGAAACTTAATGGGTGGGAAAGGTTGTTTCATCAAACCTTGGGTGGGAAAATTCGTTCTCCCTTTTACTGCGGAATCATGTGTCAAAAGGTTGCCCAATTGGTGGCATAGAATTAGAGGTCAAATCGAATAAGTTTAATGATAACTCTGGCACGCAAAGTAAGGATAATTTTCAGGGGTGAATCCAATGGAATTTGTGATCATGTATGTATGAACGCAGATCCAGAGTTTTCAAAGATTAGAATAGATGTCAGCCTCGGTCTCAGTTTCAGTCTCACCGATGATGTTAATATTGAAATGGGAGATGGTTGTGCTGTCAAATAAAAGGTTCACGACAAAGTAAACTAAAATCGCTGGCGTAGCTGGATATTATTTTTATTTTTATGGTTTCTCTTAAATTATGGGAGAATAATCTTAGCAACCAATTCAATAATCACAACTTTGAATTCCTTTTTAGGATGTCTTTGGTTGGGGATAATTCTCCGTTATTAAGATAATACCATCTTATATTACTTGATTATCACATTACAATTCTAGTAATTTTTCAAAATTAATAGTAATTGTTGTTGGTTATACATAAGAGATAATATGATTATCTCAATTTTCTTAAGTATTTTAAGATTACTTGATAATATTAATTTTATTATAATTTTACCCCTTATTAATAAAATTTTAAGACAGTAATGCTTTGTTATCTAAATAATTTACAATAAATCTATGGACAATTTTAACTATATACTCAAGATTTTTTTAAAAGAATTACTCTAGTATTTCAACGAAATTACCTAAGCCACCTAAGAGAACCGTCGACCACCACCGTCAACTATCACCGACAATCATCTAAATGATGCATGACTTGCCGAATCTGGCCTTTTCAACAAATATTTAGGAAAGAAAAAAGGCACTTTGAGTTGAAAGAAATTTTCAAAAAGATTGTAAAAACTCGAGTTGTAAGAGTCTAATCTTGTAAGGGTCCCATCTCGCACGAATCCCGCCTTGCACGAGTAAGGTGTAACGATATTAACCTTGCTTGATATTTTATAGGGGTTATAATGATATTTTACAAATAGATTATATGTAAACTACCCATTTGACCCATATAAAGTATCAAAAAAGTCCACTCGAGTGAGACTAATATCATTATGCCCTACTCGTGCATTGCAAGGGTCTAGTCGCACGAATTTGTTCATCAGTTTTCTAGAAGCCATTTGTCAACCTAATTTTAGTTAACACAAACTATATATATATATTGTATTTTGTTACATTAAATATATATTCTACATTTTATATATCTTTTAACACTATATTCTTTCAAAAATTTAACTAAAAAACTATAATATTCTACATTTCAATATTAAATTAAAAACTTTTTCTCATTTTCATGGAAACAATTGTATAAATGTGATCAAGTGTGGAAGATAAAAGTAGAAGTGTCCTAAAATCTTATGAGAGGTCTTACGTACAAAGTCATTTAAAAATTGATTATTTTTTAATTTGACTTTTTAAAAAAGGTTAGCTAAGTAAATTTTTTCTTAAATAAAATTACTTAGGAAGACTTATATAATTTCTTAAAAAATATTTCATACTACTATAAACCCTAATTTCTGTTTTACAAATCAAATCTATATTAATACTAGTCTTGAAATAAATTTGATTTTTTTAATGGATGTGTACAATATTTGAATCAATGAAAGAAAAATTATAGAATGAGAAGGATTGAAGACAAGAAATAAATTATAATTTCATTTTTGTCAATTTTTTTTTTTTTAATAATTAAAACTTTGATAGATATGCAATCAAATGATTCAATTTCAATAGATATGCAATCCATTATGAAGAAGAGGATGGAAAACAATTAAATAAAAAGACAAAGATATGAGTTAAAAAAAAAAGAGTTAAAATCATGTATAATATTATGTCAATTCTCTTTATTTACACAATTCTCGTTTTACGTTGATATATTTGTTTGGTATTAATGTGTGTTAAAAAATGATTTGAATTATGCTGATTTTTTAAAATTTTCTAGTTAATTATATATAATTGCCTTAATTTTATTTTATATCAAATTATAAATTGATCTAGGTAACATTCATTTTATCATTCACATTAAGTGCATAACTCTATTTTTTTTTCATTAATAATTATCTTATATCATTGAATTTTAGCTATCATATTTTTTTTCTTATATTTAACTTATTCTAATAAAAAAAAATCTAGCCCAGTCTAAGAAACTTTTTTGGCTACGCCCTTCATGGCTTTGCCCTTAATGATTTGTAATATTAAAACATCCAAAGTTATTGTTAATAACAAAATATTCCCCTGATGTTGGTATGCCACTCTACTAATTTCTCTAATTAATTACGTTCTTTTTATTATCTTTAGTCGTGGAGCTAGGAATTCAATAGAGGGGAATGGGGATGAAACTCAAAAAATAATATAGTTTAAACGGAGATTATCAATTTTATTAATAAGAAAAAAAGGTCACAAGTTTCGAAACATGATAAAAATAGTAATTACCACTACCAGCCTAATTTCGTTAAACTTAAATGGATTTAACGTGGTTTTTGTAACTTCAATATTTAACATATAAAAAAATAAAAAATATTTAAATATTGAATTATACTACACTTCGCAACTGATATCCTGAAATTTTCATCCAAACTAAAGTGTCAACTTACCTAATTTTGATGTGTAAATGAAGAATCAAGGTGATAAATGATATGTAACTTAATAAGATATGACACGCATACAAAATAAACACAGTTTAAATACAAAGAATAAAGATAGAAGAGGTGGCCAGATCTAGCAAATACCGACACACCACTTGGCACTTGTTTTGCTTGACCTCGCACAACCCATTACACAAAAAAGAAGTAATTGGTGTTGAAAAAATAAAAAAACAATTTGATTTTTATATGGGAAATTGGCCCATTTTGTGGATAGATTCAAAATCCAATTTGAATAACTGGATTTGCATTTGCAAGTTGTGATAAATATTCAATAAATAAAAAAATTAAATTGAATTAAAATTAGAGTTAAGAAGATATTAGCATTTGAGGCATGATGGATTAACAAAAAATCTCCCTGAGGTTTATGAAATAACAAAAATCCATCTGCTATTAATTAGGTGTTAAAATAAATGGTAAGATGACAATTTGCTATATATTCATTAGCTCTTAGTAGTTTAGTTCTATGGCTTCACTAATAGTTTACTAACGGCTAGACAATTTTTCTTATTTTTGAAACCTTACGGAGATGTTTGTTATTTAATCATACTTTAACGGTATGTCATTCTAGAGTTGTAAACTTGAAAGGAATCATTGGGTTCATGCTTGAGTGCTTGCTTTTAAAAGCTGATAAAATACTTATGTATAAAATGAGAAAATTAATTTAAACCCTTCAAGGTATACCATAATCCATAAACCCCCTCTCATTTTGGAAATAACTGTGAACCCTCTGCTATTTGTTTGCTTGTTTGTTAGACCATCTTTAACCCATTGCACCAAATTGATGCAAGTTTGTGTGAAACCACTATTGCATCTCCAACCCATTATACTAAAAAGAATATTCTTTTTCTTTTTCTTTTTCTTTTATTGTAATAATCAACAATTAATCTATTTCACTTATTATTTTTGTATATATTAATTAATTATTAGAAATGATATTTTTATTAAATAATAATTACTTTGAAAATTATACTAATTTAATAAAATTAAGCAATTATTTAATCAAATAAACATTACATTTAATATAGAAAAACATTACATCTAATATAAAATGATAAAAAAATAAAATAATAAATAACAACAACAAAACAAAAGTAAAATTCCATATTGATAGTAATTTAATTTTCCGAATTAGTATATTCTTTCTACAAATGATCAATTAATGCATTTCGAAGAGCATAATGAGCCTCTATATCCATGATTTGTCTATGTCGAGCAAATTTTTTTTGAAATCGGACATTTTCATCTACGACAATTTCAACTTCGAGAGTTGACGCTTACATCTGATTCTCAATCGATGTATCAGCATTACGATCATCCTCGATTATTATGTTGTGTATAATAATACACGCAGTCATTATATCATGTAATACATTTTTTTCCCAAAAACATGTCGGTCCTGCCACAATTGCAAACCGCGATTGGAGAACTCCAAACGCACTTTCCACATCTTTTCTACATCCTTCTTGTTTCATTGCAAATAATTTTTTTTTGAGACCACGTGGATCGTGAATAGTTTACAGGAGAGTAGACCACTTTGGCTATATACCATCAGCTAAATAATAACCCATATTATACTATTTTCCTTGAATAATATAATGAGCGAGAGGAGCAATATCTTGAGCTAGGTTAGCAAACAGATGAAATGCCTCCAACACATTAATGTCATTGTTGGAACCTGGCAAACAAAAAAATGCACGCCATATCCAAAAATCATAATCAGCTACAGTCTCGAGAATAATAGTTGGGGATCCACTACGAACAACATATTGCCCTGCCCAAGCCGTTGGACAATTTTTCCAATATTTTGATGATTTTAGAGGATCTGAAACTAATCTACCAGAATACTAAATTGTTATTTTAGTTTATGTTGTATTTTCTTTTAATTTTAGTGTTTTTAAATTATTTTGAGTTATTGTAGTTTAATATTTGCATTGAATAAAATTTTGTTTTTAATTTTTCATCATTTTTTGAATTATATAATTATTATGAATTTATTATTATAAATAATAATTAAATTAACTTAAATACAAATAACAAAAATAAAAAAAATAAAATTTTTTTTTTATACTGTTTGAATAGTGTCACACCGAATTGGTGTGCATGAACAGTGCTACACCAAATTTGGCGTGGCATTGTACATTGACACCAAATTGGTGCAATGTTTGGAGTTGGGTTAGAGGCATTTTTCACGTCATTTTGGTTTTTTTACACCAAAATAGCGCTGGGTTGGAGATGCCCTTAAAGTTACCAAACCTTGACATTTGACATGGGTATGTTGACGAGCACAAATTACGAAGGACTTAATCACGGTCCAAAAACCGTGGAGAGAATTCTTTCCATTGGCTTCCTTGACACTTTTTTTTTCTATGAACGAAATTCGTTCTTCACAGTTAATGTTTGTCAAGGTCATTTTTTCTGTGGTTTGAGTTTAGGGTTTAGGGTATGCATATTATAAATTTGATTGTGACTAAGAGGTAGAAAGAGTGCATGATACAATTCTTAGTGATAGTTTGTTTAAAGAAGTTCCTTAAACATTTGTGGAATGGGTTGATTGTGTTCGTTAAAGGTAATGTTATTTGTACAAACTCTCGTACAAAGAAAATTTGTATAAACTGAAGTGACACGTCAAGTTTGTACAAAGAAAATTTGTATAAACTGACGTGGCACATCACATGACATGCCACGTGGCATTGATGACCACATAACTTAATGTCACATTAATGTCATGTAGACTCTTATGTTACGTGGCACTCACTTGGTGTGCCACGTTAGTTTGTACAAACTCTCTTTGTGCGAGAGTTTGTACAAATAGTTTTACCCATTCGTTAAAGCTTGCTGGAATGGTCATTCAACATCAACACAATATCAAGCACAAAAGACATAATGTAAAGCACCCTAGAGATTTTTATATGGTTCAACTAAAAACCATTTTAGCCTACATCCATGGGACCAAGTCTAGATTAAGCAAATCCATTATAGCGAACACGTTCCAAGTCAATACAAAATTGAAATTAAGTACAACAATTATAAATAACTTCCTGTTCTACAAGACTCAAACTCCACCCTCTGATTACTCAAACGTTCTGCTATAGATTGATTAAGTCCAAGAAACCACCTGGACAGCTTGAGCTCCACTCAAGCCTCAATGTCTGAAATCTACTTTCAGCTCCACAACTTGATCTTCCTTCAAGCTTTCAAAAAAGAAACCACATTCCAACAAACACTCAATAACAAGATAAGTTCATCAAAATATTGAGTAATAAACAATATAAGGAACCTGACCAAATGAACAAATTCTATAAGAAATTTCAGAGAACAAATAATGGAAATTCAGGTTCAAAGAGCAAGGAAGAAGAAGAAGAGATTATATAGTCCCTGCTCAACAAATCTCTAGTACACACAGCCAACAATGTCTAACAACTTGTTGGACCATTTTAGGATAGATACAACAACTTTGTTAGACCACTTCTGAAAAGGCACTAACAACTTTGCTAGACCACCTCTGAAAAGACAAACACTTGTAAATGGACCTTTCACATAGATTTCATAAATGGAAAATATCCTAACAAGTAATGAAAACACGACACCTGTACTAAAAGATTCGTTACAGAAAATGTATACACAACTGAGTGAAATGGGCACACATATTTGCAATATATCACAACCAAGGAAATGTGCACACATATTAACAATATGTTAGGACATGTGTAAACTACAGACATGATTATATTTAAACAAATAAATGTGCAAACATCATAAATGAATGTGCACAAACATACTTCATAAGTTGACAAAAACTTTGTCAAACTTATGAACGAAGCACAATCTTCATCAAAAGAACAACACAAACATGTCTCAGACAAGGTTAGCATTACAAGAACAGAGACAAGAAAGAAACAAAAGAAAAACACAAAGACATATCTTCATGAAACCATCATCACCACAAAGCAAAAACACAAAGACAGGAAAGCAAAATTAAAAAAAAAAAAAAAAAAATCAATTCTAAGGGAAAACACATAAACAGTTCAACATAGAAGTAATTAAAAAAAAATTAATAATAACCAAACTCCCTCTGAGACAAAGAAACTCCCCCTAAGCGTCAAACCACTTCACACTCCAACATCATCAAAAACTCAACATAACAAACAGTTTTAAACAAAATATAACACCAACTACTCCCACACTTTGTGCATAAGGTTTAAACCAAACCTCATCGTCGATTGGACCTTCAGGTAGGTAGTTTTCCTCTTGAAGCTCACCTCTTGATTCTTTTGCCTCTCAGAGAAGTAGAGGATTGTTGTGGAGTTGTGACAGGTCCTAACAAATATTCAAACAATAAAGTGAACTGTTTTCTCATCGGGTGAGAAAGTACAACAATGTTTGGATAACAAATGATTACTTGATTTTCATTGATAAGTTTCGGCTGCATAAATAAGCAAAGCCACTTACATTAAAACCGAAATAAAATGGAAACTATTAGCTAATAACTAAACTACAACCCACGTAAAACAGAGCATGCAAATACAAGCTAATAATTGAACTACACCCCACGTAAAACAGAGCATGCAAGCAACGTTCTTCACGTCCCAGCTCATCCCAATGTCGTGGCCTATCAATTTTCCCCCCATCAAGTGGATCCTTGTCCTCAAGGTCCACAGTTGGAAATATTTCCAGGAGCTTTTTCGTCTAGCCATTTTCTGGTGGACCTGGACCCGTTTGAAGGTTGTTTGCTGCTAGTATGGGTGCAGCTTCAAAAGTACCATCTTGCCAATTTCGAACGACACATCCCCCCTGAGTTGGTTGCTCTCCAGTGACATCTTCACAAATTATGCTGTTGCTGCCATCGTGTCTTTCCAACATGAGTAGTCGTGGCCCTTGATACCGGTGACCTGCAGTAAAATGCTCATTACAATTAAAACATAGACCTTGAGCTCGCCTCCGCTGCATTTCATCCCAAGTCAGTCGCCGAACCGGAGCTGCATGTGAGACTGGCGGAAGAGCTAACAACATCCCTTGTCTCGATAGTTGATCATCTTTCATTCGCGCTAAGTTGATAGCCTCCTTTAATGTCTGAGGCTTAAACATTCGGATACCATCTGAAATGTCTGTTTTTAAGCCACCCATAAATGTTCCCATAAGAGCTCTCTACGTCCAACCTCGTATGCGATTGCCCAAGCGCTCGAATTCCCGTTGATAATCACGCAATGAACCATCTTGCCGTATCCTTGAAAGGGCTTCATCAAAATCCTCGCACTCTGACGGCCCAAAGCGTGCCTAGAGCTCGTCTTCAAAATCTGCCCATGAGAGAGTGCGTCCTTCTTCTTGGAACTTCTTATGGATCCAATGCCACCATTGGTTGGCCTCTCCTTCCAAGTGGTAAGAGGCTAAGGAAACTTTCTGGGTTTTGGGAGTATTCTAGAATTCAAAAAATTGGTTCACACAGTTGAACCACTCCGTCGGGTCATCTTCGGAGAATATAAGAAACTCCAATTTTTCCGTTTTGGAGGATACAACAAGTCGTCCCCGATTGTGGCCTTCACGGTGTGGGTTACCCTGGTTTGGAGGCTCCTAGTCTGCAAGAAGTACATCAGAGAGACGGTTAAAAGTTTCTTCCAAATGTCGTAGCATGTCCGCCATGCCGAGCTCCATCCGGTGTAGCACATCTTGCACTTACCGAGCCCAACGGCCCCAGCCTCCAACTGTTCAATACGCTATTTATTGGTTCCCATAACAACCTGGCTCTGATATCAATGATAGGTCCTAACAAATATTCAAACAATAAAATGAACTGTTTTCTCTTCAGGTGAGAAAGTACCGCAAGGTTTGGATAACAAATGATTACTTGATTTTCATTGATAAGTTTTGACTGCTTAAATAAGCAAAGCCACTTACACTAAAACCGAAATAAAAGGGAAACTATCAGGTAATAACTAAACTACAACCCACGTAAAACAGAGCATGCAAATACAAGCTAATAACTGAACTACACCCCACGTAAAACAGAGCATGCAAGCAACGTTCTTCACGTCCCAGCTCATCCCAACGTCGTGGCCTATCAAGTTGTTTTTGAAGCTTGAGCTTGAGCAGACTCAGTAGGATCAGATGTAGGTGGGATTGTAGATGCTGGAACTAGTGGAGGCTATTCTAGATTTGCTGCTGGATGGATGGGAGATGGTTGAGTAGCAGCTTGATCTTCTCCATGAGACTCTGGTGGGGAAAGTGAATCAGCTTTCTTCTTTGTCATCATCTCTTCAAGCTTGTCCATTCTTGTATGCATCAAAGTCATGCTGCACTGCAAATCATTCAACTGCCAAAGCATCTGCTGCTGCATATCAGCGATTGATTTTTCAAACACCTGAAAATAACTCAAGAACTTGGATTTCCATGAGCTTGATTTAAAGGAAGCAGCAGTAGATGTGGATGGTAAATCCTTTGGTGGTGGAGGAGCCGAGACTGATTGTTTAAAGGATGTTGAAGTAATCAACTTGAGCTTCAAATGAGTTCCATTTGCATGTCTGATGTCTCTTAGGCTTATAGGGAGCAATTATCCTAGGGATAAGAGAGCGAAAAGGCAGAGCTCGGGAGGAGCTCTTAGATTCTGCAGCAACTCTAATATTGGAATAAATCAAGGAGGCAAGATCAATTCTCTTACTAGCTCCTACTCCAAAAATCAATTGTGCCTTTTCTAGACTAATAGAAGAGTTGTGCAGAGAAGAGAACCAATTGGTCAGTGCAATTTTAAAAAGAACCTTATAAAAGGATGTCAGCGCACTTGGTTGAATGTAACCACATTGGGGCCAACTACTTACAGACCCATCAGATAAGGTAACAACCATATCATCCAGATTTTTAACAACTAAATCATCGGGATCCTCAGCAACAGGTAAATCAAGAATGTTACTAATAACATCAACATTGAAATCTACCCAAATGCCCCTAACAAACACCTGATTACAATTTACAATGAGGACTAGGTTTGTCTATTTCTTTGCTAAAGTTAGCATAAAACTCTTGAACAAAAATTTGAGAGGGGATTACAAGACCACTGACACATTTACCCCAATTTCTATTCAACAAAATCAACGAAACTTAAGGAAATCTTCCAATTTGACATGAGCTCCACAAATAATGGGCCTAGAAACCATGTGCTTCTTAAAATGCGATGAGGCCCTAGAAGAGACAAAAGTAAAGCGTTTACCAGAGTCTGAAGGTTGTTCAATAACTTTGTCTTTCTTCTTTTCTCCAGGAGGTTGTGAAAGCTTCTTGGAGACTTTGGATTTTTCTTGAGAGCCCTTGGAAGTTTCAGTTTCTTGATTGGAAGATCTTCAGGCGAAGAAGATGCCGCATTTTGAGAGTCAGCCACTGGAAGGGACTGCTTAGACAAAGACGATGAAGACTTTGGTTCATGTTTAGTTGGATTTTGCTGAGCCCAAGTTCTTTTCAGAGAGGAAAGTTGTGGATCCATCGCCAAAAAAAGAAACAATGTGAGATTTGAAAAACAAGAGAGACAAAGGCCGGAACTAGAGAGAGAGCTTATGACGGGCCAAAGAGAGAATAGCCAAAAAATACGATATAAGCATAAATGAAATCACAAACCAAAAAATTAGGAATTTAACTCAAGTTAGGACACTGAAATCAGATGTGCGCATATGCCACAATGTGAGCACAAAATTTAAAGGACTTGAACATGTGAAGACATTCACTAACACATTGGCACACATAATAAATTAGTTAAAGGCCCGCGCATTGCACGGGTTGCTTTTGAAATTGGATTTGGACATATTGTTTATCTTTTGGATCTTGTTTATTTAGTTATGAATTTCATTTTGACATTATTCACTGTTCCATTAATAAATAATATTTTATTTTAAATGCATATTAATTTCATGTGAAAAAATAATATTTTATTGTAGTTATTTTTTGATACACTGAATAAAAGAATTAATAATAGTAATTTTTTTCATTATTACACATTTATATATACTTATTTAATCCAATTTTCTAAAATTAATTATAGTGGATATATATTGTCAAATATATTTAATCCAAAATGTTAATATTAATTATAGTGTTTTTTTAATTGGACACTTTTGGATTAATTTTAACTTGTTATTTTTTTGGACCGGATAGTTAATGCTCTATCAATTGTTGGACCAGGTTTTATTTCAAATTTGTTTACTATTTAATTAGGGTATTTTTCAATACATTGTCATTTTCTCTACCTCACCATTTTGTATCTGTTTTGTTTTTCCTCTGGTTTCTTCGATTATTGTTTTTGGTTTGTTTAAAGCTTCTGTAGTATCTAAACAATATTTTGTAAGAATGTAAGTAATATTTATTTCGTCCCTTTTTCTTTTTTTGTTTGCAAGTCTTTGTCTTGTTGAGATTTGGTTGCAAATACATTTCCATTATGTTTTTGTTCTAGTAATGTTGATAGCATGGAGACTTGTAATCAAGTGTCGAGGAAAGAGAAGCTTTAATTTATTTCGTTTCTTTTTATTGCTTGATTTGTTAAATTGTTGTTTATATTATATTGTGTAGGTTTGTTTGATATACATCGGATAATGAGAGTGAGTATTAAGTATGTGTTTGGGCTTTTATAGTTTTGCAAGATTGATTTTTGAAGTTTGATTTTAGCATGAATACCTGAAATAAAGGGTTGAAGAAAGTGAAGCTTTATTTGGGTTTTTCTTATTGTTTGAGTTATTATACTATTGTTCATATTATATTGTGAAGCTCTGTTTGATATGCATGAGATAATGAGAGTGATGATTAAGTATGTGTTTGGGCTTTTATAGTTTTGTAAGATTGATTTTATTTTATGTTTTTCTCTATGAAGTGAGAGCATAGGTATGTAGTTTTTTAATTTTCTTGATTTTTTTTTTTTTGGAAGTGTTTTTTTTTTTTTTTTTTTATTTTTTTTGTGGTTTTTTTTTTTTTTTTTTTTTTTTTTGAGTGTATGAAAATTTTAGATTTTGGATATTTGCATTGTAGTTTATATAATTTTTTGGTTGATAGTGAATAGTCATTATAAGTTATTGTTTTAAATAAAATTGTTAATTGCATCTGGTAGTATTTCTGAATGTTGATTATGGTATTGAATATTTATTGAGCATTGAATTATATTTGCTAATTGTTCATCATATGTCAAACGGTTTATCATGTGAAAATGGTTCGCCAAAGACAATCTGCCCACGTGTCAATATGAAAGAATCCCAGAAACATTATCATCAGTTTTAGTTGATTATTAATGTTTATTAATTATTGTTTGGCGAATGGTTTTGTAATAATGAATTGCAATGGTTTTGAGTATTGATTTGCTGTATTCACTTATACAGTGTAGGTGTATAGATAATAATGGTTTGACATTGTTGTTAAGGTATTAAACAAATTTGTTTAACTTCCTATGCGTATTGATTATTTAATAATTATTGTTATTGTTGGATTTTTTGGAATTGTTCAATGTATGTCAAACGGTTTATCATGTGAAAATTGTTCGTCAAAGGCAATTATACATTAACAATATACCTTGATATAGGTATGTTACCAAAACAATATGTAATTGTTAAGAAATATGGGTTATTTTGTTTTATTGTTTATTAAGGGTAGATCTGTCTTTTCATTATTTCCTTTGTTTAGCCTATATATATCTTTGTATTTAGGTTAAATCATACTTTTTGTATTCAATTGCATTATGCAGTATCAATGAAACCCTAACCTCCTATTTTTATTATTTCTTTGGAGAGGGTATTCGATCAGTTTCTGCAATCTGGTATTTCGTTGGTACTCGTTCAATTTCTGCAATCTGGTATTTCGTTTTCTTTTCTTTTGCATTCTGGTTTTCTTTGTTTTTTGAATATGGCTACTGAAAGAGACGATTTGCTTCAGTCAATGAGTGTGAGGTTAGATGACAAGAATTATTCGTATTGGAGTTATGTGATGAGAAATTTTCTTAAGGGTAAAAAGATGTGGGGATATGTTAGTGGAACTTCTGTGAAACCTAAGAATACTGATGAGGGTTATGATGCTTTGATAGATGCCTAGGAGGCAAACAATGCAAAAATTATTACTTGGATTAACAATTCTATTGGGCATTCCATAGGTACACAGTTAGCGAAGTATGAGACAACAAAGGAGGTTTGTGATCATCTGCAAAGGTTATTTACTCAGTCAAATTTTGCAAAGCAGTATCAATTGGAGAATGACATACGAGCTCTTCAGTAGAAGAATATGAGTGTTCATGAGTTTTATTCTGCTATGATAGATCTTTGGGATCAATTGGCTCTTACAGAATCTGCAGAATTAAAGGCATGTGGTGCCTATATTGCTCGTAGGGAGCAGCAAGGGTTGGTACAGTTTTTAACGACACTTCGTAGTGATTTTGAAGGACTTAGAGGTTCAATTTTGCATCATTCTCCAATGCCTTCTGTTGACTCAGTTGTCAGTGAGTTATTGGCTGAATTCATTCTGAAAAGGGAATTCTTTCTACTTCTACTTCTAATCCTTCTGTGTTAGCAGTACCTTCGAAGCCAGTCTTTAATAATCAGAATAAGCCTTACACAAGGGTTTTCTTCGACGAGTACAGTTTTTGTAAGCAAAAAGGTCATTGGAAGGCTTAGTGTCCTAAGTTGAGGCAGCAGAATCAATCGCAGTAGCAATCTCAAGTTTGGAAGCCTGACAACCAGTCACAATCTAATGCTCATAGACCACCTCAGGGTTACAAACCACCACAGTCTAATACTGCAACAGTAGTTGTAACGACTCCATTCTACTCATATACTCATAAAAAGTGCATAGTAAAAATACATATAAAATAGCATAAAAAGTTGGGCCCAATTTTTTTTTTTTTATTAAACATTTACATTCTTTATACAACATATACATAAATTGTATCATGTGCAAAACTATCAAAAACAGGGTGGTCAGTGTAGCCATTTCTCTTCGCATGCCGACGTCCATCCGACCGTGTCCTCACCTAGATCCTGCAAAAATAGTAGGAAATAATGGGTTGAGCACAAAACAATGTTCAGTAAGTAAATCCTTTACTCATCTATCCCCGTAACTCTTTCTCTAATTCTGTTCCTTACAATTCTCGTTTACTCTTTCTGTTTCTCTTTCTTAAAACTCTTTTCTACTAACTCTCTTTGGTAAGTCATGGCCCCTTCTTACTGGAGGCACGGCTGGGACTCGCTCCCACTCTCAGTGACTTCCACTCATTCTAGCCGATCGGACTCGGTTATGCATAGATTCAGAACCTTTGGCCATGTGAGTGTATAAACTCTCTCTTGGGTAACTCGGGTATAGCCCTCATCCGCATGCACTCTCACGGGCTACACCACTTCTCTCTCTAATCTCATGCCGCTCTCTCAATGCGGCGTACATGCGGGAATACTCTACCCATACTCACGGGTTCCCCATCGCACAACCTACTTTATTCTTTTGTTTAGCACTACTTTCTCTTTGTTCTCTAGTGCTCATTCTCTCATTCTCTCTACTCTTAGAGTAGCTTAAACTCAATTTCTCTACTTTTTCTCTATAGAGTAGCTCAAACTCAATTTCTCTACTCTCTCTCTCAAGCTATTACTCAATACATAATCATTAATGCTCATTAATGCAATTAGGAAATGCCAATATGCAATGTTGCAAGAATTAAGGTTCACAATTCATGCTCATATCTTTCTTAGGCATTTCATCAAACAATTCATATGCATACAAAAACTCTACTACAATTACTACTCTACTACATTCTCTAGCCATCCAAATTGGGGGAAAACACCCTCAATTAACCATAAACCATGTCAAGGAAAACACTTCCAAGGTTTACACAACATCTCTCAAACTTCAACTCAATTTCCACTTCTCAATACACATTCAAACACTTCTCCTACATGAAGTGCATCCAACAACCACCAAATAGAATCTCATCTCAACTCAATCTCTCAACAAGTATAATACATACTTATACATGCATATATCTCTACTCAAAAACTTATTCAAGTCTCAACTTGGTGGGATTTACTTACCTTGTGAAAAAGTGACTTCTCTAGCACTTTTCCTTTCCCTTGTTGTCTTGTCTTCTCTCTAATCAAGGTTTACATTAAATAAGAAAATTATTCAAGAAGGTGAAAAAACTTTTCAAATAACGGCAACTTAACTGCAACATTTATTATTAATTATAAAAATATTATTGGAAGGGAATATGAAGCATTAGTTTTTTTTCAAACCGTTCATATTTACATTATATTTGTAATTTTTCACATTATTATCAAATAAATTTTAGGTATAAAATGTTTTAGGTTTATATCAATTTTCTTTTATCTAAATGAAAAATATTTATGAATGTGAAGTTTGCCTGTTAATTTAATAGGAACATACGTGATTGATCAAACTTCAATGATTAAGGTTATTAATATGTCATTAATACCAAAAAAATAGAAACATGAATTATATTAAGCTATATGTCATACAAATCCTTTTATGTATATATTACAAATCATATATCAATGACGTGTAGTGAAATCTAAAGCTAAAAAATTATGGCTAATAACATGATATCAATGTTGGAAAATATTTGCTTGTTATGTTAATAACGTATTTTATTATTTGTTTTAGTATGTGTTTTGAATATGAAATAGTAGTGGAAATTGTTGGATTATAGTATTTTCAAAACAGATGTGAAATGAAATTTAATGTTACAATGGTTAGGAATAGGATTATGCGATTTGAGATTTTTTGTTCAACAATATAATTTGGAATGCACGTATCATCAGTAGGGTTAATTCTGATAATCACTAGTATATTAAAATCAGTAAAAATGTTATGAAGATTCTAATTTGATGCCCTTATATTTCTATTGCAAATTGTATTTTACATATACTATTTGGTAATCTACACAACAATTTTGGCAAGTGATATTTTCTGGTGTTGTTATTTTGTCCCAGTGTACAACACTTTCATCGTTTGTTACAAATCCCAAATATCTTTCTTTGATGAGAATCCTGCTACTGGAGTAAGGGATTTGAAGGTTTCTCTGCAATTCTCATCCTAACAAAATAGTATGACTGTCTGACCAATGTAGGAGAATTGTATACCTTTTCTTTATTATGGTTAGCAAGCAATTGGAAGTGATATAGTGCTTGCATTGTATTTGTTCTGCAAGCTGCATTCAGCATCAGTAAACCTATGTATACATCATGTTTGATGAAGACCAAATGCATTCCAAGCAGTAATAAAGCATGAATATTTTTACGTTTGCAAACGTTTTTAAAATTGAAAGTCCTCGTGGTGTGTGATGCTGGTAGTTTGGATCTTTGCTTGTATTACTTTTCTTGTTTGTTGTTGTTAAGTATTTGCATCTGCAAGATGTTAGATAATAAAGTGTATTTATATCTTGTGATAGTATTTTGATATAGTAATCAATACAGCTGGAGTTACTAGTACTTACGTCAAACGAATTGCGCATAGAGTGATGCTTCTTCGAATTGCTAACAATGATTGTTGTACTATATCTACCTGTAGTTGTAAAAAATCACTGATTTTGTTGTTGATTTTCGTCAGCCATGTAAGATTTTTGTTGTGGTTTTTTTTTTTTTTTTTTTTTTTTGAGTGTATGAAATTTTAGATTTGGATATTTGCATTGTAGTTATATATTTTTTGGTTGGTAGTGAATACATATAAGTTATTGTTTTAAATAAAATTGTTAATTGCATCTGGTAGTATTTGAATGTTGATTATGGTATTGAATATTTATTGAGCATTGAATTATATTTGCTAATTGTTCATCATGTCAAACGGTTTATCATGTGAAAATGGTTCGCCAAAGACAATCTGCCCACGTGTCAATATGAAAGAATCCCGAAACATTATCATCAGTTTTAGTGATTATTAATGTTTATTAATTATTGTTTGGCGAATGGTTTTGTAATAATGAATTGCAAGGTTTTGAGTATTGATTTGCTGTTAACTTAATACAGTGTAGGTGATAGATAATAATGGTTGACATTTGTAAGGTATTAAACAAATTTGTTTAACTTCCTATGCGATATGATTATTTAATAATTTGTTATTGTTGGATTTTTTGGAATTGTTCAATGTATGTCAAACGGTTTATCATGTGAAAATTGTTCGTCAAAGGCAATTATACTTAACAATATACCTTGATATAGGTATGTTACCAAAACAATATGTAATTGTTAAGAAATATGGGTTATTTTGTTTATTGTTTATTAAGGGTAGATCTTTTGATTGCGAATATATTTGGCTTGTCTTTTTGTTCTGGTACTGTTGATAGCATGTCAATCTCAAATCAAGTGTTGAAGAAAGGAAAGCGCCTTGTTAATGTTAGTGTTAGACGCTCTGTTTGTTTTCAAGAAATAGACCTTGAAAAGTGAAATGAAGATATTCAATGTTTGATTGATTCTATTGTTTATAGTGAAAGTGAAGAAGAAGATCAACGACCAGGATATCTGAGTATGGAGAGTTTTTAGTACATTAGGAAAAAGAAAACTCTGGAACAGAAAATTGATTACTTGATTCAACTAATAGAAAGTAAACAAAGCAAGCTTACTTTTCATGATAATTCTTGTACCTGTCAATTCAAATATAGAAGTTTATATTTTAGTTCCTAGAAAGAGGTATTATCAATGTAGTTGTAAAAGTATTGTTTTTTATATTGATTTTAATTATTGTATTGATTTTTTTTTTTTTTTTATTTTATTTTATTTTTTTTTGCTAAACAGATTGAAATTGAGAACCATAAACTTGCTTTAAAGCTGGAAAATTTGCTTGGTAAACTAGAAGTGGTATGTTTGTTATGGCTTTTATATTTGTCTGATTTATTTTTTATTCAGGATTCATGTTTTTTAATTAGTGTTGTTTGGAAACTGTTTTGAATATATGTTCTTTTACATAACATATATGTGTTTGTTTATATTATAGAAGTATTTTATTTAAATTGAATTTTTTATATTTTTTTGACAAATAACTTACAAATATTTGATTTTATTGTAGCATGAGAAACATGTTGAATCATATTTTAGATATGTGGAGAAATGGAAGGATATGTTTTTGAGTTCAAATGTTTCAAAATCTGCTGAAAAGGCAGTAGATATACCTTGCCAATCAAAATTGGGGAAAAAGCGTGGTTGCAAACCAAAAAATTCAACTATCCGGCAAAAGGAGTCGGATATATAAGTTATATGTAATTGTGATAGTTTGTTGGTTTTTATAAGGTATAGTGTTGAATATGATATTTACATTTTTATAATTATGAATTTTTCTTATTCATTGTCCAATTACAATTTATCATATGCTTAAAATTAATTAATAGTTGGGTTATTTGTTATGGTAATTTATTTTAGGTTATAAAGACGATTTTAAGATTAAGCAATTATATATTTTGATTCTTTTAGGTTAATGTTATGTATATGTTATTTTTCATTGCTAAATATTTCGTCTTAATACTTATTAATGTGTTGCTAAAATTATTGTATGACACATTTGTAACATATTATTGTTTGGAATATGGGTTGTTAACAAAAAAGAATAAAAAACTTAAGATGATGTTGGAAAATTTGAATATTGTAAGTTAATGATGAGAAACAAAAAACTGTTACTATTATACTTTGGAATTCAATATATTGTAATTTTATTTATAATATATTAATTATAAAAGAAATGTGTACATTGGTATTCTTCATTTCTTATCCTGATGATTTGCCAGTTCCATTTCGTTTGCAGCAATCTATAACTCCAATGTCGTTAGATTACAAATAATAATGATTGTTGAATGCATGATATTCACCAACTTATCAATGAGATGTTTCACTTTCTGTCTTTTGATATTTATATTCTCTACGTTGGTGCCAATATTTTATATAATCTATCTCAATTTGCATTATCTGTTAAGTATCGTTGATTCAACTGTTAAAAAAATGAAAAAAAAAAAAATTGTTAGTTTATGAAAACAGAACAATTATAAAGTTTATGTATATAAAAAAAAAATGTAACAAAATGAGTAAAATGTTTGCTACCGCCTTCAAAGTTCTTTAGATCTAATGTTTTGTTTGGCATTGCGAAATGATCAGTAGAAGCAAAAAACATCAATAAAAATTTAGTACTTTCTGAATACATTATGAATACAAATTTTCTTAACCTTATAAATAGATAAATATATATCAAGAGTCGGTTTTAATGGCAATACAAATTGAATGAATAGAAAACGAAAATACATATGTTAAAAAATAATCACAAGGATTGAAGAAGATAAAAAAAAAAAAAAAAAAAAAAAAAAAAAAAAAAAAAAAAAACTTTTTGATAGCGTGCAATGAAACGGTAATAAGTATTTATTTGGTAGTTTAATTATTATTATTAAAAGGTTTGGTAAAAATAGTTATGGCAGTGGATCAAACAATTGTTCAAACAATATGCAAGAAAACAGATTCAATGGTTCGACACACAGTTATCAAATCACATTAATAAACCGTTCGTATAACGTGTAGATAAGCGTTTATAATTAAGTATTAAATGTAAATATTGATATATATTTATAAAACATATTGATATGAATCTGTTAATAAATGTTTATGCATTTTTAATTTGAATGTAAAGTGTTTGTTTTTTTGTGTATGTGAATGAATTAAATATATAGCACAAAGTTTTAGGTTGCCGAATTGTTCGCCGGCAGGTTGACGAATGAATTTTACAACAAAGAAAAGTTAACAGTTGGTATTCAAACAATCAAGTTTAATAAATAAGAAAATTTATTCAAGAAGGTGAAAAAACTTTTCAAATAACGTGCAACTTAACTGCAACATTTATTTATTAATTATAAAAATATTATTGGAAGGGAATATGAAGCATTAGTTTTTTTTCAAACCGTTCATATTTACATTAATATTTGTAATTTTTCACATTATTATCAAATAAATTTTAGGTATAAAATGTTTTAGGTTTATATCAATTTTCTTTTATCTAAATGAAAATATTTAATATGAATGTGAAGTTTGCCTGTTAATTTAATAGGAACATACGTGATTGATCAAACTTCAATGATTAAGGTTATTAATATATGTCATTAATACCAAAAAAATATGAAACATGAATTATATTAAGCTATATGTCATACAAATCCTTTTTATGTATATATTACAAATCATTATCAATGACGTGTAGTGAAATCTAAAGCTAAAAAATTATGGCTAATAACATGATATCAATTGTTGGAAAATATTTTGCTTGTTATGTTAATAACGTATTTTATTATTTGTTTTTAGTATGTGTTTTGAATATGAAATAGTAGTGGAAATTGTTGGATTTATAGTATTTTCAAAACAGATGTGAAATGAAATTTAATGTTACAATGGTTAGGATATAGGATTATGCGATTTGAGATTTTTTGTTCAACAATATAATTTGGAATGCACGTATCATCAGTAGGGTTAATTCTGAATAATCACTAGTATATTAAAATTCAGTAAAAATGTTATGAAGATTCTAATTTGATGCCCTTATATTTCTATTGCAAATTGTATTTTACATATACTATTTGGTAATCTACACAACAATTTTGGCAAGTGATATTTTCTGGTGTTGTTATTTTGTCCCAGTGTACAACACTTTCATCTTGTTTGTTACAAATCCCAAATATCTTTCTTTTGATGAGAATCCTTGCTACTGGAGTAAGGGATTTGAAGGTTTCTCTGCAATTTCTCATCCTAACAAAATAGTATGACTGTCTGACCAATTTGAGGAGAATTTGTATACCTTTTCTTTCATATATGGTTAGCAGAGCAATTGCGAAGTGATATAGTGCTTGCATTGTATTTGTTCTGCAAGCTGCATTCAGCATCAGTAAACCTATGTATACATCATGTTTGATGAAGACCAAATGCATTCCAAGCAGTAATAAAGCATGAATATTTTCTACGTTTGCAAACGTTTTTAAAATTGAAAGTCCTCGTGGTGTGATTGCTGGTAGTTTGGATCTTTGCTTGTATACTTTCTTTGTATTTGCTTGTTTGTTAAGATATTTGCATCTGCAAGATGTTAGATAAATAAAGTGTATTTATATCTTGTGATAGTATTTTGATATAGTAATCAATACAGCTGGAGTTACTAGTACTTACGTCAACCGAATTGCGCATAGAGTGATGCTTCTTCGAATTGCTTTAACAATGATTTGTTGTACTATATCTACCTGTAGTTGTAAAAAATCACTGATTTTTNAAAGAATTGAAGAGTGATACACGGGGATAGTAGAGTAGAAGATTTACTTACTGAGCATCTTTGTGCTCACCCCGTTGTTTTCTATGTTTTTACAAGTCATAGGTGAGGACATGGTCGGACGGACGTCGGCAAGCGAGGAGACTTGGCTGCACTGTCCACTGTTTTGAGAGTCTTCTTGTACAAATGATATTGTACTTTGTAAAGAATGTATATATTAAGTAAAGAAAAATTTTTGGGCCCAACTATTTTGATAAGTATACTTGTCTTTTTATTAATATATTTAATGATTTTGATAGTAGAAGGAATTTGTTACAGTAATTCTTCAGATTATTATCAAATGAATTTTAGGTATAAAACATTTTAGGTTTATGTAAAATTTGGTTTATCTAAATGAAAATATTTAATGTCAATGTGAAGTTTACCTTTTAAATTAACAGTGACATACATGATTCATCAAACTTCAATGATTATATATACATATATATATATATATATATATATGAAACACGAATTATATTAAGCTATATGTCATAGCAAATCGTTTTTATGTATACATTGCAAATCATTATCAATGCTGTGCAGTAAAATCTAAAACTCAAAAATCATGGCTTATAACATGGTATCATGTGTTGGAAAATCGTTTACATGTTATGTTAATAACGTACTATATTATTATGGTTAGGATATAGGATTATGCGATTTGAGATTTTTTGTTCAACAATATAATTTGGAATGCACGTATCATCAGTAGGATTAATTCTGAATAATCACTAGTATATTAAAATTTAGTAAAATATTATAAAGATCCTAATTTGAAGATTCTATTACAAATTGTATTTTACACATACTATTTGGTAATGTACACAACAATTTTGGCAAGTCATATTTTCTGGTGTTGTTATTCTGTCCCAATGCACAACACTTTCATCTTGTTTGTCACAAATCCCAAATATTTTTCTTTTGATGAGAATTTTTGATGTTGGAGTCAGGGATTTGAAGGTTTCTCTGAAATTTCTCATCCTAACAAAATAGTATGGTCGTTTGACCAACTTTAGTAGAATTTGTATACCTTTCCGTTCATATATGGTTAGCATAGCAATTGTGAAGTGATATAGTGCTTGCATTGTATTCGTTCTGCAAGCTGCATTCAGCATCGGTAAACTGGTGAAAAAGTCCTATAGTGCAAAAAGGAACATTGCAAGCCTTCAGTGATAAAACCTCCATCACCATCTCCCAACTCTACTTTGCAAAACCCAACCATTTGAGAAAAACCACCAATATAGAATTGGAACTCCACTAAACGCTGCTAAGCATTGCCAACCAGAATTGAAATAAAGGAAATCTGTATGATTATGCACCATAGTCATAATCATTACAAATATAAACAAACTTCCCCATAGTCATGAGGAAATAAATTTGGTAAAATCCAAGCTAGGCCTTCCAATTGGAATGTTCCAGTCTTCCAATACTTGACGAACATGATCATTATCTTTGAACTTGATATTGTACATTCTAAGGTGAACTTCATCAAAAATAAGGTTTTTAAGAGTGTTACAGTCTCGGCTCTTACCTTTAAAGAGTCTAAAGTTCCTTTCTTGTCATACGAAATAAACCAAAGCCCCAAGCAATAAGCAACGAACAACCTCTTTTATGCTCTTACCTTTAAAGTTGGCAGCACACCAAAACACAATGTTGTCCCAACCGTCAAATGTTTTTCCATAACTTCCCTCTAACTTGAACAGCTCATCGGAGAGAATTCGTAATAGAACAGTCAAAAACAAGTGGTTATTAGACTCCCTAGGACCTTCACACAAGAAACAAGCGAACTCCTCTTCACCCAACCAATGACACATTCTATCTTGTGTGAGTAGCTTATGCTTAATGTGTTAGTGTACGTGCCCTAGAGCCAATTAAATTGTAGTAATTGACTCTTTGCAAAACACATGTTAATATTAATAAATGATGATTCCACAAGATATATCAGATGATGAGGGTTGATGTGTCACTAGAAGTGGTTGAACATCGTGAGGTGGTTGCTCTATGACATATGGAACCAAGTGAACCACCTCAAACTACATAGGAGCTGTGTGGATCTGGTAAAGTACGTTGTGAGCCCAACAGTTTTGGATTTCTCGTGATTTAGCATAACGACGTATTGATCTAATAAGACAATGAACCTAGAATCTATATTAATGTTGTATTGAATCCAGATTCTGCTAAATAGCTTGAAGTCATTAAATCTGAGATGGACTCCATGTACCAGAATCAATTATGGACTCTGGTGGATCCACCTAAAGGGGTAAAACCCATAGGATGTAAGTAGGTCTACAAGAAAAAGACTGACATAGATGGTAATGTGCATGCCTATAAAGCATGGCTAGTTGCCAAAGGTTTCAAAAAAAAAACATGGCATTGACTATGATGAAACTTTTTTGCCAGTTGCAATGCTTAAGTCCATTTGGATTTTGCTTGCGTTTGCTGTAGACCATTATTACAAAATTTGGCAAATGGATGTCAAAATTGCTTTCCTGAAAGGAAATCTTGTAGAGGATGTCTATATGACACAACCTAATGGTTTCGTTCTTGAAGAGAAAGTTGGTAAGATATGCAAATTGTAGAGGTCCATATATGGACTCAAGCAAGCTTAAAGGAGTTGGGATATTCGTTTTGACAAAGTCATCAAAGGGTTTGTCTTTGTCAGAAACAATTATAAGCCTTGTGTATATAAGAAAGTCAATGAGAGCGTAGTTGAATTCCTATTGTTGTATGTTGACGACATACTTCAATTGGGAATGACACCGAACTTGCAATCTGTAAAGACTTGGTTATCCAAGTGATTCTCCATGAAGGACTTAGGAGAAGTAGCCCAAATCCTTGGTATTAAGATCTATCGAGATAGATCACGTAGGTTGCTTGGCCTTAAATAAAAAAAAAAAAATAAAAAAAAAAAAAAATGATTCAACGTGGAAGAATCCAAGAAAGGATTCCTTCCAATGTCACATGACCTTTATCTCTCTTAGGAAATGTGTCCTAAAACATCGAAAGAGAGAGATAAGTTGAATAGGATACTTTATGCATCTGTAGCTGGATCCAACATGTACGTCATGTTATATACTCAGATTGATATTTGATGTGCGATATCAATTGGATCCAGGCAAACATCACTGGATCATTATTAAGAACATCCTTACCTAAGAAGGACTAACAACATGTTCTTAGTTTATGGAGGAGATTAAGAGATCACTATGGAAGGATACAGTGTTTATAGATCGCAAGCAACACTATAGCATGTTCTAAGGTCAAAACTGAGTATATTGCATTGTTCAATGCAACCTAAAAGGGTGGTTTGGGTCAAGAAGTTCATCACTAATCTTCACATGGTTTCGAGCATTGTTGATCCAATAGTTTGCGACAAAAATGGTGTGTTGGAGTAGGTGCCATAGAGCCAATCAATTATTGTGGGATTGACTCTTTGTAATAATGTTCATTAATCAATAATAAAAGGCATTTTATTCTATATCGCGTAAATCATTATTATTGCAATATGTATTGATATATGTCTTTAGAATGGTAGAACCATGACGAGAGTATCAAGTGTTTCAAATCTTGATAGTGAGAACCCTATGAGTACATATGGTGGCCATTCTAGAAACATCCGTAGCCCTAGTATTATTCTGAAGTAAGGGCACAGATAATACAGTATAGCTATCATAGTGTTGAACGACCCTGTCGAAAGGCAGTGACTGATATCCCTTGTCGAGGTTGTTTGGTGACAACCCGGTGCAACACATAGGTGCTTGCTGTAGGCGGATATACCGCAGCAAGTTCACTAGACTAACCCATCAGAGGATTCCATATGGATGGTAACCCTAGTGTCTATGGAATAAATCCTCTAACAAATGGTGGTACACGTGATCCTTAGACTTGAGATCACCGGAGCGCCTTGTGCACCGATTGGTGCAGTTTGACACTAGCCTAATGCAGTTCTACTCAGAGCTGTCAATACGGTGGTGATTGGCTGCATCAAGGAGTGTATCAAGACTATGGTGGATTGACAGAGGATTCATCACTCCCGGGTATGAGAGAAGTTATCTCACGGCGCAATTCAGTATGTGGTAATGACACTAAAACTGTGGCCATAGTGGGATTGAGTTGTTGCTCTATCCAGTTTATAATACAGGTCATTGGTCTAGAAACTGAATACATAATATCGAGAGTAACCGAAGGTTGACACTATTTCTATGCCTTTGTCTCATCGAAATAATGGATGATGAAAGGATCGAATTGTACGGTAACCATATCGTTGACAGGTAGCTACTTTGCTGAATTTGAATCTATCGGGTGGCCATGATGCCTTGCTAGGTGTCAATCTTGGTTTGTGTATTAGTGAGACGATTAATTGGTGTTAATCGCGATACTATACACTACCGGTATGATGAGGAGCCTATGGGACACACAAATAAAAGATAATTTAAGACTCAAGAAAAAAGAAGGGCGTTTTCGTCTTTTTAGGCGAAAGGGTATTTTGGTAATTTCACAGTGCAATTAATTTTGTTGAGGTCGTAGCTACTTTACTGAATCCGAATCTATCGGGTGGCCATGATGCCTTGCTAGGGGTCAATCTTGGTTTGTGTATTAGTGAGACGATTAATTGGTGTTAATCGCGATACTATACACTGCCGATATGATGAGGAGCCTATGGGTCACACAAATAAAAGATAATTTAAGACTCAAGAAGAAAGAAAGACGTTTTTGTCTTTTTAGGCGAAAGGGTATTTTGGTAATTTCACAGTGCAATTAAATTTGTTGAGGTCGTAGCCTTTATTTAATTTATTAGAAAAATTAAATAAGTGAAATTACGTTTAAATATGTGTTCACATATATTTAATTAAATCATCATTATTATTAAATGTTAATATATATAGATTAAATATATTAATTGATTTTAATTGAGATAATGATGAAATAAAATAAAATATCTAATTGGGAGTGTTTGGTAACATAGGGTGTTCGGGTTGGAGCCCAAACCTATTCCATATGGGAATAGGGCAACTTGATTTACTATAAAAGAAAAGTGTGTTAATTATATGATATAGAATTTTTTCTCTTTGAAAAAGAAACACATAGCAGCCCCTCTCACTCTCTACCACGCCAGATTTTGGTTTAGTCTAAAATCAATCTATTTGATTTTTCTTCTTGATTCTTAAGGCTAATGAGGATCTAGCACATCCCTCCTTAGTTCCTTGCGATTGTCTTCGTGTGGACTACATCGGTTCGATCCTACACTTGGATCGGTAGCAAAACACGTTCAGAGACAAAATTGGAGGAGCCTCCAATGTGGGTATGATTTCTAATATCTAGATTTATTTTCTTCAGATTCTTGTTTAAACATAAATTGTAAAATTATACCTTTGATCTTGGCTCAATGGGAATGATCTTTGCTATTATGTTTTTGTTTTCCGCTGCGTATATGGACCGTTTCCTCACATGGTGCTGTAGTACAAGTTAAGGAACTACAATCTCACCAACGATCCAAACACATACTTAGACATTACCATTTGATTAGGGAGATTTTTCAGAGGGGTGATGTGCATATATGCAGAGTGCCTACTGATGACAACTTAACAAAACCACCGACGAAAGCTCTGTCGCAGTAGAAGCATGATAAACAATTAGCATCATTTAATATTAAATACACGAATAATTAGTTATAGTGCAAGCGGGAGATTGTTAGTGTTGATGCCCTAGAGCCAATCAAATTGTAGTTATTCACTCTTTTTAAAACACATGTTAATATTAATAAAGGTAGATTTTCTATATCAATGTGTATATATTATTTAATATATTGATATATGCCCTTAGAGTGGTAGAATCGTGACGAGGGTATCAAATGTTTTAAATTTTGATTGTGAGGACCTTATGATCATATATGATGACCATTCTAGAATTGTCTATAGCCTCAGTATTATTCTGAACTAGGGCACAGATAATACGGTAAGACTATCACAACGTTGAACGATCCCATCAAAAGGCAGTGATAGATCTCACATATCAAAGTTGTTTGGCGACAACTTGGTGCAACGTGTGGGTAATTATATTTGGCAAGTTCATTGGACTGACCCATTAGAGGATTCCATATAGATGGCAACCCCAATATCTATGGAATATATCCTCTAACAGATGGTAATGCATCTGATCCTTAGACTTGAGATCACCAGAGCACCGTGTGTAAATATCAGTTTAGTTTGACACTAGCCTAACGTAATCATATTTAAGGTTATCAGTACGGTAGTGGTTGACTATATTGAGAAGTACACTATGGCTATGATGGATCAACATATGATTCATCACTCTTGGGTAAAAGAGAACTTTTCTCGTTGAGTAATTCGGTAAATGACAACGACCGCAAATATGTGGCCACTCAAGTCCAATTTTATTTGGTCGTTGGTTTGGTGACTAAATACAAACATATCAAGGTAGTTCATTTGAAGTTGACACTATTTCTATACTTCAAACCTTGATGAGATATTGGATGATGAAAGAATTAGATTGCACAGTAACCATACTATTGATATGAAGCTATATTGTTGAATCCAAATCTATTAGGTGACCATGATGCCTTGTTAGAGGCCAATCTTGGTATGTGTTTAGTGAGATGATACTTATTAATTGCGATACTACTCACAACCGATATGATGAGGAGCTTATATATCACACATAGAAGACAGTTTAAGAATTAATAAGTGAAAATGGTATTTTCATCTTTTAAGACGAAATAGTATTTTAGTAATCTCATAGTATAATTAAATTTGCTAAAGTCGTTGCTTGTATTTAATTTCACAAAGGAATTAAAATTAGTGAGATTACATATTTATTTAAATGTATGTGTACATATATTTAAATGTAAAATTATTATTAATATTAATGTATTTTGAATATATTAATATTTATGAATAATAATAATATTAATTAAAATACCAAATTTGCCTTCTTTGGTTGTGGGGTTAATTCTATTCTAATTATGGAATGGGATTGTTGCTATTTCAATTAAGGAATAAGGTTTTATTTGTTGTACTATATAAGTGTAACTTAAAATAAAACAAAATAATAATTTTATGTGAGTGAAAAGCCTAGCCACCCTTAATCTCCCAAACGTGTTCATCATTGTGTGAGAGAAGATAATTTTTCAATAAAATTCTACCCCTTTTTTAATTCTAAAACCAATTGATTATTCTAGCAAATTAATCAATTGGTGTTTCGTCTTGTCTTCGTATGGATCACTGTTAGCGCATTCTTACCTTGGAGTGAAAGTGATTCTATTCAGTGAGATAATTTTCATCTAACTCTTACTATCAACCTCAAATGTGACGAAGCCAACAAGCCAATCACACACTCCAATGGCCCCAACCACCGTCCTCAAGTGTGATTCTCAGTATCAGTAGAGTTGACATTACATGCCTCCACATGCACATAATATGTGTACTTCTCTACTTTGCCTATGACGCGTTTATCAACCTTCGCTTTGGCGAACAAGCAAAACCGTCATTTTAAGTCGACCCATCACCATTAAGGAAAACTCCAATGCATTTTAACCTCCCACTGGTAGAAGTGTACCCTTCGCTTTGGCGAACAAGCAAAACCGTCATTTTAAGTCGACCCATCACCATTAAGGAAAACTCCAATGCATTTTAACCTCCCACTGGTAGAAGTGTACCTTTCGCTTTGGCGAACAAGGTTTCAACGAATAGTGGTTTGATTAAAACCATGGTGATGGAAGGCTTATGCGACTTAATATCCTTTAATTGAGAGTTTGTTATTTAATGTCTCACCAGATTATTATCTTTGTTAGAATGACATCGTTCGGCATGTTTTATTGAACATTCAACCTCAGCATGCATTCTAAACAAAATATTAAAACGTACTGGTACATGGCTCAACTAAAACCGATTTCCTCGAGCCTAGAGGAATCGGTAGGTCACCTAGGGGTCCTGTAATGAATATCTTGAGTCTTCAAGTATGATTGCCTCTTCCTTTGTTCCGCCTCAAGTACATTACAAAAATATCATACTAAATTTACAATAAAATTAATCTTAAAGTAATTTTACATCAATAAATTTAGAAACCTCGATTTACATTCGAGGGGAATGACATGAGAAGAGAATGTACATCAAGAAGGGGAAGGAAGGCAGGACACGCAGGCCCTATTTTTAAAACTTACAGCCTTACATACCCAAAATAATTTAAAACATTCACCATAGGTCATAGGGCTCATGTACCGGGCACCATGCAATATACAAACAAGTACATAGCATACATTTCAAAAATAATCAATTTTTGAATTGGGTGGGTTTATTAATTAATTACCCTCTTATATGTGCATAATGATTATTGGCTTTATAGGTTATTAAAAACTACAGTTTGGTCCCTTCATGAAAAATACAGAATTGGGAAAGCAACAAACTTCGCCGCGGCGAATAATTCCAGTATGTACACTAGGGTTACCATCCATATGGAATCCTCTGGTGGGTCAATCCAGTGAACTTGCCTACAGCAAGCACCCATGTGTTGCATCAGGTTGTCACCAAACAACCTTGACAAGTGAGATCAGTCACTGTCTTTTGACAGGGTCGTTCAACACTACGATAGCCTTACCGTATTATCTGTGCCCTTACTTCAGAATAATACTAGGGCTACAGACTTTTCTAGAATGGCCACCATATGTGCTCATAGGGATCTCACTATCAAGATTTGAAACACTTGACACCCTCATCACGATTCTACCATTCTAAGGACATATATCAATACATATTGCAATAATAATGATTTACGCGATATAGAATAAAATGCCTTTTATTGATTAATGAACATTATGGTCAATTCTACAATAATTGATTGGCTCTAGGGCATCTACTCTAACAAATACTTGATGTTTTATGTATAATCCCACCGTTTTAAGTGATTGACCCTGGCTTTTGTTTAGAGTCACGCAAAAGCTAACTGCAATTGGTAATTGCCTTCTCTTCAGTCTGAAGGGCCATTTCATATCTACATTGGACATTTTGTTATTCTAGGAATCACAACATTATCACCAATGTTTGACCTTGTAATAATTGTTGCTTTGTGCACCACTTCCCTAGATGAGTTACAATCAATCTAGTCCCATTGACCATCTGATTGATTTAGATTTCGTAGCAACATAATCAGAACTCCAGTTTTTAATTGCAATTCATGTTTTGGCATACTAGAGCACATCAAAGAGTTAAAGAACTCTATTGGATATAGAATATCATCATCATTTGAAGTCCCTTCTGCTTTGCAAGTGCTGTTTGAATTGTGATAGGTCTTTGTTTCTGATTGCAATTTTTGAATGATGTAATCATTCAATTCATGTGCTGTATCATTTCTGGCTATCAATATTGCCCTCTCTCTTATATAATCAACATTGCCTATCTCAGCAGATAGATTCGATAGAACAACATTCACAATTCTTTCTTTTGGATTGCTGTGTTGAGAAAGTTTCAAATCTTCAGGAATTTCTATAAAACTTTCATCTTCTGTTACTCCTGTTCCTTCACCAATTTATAGTAACCATCTGTCAAAAGTAGTCAACTCATCCAATTCTTCATTGCTTTGGAAATTCTTTTTCAATCTCATATTTTATGTTAGCTTCAATGAAGATAAACATGCTTGCATCACATCATATTTTTTCCCCTTTGGTATAACTGGTAAAATATGTTTGAAGTCTTCACCCAGTGCAACAGTTATGCCTCCAAATATTCTATCAGCATTTGACAGATCTTTATCAGACAAAATGTCCCTTAAAGATCTGTTAAGTGCTTCAAAGCAATACCTATTTGTCATTAGTGCTTCATCCCAAATTATCAAAGATGCTTTCAAAATCAATTTTGCCAATTGCGTCCTTTTTTTAATATCACTTGTACTCTCTTTAGTTATATCTAAAGGTATGCTGAAACATGATTGGGCTATTCTTTCTCCTGGTAACAGCAAGGCAACAATTCTTGACGTAGCAACAGTGAGAACAATTTTACCTTTAGACCTCAATTTTGCTATTATTATTGAGCATAGGAATGTTTTGCCTGTTCCAATATGCCCAAAAACAAAAATGGCGTTCCTCTTTCATTATAAACTGAATCAATGATTGAATTGTAAATGCCTCTTTGTCCATTGTTTAGACCACTGTATAAATCATTGTGCAGGATTTTGTTGCTGTCAATATCGTAATTCAACTCCTCAGTAATCAACTTATTTTGCGTATTTTCAAATTCAGGGCGATTTGGAATTGGCAGTCCATGAAAATCAGCCATTGTTTTCCCTCTTTTCTTAATGAAGTCTTCAATCTCAGTCAATGCATGATTGTGTAACTGTTCCCTACTATATCTCATCGTTCTCATTCCTGTTTTTTTCCTGAGATTATATGCGATGTCTTCAGATAGTTGATCTACATTTGCTCGGCATAATTCTATTGGGTTTACAACTTCATTAAATAAAAGAATTGTTACAAATAGCTGTCATAACTATGTTCCAGTAGCCCATATTGATGCTTCAGCCAGGCAATCATTCAATTCTCTGTCATCATCCAGTAAGCCTAATGCATAACATGCATCTTTGAATGTAGGATGTATTCTTCCATTAACAATTCTAATATTCTCAAATGATGTTGCTCCTCTAACCAAATTTAGCAACATCTGCAAATAATATTTCTCACTGCTACCTGGAAATGCAAAGTAAATTTTGCCAATAAATCTTTCACCTTCTCGTTGACTCCATCTCCTTTCTTTTTCATTCCAAACCCATTGTGTTGGGAAGTCAGAATAAGTCAATGATCTTTCCTCTTCATATTCTTGATTACATTTCATCCACTCTGTTAATTTTGTTTGAATAACAACGTTGCTCTCCAAATATTTTACTAAATTCTGATTTGGATCGAAGACGGCTATTTGTTCATTCTCCAAGTGGAAAGGAAGCCTTTCAACAGCTGGTTCTCTATAGTACATATCAAATTGATATATCCTCTAGCCAGCTTCCATGGCAGAGATATATCTATAGACGTAGTAATTGGATTTTTCAATGTTATATTCATAACAAATCATGACAAATATTATGATAACATTATATTTTATACTTCTATATACATACCTACAATCAACATAAGCTTTAATTTCATCCTCCTCTGTAATATTCGTGTATCTAGAATTCCCTTGGGTATTTTTTGCAACCTCCATAGAAACTATAATTCTGTCGGGTCCTTTGTTGACATACTTGAATAGATACTTGATTGATCTATGCTAGTTACAGATCTTAACATTTATGTGACCANTCAAAGGCTTCAGATTTATGTCTCATAAGGTAGACATAACCATATCTACTGAAATCATCAGTAAATATGATGAAGTATGAATATCCACCTTTGGCCTCAACTGTTACTGGACCACATACATCACTATGGATGATGCCTAACAGCTCAGTAGCCCTTTCACCTTGTCCTGTGAAAGGAGACTTGGTCATCTTGCCTAACAGGCATGACTCGCATACCTCAAATTACTGAAAGTCAAAAGGGTCCAAAACTCCATCCCTTTGAAGTTTTGCAATGCGGGTCTTATTAACATGACACAATCTACAGTGCTAGAGATATGTCTGGTTTTGATCGCTATGTTTAGCTTTCTTGGTTTCAATATTGAGAATATCTTTATTGTTTAAATCAAGAACATATAATCCATTATATAACCTTGTAATTCCAAATAGAATACCATTCAAACTAAAGGACAACAATCCATTAGATATCTCAAAATGAAACCCTATATTATCTAAAGCGGATGCTGAAATAATATTTCTAGAAATAAAAGGTACATGACAACAGTTATGTAGTTCCAATAACAAGCCCGTAGGCAAAGATGAACAATAAGTCCCTACAGCTAATGCAGCCACATGTGCTCCATTTCCAACTCGTAGGTCCACCTCTCCCTTGGCGAGCACTCTACTCTGCCTTAGTCCCTGCACATCAGTACAAATGTGAGTACCACATCCTATGTCAATGACCCAAGATGTTGAGGGAGAGAAGTTAATCTCAATCATAAAAATACCTAAAGTCGTAGCCTCTGACTTCTTCTTGCTTGCGAGGAAAGCCTTGCAGTGTTTCCTCCAATGGTCAGGCTTGCCACAAAAGAAGTAGACTACCTTGCCCTTCCTTCCCTATGTCGCTCTCAAGACCAAGAGCAATCTATCCTTTGGGCTTGGGCTTGGGCTTGGGCTTGGGTTTGGCCTTGGCCTTACCCTTCCCGTTGCCTTTGCTTTACTGGCAGCAACCAGTAAAACAGGCTTGGACTTTTTCAAGTCCTGCTTTGTAGTCCTTAGCATGTTCAAAAGTTCTGACAAGGTTTTCTCCATCGTGTTCATATTGAAGTTCATTATGAATGGAGCATAAGAGTGAGGCAAGGATTGCAGAATAAAATCCATCTGTAATTCTGCATCCAAGCCACATCCCAAAGTCTCAAGCCTCTCTATGTGCTCGATCATCTTGAGAACATGAGGACCAACTTGGGCTCCCTCAGTCAGACGACTCCCAAATAGTACTTTCGACACCTTATACCTCTCATGTCGAGCATTTGTTTCGAAAAGCTCCTTAAGGTGTAGAATAATGGAAGAAGCATCCATATTCTTATGCTGCTTTCGTAGCATAGGTGTCATCGATGCTAACATCAAGCATTGAACGCTATTAGCTTCATCAAAGAACTTTTGATAAGTATCCTTTACTTCCTGCGTGGCATCAGGATCAGGCTCAACCATGTATGGCTTTTCAAGGATATACAATTTCTTTTCTGACTTAAGTATAATCTGAAGATTATGATACCAGTTTGAGAAATTGGATCCATCCAACCTGTTTTCTTTCTCAATTATCGGTCGCAAGTTCATAATGCTCATTTTGGTGAATCTACAATTGCAGAAAAATAAAGTCATTATAAAGTTCATTATTATTTAATATGGTCTTTTATTAAACGATGCTCCCACTATTTTACTCAAGTCAATAGCCCTTACTATTAACTTGGGAAAGCCCGTTGACTTTCCTAGTGGACCGAGATCCCATCCTGCTCATTTCAAACCTTCGCTTTGGCAAACAAGCCAAAATGAGTTGATTAGGTAGGCCAACAAACTTAATCCACACTAGTTGATAGCTCCTGCTATCAACCTCAAATGTGAAAAAGCCAACAAGCCAATCACACAATCTAATGGCTCCAACCATTGTCCTCAAGTGTGATTCTCAGTTTCAGTAGAGTGGACACTACGTGTCACCATGTACACACAATATGTGTACTGCTCTACTATGCCTATGATGCATTTATCAACCTTCGCTTTGGCGAACAAGCAAAACCGTCATTTTAAGTCGACCCATCACCATTAAGGAAAACTCCTATGCATTTTAACCTCCCACTGGTAGAAGTGTACCCTTCGCTTTGGCGAATAAGGTTTCGACGAATAGTGGTTTGATTAAAACCATGGTGATGGAAGGCTTACGTGACTTAATATACTTTGATTGAGGGTTTTTATTTAATGTCTCATCAGATTATTATCTTTGTTAGAATGACATTGTTTGGCATGTTATTCAACATTCAACCTTAGCATGCATTCTAAACACAATATTAAAACATGCCGGTACATGGCCCAACTAAAACCGATTTCCTCGAGCCTAGAGGAATCGGTGGGTCACCTAGGGGTCCTGTAATAAACATCTTAAGTCTTCAAGTATAGTTGCCGCGTCCTTTGCTCTGTCTTCAAGTATATTACAAAAATATCATTCTAAATTTACAATAAAATTAATATTAAACTAATTTTACATTAACAAATTTAGAAACCTCGATTTACATTCGAGGGGAATGAGATGAGAAGAGAATATACATTGAGAAGAGGAGATAGGCAAGACACGCAGGCCCTATTTAAAAATTTACAACCATACATATCCAAAAAAAATTTAAAACATTCACCATAGGTCTAAGGCTCATGTACCGAGCACCATGCAATATACAAACAAGTACATAATATACATTTCAAAAACAATCAATTTTTGAATTGGGTGGGTTTATTAATTAATTACCCTCTTATATGTGTAGAATGATTATTGGCTTTATAGGTTATTAAAAACTGCAGATTGGTCCCTTTGTGAAAAATACAGAATTGGGAAAGCTACAGACTTCACCGCGGCAAAAAATTCCAGAGAGCACTTCGCTGCGGCGAAACTTGGAAATTCCAAATATGAACAGTTCGCGTTTTTTGCAGTTTTTGTGTAATAACACGAATCCAAATCAAATTGAATGCACACACGTTCAACTAGGACATCAACCAACCAATATAACATCCATCAACACATTATTAAACCAATTTATCATTTGAATCATTCATTCAACAGTAGTTTTGTAGATTTTGCAGATTTAACAAAAACAAGCTTTTATGGCAGATTTTGTGCAGATTCATCAAGGCAACATGTTGTCAACCATTCATAAAAACTGTAAAATCTGGTACCCTAGGCTCTGATACCACTGTTAGGAAGCGATCCAGTTACGTAGTGGAAAACACTTGCAATCGGTAAAGACTTGGTTATCCAAGTGTTTCTCCATGAATGACATAGGAGAAGCAGCCTACATCCTCATAATCAAGATCTATCATGATAGATCGCGTTGGTTGCTTGTTCTAAGTCAGAATACATACATTGACAAGGTACTGAAGAGATTCAGTATGGAAGAATCCAAGAATCCAAGAAGGGATTTCTTTCGATGTCATATGGTGTCTATCTCTCTAAGGATATCTATCCTAAAACAAAAGATGAGAGAGATAGGATGTAGAGGATCCCATATGCGTCAGCAATTGGATCCATTGTGTATGCTATATTGTGCACTCAGATTGATGTCTCATGTGTATTAAGCACTTGTAGTAGATATCAATCAGATCTAGGTGAGCGTCACTAGATGGCTGTCAAGAACACCCTCAAGTACCTGAAAAGGACTAAGGATATGTTTTTTGTTTATGGAGGAGAAGATGAGCTCACTGTAAGAGGATACAGTGATGCTAGTTTCCAAACGGATAAAGATGATTATCGTTCACAATCCGAGTTTGTATTTTGTCTCAATGGGGGTGCGATGAGCTGGAAGAGCTCCAAGCAAAACACTGTAGCAGACTTTACAATGGTGGTTGAGTATATCGTATTATCCGATACGGCCAAAGAGGTAGTCAGGATTAAGAAGTTTATCACCGAACTTGGTGTGGTTCGGTTATGGATCCAATAGATATCTATTGTGACAACAATGGAGCAATAACTCAAGCGAAGGAGCTATGGTCTCACCAGAAGTCTAGACACATACTCAGACGATTTCATCTCATCAATGAAATGGTTGAGAGGAAACATATGCAGATTAGTAAAGTACATACTGATGACAACCTTGTCGATCCATTGACGAAGCCTCTGTTGCGGTAGAAGCATGAAAAGCACTTAAGGTCATTCGGTATTAAATACATGAATTATTGGCTATAGTTCAAGTGGGAGATTGCAAGAGTAGGTGCTCTAGAGCCAATCAATTATTGTAAAATTGACTCTTTGTAATAATGTTTATTAATCAATAGAAGGCATTTTATTCAATATTGTGTAAATCATATATGTATGTATTGATATATGTCCTTAGGATGGTAGAACCATGATGAGGGTATCAAGTGTTTCAAATCTTGATAGTGAGAACCCTATGATCATGTAAATCCCCTCCCTAGCCAGGTATTTTCTAAGTATCCCTTGGCCATTGAGAGCCTAGAAAACGCACGCCTGGGGAATAATTTTGTTTTAAAACCCTATTTAAAGAATAAACCTGTAATTTAAAAACATTTTTTTTTCTTATTTCTAAACTATAATAAACTCCTTGTACAAGTCAAATAATATAGTTTCCTTTCTTGGAGTAAATTATGAAATGCTTAGTAATAATTACTAGAACATACAAATTTTTACAAACTTTACTAGCAATTTGATTTCCTTTATTAACACAACTATATTTACTTTATTACAGAACATGAACATATTTACCACATCATGAAATATGAACATAATTACTTCACTAAATACTAGCAAAACCATTCAATAGTCATCATTAAAACCAAGTTCTCAAAATCCCATAACAACATCCCTTCATGCTTGTGGCATCCCTTGGAATCCTCTCCCAGCTTCATGCCTTAATCCTTACCTACAAAACATATAAATATCGTGGGGTGAGCGCTAATCGCTCAGTAAGCGAATGTGGCTATTCTAACTTTTATACATGTCTTACACATACAAAATGTTCATAAATTCACAACATATTATTCATTGTCAATGTCATAAATCATAGTCATGATATTCACATTGACTTTCTTATACACATAAGTCATAGTATATTTAAAACTGTAAGTAATTGATTTATCATACGCAGCGGAAAAACAAAAATTCAATCGGTAAATCAATTACCTTTCTTTGCCAAGATCCGAGTATAAATTATACCGTTTACATGTTTATAAACAAAATATGTATAAAGTAAATCCATTCAATGATTACAATACTTACGTACGTTTAGAGGCTCTTTCGAATATCTTTGCTTTCGGACATGAACAATGTTCACCTGTTATTGTTCATGGTTACTGTTCACCGTCTGCTGTCATGTCTACTGTTCACGTGATTCTTCGCTAATTGATCCAAAGTAGGATCACACTCATGAAAGTCCACACGAAGATAATCCGCAGAACCCTTGATTATTTTGCTAGACCAATCAAGGGCTTTAAGAATCAAGAAAAAAGAACAAGAAAAGTTTTCTTCTTGAGAGAGAGAGAGATAGGGTGGGGTTTTAATTGAATGAATAATTCCCTTTCTATGTTTTAATTTTAAGTTGCACTTATATAGTGCAACAATTAAAACCCTATTCCACTTAGGAATAGCCATGGGCTCCAACCCTACTTCACCCTTGCAACCAAACACACCCTTTATGGTATTTTAATTAATTAAATATTATTATAAATAAAATCAATTAATAATAATAATATATTAACATTCAATTAATAATAATAATTCATTTAAATATATACATAGATATATTTAAATATAATCTCACTAATTTAATTTTAATATTAAAATTAAATACAGGCAACAACCTCAGCAAATTTAATTGTACTGTGATATTACCAAAATACCCTTTTGTCCTAAAAGACGAAAATAACCTTCTCACAAATTGATTCTTAAATTATCTTCTAAGTGTGTGACCTGTAGGCTCCTTATCATATCGACAGTGAGTAGTATTGTGATTAACACCAATTGATCGTCTCACTACACACAGACCAAGATTGGCCACTAGTAAGGCATCATGGCCACTCGATAGATTCGGATTCAGCGAAACCGTAGCCTGTCAACGATATGGTTACCGTGTAATCAAATCCTTTCATCAACTGTTATCTCATCGAGACTGAGGTACAGAAATAGTGTCAACCTCAGATATCCTCAACATGTTTGTATTCAGTTCCTGGACCAATGATAGGAATATTAAATTGGATTGAGCATCAACGCAATCCCACCATGGCCACATATTTAGTGTCATTGCCATTTACTGAATTACTCAGTGAGATAACTTCTCCTGTACCCAAGAGTGATGAATCATTTGTCGATCCACCATAGTCTCGATACACTTCTCAATGTAGCCAATCACTACCGTATTGATAGCTCTGAATAAAACTACGTCGGGCTAATGTCAAACTACACCAATTGGGGCACAAGGACCTTCGGTTATCTCAAGTCTAAGGATCACATGCACCACCATCCGTTAGAGGATTTATGTCATAGACATTAGGGTTACCATCCATATGGAATCCTCTAGTGGGCATGTCCAGTGAACTTACCTCTAGCAAGCACCCATGCGTTGCACCAGGTTGTTGGCAAACAACCTTGACAAGTGAGATTAGTCACTGCCTTTCGACAAAGTCGTTCAACACTATGATAGCCTTACCGTATTATCTGTGTCCATGGTCAGAATAATACTAGGGCTACGGACGTTTTTAGAATGGCCACCATATGTGATCATAGGGTTCTCATTATCAAGATTTGAAAGACTTGATACCTTCGTCACGGTTCTACCAACCTAAGGACATATATCATTACATACATGATATAGAAGAATATGCCTTTTATTGATAAACAAACATTTATTACAAAGTCAATTTTACAATAATTGATTGGCTCTAGGGCACCTACTCTAACAATCTCCCATTTGCACTATAACCAATCATTCATGTATTTAATACCGAATGACCTTAAGTGTTTTTCATGCTTCTACTGCGATAAAGGCTTCGTAAGTGGATCGGCAAGATTGTCATCAGTATGCATTTTACTGATTTGTACATCTTTCCTCTAAACCATTTCTCTAATGAGATGAAAACGTCTAAGTATGTGTCTGGACTTCCAGTGAGACCGTGGTTCCTTTGCTTGAGCAATTGCTCAATTGTTGTCACAATAGACATCTATCGGATCAACAATCATGGAAACCACACCAAGTTCGATGACGAACTTCTTAATCTAGACTGCCTCCTTAGCCGCATCGGATAATGCAATATACTCAGCCTCCATTGTAGAGTTCGCTACAGTGCTTTGCTTGGAGCTCTTCCAGCTTACTGCACCCCCGTTGAGATAAAATACAAACCCTGATTGCGATCGATAATCATCTTTATTCGTTTGGAAACTACCATCACTGTATCCTTTTACAGTGAGCTCATCTTCCCCTCTATAAACCAAGAACATGTCCTTAGTCCTCTTCAGGTACTTAAGGATGTTCTTGACAACTATCTAGTGATACTGACCTAGATCTGATTGATATCTACTACAAGTGCTTAACGCACATGAGACATCAATCCGAGTATATAACATGGCATACAAGATGGATCCAATTGCTGACGCATATTGGATCCTCTTCATTCTATCTCTCTCATCGTGTGTTTTAGGACACATATCCTTAGAGAGATAGACACCATGTCACATCGGAAGAAATCCCTGCTTGGATTCTTACATACTAAATCTCTTCAATACCTTGTCAATGTATGTACTCTGACTTAGGCCAAGCAACCTACGTGATCTATCTTGGTAGATCTATATTCCAAGGATGTAAGTTGCTTCTCCTAACTCTTTCATGGATAAGCACTTAGATAACCAAGTCTTTACTGACAGCAAGTTCGGTATATCATTCCCGATCAGAAGTATGTCATCGACATACAACACTAGGAATGTCACTGCGCTCCCACTCACTTTCTTGTAAACATAGGGCTTATCTTCGTTCTTGATAAAACCGAATTCTTTTACGGCTTCATCAAAACGAATGTTCCAGCTCCTTGAAGCTTGCTTGAGTCCATAAATGGATCTCTACAACTTGCATACCTTCCCAGCTTGCCCATTAAGAACGAAACCATCGGGTTATGTCATATACACATCCTCTTCAAGGTTTCCGTTCAGGAAAGCCGTTTTGACATCCATTTGCTAAATCTCATAATCATGATATGTAGCAATCACAAGCATAATCCGGATGGATTTAATTATGGCAACTGGCGAAAAGGTTTCCTCATAGTCAATACCATGAATTTGCTTGAAACCTTTGGCAACCAGTTGTGCTTTATAAGTGTGCACCTTGCCATCCATGTCAGTCTTCTTCTTGAAGACCCATTTACACCCTATGAGTTTTACCCCTTCAAGTGGTTCCACCAGAGACCATATTTGGTTCTGGTACATGGAGTCCATCTCAGATTTCTTAGCTTCAAGCCATTTAACGGAATCTAGATCTGATATAGCGTTTTCGTAGGTTTTGGGTTCATCGTCTTAGTAGACAAGTACGTCACTGTATTGAGTCACGAGATAATTGTATCTCTCAGGCTCATGGCGTACTCTCCTAGATCTACGTAGCTCTTGTGCTACTTGAGGTGGTTCACTTTGATCCATAAGTTGTGGAGTAACCTCCTCCTGATGTTCAACCACTGTTTGTGGCACATCTTCCCGTCATTCATCTAGTATATATTATAGCTCTAGAACTTCATCGAGTTCTACTTTTCTCCCGCCAGTACTTCTTAGAAAAAATTCCTTTTCTAGGAAGACACCAATACGAGCAACAAAAATTTTGCTTTCTTTTGGATGGTAGAAATAGTATCCTTTGGTCTCTTTAGGATACCCTACAAATATACATTTGTAGGATTTTGGGCCCAACTTGTTCGAAGTCAATTTCTTGACATAAGCTTCAAACCCCAAATCCTTAATTAATACAAATTGGGCTTTGCCCATTCCATAGTTCAAATAGAGTCTTGTCTACAGACTTTGACGTCACATGGCTCAAAATGTGAGTCGCAATCTCTAGGGCATAACCCCAGAATGATGCAAGCAAATCACTAAAACTCATAATGGACCTAACCATGTCAAGTAAGGTCCTATTCCTCCTTTCAGACACTCCATTGTGTTTGGGTGTATACGGAGCGGTGAGTTGTGATACTATCCCACATTCTTTCAAGTATTTAGAAAACCCTGAGCTTAAGTATTCACCTCCTCGATCCGACCGAAGAGCTTTAATACTTTTGCCCAACATATTCTTTACTTCATTCCTGAATTCCTTGAATTTATCAAAGGCTTCAGATTTATGTCTCATAAGGTAGACATAACCATATCTACTGAAAACATCAGTAAATGTGATGAAGTATGAATATCCACCTCTGGCCTCAACTGTTAGTGGACCACATACATCACTATGGATGATGCCTAACAGCTTAGTAGCCCTTTCACCTTGTCTTGTGAAAGGAGACTTGGTCATCTTACCTAACAGGCATGACTCGTATACCTCAATCCCTTTGAAGTTTTGCAATATGGGTTTGATTAACATGACCCAATCTACAATGCTAGAGGTATGTATGGTTTTGTTCGCTATGTTTAGCTTTCTTAGTTTCAACGTTGAGAATATCCTTATTGTTCAAATCAAGAACATATAATCTGTTATATAACCTTCAATTCCAAATAGAATATCATTCAAACTAAAGGACAACAATCCATTAGAAATCTCAAAATGATATCCTATATTATCCAAAACAGATACTAAAATAATGTTTCTAGAAATCGCAAGTACAAAATAAAAGTCTTTGAGTTCTAATAATAAGCCCGAAGGCAAAGACAAACAATAAGTCCCTACAGCTAATGCAGCCAAATGTGCCCCATTTCCAACTCGTAGGTCCATTTCTCCCTTGGCGAGCAATCTATGGCTTATCAAGGATATACAATTTCTTTTCGGACTTAAGTACAATCCGAAGATTACAATACCAGTCCAAGAAATTGGATCCATCCAACCTATTTTCTTTCTCTATTATTGGTCGCAGGTTCATAATGCTCATTTTTAAGTGAATCTATAATTCAGAAAAGTAATGTCAATATAATGTTTATTATTTCTTAATATGATCTTTTATTAGAAAAACACTCCCACTGTTTTCCTTAAGCCAATAGCCCTCACTATTAACTCGGTAAAGCCCTTTGGCTTTCCTAGTGGACTGAGATCCCATCTGGCCCATTTCAAACCTTCACTGTGGTGAACAAGCCAAAATGGGTTGATTAGGTAGGCCAACAAACTTAATCCACACCAGTTGATAGCTCCCACTACTAACCTCAAATGTGAAGTAAGCCAACAAGCCAATCACACAATCCAACGGCCTAGCCATCGTCCTCAAGTGTGATTCCCAGTATCAGTAGAGTGGACACTACATGTCGCCAGATACACTCAACATGTGTACTTCTCTACTATGCCTTTGACGTGTTTATCAACCTTCGCTGTGGTGAACAAGTAAAACTGTCATTTTAAGTCGACCTATCATCATTAAGGAAAACTCCAATGAATTTTAACCTCCCACTAGTAGAAGTGTACCCTTTCGTTATGCCAAACAAGGCTCCGATGAACAGTGGTTTGATTAAAACCATGGTGATGAAAGGCATACGTGGCTTAATATATCTTATTTAAGGGTTTTTATTTAATGTCTCACCGGATTATTAACTTTGTTAGAATTACATTGTTTGGCATGTTAACATTCAATTATTAAAAAATTAAAGGTGCTGGTACATGGCCCACTAAAACCGATATCCTCGAGCCTAGGGGAATCAGTGGGTCAACTTAGGGTTTAAAAATAAATCTTGGATCTTCAAGTTATTCCTCTTCATAGCTCCTTCGTTTCTTCTTCACGATCATTACAAATAATTTTATAATAAAAAACCTATTCTAATTTACATCAATAAAATAGAAACTTCGCGTTACATACGAGGGGAGTGAGAAGAGGAGAAGAAATACATAGAGATTTAAGAGAGAGAGAGAGAGGCAAGACACGCAAGTCCTATTTGTTTATAAAAATTACAAACAAACCCAATAAACAATAAACAATAGGTCTAAGGCTCATGTATCGGGCACCATACAATTATCAAACAAGAACATTGCATACATTCATAAACAATCAATTTTTAAATTGGGTGGGTTGAATTATCAAGTTACCATCTTAAACGTGCAGAATGAATATTGGCTTTAAAGGTTCAAAAAACTACAATTTAGCCCCTGTGCAAAAACGGAAAACAAAAACGAAACAGTAGGTTTCTTGCCGCGGCGAAGTTCATGCAAACATGGTCGCTGCGGCAAAGTTTTATTTTGTTGCGGCGACTGTGAACTTCCAGAAAACACAAATTGTTCCAGAGAGTTTTATGTCGCGGCGAAGTTTTATTTCATCACGGCTAGATCTACCTTTCCGGAATTTCACCGCAGCGAAGGTTTATTTTGTCGCGGCCAGATTCACTTTTTGCATCTCACCGCGGCGAAGTATTATTTTGCCGCGGCTAACGCCACAAAACAATGAATCAAGCACAGTAACGTCTTTTGCCATTTTTCACATAATGACACGGATCCAAATCAAATCGAATGCTTAAACATTCAACCAAGATACCAACAAACCAATACACATTCAATCAACACATTATTTAATCAATTGATTAATTAAGACATTCAACATACAAAATTTTTCCCGATTTAAAAAACACTTCAAATCATGCAATAACATGTTATCAAACAAATATACATGTTATCAAACATCAATTAAACAATATAATCTAATACCTGAGGCTCTGATAACACTGTAAGTAATTGATCTACCATACACAGAGGAAAAAAAAAAATTCAATCGGTAAATCAATTACCTTTTTTTGCCAAGATCCGAGTATAGATTATACCGTTTACATGTTTATAAACAAAATCTGTATAAAGTAAATCCATTCAAGGACTAGAATACTTACGTACATTTGGAGGCTCCTTCGAATATCTCTAATTTTGGACACGAACATTGTTCACCAGTACTGTTCACGGTTACTATTCATGTTTACTGTTCACCATCTACTGTTCACGTGATCTTTGCTAATCGATCCAAAGTAGGATCGCACTCACGGAAGTCCACACGAAGATAATCTGCAGAACCCTTGATTATTTTGCTAGAACAATCAAGGGCTTCAAGAATCAAGAAAGAAGAACAAGAAAAGTTTTCTTCTTTAGAGATAGAGAGATAGGGTGGCTAGGGTTTTAATTGAATGAATAATTCCCTTTTTATGTTTTAATTTTAAGTTGCACTTATATAGTGAAACAATTAAAACCCTATTCCACTTAGGAATAGCCGTGGACTCCAACCCTGGTTCACCCTTGCAACCAAACACACCCTTTATGGTATTTTAATTAATTAATTAATTATTATAATTAAAATCAATAAATATATAATAATATATTAACATTCAATTAATAATAATAATTCATTTAAATATATACATAGATATATTTAAATATAATCTCACTAATTTAATTTTAATATTAAAATTAAATACAGGCAACAACCTCAGCAAATTTAATTACACTGTGAGATTATCAAAATACCTTTTCATCCTGAAAGACGAAAATACCCTTCTCACAAATTGATTCTTAAATTATCTTCTAAGTGTGTGACCCATAGGCTCCTTATCATATCAGCAATGAGTAGTATCGCGATTAACACCAATTAATCGTCTCACTACACACAGATCAAAATTGGCCCCTAGTAAGGCATCATGGCCACCCGATAGATTCGGATTCAGCGAAACCGTAGTCTGTCAACGATACAATTACCGTGTAATCAAATCCTTTCATCAACTGTTATCTCATCGAGACTGAGGTACAGAAATAGTGTCAACCTCAGATATCCTCGACATGTTTGTATTCAGTTACTCGACCAATGATAGGAATATTAAATTGGATTGACCATCAACTCAATCCCACTGTGGCCACATATTTAGTGTCATTGCCATTTACTGAATTACCTAGTGAGATAACTTCTCCCGTACCCAGGAGTGATGAATCCTTTGTCGATCCACCATAGTCTCGATACACTTCTCAATGTAGCCAATCACCACCATGTTGATAGCTCTGAATAGAACTATGTTGGGCTAGTGTCAAACTACACCAATTGGTGCACAAGGTGCTCCGGTGATCTCAAGTCTAAGGATCACATGCACCACCATCCGTTAGAGGATTTATTCCATAGAAACTGGGGTTACCATCCATATGGAATCCTCTGGTGGGTCTGTCCAGTGAACTTGCCTCTAGCAAGCACCCATGCGTTGCACCAGGTTGTCGGCAAACAACCTTGACAAGTGAGATCAGTCACTACCTTTCAACAAGGTCGTTCAACACTATGATAGCCTTGCCGTATTATCTATGTCCTTGGTCAAAATAATACTGGGGCTATGGACGTTTCTAGAATAACCACCATATGTGATCATAGGGCTCTCACTATCAAGATTTGAAACACTTAATACCTTCGTCATGGTTCTACCATCCTAAGGACATATATCATTACATACACGATATAGAAGAATATGCCTTTTATTGATAAATAAACATTTATTACAGAGTCAATTTTACAATAATTGATTGGCTTTAGAGCACTACTATAACAAAAACATCCTAAAACACTAAACATATATGACTCATGCAACATTCACAAACACGACATGCCTATTTCTTTTATCTAGGTATTTGACATTTCGTTTATCTTTACAAATCGATCAGATTCATTTGAACCATTACCTTGTTCTTGATTACCACCTCAAGGGACTCATGGTTTCCATAAAATTTCCATTGCTCCTTAATAGACTCATGGAACTCATATACCATTACTCTGATCTTGGCCTTACGCCTCAAGAGACTCGTGGAAACCTTTCTTTAACATTTCATAAACCCTCCATAAGTCAACTAAACTAGGCTATATACATTATCATTTAGAATGCATTCATAAGGGATAACATCTCCCTTGAACATACATAAACATTACATATGCATTCATCATACATGTCATTTATAGCTAACTTATGGACATGCTCATTCATAACGTTCATTCATCTAGCATATACCCATGACCACTCTAATAAATCTTTAGTCAATTGAGCGAAATTCCTTGTCATGAATATTTTCTTAATATTTCTCATTTTCCTAATTCGTTCAAATTTCATGATAAATAAGGAATTTCACTACGTGTCTTTTACCCTTCTTGTTCATGTTAGGCCATAGGATTTATTTGGTGCCTTAACTGAATTTCCAAAGAAAATTCGAATTTTGTATTTGAAAGGTGGATGCCGCATTTTTTTTTTTTTTTGCATGCCCATTATTCAATTATCATTTAAGCATTTCCCAAACACAAATCAAGTCATAAAGCCACATAAAACCCTCCCTTTCACATTCAAACAAGTGCCAACCATCGTCCAACTACAAGTCTCTTAAGTGGCAATATCCTCCTCCTTTTCCAACACAAACCTCAACCAACACTAATTCAAACAATACATAAACAAACTATAACTTTATATATCAAATTAACTGATAATTTGAGAATTATACTGTTTTTATTAGGCTTTTTGGCTGGATTTTAGATACTTCTTAGTTCATTTTTTGCCTGAATTGCTACTTAATTCTTTACGTTTTGTGTTTCAAGCCAAAATGGATATTTTGAGCAAATAATGAGCGAATTGGAGTTTCTGGACCTAGAAGTGAGCAGATTTCAGAATTTGGAAGAGTTCTGAAGCAGATTGAAGCACTATAAAGCTTGTTCCAATGAGAAAGCATCAGAGATTGAAGATTCAAGCAAAGAAGCAAGCGGAGGGCAATTCTTTAATTTCAGAATTCTTCATGAAGGTTCGCCGCGGCGAAGGAAGTGAAACATGAGATTCTAACTTACCTCGTCGCAGCGACAAAGTCTGCGGATTTTTGTTTTCTTCAAAACGCACAGTTTTATTTTAGGAAAGATATACGTTTTTGGGCGAACTATAAAAGAAAAACTTTACCATTTTGAGAAGGGTGGTCGGAGTTCGCCTGGTTTTCATTTTTTTCCTTAGAATAGATTTGACATTTTTTTTAAGAAAGTGAGAAGCTTGGAGATTAAACCTCGTGGATTCTTCAACTAGGGGAGATATTTGTTAGAGTAGATGCCCTAAAGCCAATCAATTATTGTAGAATTGACTCTTTGTAATAATGTTCATTAATCAATAAAAAGGCATTTTATACTATATTGCGTAAATCATTATTATTGCAATATGTATTGATATATGTCCTTAGAATGGTAGAACCGTGACGACGGTATCAAGTGTTTCAAATCTTGATTGTGAGAACCCTATGAGCACATATGGTGGCCATTCTAGAAACGTCCATAGCCCCAGTATTATTCTGAAGTAAGGGCACAGATAATACGGTAAGGCTATCATAGTGTTGAACGACCCTGTCGAAAGGCAGTGACTGATCTCACTTGTCAAGGTTTTTTGGTGACAACCTGGTGTACAACATGGGTGTTTGCTGTAGGCGATTATACGCCAGCAAGTTCACTGGACTGACCCACCAGAGGATTCCATATGGATGGTAACCCCAGTGTCTATGGAACAAATCCTCTAACGAATGGTGGTGTGTGATCCTTAGACTTGAGATCACCGGAGCGCCTTGCACCAATTGGTGCAGTTTGACACTAGCCTAACGCAGTTCTTTTCAGAGCTGTCAATACGGTGGTGATTGGCTGCATCGAGGAGTGTATCAAGACTATGGTGGATTGAACAGAGGATTCATCACTCGGGTACGGGAGAAGTTATCTCACGACGCAATTCAGTATATGGCAATGACACTAAAACTGGGCCACAGTGGGATTGAGTTGCTGCTCTATCCAGATTATAATACAGGTCATTGGTCTAGAAACTGAATCATAATATCAAGAGTAACCGAAGGTTGACACTATTTCTATGCCTTCGTCTTGTAGGATAACGAATGATGAAAGGATCGAATTGTACGGTAACCATATCGTTGACAGGTAGCTACTTTACTAAATCCGAATCTTCGGGTGGCCATGATGCTTGCTAGGAGCCAATCTTGGTTCGTATGAGTGAGACGATTAATGGTGTTAATCGTGATAATATACACTACCGGTTGATGAGGAGCCTATGGGTCAGACACATAGAAGATAATTTAAGACTCAAGAAGAAACAAGGGCGTTTTCGTCTTTGGGCGAAAAGGTATTTTGGTAATTTCACAGTGCAATTAAATTTACTGAGGTCGTAGCCTTTATTTAATTTGTTAGAAAAATTAAATAAGTGAAATTCCGTTTAATATATGTTCGCATATATTCAAATAAATTATCATTATTTTAAATGTTAATATAATATAATATATTCAATAATATTAATTGATTTTAATTGAGAAATGAGAATTAAATTAAAAATATCAAATGGGAGTGTTTGGCAAATTTGGGGGTGTTTGGGTGGAGCCCAAGCCCATTCCATATGGGATAGGGCAACTAAATAAACAACTATAAAAGAAAAAGGTTTAGTTGAAAAAAAAAAAAGGTGTGTGTGTTATTTTGATTATTCCATTTCATTAAAAGAGAAAACCTCCTGCCCCAACACACTCTCCCACGCCACTTTCACTGTTTGATTGAAAATCAAACTTTTCCCTTTTGTTCTCTTGATTTCTTAAGGCTAAGGAGGATCTAGCAAATCCCTCTGGTTCTTGTTGATGTCTTCGTGTGGACTCTATGGTTCGATCCTACACTTGGATCGGTAGCAAACACGTTCAGAGACAATATTGGTGGAGCCCCAAAGTGGGTAGGTTTCAAACCTTGAACTAATTTTTGCAGATTTGATTATTTTATATAAACTGTGATTTTTATACCGGATCTGGTTCTAAGGAACGATCCATAGAGTTTATGTCTTTGTTTCGCTGCGTAACTGGGTGTTTACAAATATCTTTTCTTTTCTCTTTAATTCAATATGTTGAATGCTACGTTTACTATTTTTCTTTGTGTATTCTGATTTATATGAACTAACCCATTTTGGGTTAGGGTTTTGATTAAGTTCGGATTTCTATGGGTTAATGAGTTGATTATTGCTATTTCCATATTCTATTGCAATGATGTGTGGTTATTCTTTCTTTAATGGAATTTATTTGATAATATGATAATGAGAAATGAATCATGTTGAGCTTCTTGGGTAATCACATTGTAGTATTGATGCTAGAGATAGATTGGAATCAATGAAATCAATCAGGATTCCATTAGCTTAAGAACTTGGATCTATTATTCATCAATTTGTTGGGTGCGGAAGGTAATAGGGAAAAGTAGGAATTCATAGCCTGAGAAGGTATGTTTGACAACTTAGAGAATTCGATTTACAATCTGTGCATGTGAGTGTGGGATTAACATAGTCTATAGAATTCATCCATAGAGTCCGAATGAAGTCAAAACCCTAACTATTTGTTAAATTGATATTATTCTTGCGTTTAAATTCTTGCTCCATTAATTAGCTTTAATACTTCGTGAGTTTTGTTTTAGTTTTAGATTTAATCTCTCCATTAATCCAAACACATTCGGTTCCTCCAACTTGAAAACAGGTAGGAATTAGTGCTTAACAACCAATCCTCGTGGGAACGATACTCATCATCACTTTATTACTTTGGCGACTAATGCACTTGCTATTTATGCATGTTGTAGTTACAACGCATCAAGTTTTGGCGCCGTTGCCGGGGATTGAGTTTTGTGTTAACATTGAGTTTTCTTGTGTTAGCTAGATTGGAGTTTATTTTTGTTTTAATTTTTGTTTGTTTAATTTTTAGTTGTTCTTTTCGGTTGGTTTGTGATCTCACTTTTACTCTCTTTTTGTGTGTGGTTATGCGAAGAGCAAGACGTTGGCCAGTGGTTCCTGTTGATCTGAGATTGAAAGAACCACTAGAAGACTTAACAGAGAAAGAAGAGAAAGAGAGGCTACAATTGAACCAGAAGTTATAGTTGTTGAGATGGCAGAAAATAGAACACAAGGAAGTTTTCAGTCCTCGGTTGAGTTAGGGGTCGAGTATTACTAGACCAGCAGTACAAGCCAACAACTTTGAGATAAAGCTGGCAATCATCCAGATTATCCAGTAGTTGGTACAGTTCAGGGGAGATTTTAAGGAAGATCCAAATCTACACATTGCCAATTTTTTGGAGATTTGTGATACTTTCAAGTCAAACGGAGTATCAGATGACACCATCAGATTGAGACTATTCCCATTTTCATTGAAGGATAAAGCTAAGGGATGGTAATGGCATTACCATCAGGAACGATTACAACATGGAATGATTGACACAGAGTTCCTGACCAATTCTTTCCTCCAGCAAAATTGGCAAAGCTGAGAATGATATCATATAGTTTCTGCAGGAAGAGTCGGAATCATTGTATGAGGCTGGGAGAGATACAAAGAATTACTAAGGAGGTGTCCACATCATGGGTTGCCAGTTTGGAGCGCAAGTCCAACATTTTATAACGGATTGATGTGTGAATGTGCAAACTATGGTGGATGCAGATCGAAGGTGCATTGCAAAATAAGACTCCGGAAGAAGCTCAAGAGGTGCTGAAGTTCTGGCAAGCAACAATTATCAAAGACCTAATGAGAGGGTGCAACCGAAGAAATCTATGGGTCTTCAGAAATTGATGCATATACAGCCATTTTAGCCCAACTGAAAAAAATTCAGAAGCAATTAGGAAGTATGCAGGTAAATTCCATTTCAGCACCTCAACTAACTTGTGAATTTTGTGTAGGTAATCACGTGAGCACCGAATGTGAAGTGGGGAACATGTTGCGTCAGCATCATCATCATCGGAGCAGGTTAACTACTTGGTAGGAAATCAAAAGTAGCTGAACAACCTGTACTCCAACACATATAATCCTGGTTGGAGGAATCATCCAAACCTGTCTTGGGGCAATCAAAATCAGCAGAACAATCAATGGAACCAAAAAGCATTGTCAAACAACCAAACAGGGGTGAAAAATCAATCAGGAGAGCAAAGAGTGACAAAATTGGAGGACATGTTTAGAAAGTTTATGCAAAAGACCACAAGTTTTATGAATGAGACGAGAACGAATTTCAGAAATCAAGGGGCGTCCATTCAGAACATTGTAACGCCCACACAGAGTTATGTAATTTAATTTATGTTTTTATAGCCCTTAGTTGATTTTTGTTAAAGTTATTTTAAGAGAATGTGAAGAAAATGCCTTAAACTTGCATTAAGGGTAAAATGGTCTTTTCACTCAAAATTAGTTGAAAAAGTCGGGAGTGAAAAGAGAGAGAATTTCATGTAAAATGCAATAAAAATGAGGGCATTATGGTAATTGACTAAGGGACATAGATGGAATTTTCAAGAAAGTGTAAGGGAAAAATGGGAAAGTATGTTTATAAAATAAGATATTAAGGGTTTGTAACCCTTATTTCTCTCATTTCCACCGCCACTTTCCTTCTCCATTTTCTCTCAAATTTTCACTCAATTTTCCAAGGTTTTTGAGGGCTTTTGAGTGGAGTTTAATGAGGTTTTGATCCTAGGCAACAAGGGGGTTAAGAGAAGGTTTGAATCCAACAAGAGTAAAGAGCTTTAGTGGAGACTACTCAATTATAAGATAAGTAAATTTCACTCAAACTCCAACTCAAGTTAAGGTTTAAGAAATCAATTAAGTAGACATTTCTTTAAGCATGTATGTGTTATGATTATTGAGAAATTGAAATGAGATTGATGATTATTTATGCTTGTTGTTGGATATACTTGAGTATGAGAAGTGTTTTTGATTGTATGATGATGGGTTGAAATTCGGTTGGAATTGGAAGAATTTTGGGAGTGTTTTGCCATGTAGGGATTGTGAGGATACATGGGAGTTTGGCTCTCATTTTGGATGGTTAAAGAAACAAAGAGAATTATAATTAAAGTAAAGTTTGTATATGCATATTTATTATTTGATGAAATGCCTAAGAGAAGTATGAGTATGAGTATGAGTAGAAACTTTAATTTTATGCAACATTGCATATTTGCATTTCATGAGTGCATTTAAGTAAGAATTCTAAGCATGAGCCATCCATATGCATATATTTGTATTTGTGTAATAACTTAAGAAAGAATAAAGAATTTTAAGAATAAAACACTTTAGTCTTTAAGGATAAAGAGAAAGAAAGAATAAGCACTAAAGAATTAAAGAAAGAAAAGCATTAAAGAAGAGAAAAGAATAGGTTGTACGATGGGGAACCGTGAGTACTAAGAAGAAATTCCCATATACACGCCACCTTAATTGAGTGGCATAACAAGAAGAATAATTGTACGACCTGTAAGAGTGTATGTGGATGAGGGTTGTACCAAGAAGAATTCCTACATGCACGCCACCTTAATTGAGTGGCCTAAGAAGAAAGAAAGAATTTGTATGGTCCGCAAGAGTGCATGTAGATGAGGACTGTACTCACTCACACGGCCAAGGTTCCAAATCCATGCATCAACTGAGATCGATCCGCAAATAATAAGAAAAGAAAGAATAAGAATAAGAAAAGAAAGAATAAGCAAGAATAAAGAACAAGAAAAGAAAGAATAAGAAAGAACAAGAATAAGAAAGAATGAGAAAGCTTGAACAAGCAAAGAAAAGAAAGGAAAAACAAGAAAGAAGAGAGAAGCTTGAGTAAGAC